>NC_033801.1:19156891-19181591 GCF_001876935.1 Asparagus officinalis
GTAATACTTCGGCGATGGTCTAACACAATTGTTACAAACTTTACAGTTTATGTCCTTCATCGTCGATCCCATGTGCAACAACAACAACAACATTTAGAATGAAGGAAATAAACACTCTGGATTTTGGCATCATCGATCACGTGTGTCTATAAATATTTAGGTTTTTATGGCTCTTTCGAATCTAGTATTCACATGCTTTACATTAAAAATAGAATTATTATGAATAAATTGAAGATTCATTTTAGCAAACGAGTTATATATCAAGAAAGGAGATACTCCCATTATTACTCTTACCTAAAGAGTGAATCTCATCACTCTTCATATGGAAAGTTAATTTTAGCAAACAAGTTATCAAGAGTGAGATGTTCCCACTAGCTGGTCAAATTTAAAGAGTTGATTCTCATCACTTTGCGTGTCAAGTTTAATTGATAAAAATGAACGGTCAACGTGCGCGACAAATGCAAGTTTAATTAGTTTGTATACATCGCTTTACAACTCTTGTAAATTTAACTTGACATAGGTCTTTTTGCATGCCTACCAACATTTTTATTCCTTAAGATTTTGCTTAATTTGGTGTGTGTGTTCCTTCGTGATACGCATCAAGGTTGTCTTGACATGTTTTCAGATTGCATGCCTTGATGTGAATTACGCATCAACACAAGCATCAAAACAAATCTAAGGATGCGTTCGACAATTCTAAAATAAGATTCATTCTGCGGGATTTTTGCTTAGGGGGTGTTTGTTTCACCAAAAACTTTGACATTTGGTATGGATTACAAGTTTTAGGATCAAAAATTGAGTTTTTTTTATATTTTGGGATTCCATATATTGTGTTTGTTTTAAAAAAAAAATTAGAATATTGAATTCCAAAAGTGCAAAAAGTACCCAATTTTTAGAGTTTGACAAATTCTCTCGATTGGAGAGGATTTTGACAAATCCCATAAATGGGTGTACTTACCTCTCAACTGGAGAGGATTTGGCAAATCTCAATTTTGTCTTTTAACGGGAGGTAACCTCACCAAGATAGCATATTCATCATATTACAAAATTTTAACATTTGGTAATGCTACAATTTGAACATGAAACAAACAAAATATTATAAATTATAGTATTCTAAATCCCAAAATATTAATGAAACAAACAACATTTTAGAAACCCAACTCATAACAAAACACCTATGGATTTCAAATGAAATTGAAATCTATATCCTAAAATTATATGATTTGAAACAAACACCTCCTTAACTAAACTAGAGTTGATTTAAGTAGGAGTTTCGAGCTTTTTTTTTATAATAATAATAAAAATTCAAATTTGATCCAAAGTTTTACCTAACCGAAAAACTAGTTTCGAACTATGCTTGTAACCACTGAAACTAGTTTTAAGAAATAAAAAAGATTGATATACTGATCGAGCACCCAGCTCCGCTTAAGTTCACAAGAGTTTTTTTTTTTTTTTAAATCAGTTAGGAGGCATGCATAACTCGATCTTAAAAGAGAACCGATCCAAAAAAATTGCTTACTCGGACACTCGGAGATCTTAGCGGGGGTCCTACAAGCACCCGGCAGCCCCAGCGCCAGCGACACGTTGATCTTGAGGCCGAGCTTCGGGTCGTCCCGGTCCTTGACGAGCACGCACAGGCACTTTGGGCTCTTTCCCAGCACCTCCCTCAGCCCAGTGCAGCAGTCCGGCGTCGGGGCCCTGGCTCCCCCTGCACGTACGGCAGCACGTGGCGAGGCCCACCAAGCTTGTTCGTGCACTCGGCCTGGTCGCTGGCGACGTCCGCGGTCGCACGCGCGGATAGGAGGAGGATGATGAGGAGCTGCAGAGGCTTTGACATTTGTTGGGGGGGAGAGGCTTCCGTGGGGCGGGGGAGATGGGTGCGGGCTTTAATGAGGCCGTGGGGTAGGCGGTTAGGGGAGCATTGATGAGGGTCTTGTCAAACTTTGGTTTTTTTGTCTGATTATGGTCCATCCACTTATTAATGTTATCTTGTGTGTGCTAAAGCAATTGCCACCGGCTGTGTTAAATGTCACGGGGGATTGTTGTTTTCGGTGTTCATATTTTTAATAATAATAATAATATCAAATTTTTGCTATTAATTATGCTTTTCTGCTATCATACGTTATATGAATTAGAGAGGTGCTACAGGCACACCTTCGGTCACGCCTCGGCTACACCCCTAGCTACAGTGCATGGGGCCCCACTTGAGATTTTTTAAAAAATCTCAAGTGGGGCCCATGCACTGTAGCTAGAGGGGGTATGGTCGGAGGCGTACCCGAGGGTGTGCATGTATCATTTTTCTATGAATTACTATCTTTTATATTAATCTTATTAAAATTCGACAATAGCTTTTCATTATTGTATCAGTTTACTTTTTTTCTCTCTCTCTTCTTATGATACTTGTCATATATGTACCTGCTTATCTATACTGTATACGAATGTGCCTCGGTAATAAAAATTCATATCCGTATCCGTTAAAATTGGATGTGAATATCAAATGGATATGAGAAAATTATATAACATTAAAAAAGCTATGGTTTATATGATACAGAAGAATGTTTGTTCTACGTGGAAAAAGTTAAAGACTAGATCTCTTGATCATTAAAATTAATCTCAAATCTACTAATCTAGAAATTAAATAAATGTAAATCTATCTCCAACATGTATTTTGATATCTTGCTGATTTTTCACTAAATACCGCTACTCATAATCATATTCTTTCTAATATGGAAATTTAATAACCTGATTTGTATTTTAATTAATACACACGTAGATATATTCTGCGATACGAATATTTTTTTTTCTTTTTTCTTTTTTTAATTACGTAACTGCAAGTTTGGGGTTGTTTGGTTGTATGTTTTTACCATGTAAAAGGATGGAAAGTGTAAAAAAGTGGGACATAATGTCAGCTTTCATCACTTTTAATTGTTTGTTTGTAATTGTGAAAATAGTGTAAAGTGATTTCATATGCTGATGTGCCTTGTAAAGTGATTTCATAAAAAAAAGATATGATTTTAGGAGAAAGCTGACATTGAAGTCAGGAAATAATAATAATAAATAATTCTAACAAATATGATCATTAGAGTAGGGACCACATTTTACACTTTCCAAACAAACAATTAAAGTTACATTTGCAAACAAAACAAGCAATTAATTATTCTAATGAAATCAAAAACAAACAAAGAAGAGTGCTGCTACGGGGACCCAAAATATGGGACCAAGTGAGGGGACAGGTGAGGTGTCCCCTTCCTATTACATAATGAGTTGGCAATGCCAACTCATTATGCAATAGGGAAGAGACACCTCATCTGTCCCCTCCATTGGTTCCATATTTTGAGTCCTTAAATCATTTTCCTACCAAGCCTTAAATCATTTTCCTACCAAACAGCCCCAACTATCCAATGCAGATTTTTTTGGGTAATTGAGGGGGATGGGTGCGATTTCTTTTGTCGGAACGGCGCGTGTCTGCATGTGAAAGGGTACATATTAAAGAGACGAGGAATTGGGAAAGGGAAAGACAAGCTTTTGAGCTTGACAAATTTAAGGAACGGGGTGACGTGGAACTAAAATGTGGGACTGTTGAGTCAAATTGGGTCAGATTGCTTTGAATCCTCTGAGCCCCCCCGTACACACTAGGCTTTATTTTGGCGTGGAAGGGTAGGGTTGGTCGTGGGACGGGTTGACTTATGGGCGTCATGGGTCATGACCCAGTCCGACACATAGTGGGACAGGCCCGATTCGGCTCGTGATCTACGCGGATCATAGGCCAGGTTGAGTCCAGATCCAGACCCAGGACTAGAGAAATACGTCCAGCCCACTATCGACTCGATTCAGCCTAGCCCGACACGACCCCTAATTTTAATTATTATTTTTAGTTTTAAGTTAATATTTTTTCTTTTTCCTCTTGTATTTGTAATTTAAATTTAAACTGAAGAAAAATTATTAACATTCTGTGAACGTAGGTCTTCCTTCGAAATCCGAACCATATATATATAAATATATATTTGTATTTGTGATATTTTTCTGTGTGATGTTCATATTTGTACAATGTGTGTATATATATTATTTTAAATAAAGAGTAAAATAGGGGGAAAAATTTAAATATAATCTAATAGATACTAATACAAAGTTAATATAGTTTAGAAATTAAAAACAAAAAAAATAGAAAAAACTAAAAAACCCATGGGCTAACCCATGACCAGTAGACCGTAGGCGGGTCGTGGGTCGGATCGGGTCCAATCCCAGACCCGGGATCATAGAAATAGGTCTGATCTACTCTGACCCGGACAGGCCCGGCCTGGCCTTGAACCCGACGGGCCGGGTCACGGGCCTGAACCAGCTCGGCCCACACCCACCCCTACAAAGGGGTCTTTATTGTTTCATGTTGATCTTAATGTCCGTTATTGATGCCGTTGAGGCCTCGGACGCAAGCGGTCCGAATACGCTCTAGATGTGATACTTATCGTATTAATATTCGTTTGTTTAGTTATTTATATCTTCTAAAATTGAATGCAATTACAATTATACTTATAGATATCTCTGATATACATACAGATAAAAAATAAATATAAGAAAATTATATAATAATGAAAAATATATAATCCTTACGATATGAGAGCCATTAATTTGTTCATTAATTATATCAAAAAACTAAGATTAGCTATGTGTAGTGAATTTAAAGGAAAATGCTTAAAAACACTACATTTTCAGCACTTAAATGAATGAACATATAATTTGTATCTGATCCGTATCTATGAGTTTTGAATTTTTTATCATTAAATTAATATATGAAAACATATTGGATTTATTTATGTTGAAACAAATAGGAAATAGTTCTTCTCCTTTTCCCATAAAATGGTACTACAGGCACACCCTTCCACCACACCTTGGGGCACACCCCTCTCACAGCTACAGTGCACGGGGCCCACTTTAGATTTTTTAAAAAATCTAAAGTGGATCACGTGCACTGTAGCTGTGAGAGGGGTGTGCCCCAAGTTGTGGTGGAAGGGTGTGTCTGTAGTGTTATTTTATGGGAAAAGGAGAAGAAAGACCAAAAAAAAGACTTTATCACTCTCGGCCTGCCTTTTTTCTTGCCACGGGTCATGGTTACAGGAGGGCTACTATATAGGTTTGTACACAGCTTTCAATTTAACACAAAGCTCTCAAAGATAACAAATATAAATTAGAGATAATTAAAACATAACTCCTAATTCAACTAAGATAAGAGCATCTAAACGAACTGCTAAAAACTTGCACTTCTAAAGATAATTAAAATCAAAACCCATTATAGTTAGGATTAACTTTCAACATCCACTCTTAGTCCTAATTTTGCAAAGTTATCATTCCCATCGTCTATTTCAACTTGATAAACGCTTCAAACTTTAAGGGTTTCGTGAGAATGTCCACAACTTGATCTTCAAACTTGCAATAAACTAACACATCTTGTTCCCAACATTGTATCGTGAGAAAGTGGTAATGAGTATGGATCCATTTCCTCATTCCATGAGTGAGTAGATTCTTCAGCAAATCAGTTGCAGACTTGTTGCCAACATAAGTCTTTGAGAGTTGTAAACGTTTTTCAGTGAACGTTGAAAACCGGTTGAGATAGTGGAGATTCTCCTCGAGAGTGAGGATCGGAGATGTAGGTCGAGGGTGACCAAACACCATGATCATTTGTTTGCGTTTGAGTTTGTCATTGGCGCATAATTTCCTTTTATCTTGTGTTTGTATGTTTATATCGCCTATTGACTATTTATCCTTGCATATATCACTTGTGTATATCATACTTGCTAGGATATTCTTTATAAGTTTTAATTTGGTATTAAATCGGATTAAATTAGCAAATACCATATTCATCCTCCTAGGGTAATTTCATTTGGTATCAGAGCTTGGTGCTCTTTGATTTGTGTCTTAATCGCCTAGAGTCAAAGATCCTCGCTTTGTATTATTGCTAATCTAGTTTTGTAATGTGACACCCCCGGCTTCACACAAAACTGCAATCCAAGGTGAAACCAATGATGTCAAACCTGCCATGCGCATATACTGTGCAATGACATGTTTCACCATCACAGAAATATCCCTCTAGTGGAGTCAAATAAGACAGTACATGTATAAGCATATATAAAAGAGGTGAAGACAAGAAATTAAAAACAAAAATATTTGATAAATCTCTAAATAATCAAGTCTCATCAGATATAAAAATTATGTCCAACAATCTGAAATAAATGATCCAAAATCTGAACTACAAGAGTCAACTGAAAAGTACACAAGCTCTCTCAGCTCTCAAAATGTAATGCAAATCTAAACATCAACTAGAAATATAAACTAAACATCTATGGAGCAGAACTACTAAACATATATGACGGCGATTATGCTGAAAATCCGTCAATCTGCGGCTCTCCGAAACTCTGCTCCGCTGCCTGAAAATAAGTAAAAACTGCAGCGTCAGAGCGCTAACAAGATCATCTCCATCCTCCCCCAGGGGAAGGGCTACTAGGTATGATTGAGTCTCTACCTATAAGTGTATAGTCTACCTAGTTCATTTACCTTGTACTAAATTTGGGTTAATACTTAGAAACTCACAACACGAGATTGGTACATCGAGCAAAATAATCCAAGCAAGGAAACCCTCATGTATATACCATATGTCTCAAATTATGAATCGCTAAATATTAACTCCAAAACTAAGAATTAATAAAAATAAGAAAGATAATACATGAAATACTACATCATACATCTTTAAAAATGTTATATCAACTCCCCATACTATCCTTAGTGGGAAAACCGATATCGATATACTATCTCATGTAACTAAATTGTGAAATACCTTCACAATGGATCATATCGATGATGTCAATATTCACCTACACTTTATTTATCAAATTGTCCTTCTCTGGAACTCTTCAACCCATTACACCCTCGTGCGGACTGGTAAAATAGATATGTCAAATCATCACACTCCCATGCAGACCAATAACTAGATATACAAGTTCATCGCACTCCCGTGCGGACCAATAACTAAGTATGTCAATTTATCGCACTCCCGTGCGGACCGGTAACTAAGTATAATAACTCATCGCATAACCATGCGAACCGATAGTTAGGTATATCAACTTCTGTGCATCTCCGTACGGACCGATAAGGAGTATAGTCCATTTGCGGTCTCATTGTAGGACCGGACTAAAGCACTCGGAGTGTGTCCATCCGCGGTCTCATTACGGGACTCGACTAAACCCTACCCAACTGTTAATAACTATAATGTATATACTATATTAATCGTTACTCTTAACGATTGTAACCTATTTGGATATTCCAAACAAAGTAATCATGCGTACTCGAACCTCGTACACATACTCCTCGAACCACGCGTGAATATCAGCTCACCACTTACACAAAACACACGCCAAAAGAACCTGTATGCAAGCAGGTTTGAACACACAAAATTCAACCTAATCAGTCGACCGACAACCTCATCGGTCAACTGATAAGGTCGTTCAAACAATAGGGGAAACACGTCGTCAGTCGACTGAAGATTTTCCATCAGTCGACTGATCACGTCAGTCGACTGATCAGACCGAATCTGCTCAGGTTGGTTTTTTCGACTGTTTTTCTTCAAAACTCGGGTTTTTGTTAACTTAGATGATTAAAACTCAATTCATTATCATGAATACTTAACCAGGAGTTCGTTTAAACAAGAAGAAACACATGAACACATAGATCTAGGATTTAACATTCAAAACTGTTGGATAGCAGTATTCCTAATCTATTAGGATTCCTAATCTATTTTGGTAACATGAGATTATTAGGATTCCTAATCTATTTGGTAACATGAGGTTATTAGGATTCCTAATTTGTTTTGTTTTTGGTTTTAGGATTCCTAGTCTGTTTTGGTTTTATTTTTTCTATATATATGGAGATTAGAATCAATCATAAAAAGTAAGGAGAGTTATAATCAGAGGTTAGAGAGACTTTTGAGCATTAAGAGAGGGAGATATTGTGAGCAAGTTGAGAACTTTGGTTAAGAATTAGTTTGTGAGTTTTGTGAGATTGTAACCCTTTGTACTCTCCTTGATTTAGTGGAATCTCCCCATCCTCTCCCCATTGACGTAGGCAATTGTCGAACCACGTAAATCTCTTATGTTATTTGGTGATTGTGCTTATGTATTTTGGTTGTGATCTCTCTTGTTTGGCTTGTGTGTGATTCGACCACTTCCGTCGCGCACAACAAGTGGTATCAGAGCTCCGGGTTGGACTTAGGAGCTTGTTCGAAGGATTCGCTGTTGGATTCTTATTTGAAGAGTTAGATCTACAACATGGGTGAAACAAGCACATCGGGGTCGTCTCTTATGAAGACGATACATAGTTTGAGCATCAATTACATGAAGATCAATGTTCCGAAGTTTGATGGCAAGATCAATTTCGGTTTGTGGAGGTGCCATGTGATGGATGTGTTGGACGCTCAAAATTTGGAAGAGACTCTTGAGTTGCAAAAAAAAACTGCTGATATGGAAGATAAGGTTTGGAAGAAGATGAATAGTAGGGCGTGTGGAGTTATTCGGTCATGTTGACACCGGATCTTATTTATGATGTGATGAATGAGACGTTGGCGAAGAAGATGTGGGAAACACTCAATGAAAAGTATCTTACTAAGAGTATTGAGAATCGGCTTTACCTGAAGAAGAGGTTTTACCAGTTCAAGATGAAGAGGGGAGTTTCCATCAGGGAGCATGTTAACAACTTCACAAGAGGGGAGTTTCCATCAGGGAGCATGTTAACAACTTCACGAAGCTACTTTCAGACATGGCCAATGTGGATATCAACTTCACGAAGCTACTTTCAGACATGGCCAATGTGGATATCATGGTTGAGGATGAAGACAAGGCGATGTTACTTTTGTGTTTGTTGCCTGAGAATGATTATGGTACCTTTGTTCTCACTATGATTAATGGAAGAACTACTGTTAGATACAAGGAGGTGACCTCAGCGTTGGTGAATTATGAGTTGCGGAAGAGTGTTGATGAGTCCTCCGAGAAGGCATCGGGAGATGCATTAGTAGTTTAAAGCCGTGGTTCAAACCGAAGCAGGAGGTCGCAGTCTAGAGGTGCACATCGTGGGATTCGTAGGAATCAGTGTGCCTTTTGTAAAGAGGATGGACATTAGAAAGCTGAATGCCCAAAGTTAGATCGAGCCGAGAAGAATAAGGGGAAAGCTGTACAAGCTTCAGAGGTAAATGTTGTCAAGACTAGTGATAACAATTCAGATTCGGATTCTTCAGGCTATTCGTTATCCGCTCAGGCTATTCGTTATCCGCACTATCGTCAGTTTGTGTTGCCAACTCTACAGAGTGGATGTTGAATTCGGGTGCTTCTTACCACGTTTGTCCTAGGAGGGATTGGTTCTCCAGCTTTCAGAAGTTTGAAAGAGAGGATGTTGTGCTCATGGGTAATGGACATGCATGCTCTATTGGTAGTATTGGTACCATTCGGATTAAGATGAGTGACGGGGTGATTTGGGAGTTGAATAAAGTGAGGTTCGTTCCACAATTGAAAATAAACATCATTTCACTTGGAGCTTTGGAGGTAGCAGGCTATAGGGTGACCTTGATGGATACACGTTTGAAGGTCACATTGGGGTCCATGATTATGATGAAGGGCGTCAGAAGGAGCAATTTGTATTATTTGCTTGGAAGCACGACGATTGATAGGGAGATGACGATTTCATCATATTCGGCTAGACTATGACGTTATTTGATGCTGGGTTATTTGACTGGTAATGTCGTGCATAGGTTGTTGAGGAGTGCTTTGACCTGCAGTTTGAAGTCATGTGAACCAATTGGTATGAGCAAGAAGACCGATGTGGAGTTTAGCACTTCTATCCATCATTCGAGGGGTCTTCTGAGGGGTGTTCATTCAGGCATTCGGGGGCCTTCCAAGGGAGCATCATTGGGAGGTAATAGGTATGTAGTTTCCATAGTTGGGATTGTTCTAGGCATTGGTGGGTTGCAACCAAGTCCCGTTGGTGTGAAGTCCTAGAAGCCCGAAACAGATGGAGAAAGTGTGTTGATAGAAAGGTAACCCGACGTTCTGATTATAGTAGGGGTTCTTTCTTTCATTTGTACCGAGCTCACGGCAATTGGAGACATTTCATTAGTGTGAAAACTTTAAGGCGACGTGAGATGGCAGATTTTGGGAGCTGTTCCTTTCTGGAAGAGGATCGGCGTTTGATATCGAGCATTGGCATTGGTGTGCAGGCTACGACATGTTTGGGTCATCTTATGTATAGGTTGTCGACTGCTGCATGTAGAGATTTTGGATCTGATGGAGCTGCTTCAGATTTTGGGTTGCGTCGGATGTTTGACTACTCAGCATTTGGTCACATCGTGGATGTGAGATTTGATCCGATAGCACATTTGGGAGTCAGAGACGTATTTGATTATCATATATTAGCTTCTGACTTTGTTCTGAGCAGGTATGTCACGTTTGACTCTCGGCAGGTGGAGAGTGGTGATCAGATCTTTGGGACATCGTAGCGGGTGGAGAGTGATGCTACTCCACGTTGGGTGGAGACTTCAGATCATACTGCATCATTTGGGATTCCAGCTGATGTGACACAGATTAGGAATCGTGTTGATTTGGATGCAGATGATAGGTTAATCGATTCGAGTGCAACTGATAGATGGAGTCTGGATATGGCAATTGGTTCATCATAGGTGGAGATGTTTGGATTGTTTCAGTTTGGGGCCATTGGAGGTGCTATCAGTCGTAGACTTGATCGTGATGTTGGAGAAGGGTTGTGAACTCTTCTAGTGGATTGAGACCTTTGGAGGCTATTTGGATGAACTACGGGCGGCTTGATCCCTTGGGAAAAGGGGTACGTAGGCAACCACATTGGTGCAGCCGAATTTGATGAGACGACGCATTGATGCTCATGTTGGTGTCGGCTCAGTTTTGGGAATACTTCGCCGATGTGGAGAATTGTTGGATAGCAGTATTCCTAATCTATTAGGATTCCTAATCTATTTTGGTAACATGAGATTATTAGGATTCCTAATCTATTTTGGTAACATGAGGTTATTAGGATTCCTAATTTGTTTTGTTTTTGGTTTTAGGATTCCTAGTCTGTTTTGGTTTTAGTTTTTCTATATATATGGAGATTAGAATCAATCATAAAAAGTAAGGAGAGTTGTAATCAGAGGTTAGAGAGACTTTTGAGCATTAAGAGAGGGAGATATTGTGAGCAAGTTGAGAGCTTTGGTTGAGGGTTAGTTTGTGAGTTTTGTGAGATTGTAACCCTTTGTACTCTCCTTGATTTAGTAGAATCTCCCCATCCTCTCCCCATGGACGTAGGAAATTGTCGAACCACGTAAATCTCTTGTGTTATTTAGTGATTGTGCTTGTGTATTTTGGTTGTGATCTCTCTTGTTTGGCTTGTGTGTGATTCGACCGCTTCCGCCCTGCACAACAAAAACAACCTAATTCTTGTTTATTTCAACAATCTAAAGCATATAAACTATATTAAACTATAATTAACTCTTTAAAATAAACCCTAATGCTCATGATCATATCAATATCTCAGTTTTAGATTCGTTCTACTGTTCTTGACATAAGATTTAATCATAAACATCACATGTAACATGTTTAACATTAGATTTAAACCCTAAATATAAAGTTAAATATATAAATCTCTTAAAAACATGATTTTATTCAAGGGAAAAGTTTGGACAGAGGTGATCTTGCCTTTGCATGCGTACAAGCCTCTGAAAAGAATAGCAAGTGATTACTATATATATATATATATATATATATATATATGCAAACCCAAAATAAACCCGTTTGACCCGAATCAGGAAACCTAGTCTGACTGAAAAATTAACCTTCGGTATTTTGGCTGTAACTTTCTCATCCGACCTCGGAATAAGGTGATATATGATTTGTTGGAAATATATTGAAAAGACCTACAATTTTTGTCTTTTGAGTTTTTCCAGATTCAAAATTTCATCGGTGTGTAAAATATATAAACTCTTAACTGGTTATTTTTCCATATTTCTCTTCATGCATGTTCAAATTGTTCATGGCTCTAATATCACTATTGGAACAAATAGAAACTTAAATAGATAGAATAATAATATATGGGAAAATGAGAAGAAAGACAAAAAACAACTTTATTACTCTCTCTACCTTTTTTTTTTCCTTACTACAGGTCAGAGGTACAAGAGGCCTATTATGTAGATTTGTACAAAGCTTTCAATTCAACACAAACTCTAAAAGATAATAAAGATAAAGTAGATATAATTAAGACATAACTCCTAATTCAACTAAGATAAGAATATCTAAACAAACTCCTAATAACTTGAACTTCTAAAGAAAATTAAAATCATAACCCATTAGAATTAGGATTAACTTTCAACAATTTATGATCCAAAATATTGGTTTTTTGGGTAAACACGCAAAACCAATTATTGGATAAGTACTTATATATAATAGTTCATTTAATGCTAACTAAAGCATTTATTTTTACTCTAAATAAGATTTATACAAGTGAGCTTTGCTACAGGGACCCAAAATATGGGACCAATAAAGGGGACAAGTGAGGTGTCCCCCCCCTATTGGTCCCATATTTTGGGTCCTTAAAGAATTTTTCTATACAAGTTTATCCTCTCGTATTACAATGTCGGTGACTTATATAATATTTTCAGTAAGAAAAAGAAAAAGGCGAGTTTCTATTGGATACTTAAATGTTTGATAACTTATAAGTATCATATTTTGGTTAATCTAAACTACAACCTCCACTCCACTGAATGTGATGAATTATTGGATTTAATCATCAAGTTGGATTCCCATCAAAAAAATAAAAATGAAAACATGAAAAGAAAAGAAAATCAAGTTCGATCCTCCTAAATTCGCCGTGAAGCCGCAAGCTGAACAATTTACTACTATCATTATGTTTTTCAACTGCAGCACGATTCAAGTGGGTCTGTCATAGCCTGGGCCGCAAAAAGGCTAAGCCTACTAAAACTATTCCGTGATTCTCACCTTTTAGGTTGGCGCTTGCAGAACGAAACCGCCCAAAAATTCATTTTAAAGATGGTTCTCACATTTTCAAACTTGTCCCTCAAATCTTTGAAATTGCTATTGGGTGGCACTACAGGCACACCCCCATGCACACCTTGTGCCACACCCCCTCTCTCAGCTACAGTACACGGGACCCACACATAGGATTTTGTTAATCCCATATGTGGGCCCCGTGCACTGTAGCTAAGAGAGGGGGTGTGGCACAAGGTGTGCCTGAAGGTGTGTCTGTACCATTTTCCATTGCTATTTAGTTTCTTTTTTTTTTAAATCCTTTTAAAGAGGTTGAACGTCTATGTCACTTATGCAATTGGCACCTTTTCAAATGAATACGGTAGATGTTATCGACTTCTTGTATGCTGCTAGAAATATAACACCTGCAGACACATAAGATAGAAAAAAATGAGTTATCTATTTTCTAAAATATGAAATAATTTTCATCTTATATATAGTGAGTGTGATGTAGTAGAAGTGTAATCAAAAGAGATAACTACTCGTTCTCATTCGAGCAAAATGACACAAATTATAGAAAACCCTAGGAATGAAAAGTTTTCTGAAATAATAATAATCAATCTAAAAATCACATAGAATTCATCACCCTTATATAATGTAGGAAACAAAGGGATCTCCTAAAATAAATGGACTTCCTTACAATAAGTAGAAACTAAAATAAACGAGAATTTTTACAAACGACTAAGCTTGAACATGAATATCTTTGAAGTTTATCTAGAACGTATAATCAGTTTTATGTGCAGAGAACTTCATGAGCTTTCCGAAAACATATTATAATAAAAAATCTACAGAACAAGTCAAAAAGATATCATCATTCAAAGTTGCATCTCGAAATCCACCCGAAGATACTGTTTTACTTCAATCATGCCGCCATCGCATTACCCAATTTCGCTGAAAAATATCAATTATTACCTCTGCATCAGAGTGTGTGTTTACTAGAGGATAAGGAGGGAGCGAGAATCATCCCTTATATATTTTGGCAATATCCATCGCAAGGCCCATGCTCTAGCATCTGCACTGGACTGTAAAGTTGCTCAACTTCCTATCAAGTATCTTGGGTTACCTCTTAAATATGGCAAGTTATCAAAATCAGACTGACAGCCTCTGATTGACAATCTCTATAGGAAATTAGCATCTTGGAAGAAGAATGTATTATCTTACAGAGGGAGACTGGTCCTGTTAAATTCAGTACTTACTTCAGTTCCTTTATACTATATGTCTTTTTATAAGCTACCTAAATGGCTTATTAAAGACATTGATAAAATCAGGAAACACTTCTTATGGACAGGAAAGACAGATTCTAATTCCTTCAAATGCCTCGTTAACTGGAAGAAAGTTTGTTTATCTAAAGATGAGGGAGGTCTAGGAGTTAAGGATATTTCCTTGTTCAATTGTTCTCTTCTATCCAAATGGCTATGGAAGTGTTTGGATAAAAATTCAACATCTGGCAATTTTCTTCACCATCTTTATGTTCACAATGGCACTAATCTGCAGGCCACAGTTTTCAAGTCATCTAACTCATCATTTTGGAATGATGTTTTATCTAAAAAGGATGCTTTCTTTCATAACATAAAATGGTTGATTGGCTCTGGAGATAGTATAAGATTCTGGGAAGATAAATGGACTGGATACAGCAACTTAGCTAGTCTTTTCCCTGAACCTTACAAGTTAGCCTTGTCCTCTAATGCATCTATTAGAAGCCAAGGTCTCTACATTGATAATGAGTGGCAGTGGCATTTATTGATGAGAAGAAGTATTCTTCCTCGTGCTCAAGCAGAGAAAACTGACCTTCTGAATCTCATCAAAGACTTTCATGCTTCTAATAGCTGTGATCAACCTACATGGATTCTCACCTCTAACAGACAGTTCTCGGTCAAATCTTTTTACAATTTCCTTGTTAGGAGAGGCATTAAGAGTCCTTTATACAAAGTCATTTGGAATGCCATTATCCCCTCCAAAGTTCGCATTTTTCTCTGGCTTCTCTCTCTAAATAAAGTGCATACTAAAGAGATTCTTCAGCTTAAGGGCTGGCTTGGTGATCCTCTCTGTTCTTTTTGTGGGCTTGATTTAGAAACAAGAGAACATTTGTTCTTTTCTTGTCCTATATCCAGAAAAGTTTGGCAGCACTTCTTACACTACTTCTTACCTTTCAATTGGACTAATACTTTGGAAGAGCTTATGAATAGGATTGAAACTCTGAGAGGAATGGAAGGCTCACTTTGGAGAACCATCTTTGCTTCTGTCTGTTGGAGTTTATGGACTGCGAGGAATAAGTGCATTTTTGATCAAATTCCGTTCTCTTTTAAGTCCATTATTAACTTCTCTATATCTTGTTTAAAGGACTGGACAGGCTCTGGTAATGGAGTGGCAGCTCGGAATATTCAAGCTAAACTGGAGAAAGACCCGATTAGCAGAATCACTTAACAGCTTATATGTAATGGGACTGTGAATGTTAGTTTTTTGGAGATATGTACATAAGAATAGTTTTTGTAGTTTTCTTGAGATTTTGTGGCTATTGGACTATAGAAAGTTTAGTTTCTTGTTACTATATATATGGCTGGCTTTGGTTCTTTCTTATATCTGTGTCAACGGTGAATGACGGCAAGACCCTCTCTTCATCTTCATGGATGTTTGAAAGAAGAAAGTCATATATCACTAGTTCTGAGAAACTATCTTTTCTATCTTCCAATTCCTTGGATATACATCATATCCTTTTTTTGTAACTACTTTTTTGATTAATACAAATGACAGGGTATATCCCTTGTTTTTCTTAAAAAAAAAAGGAGGGAGCGAGAATCAGATGATCTTCTAAGAGAAAGTACCTTTTTTAATAGTACTAGTTGATTTGCATGTGCAATGTACATGCAATGCACACGAGGTTGAATATCATAATTATTTAAATTAATAAAAATAGAGTAAAAATAAAAAAAGTAAACAAAGTTTTTCGTGGAATTGATCATCAACTCAATGATCTTTCTCTCAAATAAAATATTAGTATTGTTTTCTTCAACCCAGATTATGGCCACGTGATCTACTATTTGTGAGTTATAAACATATTAATCTAGTACAACATCTCTATTTATTGGTACGTTGAAGTCTTCAAAAATGGGTGATCATTTAATTCGCAAAGGATTTTGCATATGAATTTACTTGTAATATGTCTATTAAATTTTTATTTGTGGTTTGACTCATATTCACGTTAACTTTTAGTTGTAATTTTACTCATATTTATATTATCTAATATTCTCAATCAATTTTATAGCTCATTCTCTGTATCACAGAAGTAAAACTGAAAGTATGAAGAATTATTTTTTTGCAAAATTAGAACAGAGAGATTATGATATATTTCATCATGTGCTCTAAATATAATTTTTTTATACAAGGTCCCTATCAAATCTTACCACAAATGATGTGAATGGAAAATGCTACTATAACTCACTTGCCTAAGGTAATTGTATTGTATATAGGACATATAACTCATCTAGAATATTCACATCTGCTAAGTGGATTTTGCTATTGTGAGAGCATATTCAAACTTTTTGTCTCTATAAAAGACACAAGAATTTAGAGTGCATAGCTTATATATCGTGAAGATTATATTGGTTCATGAAGAATTTTTCCTAATAACGATATTACTATTTAGTATTAAATCAATTTTATCATATAAGATTATATGGCCCTTTTTAAAAAATTATAATATATATATATATATAAACCTTGATGCTTATAGCCAGTAGTTAGGCTTCACAAAATATGTTAACTTTACATTATAGTTTGCTATTTGTAGTAATGTTGACAATGCCATTACTTTTCCTCTTTATCTTATTATTCACGTTTTTCTTATGTCAGATCTCTTTTGCTAATCACTCAACTAGTTATATTTAGTTTTTATAATATCAGAGGTTAGAATATTCTCTTCTGTTTAAAAAGTGTTGATATGATTTTCTTAAAAAATATATACACATAGTAGTAATAGTATATACTTCAGTTCAACTCAAACATTGGCTTAAAGTTATTTAGAGTGAGGTCCTTTCAACGCTAGAATGGTGATATAATGATTACACAATCCAAAAGTTAAAGAAGAAATTCTACAAGGAAAAGTAATTTAATATGTCAAATTAACAACTAATTTATAAAAATATACATGAGCAGTGTAGATAGCTATAGAAAGTAATGTATATCTTCATAAAAATTTCATAGTGAGTGGCCGACTACAATCATCCTAATTTAAGCATAAATAACTATTATTTTGTTACTAATTAATACGCATAATTATGGAATAAATCTCAAGCAAAAAATAGGAATTGAGATTGTATTATTCTGTAGGTAAATAAATAAATGTTATTAGAGCTCCTTTTTATATTAAATTTAAAAGTAATAATTTAAATTATTAAGCGTTAAATATTAGCTCATGTGAGAAAGTAAAGTAATCTATTGTCTATAAAATTATTATGACCACAGTCAAAATTATATGGTGGGTTCATATTAAATATAATGTATAAAAATAGTACATTAAAGCCAAAATCTTTTAACCACTATATAGATTGTCTAAAAATTTTTACATATATAAACTATACTGTCTAGGAATAGTGATGTGTATATTTAACTATGGCCTAATAATCTTAAGAACGACTTACTTTTCAATATCATTATTAATTGACATATTTATGCATTGCATTGTAAACACAATGATGTTTTTTTGTAAAATTTTAATTTTTTCGAGGTTGTTAGTAATTTTGCACATTCATTTTAGTGTCAATAAGTTAGAAATTCTCATAATTTTTTATAAATTATGAAATTTATAGTCCTTTTCTACAGATTGTAAATTGTTTATAGATTATTTATACTTCATATGCTTTCAATTTACTAATGAGTTTGAAATTCTTAGGGTAGTTTTTGTAAATTTTAAATTCCAAGGGTTTGTTTGTAATTTTTGAAAATTTAAGGGTGTTTTCTTTAAATTATAAATTATGTAGGGGATATTTATAATTTCCATATTTTTAATGTGCTGTTAGGTTAGAAACTATTAGGATTTTTATAAATTTTATAATAATGAGGGTTTTATTTTGTCATTTGTATAAACTTTAGTGTTTATTGCAAATTTCATAAATTTTGGGGGGTTATTTGTGTTATTAGTAGGTTTTTAGTGTGTTTATCGGTTTGAAATTTTCAAGATATTTTTATAAATTTTAAAATTTTAGGTGTGTTTTTTTTAATTTTCAAAACTTATAAAATATATTCTCCAAAGTAAAAAAACTTTTAGGTTCTAGCTATCATATA
The DNA here is from genome assembly GCF_001876935.1 of Asparagus officinalis. Taxonomy (NCBI): domain Eukaryota; kingdom Viridiplantae; phylum Streptophyta; class Magnoliopsida; order Asparagales; family Asparagaceae; genus Asparagus; species Asparagus officinalis. The sequence continues at coordinate 19,175,251 of NC_033801.1, forward strand.
TTTTTTAGATTTCTCACAAAATTGAAATAAATAAAATTTATAATTTACAAGATGCTTTATAAAAATTTAAATTTGTAGGGGTGTTTTTATAATTTAAAAAACTGAGTGAATATTTTTTACAAAGTCTTAAAACTTTTAAGTGCTAAACTTTTAAGTGCTAGGTAGCATACATTTTTTAGATTTCTCTGCGAACTGAAATAAGTAAAGGATTTGAATTATATAAAACATATATTCTTTATCCAATAACATGTTAAGTCTCATTAGGAATAGGATAAATCATTTAGTTACTAATTTATAGAAGATATGGTAATTAAAATAGATTAAACAATGTAATATTCAAAAAAATTAAGGGTAATATTGATCAAGAAAAGATTTTCCCAAACTCGTACTTTAAAGAGAGTATGATCATTTTAGCTTCAAATCTAAGTTGTCTTATTCAAGAAGAACTATGTATGAGGTATGATAAGGTTCCTAACACAAAACAAATAAGTGAAAACACAAAGGCAAGGTACATAAACTTCTAAAGGAAAATGATGTGTTTGCTAAATTTCCAAAGACATTTTTTTATATATTCATTAATCACGGAGCAACTCCTAATTTCAATATAGTAGTGTAGGGTGAAAATTTGATTCTTCCGAAGAAAGGAGTTTCGTTTGTATTTATAAGAAAGCTTATTACAAACTAACAAATCAAATGTTTACAACAGAAGCAGAGGGAAGGCCCTCTTTGTTTTGTGTGGGGACTTTAGGTGGCTATAGGACGCTTCGCTCGATGGTCGGGTCGAGTCTGCTTCCCTTGGACCGTTTGAATGAGGTTGCTGGAGAGCTTCAGTTCGCAGTAGAAGCTCGGGGCAATGGAGTTCGGGTCTGCTTGGTTCGTCGGCGATCGGAGCTCGGAACTAGGCAACAGTGCTGTAATGCAAGGATTTGCTAACAGCTTGGTCTCAACTCTTTTTTCTCCAAGTTTTGCGACCTCTCTTCCATCGTGCTGGAAGGGGTTTTTAAATGAAAGAAGGACAGCTTGATTTCTCCTTGAATTGTGGGATGTGACCACATCCTCTTCAGAGACGTCTCGCCGTTCCTCGATACCATGAACGGTCATTCCAGGGATTGTGCTCTATGTCCTGTCACCTACGATGGGAAGGCCCATTCTTGTATGTGAGTCAACAAACGACTGCTATCCGAGTGGATTTGACCAGCATTAATGAACCGCATTTATGAGTTCGCAGATCGATGAAGTGTCTGTCCGATCACTTGTACTGTGCGTGACCGCCCGGCGTGCTTTGAGCACGACGCTTTCTCCTTTCCGGTCAGGAGAGGCGGTGAGGTAGGTGTACAGTACTCGAGTGGGTCTAGCCAGCTTGCCGAGTGCCGGCGGATCCAGCTCTTGGCTCAGACATCCGAGGTGAGTCGCATTTATGAATGCTCAGGTTGACTCGACACCTGTCCAGTCCCTTCGCGCTGTGCGCACTGCGAGCGGCCGTTTGACGGTCCTGGGGTACTGTGCTCTCTCTCCCTTCGGGTCGAGAGAGATGGGAAGGTCCATCTCAGCACGTGGGGTAGTGGATACCCAGCTGTACTGACGGTTTTGGGGCTTGCTGGCGGATTCGACTCCGAACTCGGGCAGGCGAGTTGAGCGAAGAGCGAATTTCCGCCATCCTGATCGACCCTGACTCATGCTGGCGAGTCGACCGTTAGGCGAACCTGGACTTGAGTACAGTCGACGTCTACGCGGTTTAGGTCCGTGCCAGAGAACTGGGCGTGCGAACTCTTCTCGTAGGCAAATTTCCTGTAGACCCATAGAGGTATTTTTTACCGTCTACAAGACCCCCTTCAAAGTTTTCAGACCTAAACTGGCTTGCGTGTGGTCTGGAATACTTTGAATGAAGAAATTGTTGGCGAAGCAAGTGCCTTCGATTTCTCTTAGGATTTTTAGCAAATCCTCAGCTATCAACGGGTTTGATGTGCCTTTACCGATTACCGTTTGAATCGGGCTAGCCATACTATTCTCCTCAGTATGATGAGTTGTCGAACAGTTTCTCTTAGGCTTAATGCTAAGATTTCTGCTCTAACCCTTAGCCATCTGGGGCGTGGGTTTCAACCGTTTAAGCAAGGTCATTCTTTTGGCTTTGTTCGTAATTTTACCTTTGAGGGCGAATGCATCGTCAAGGCGAAATTAGTTTTTGGGAGTCAATTTTCGCGCGACTCGTGGGGTTATGCCCAGTATTTGCAGGCGAAACCCTTCCTTTTGTAGGCGGAACCGGATCTGACGGGAGATGAGCCACGTGTTCTGCTGATAGAGCCTCGTGCTTCCCAGCTAAGACATTGGATCGTGGCGATCGTGACTAGACAGCACGATCTTCGTGCGTTTCACCCTACGACGTATCGCGGCCGTGGTTCTCGGATTCAACCGCCAATCTCGGTCCCTTCGATGCACTGAGGGTGATCTGGGCCGTCGAATTTGATCGTGGCCCCGTTTCCTGTCCGTTAGGGTTTTCGCCTTTCGAGGGCAGTCGTGGCCACGTGGACAACTCCGCCCTTCTAAATCAGCCGTTTTCCTCCATTGGGAGTTACCGTGCTTTCAAATCTTGAAAGGGAACATCCAAGGAAAGAATTCCCGCTTCCTCTCGCAATGGCTCCGAAATCCAAGAGGTGTAAAGTGAGGGGTGCAGGCCCCGGTCGTTACTCCGACCGTCTCTCTGCCGGCATGCCTGCCGGTGCTATGGAGTCGCGCCCAGGTATGTTGCAAGGGTTTGCTGGACGATCTCTTGTAGGTCTTAGGCGCCGGATCTGGGGAAATGAGCGTTACTCGTTAAGCTTGGTAGCCTTCCCGATTTGGGGCAAAGTTTGCCCTGTTTGTCCTTAGAAGGCGATTACCGTCTCCGCGGGCGAGCCCTTCAGCGGGAAGGAGGCGAACTCCCTTTTTGTAAGGCGAGTCCGGCCCTTTCCTGTTAGAGGGACGTCTAGTCTGTAGGGACAGACTTTCGCCCTCCTCTGTTTGATGGGCGATTTTACCCCTACAGCGGATTTTGTCTTGATTGACCTTCTTCTTTTCTTTTTGTTGCAGCGACCTTTTCCGATGAGGCTTTTCCAGAGGGTGTGGCCGTCGGCCACGTCGGGGCTACGAGCTACGCAGCACCTTCTCGGTTTCCCTCTTTGGCTCCAGTACCCGTGTTCACCGCTGATAAGCCGCATGGTCTGATACAGAGGGTCTCGGATGGTCATCATTTGACCCTACGCGAGCTGACAACCAACGCGGCACTGACAAATGAGGCCAGGACAGAGCTGCCGAAACCTCAATTTTTGTTTGGCGACTCCATGACCGACCCTTCCGCCCTGCTGCTCAAAGAGAGCCGGTGGTACCGCACGGTAGAGGGGACCCATTACTACCTCCCCAGCATGTCGAGAGGGTTTTCGATTGTTGAGTTGCGGTCCCTCGCGATCCCTCGGACGATGAACTGGGATTTGACCCCCACTCAGGACGGGGTCACTTGTGGCGTCTTTACGGGCTCTACGGCTGGGTATGGAGTGGAGAGCTCATGTAAGCGCGTGACGGGTCTGCGCCCTGGCTTAGTGTCTGTTGAACCGCCCGTAGGGGAGTCGACAGCGGTGGCGGAGACCTTCCATCACCGCTTCTTTCGAGCTGGTGGGAGCTTTCCCCCGAAGGACTTTAGGGCCCCCGGGGTGGGTTTACTCTGCCGCCAGCGCAAGCGACCGTGGTTGCGCTTCCAAGAATCCACCGACCTAATGTTTGGCCGAGAATCCCTGACCCTCAGGGCACAGAGCTATATCGTGGCCTCGAAGCCACGTCGACATGGCCTTGCGGATCCATACGCGTTCTCAAGTCCCATAGCCATTCTGGAGATTGTATTTGCTCGGAAAGCCGGCACATTTTCACCCCCAACGTGGAACGTGCGTATCACCCCTTCGAGATGACGACTGTCAGGCCGCTACTCCTGGGAAGACTTCGCCTATAGGAATACGTCCCCTGACAAGATGCAGAACGCATCAGCTGTCAGACAATTCCCCTCTGCCGATTGAAACTCTGTGGAGTACTCTGTCACTCCCATAATGCCTCAGTTACCTTTAGGGGCCTCGGATCATTAAGGCGAAAAGGATAGAAGACGCCCAGGTTAGCCACCTAAGAATGTGGCTGATATATCCTCGTTCCCTCGGCGAACTTATTCAAGGGCGAAGCCCGCTCTCCCGTTAGTGCCGCGTGCACCAGCCCCGAAGTAGGTTCTGAGGAGCCAGATAGGAGGAAGCCCTCACTCTTGACCGCAGACGAGCGGCGGATTTAAGGCTGGACGGTCCTCCACTCCATTCCCATCAAAATCCAGCCGAGGTTACTCATTTCGGGGAAGGCGCGCGCTCGGGGGTACCTCATGTTATGGCTGAAGAGGTGCGTAATCCCCACTCACTCCTTCGAGGCTCTTCCTATAGAGGTCGTGTATCCGGCGGTTTGCCTGGCTCACGGGAAGTCTTATTCCCTGGTATCGGCGACGATAGCGTGCATCCATCGGGGGCTCCGTACTCTGACGAGCCAATTCTGCCGTGTGTCGGTCCTCGACGAGGGGGAAGGAGAAGTTATCAGAACCCCCAATCCTAGGGTGGGGCTACCGTACACCTACTTGGTGGCATGATTTGTTTATCACTGCGAATGCTTGATGAGTGCCCCGGCAGCGCTTCAGGGGGACAAGTTTGTTCCCTTCGTCCAACGTTTGGAGAGGTGCTCTTGGAAGTGCAAGGACATCCCCGATACGAGGAAGACGCTCTCCCACTTCGGGCACTATAATTTTCGTCGATCTTTTCCTTACTTCAGCGGGGGTGGATATGGAGAATCTCTCAGGGATGCGCCGACGGCGGATCACCACACAATCCTTTCCCGTGGTGCCTTTCGCTGGTTGGTGGACATTCGACCAGGGTATCACACGCTCTCCCACTTCGGGCACTATAATTTTCGTCGATCTTTTCCTTACTTCAGCGGGGGTGGATATGGAGAATCTCTCAGGGATGCGCCGACGGCGGATCACCACACAGTCCTTACCCATGGTGCCTTTCGCTGGTTGGTGGACATTCGACCGGGGTATCACGTTCTGAGAACAGGCTCCACATGCTATCTCGAGCCATACATCCCTTGCAGGTTTGCCCGCCAGTTTGGGTATGATCAATTGTATGTGGGCAACGCCAACCCTCGCCTACACTTCGAAGGAGGACTGGTTGACGGCGCTCGGGGGTGGTTCTGGACCCATGCTGGAGGTACTCAAGCTCGTTTCGAGTTGCCTGCGAAGGACCGCGATTTACACCACACGCTCTTGTACTGTCGGTGGTATCGGGGTGCTAGTGCTGACCCTGCCAACTTCTGGTTCCAAAGCTCATGTCTGGCGGAACGCGATCGTCCCATCAGGGGCTCTCTCCGTTCTTCAAAGAGAAGGGGCCACCAAACCGCTAGGGAGTTGTTCTCGGAGGATCCAGTGGAGGACTGTGAGAGCTTCGATGCTGGTGGCGAATCTGAGGTTCCCGATGTTCGAGCTCCGGTTCAGAGTCCGACAATCGGACAAATGGGGGCGCCTTTGCTATCCCCGAGTAGCTCGCTCCTCTCGAAGCGTCAGCGGGAGGCGGTGGCCGAGAGTTCCAGAGCGGAGGCGGCCAAGAAGGCTCGCTGTGATGGGACAGTCGGGACCATCCAAGTGGCAGGGGGTCGGGATGACGTTTCTCCGATAAGGATTCCTGGAGCGGCTCCGTCCGGGTCTGGAGTGGCTCCGTCTGGGTCTGGAGTGGCTCCGTCTGGGTCTGGAGTGGCTCCGTCTGGGTCTGGAGTGGCTCCGTCTGGGTCTGGAGTGGCTCCGTCTGGGTCTGGAGTGGCTCCGTCTGGGTCTGGAGTGGCTCCGTCTGGGTCTGGAGTGGCTCCGTCTGGGTCTGGAGTGGCTCCGTCTGGGTCTGGAGCCGTGCCGCCTGCCTCACCTGCCGCATCGGGGGCAGTTCAAGAGACTCCGAAGGACGTTCCTCTGCCGTCCGACGTGGGGTCACCGTCGGGAGTTCCAACGGCTTCTTTGCCCGCATCACGAGGTAGTCTTTGCAACAGTACCCTTGATTGCAATGTTGCTCTTGCACCTTTTGATATTGGTAATGGATCTATGCAGGTGCGGTTGAGAAAGTGATCTCCATTCCTTCCGACGAAGAGGAAGAAGCTGGAGATGATGAGGGGCTTACGGGCTTAGGTAAGTATAGACTTTAGCATTACTCGTTCTTTCATGCCTCACCGTAAATAGGGTCCCTTACGAGGGATCTCCGTTAACTCTCTCGGTGCATTTGTAGCCGATCCTGCCCGCGAAATCGCCG
>NC_033801.1:19182487-19209457 GCF_001876935.1 Asparagus officinalis
AAACTCCAATAGATGATATTCTCAAGCTCTTGTGGAATTGAATTCACAAACTCAAACCCTCAATTACTTAAAAGCTTCTAAACAAACATTAAACAAACCTTAAACCTTTGTTAAAACTTTGTTAAAATATTCTCTTGGATTATTGAAGAGTTGAAGGCAATGGGGTATTTATAACAACCTAAGACATCAGCCAAAACCCAACTGAAAAGACAAAAAAGCCCTTAGAAAATACTGCTGGAAACTAGCCGTTACTGTGTAATGGCTCTTTCATAAGTCGACTTATGAGTCGACTTATATGAGTCGACTCAGCAGAAGAAAAATCATAACTGTGCTGTACTTCGTGAGTCGACTCATGAGTTGACTAATGAGTCGACTAAGGTCGAGCCGAGGGAAATGAAGCTGATTACGCATGTCATTGGAAGTTATATGCATTTGCCGGAAAGACACATAATGGGTATTTTAAGATCATAGAATACTATGGTGTTCACACATGTAGCAATTCAATGTTCGAGCAAGATCACAGTGGTGCTTCCGACTCTTACATAGCTCGGTTGATTATGCCAAAATTAAAGAAGCAGCTTGAACTAAGACCCGATAATATAATTGATAGAGTGTTGCATATGAAGTTAATTGAAATATCGTATAGTAAAGCGTGGAATGCAAGGAGAATTGCTATGAAAAAAAATATTTGGTGATTGGGAGAAGTCTTACGCGACACTACCTCAATATCTTGATGTGATCAAAAGAAGCAATCCTAGATCTGAATATAAACTCATAGCCAAAGAGATCAATTCAGGACTTCATCAATTCACTTCTGTATTTTGGGTATTTGGTTCTTTGATCGAGAGATTTAAATTTTGTCGGCAGGTTCTTAGCATTGCTGGCACACACTTATATGGTAAATATAAGGGTGTATTGCTTGTCGCTACAGGAGTAGATGCAAAATGGTGGCTTATTTTCTTTGGCATTCGTAGTTGTGGAGGTCGAGAGTAGTGAAAATTTAGAATGGTTTTTTTTCTTGCATTCATATATTTTTAATGTGTTGCCTCCTAGAAAAATTATTTTTATATCCGATAGGATGAAAGGTATTCCAAGAGCATTGTACATGAGATTTGGCTCTCATCACAATCACTGCTATTGATTACGACATTAGAATTAATTTTAAAAAGAGCTTTGATCAGATACATTTACAAAACTTTCTTTGGCAAGCGGGTGTTACACCCGAAACGTGTGTGTATGATTAGATACAAGATCAAATCAATGCAACATCTCAAGCTGCACATGACTGGATTGAGCGTAGTTTGGGAAGTGATTACGTCGACCGGTGGGCACTAAGTAAAGATGGAGGAAATCCTATTGCATGATGACAACTAATTGTTCTGAAAGCTTTAGCGGTGTACTTAAGGGAGCTCGAGCAATGCCTATACAAGCGTTGGTTGCGAGGACATTTTATAGACTAATGTTTGGTGGGAAAATTGAAGAAGAAAATTGAGAATATTTATTGTATTATCTCTCTAACTGGCTTAGATAAAGAATGAATACAATTCTCTCAATACAATTTCTCTCTAACTAACTTAGAAAAAGAAATTATAATCTTGTTATATCAGAATCCCAATTTATAAAAGAGAAGAAGATCAACGGAGATCCTCCCCTTTGTTTAAAACTAGGTTCTTCACGGTAGCAATGAGATGCCTCCCTCGATGTTCGTATCGAGTTTGCTTCTCGTTGACGATCTGATATCTCACTTTACTAGAACAGTTAATGTAAACTTGTATGGTAAGTATGAAAAGAACTCTTAAGAGTTTATGAACTCGGGACAGTTTAAACTCTGTGAAAAGAGTTGTTGTTAATCCGAAAATTTGGTTAATGAATTGAGCTATCTGTTGCTGAAAAGATACCTCAAATCTCCTTCCGAATCAGCCCAAAACGAGATATCTTTTTCCAAAGAATGCCAATCCCCCCCCCCCCAAAAAAAAATCTGATCCAAAATCTCATCCTATTACTTGGTTGAGTCGATTGGATATTTATAGGAGGATAAGGGGGTGCAACTTACCTCTTAATCCAATCCTAAGTGGGTGAGAATCCCTCAATACGTGGGGAAAACGGTTTGAAACCGTTCAGCTCGTGTTTGTACGAGTCAAACGCCTCAAGCTGGCATTCTGGAACCAAATTCTGCCTCTCATACTTAGGATGTAGAGTTAAGCATTCGCCTAATGCTAAAACGCAATGGCCGCATTGCGTTTTGAAGCTGAAACACAGAGGTTGCTCTGTGTTTTTTAAGAGATTGTAGGTTTGTAACCTCTCCTGCTAAAGTGTTGCAAAGACCATTATTCTGTAATCTTCGCTTTAGCTATTTTGAGATGAGAGTCGTCAGACTATAACTCTCGCTGTTGATTGTGAAGCATGTCAAATTAGAGCTTTTCATCGATTGTCGTGCAGATCGTTGAATTGTAACCTTTCTTAATCTACGTGAAAATTCTCTAATTGTAGCTTTCGTTTATTGACGTGAAAGTCATTTGTCTATAACTTTCATTGTCGAAATGTTGATGTAGAAGTCGTCAAGTTGTAATTTTTATTATTGAAATTTGATAGGGATCAACTATCTGTTGTAATTTTCAGACAGCCTATAGAACCCCCTCCAAAGTTTTCAAAGTTCACGATTGACTGGAACGAATTTTCAGAATACTTTGGATCCCCAAATTAATTTGAGATCTTTTATTGAATGATGGTTCACCATATCTGTTTTGAAGATATTACGAATTCGATTATAGAAACTTGCTATATGTCACAGTTTTGCGACTTCTTCACTAATTTCCTTGAGATCTCCTTTGGTAATGATGAAACTCATACTTCCGACGAACGCGTAGAAGTAGTTAAGATAGTTCTGATCTCCTTAAACCAAACAAGATAACTTTTGTGTCTTAATGACAATGAACTCAGCCGAACAAGCTAAAGCTCAAATCCTCATCGTTAGATCCATTAGTAGGATTAACATTTTCTTCTTCTTCGACAACAGGAATAACAACATTTCCAGCTGTAGGGTGAAAATTTGATTCTTCCGAAGAAAGGAGTTTCGTTTGTATTTATAAGAAAGCTTATTACAAACTAACAAATCAAATGTTTACAACAGAAGCAGAGGGAAGGCCCTCTTTGTTTTGTGTGGGGACTTTAGGTGGCTATAGGACGCTTCGCTCGATGCTCGGGTCGAGTCTGCTTCCCTTGGACCGTTTGAATGAGGTTGCTGGAGAGCTTCAGTTCGCAGTAGAAGCTCAACTTGAGAGAGTTCGGGTCTGTTTAGTTCGCCGGCGATCGGAGCTCGGAACTAAGCAGTGGTGCTGCAATGCAAAAAGGTTATGCAGAGAGCTTGGTCTCAACTCTTTTCTCTAAGTTTTGCGACCTCTCCTCCAGTGTGCCGGAAGGGGCTTTTAAATGGGAGAAGGACAACTTGACTCCTCCTTGAATTGTGGGATGTGACCACATCTTCTTCAGAGACGTCTAGCTGTTCCTCGAAACCATGATCGGTCATTCCAGGGATTGTGCTTTATGTCCTGTCACCTACGATGGGAAGGCCCATTCTTGTATGTGAGGCAACAAACGACTGCTATCCGAGTGGATTTGACCAGCATTAATGAACCGCATTTATGAGTTCGCAGATCGATGAAGTGTCTGTCCGATCACTTGTACTGTGCGTGACCGCCCGGCGTGCTTTGAGCACGACGCTTTCTCCTTTCCGGTCAGGAGAGGCGGTGAAGTAGGGGTACAGTACTCGAGTGTGTCTAGCCAGCTTGCCGAGTGCCGACGGATCCAGCTCTTGGTTCAGACAGCCGAGGTGAGTCGCATTTATGAATGCTCAGGTTGACTCGACACCTGTCCAGCTCCTTCGCGCTGTGCGCACTGTGGGCGGCCGTTTTGACGGTCCTGGGGTACTGTGCTCTCTCTCCCTTCGGGTCGAGAGAGATGGGAAGGTCCATCTCAGCACGTGGGGTAGTGGATATCCAGCTGTACTGACGGTTTTGGGGCTTGCTGGCGGATTCGACTCCAAACTCGGGCAGGCGAGTTGAGCGAAGAGCGAATTTCCGCCATCCTGATCGACCCTGACTCATGCTGGCGAGTCGACCGTTAGGCGAACCTGGACTTGAGTACAGTCGACGTCTACGCGGTTTAGGTCCGTGCCAGAGAACTGGGCGTGCGAACTCTTCTCGTAGGCAAATTTCCTGTAGACCCATAGAGGTATTTTTTACCGTCTACAAGTAGCTCTTTTTTATTTTATTAGTTCTTGTCTCTTTTTTATTAAAGAGACAAAAGTGATGAAGACACTATACTAAAATTGCCCAGGAAAAATATATAGATGGAGAATAATTGATATCAGCTCAACTAAATATGAAAAAGAAGGAATAAATAAATTTTATTTTTAAATATTTTATAGTATAACTTAATTTTTTGAGTAAAAATTAGGAATCTTAGAAGTGATTTTGTCAAATAAAATTATACTAGAGTCATCATTAATCTTTGGTATTTGCTATAAATTTATTTAAACATTTCTAAAAAAAATTATGAAATAGATTTGTGTGTAAAACTGGGATCAATATACTTTTATATACTTGCATACACAATATTTATTTTTTAAATTTTATAAAATTTCATGTAATATATTTGTTTATCGGATCAAATCATTGACCTCCAATTTGTTTATCTTAGTCATTAAATGTAATGTTAAGTTTAAAAAATACAATAATATATTATTGATGTGTCAATAAAAATATAACCAATTACTTAATATTAAGATGGTTTGTATAAGCTCAGCACAGAGCACATACTTTTCACAATACTATAAGACAACTTAACTATTGGTAGACTTAAAAAAAATATACTAAAGATTAATGATGACTCTAGTATAATTTCATTTGACAAAATCATTCACATAAACATATTAAAATTTTGCATGAAAATCACTTCTAAGATTCCTAATTTTTACTCAAAAAATTAAGTTATACTATAAAATATTTAAAAATAAAATTTATTTATTCCTTCTTTTTCATATTTAGTTGAGCTGATATCAATTATTCTCCACCTATATCTTTTTCCTGGGCAATTTTACTATAGTGTCTTCATCGTCTATATTATTTGTGATATCAAGTTGGTATATAATATAGAGTAAAAGACAAAGCAAGAGTCTAGAAAATATATTAGGATATACTTGGATCAATCAAGTGATATTATTACTCATAATTGATATGCATCAGAAACAAAATGTGTTGACAATTTTAAACTATAAAACAGACTGTATGAGCCCTCTAACATAACTTTTTTAATGTAAGCAACCCTCAAGATTAATTTTAAAAATCTCTTGGTGTCAGAAATAAACAACTGACAAGTTTGTAGTGGGAACTAGGGGAACGTAATACATTCTTAAAAACTATTAACATTTTCTTAATTTATTTATAATGACAGGATCTCATTATTAACTAACTACAATGCCTATTACATTGTTTTTTTATTGTGCGTTAAAGGTAGGCAGAGAACCTAGGTGAGTCCTCATCACAATGAATGTTATATAATTTAAGTACAAAGGAAAAATGAGAATTGATCATAGTGTAGTTGGTGAGAGGGAAACTCTAAAAGCTTAATTTGGATATGTGGATATATTATAGATGGAGATGGAGAAGGGTGGTTTTAAAAACAGTGGGTGTGTGGGAGTATTTTAATATGGTTTTTGTTTGTGTGGTTTTCTTTGTTCATTTTCAATATATTCGTGTTCCTGTGATTATATATAGCTATAGCATTGCTACTCTCTTTTGATTTTGTGGAAGAGTTTGGGTGTAAAAAAATTTAAATTATCTAATCAGCTAAAGTATGATCATATAAGTTAAGCCTATACATGAAATTTATTTTAACCAACATATATATATATATAAGTATTACAAATGACATTGAGATCTAAGATATGTGTGAGATCCTCTTTGAATTTTAAACAAACAGTGTCTATTTAAATAATAATAGTATAATTAAACTTTGTGATATGAAAAAAATCAAATATATAATATAATTAATTGCTTTGAAATCTAATCTAATAAGAAGATAATAGATGAAAGTAATGTAAAAATTATTATAATTTCATAATTCATAAATTTTAAACAATCTAATATGATATAATAATCTAATCTAATAAGAAGAAAATAACAAAGCTATATACCTGTTGAAAGTGATGAAAGTGCTAGGAAAATTGTTATGATTTCTGATCTGAAAAAAAATCAAACATACAATAAAATTAATTGTTTTAAAATAATCTAATCTAATAAGAAGAAAATAGATGAAAGTACTATAAAAATTGTTGCTACTTCTTAATTTTTTTTAAAAAAATTAAATATATAATATAATTAATTGTTTTAAAATAATCTAATGTAATCTAATAAGAAGAAAATAACAAAGTCGCATACCTATAGAAAGAGATGAAAGTGCTATGAGAATTGTTGTAATTTATTGACTTATATATATTAATATGTGATGTTGCATGTGAGAGGATAACAATTATAAATAGAGTTCTATTTAAATAATAATAATATATTAAATTTTGAAACTAATTATACAGTACCGTGAACTACTTGAATTATATTTGGTGAGAGATCGCCACGTTGTGCCCTCAGGTCACAACTGTTTGTTTTAATTTTTTTTTATAATTTTGAGAATGACTTTTGTCTCTTTAATTTGTTTGGTGGGTTTTGCAAATATCCTGTCCATATTATATACATTTGTAGAGTCCACGTTGTTCCTGGGTTCGACCTTTGGGGCAGGCATTATTTGTCTCTTTAATTTGTTTGGTTTTTGCATATACGCCCTTCGTCTTGTAGACATTTGTAAATTTGGCATTTAATAGTTTTATTCAGGTTTACATTTACATTTTAATTTAAATTATATCCTCATCTTCATCATACTATGTATATCCAATAAGAATTTATCAATTTATCAACTTACTCTTACTTAATTGATTAGTATTTGAATTCTAAGGGTATTTTTGTCTACCGAAAGATTTTCCCGAACTCGTGTTTTTAAAGAGAGTGTGGTTTTATTATTATTTTTTGTCGTCGTTGTCGTTGTTGTCATATGCGGTTATGTGCATACGAGTATCCTAAGCTGGTAGATCCCTGAGATTTCGGAAAGTAGTCTCATATTAAAAACTCATATTATGAGAAGGATTCTATGTAGAAAGTTATACAGAGAGGGGAAAGGAACGTGTTTCACGTCAATTTGAAATTAGTGCAAACACAAATACAAACTCTAGTTTGGTGGCTTGCAATTATATTTATAATGTAATTGTCACTTATATGCAATTGAGACATCATAACTGTTCTTATATGCAACTGCACTTGTAAATATTTGGTTTAATTTTAAATTTTACAACTTATAGTTATACCTGTTTGTTTATTCTTACAACTTTTAATAAGCAACTTGTTTTTCTTATAATAAAATTTTAAAAAATATTAATTATTTATTTATATTTTAAAATTATTTAATTTTTTCAAAAATTAATGATTTTGAAAAATGGATTTTTAAATCTCTTCAGCTTTTATTTTTTTATAGTTTTGGGGAATATAACATTTTTCTAATTATTTTTTGACAACTTTAAATTTGAGAATAAAAAAGTTTTTTTTAATGAAAAACAATATGTAGTATAAAATTTGGGTTGATTGCAACTACAGTTGCAAGTGTGACTCATAATAATTTTTTATGTAACTTATATGTTGCGAGGGGTGTTCTGCAGTTGTGATTGCAACTGTGCAATTGTGATTGCAATTGTAACAATTAATTTGCAACCAAAGAAACATCCAATTGAATAAAACTGATGCAGTTAATGTAATTGTAATTGCAACCACTCAAGTTGCAAGCTACAAAACTCCCCGTAAATATCAGCGCAGAGGAGTGCTAAACCATATTCGTCTCCGAGTAAATTTTCATAACCGTATCCATTACAATACGAATATAGTTACTCAAATCTATAACCGATAGGATATAATTACGGATATGGTTTTGTAGTGATGAAACCGTATCCAAAATATTCGAATACATATTAATCATATTGTTACAATGATTTTAGTCTTTAGATTATGGATATGAGGTTAATTAATTTTGATGATCTAAAGATCTAATCTTAGCTTTTCAGATATAATGAATATATTAATGAACTCTTTTGCATCACATGAACTATATTTTTTTCAACAGTATCTAGTTTTATCATATCTGCTTTATATCCATAGACATATCCGCAGGTATATTCGTATCAATATCCGATTTTAGCCGATATGAATATGAATTTTACTTATCGATATATATCTGTATCTGAAATGAGTAAGCGGATATAAATATAGCAAACATCATGGTCCGAGCCATATCCGGACCGAATGCACCCCTAGCCCAAATAGTTCAAACAAGGTATGAAATTGGTATAAACCAATAATAGGCAAACACGACAAGTCGACAACTAACTTTAGAGCTTGAAACGTGTATAAGTCTGTCCATCTTTGTATGATTTTATATAAAAAATCCTAAATTTTCTACACTTCCCATTGGCAACCATAGGACCCAAAACCAAAAGTCAGATCCTACGCGGTGCATTTGATTGTCTCCAGTTGACTCTCATTAGTCAAAGGGGGAAAAAATAAATAAAAAATAAATAAAAAATAAAAAATCCGCAAAACGGCTCAACCGCTCCCATGACCGTCTCTTTCGTCAGTTTACCGGGTTAAACTCCTGACGCGCATGAAGCGTTGCCTCGCTTTCCTAATCGCATTTTAGACCCTACAAATTTACCTCCTTCAAATTTACCCGTTAGTATGACGTCTTAATTTTATAGGAAGGGAAAACTTCACAAAACCCCCCTAAATTTGGGTGTTCACAGATAACTTCCTTTAAAATGTCACGAAACCCTTTAAATTTCAGAGTTCTCAGAACATCCCTTCCGACTTTCAGCATTTTTCAGAAAACCTCTACATGAATCGCTATGTTCACTGGCAAAAAGTATGCACGTGAATAACTTTACTCAGCCATGTGAAAACTTGGTTAATGCCCTTAGGGTAGTTTTTTTTAATATTGAAAGTTAGGGTTTTTTAACCTAGAAAAAAAATACCGGGGGGTTGGGGCGCTGAGGGGTGGGTAGGGGACGATTTGACATTTTGAAAGTTAAAAGAGATTATCTCAGGAACACCTACACTTGAAATTTGAAAGCTTGCGACGGCAGTTGCAATGCAATTGTCATTTGCATATAACAAAGATATTGAATCTATTTGGTTAATTTTTTAAATTTCACAAATTACTGTTGCATTGTTTGATTATGCTTGTAGCTTTTCATACGCAGTTTGTTTATTTATCGTTAATAAATTAGAAAAATATTAGTTAACGTTTTGTAAAAAGGGTTTTTTTGAAAATTATTACTATTGGAAAATTTTCAGAACAAATGGTCTTTTTGGAAAACTATTTTTAGATGATATTTTTAAATAAAATTATTAAAATTTTTAAATAAATTATAATGTTTTGAAAAAAAATAAGTTTTTTCAAAATTTAATAATTTGGGGAATAATATTTTTAAAAATAATATTGTTAAAAATAATATTTCTAAATGATATATTTTAAAAAATATATTAAAGTAATATTTTGAAAAAGTAATAGCTTTTTAAAGTAATAATTTAGGAAAAAATATATTACAAAAAATAAATTTTTTTGAAAAAATTAATATTTATGAAAAAAAATTAGAATTTTATTTTTAAAATTTAATATTTTTGAAAGATTATATTGAAAAAAATAATATTTTTGAAATAACTTATATTTTTTAGAAAAATTAAATGTGTGTTTTGTTGCGGTTACAATTGCAAATCAATTTAATTTGTAATTCATTTTGATTGATACTCAACTTGCAGCCATTTTTCACTGCAAGTCAAAGGTTACAACTAAGTGGTTTTGGTAATTGTCCTTTCAACTACAAATTTCCAGTTGCAACAAAACAAACACTTGCAACTGAGCAAAAATATCTCAGTTACATGCAATTGCACTTTTAGCAGCCCTAGTTACAAGCTACCAGATGGCTCCTTAAGGGTTTTTGCAATTTACACTCATTAGAACCTTTTCTTTTAATGTTCTTATGTTCGTAACTAGCTTTTAGATTAAGAAGAAATAAAAGCTTTATCTGCTAGTTTCCTGTAATGGGCAACTTGATTTGAGTACATATTCATCTTTAAAATATCTTGATTATCTTGATAAGTCAGCTAACATTATAGGCAAAAATTGTGTCAAATACGACTATTGTTTTCTTATTTCTCATTTTTCTGTAGCATGTTTGGTAAACGGCTTGGAAAGTGAAATTTAAAAAGATACTTTCTCAAAAAGGTACTTTTATATTACTTCTTATTTTGTCAAACATTGTTTGGATAATAGAAAGTAAAAGACGTAGCAATTACTTTCTTTTTGTTCTATTTGATTATCATCATATCACACAAAGTAATAGTAAAAAGCGAACAATTAAAAGTAAAATGATATGTGAAAAATCTATAAATCGAATTTCTCTTCATTGCTCTCTTAGTTTTCTGTCCAACTAGGCTTAAGAGTTAATTATTTAGGGTGTGATTGTACGTAATATGTGACTTGCTTTTTTGTACTATATATCTTTATTTGGGGACTTGATTTTATGGAATATGTGACTCATTATTATTATTTTTTGCAATATATAACATTTTTATTGAATCCTCAATGGAATATCTATGTAGTGTGCTCTTTATATGTTAATATAAGCTACTCCTTGCACATGTTTTATTTTTAGTTTCCTTTGTATGCACCGTATTGTTTAGTTTTGTTGATTACATATGATTATGTCGTTCAACTAGAAAATCTAATATATTGTATTTTAATTACAAAGCGATACACCATAGACTCTGGACAAATCCAAGAGCATGTACTATACCTTCAGACTAGTCATCATTCCCACAAGATTGGCTTAGGACAGATAAAATAAATATGTATATATTTTCTATTTTTATGCGAATTTAAATTTGTGTATTCTAAAAGATTTTTCTCAATTTTGATTAATATGTAGGCCATACTAGACATCAACATAGTTGATCATTCCTAGAGTCATTCAGGTTGGGTAATAGAGGATGATCGAGTACTTCAGGACGTAGCCATCATACTTGAGCTCCGGATTGATGGCTCTGTTGTTATGGGCACGGATGACCATAATTGGGAGGATTTATGTGAGAGCCTTCTTGGGTGGGTTCCTTATTTGAGGAGTGGTGCGATGAAGATGTCGTGGCTTCGAGAGGCGTTTATGGGAGATATACATGTTGACGCTATAGAGGAGACGATTCAGTACTTTGCTCGTGCTTACATGTTGCAGATGATAGGGTGTATGTTATTTACTGATGAGAAAAAATCTTGTGCATGCACGATGGCTGAACTTGAGGATTTTGAGGTGTGCAACACTCTATCATAGGGTAGTGAGGTATTGACATATATTTATAGAGAACTAGTCAATGGCTCCTTGATGGAGAGTAAGGAATTCAAGGTGTGCATGACATTCCTACAGGTTTGGTCGTGGAAACGCATTTATATTGGATGACTACTTTGCAGACACACTGCAATCTATACGGTCGGATGCCTTTGGGATGCAAGTATAATAATGCGTGAATTTAAAATTACTTTTATTTCTTAGTTTTATTCATATTGAATTTCTTTTCATATCTTCTTTAGGTCAAATAAGTATAATATGAGGAGGACATCCTACAAAACCTCGACCAAACATACAAAGTTTTATAGAAATAAGCTAGATATCATTCAACACAAATAGATAAAATAAGACTCAATTCAAAATTTATTTTCAAAAATTTTTGTAGATACTAATACACAAATTTTTTAAATTTAACTTTCAATTCAAGCGGACGCCCTATTCTTTGCAAGATCTCGATTCCTTTGCATCTATTTGTAGAGATAACATTGATTTGTGGAGAGCTAGAGTTCTGATGATCTGTTGGAAGATTGTGGAGAAGCATGTGCCGGATCGTGTTCTATGACAATTTAGTCTTGAACAGCATGCGCATGATCCTGTTAAGCACATTGATCGCATGTGACAGATGACATCACATCATGCAGACTAGAGGTAATACTATGAGCCCTACATAAATAGGTGGAATAATATGTGAAATCTCATAGTTAATAAGAGAAATCCAGTAAGTTATAATGAGTATATGCATTGGTATTGGAATATCACACATAAATGAAGAGTACACGACTCACACCCAATAGCTGGATTCATACCATGCCCATCGTCAGATACTTACATCCCTAAGGCCGTGATTGAGAGATATTATATAAGTTTTTAAACTCATTAAAAAGAATATTTTTCTTTTATAACTATATTACTTGCTAAGCTATGTATATATTAATTAAATTGTAGATCCTTGCATTTGATGAGATTGAGGGAGATATAAATGAGGGTATTGTTGAAATATTAGCTTTCAATAATATCAGACAAGAGAATAACGAATGTGTTTCGTAGAAATCACGTCGACAAGTTTGAAGGACGCGAGGACATGACACACCCATTTTTAAACGTGCACGTGTGAGAATATAAGACGAGTTCTAGAGGTCATTTGATGATGGAGTCGTCACTTCTCATAGTGCGGTGCATGATGATGGAGCTAGTACTTCTCAACCTTATACACAACTGAATACGTAAATCATCGAGGTTCATGATCATTGACAACAAGTGTGGGGTGGTGGGGGGGGGAGGTAGGGGGGAAGGGGGGAGGGTAAGAAAGTGAGAGGAAGGAAGAGAGGACTTTTAGGACGTATGTGATGTATATCTTGTGATATGATGTTTATTTTGTGATTCTGAATTGTTGCGCGCCATGCAGAAGCGTGCTCGACAACCAAACGAGTCTGTAAGCATGAGAGAAGATAATCAAACCGAACACGAGCACAGTCCAATCCAAAATATGACAAATCAAACTAAACACAGAGATATACGTGGTTCAGCAATTTGCCTACGTCCACGGTGAGAGGATGGGAAGATTCCACTAAATCAAGGAGAGTACAAAGGGTTACAATCTCACAAAATCACTCAAATAAACCCAAAACCAAATCTCTCAACTTGCACACAAGTTCTCCCTCTCAATATGCTTAGTACAATCTCAAATCTCTGATAAATAAAACCCTAAAATTGTGTTTCAATATATATCAAAACATAAACCAAATTAGAACCGGAAATAAAGCCCATGCGTCAACCAGACATAATGACAGAATCCAAAAAATCATTACAGGGTTTGGCGGTCGACCGGGCCTAACCTAGCGGTCAGCCGACCAGAACTCCAGAAACTACCTTGTACATGTGCACGTTTGCGGTCGATCGCGTCAAAACTCGCGGTCGACTGGTAAGCACCCAAATGCCTATCTGCTTCAAATTTCCTGAACTTTACCAATATTTTTGCCATTTTTATAATTCTTCACCTTGGTGAAGTTTTTTCAAAACAGAGCCAACACCAAAACCAAACAAACGTCTCACTTGTTGCATCCAGTACGAAGTGGAATAAATCTACGACAACGGACTCAATCCACAACAAGTCGAGAACCCAAGCCGACTACATCAAAATGACTACCTACGTACCCCCTCTCTCAAGGGATCAAGTCATCCGTAGTTTATCCAAATGGCCGTTAACAGCCTCAATAATCACGAATGTGCAACAAGTTTCGACAATGATTAAACTTGTTGCTCGGAACCATATTAGTAAGCATATCCGCCGGATTATCATTCGTGTAGACCTTCACAATCTCCACATTACCATCTTCAAGAACATCTTGAATAAAGTGATAATGAATGTTAATGTGCTTCGTCCTCGTATGAAAAACCTGATTCTTCGCCAAATAGATAGCACTCATGCTATCACAAGTGATAATGAATGTTAATGTGCTTCGTCCTCGTATGAAAAACCTGATTCTTCGCCAAATAGATAGCACTCATGCTATCACAATGAATGGTGACGGACCGCTACGAAATATCAAGTTCCTCTAAAAGTTCTCGAAACCAAATAACCTCCTTCACAGCCTCTGTAATTGCGATATACTCTGCCTCCATCGTCGACAAAGCTACCGTAGACTATAAGGTGCATCTCTAACACACCGGTGTACGGGTCAAAGTGAACACATACCCCGTCGTAGACGGATGCTTATCCAAATCCCCAACATAATCTGAATCAACATAGCTAATGCACAACTACCCACCTCTAGTGTCCTGCTCAAAAAACTAAACCAAAATTGAGGGTACCACAAATGTACCTCAAAATTCATCTCACGGCGTCCCAATGACCCACTCCTGGATCGTGCATGTATCTCGAAACCATGTTCACTACATGTGACAAATCCGGCCTCATACATACCATCATGTACATCAAGCTCCCAACCACGCTCGCGTACGGAGTTTTCAGCATCAACTCTCTATCTTTAACTGTCTTTGGTGAAAGGTCAGCTGAAAGCTTCAAATGGGCTCCCAAAGGTACACTGACTGGCTTTGTATCCATGCTAATATTAAACCGCTATAGAACATTCTTCAAATAAGCTACTTGTGTCAAACAAATTTTGTTCTTCTCTTTGTTTCTGCCGATCTCCATCCCTAAAATGCGCTTTGCCTCACCCAAATCTTTCATCCCTAACTCCTTTGAAAGCTGTGCTTTCAACTCATCTATAGCAGGCCTCGAAATAGAGGCAACCAACATGTAATTGACATAAAGCAACAAATAAATATACACATCTCCTTTCACTTGTGAAAATACGCGTAAGGATCAAACTGGCTCCGAGTGTACGAATGACCGATCATAAATCCATCGAATCGCCTATACCACTGTCGAGGAGATTGCTTCAAACTGTATAGCGATTTCTTTAACCTACAAACCAACTTATCCTTTCCTACAGCTTAGAATCCCAATGGCTGAGTCATATATGTTTCTTCATCAAGATCATCATGAAGAAATATTATCTTCACATCCAACTGATCTAACTGCAATCCATACTATGCCACCAAAGCTAGTAAAATCCGAATCGAAGAGTGCTTTACCACTGGAGAGAAAATCTAATTATAATCAATACCTTCCTTCTATGCATAGCTCTTCACAACCAACATAGCCTTGAACCTTACTGGAGTGCCTTCAATGTCCTCCTTTTTTGTGTATACCCACTTACAACCAATCGCCTTCCGTCCCTTTGGAAGCTCAACAAGCTTCCATGCATCGTTCTTGTGAAGAGACTCTATCTCCTCCTGTATAGCTACCTACCACGAATCAGCCTCCGAACTCTGCTCGGCCTCTTTGAATGTAGTATGCACCAACTCATCGATACTCTCCATCGAAAGTGCACATGCAACTACTGTGTCGGTATACTATGCTATATCCGTATGTCTCTCCCCTATCTCCGAACCGCAATAGAATCTTGAACTTGAGCCGTCGGTCTCCGATTATGCACATTTGTACTAGTATCCTCCTCGTCATCGCCGTGCTCTCCTGGCATCACCTCAGTCGGCACTCTAATGGATAGTGTACCATCTGGACAATGTAGAGCTGCATCGATCTCTACCACTTACGATATCTCCTCCGTCGGGTCGCTCTCTACCTGATGAGAGCTGAGAAGCTTTAAGATAGAAGCCTCATCGAACATGATGTTTATACTCAATATAATCTTCCTATCAACTAGATCCCATAGCTTGTATACCTTGATACCACGCTTGAATCCTATAAATATGGTCTTTCTAGCTCGAGGTTCCACACTTATCAGTCTTAACATGATAGTATGCAGGGCATCTAAATACCTTAAGCTGATCATAGTCGTGTGCTGGCTCTTCTGACCATATCTCCATAGGGGTCTTCTCCTCAATCGTAGATGAAGGCAGCCTGTTAATGACGTGGCTTGCATATGAAAGTGCATCAGCCCAAAAGATCTTCTCCAAACCACTATAGGCCAACAAACATCGGATCTTCTTTAGTAGAGACCGATTTAACCTCTCTGCCACCCCATTCTGCTGCGGTGTATGACTAACTGTGAAGTATCTCTATGCCCTCATCTCGATATAGCTGCACAAAGGGGTCTGATGTGTACTCGCCGCCATTATCGAATCGTAATGTCTTGATCTTTCTCTCAGTCTGTAGTTTTAACCTCTTCTTCCACTCCACAAATATATCTAGGATTTTACTCTTCTTTTCCATGATGTACACCCAACAACGTCTAGAATAGTCATCAACGAACGTGACGAACCAATATTGACCACCAAGTAATGCAGTCTTGGTGGGACCCTAAACATCTGTGTGCACATAATCCAGGATGCTCCTCGTCCTATGAATGATAATCCTGAACTTCACATTCGTCTTCTTTCTAAGTACACAGTGCTCACAGAACTCAACCTTTCCACTCTTGGCTTCCTTCAATAGTCCCTACTTACACCGTGACTGTAGTGACTTCTCTCATGTGTGCTCCAACATGTAGTGCCAAAGTCTGCTCATGTCCGCCTCTAAAATAGCTGAAGCTACTTGGCCAATCTTGGTGCTCCCCTTCAGATAATATAAGTTTCGACTGTGGACTCCCTTCATCACCACCAAAAATCTCTTAGTAACCTTTGCTACATCATCCTCAAATGTCACCTTGAATCCCTTCGCCTCCAAAGCTCCAACTAATATAAGATTCCCTTTAGGTAAGGAACAAATCTCACCTCCTTCAATTCACAGACTACTACATCGTGCATCTGAATCCTCATGGTACCTATCCCACAAATACCACATGATTGATCATTTCCCATGACAAATTCACCCCCATCGAGTCTCTTAAATGATACAAACCAATTTCGCCTAGGAGTAACATGATAAGTAATCTTATACATTCAAGTGATTCACCTCCAGAGTAATTAGTAGAGAAAAGCTCGAATCATCTGAATCATCGCTTCTCACAATGTTCACCTTATTGGCCTTCTGACCCTTTTTCTTGCCATTCTCCTTCTCCTTAAGCTTTGGACAGTCTCTCTTCCAATATCTCTGCTCCTTATAGAATGCACATTGGTTCTTTGCTAAATGGTGATGGCCTATCGACTTTGACCTGTCTCTATTACCACCTCTTGGATATGGGCTTCTACCTCTCGTCGACAAGGCCTCTCGTGAAGTACTAGCGCGGGAAGTCTCCTTGTCCTTCCTTTTTAAATCATAGTTCGTCAAAGCATTAGTTACTTCACTATAGCTAATAGAAGATCTCCCATTCAATAAAGTAATCACAAACGTATCATACTCCTCATCCGGTAAGGAGTCCAACAAAATAATCGTATTATACTCATCTGATATCTTCTCATCAACATTCGCCAAGTCTGATAATAACTTAGTATAGTTGTTCACATGAACTGCTAGTGAGGTATCCCTGGACATCTGAAATCTGAATAACCTACGCAATAAGTGCAATTTGTTTTCAATACTCTTCGTAAGGTACTTGTTATTGAGAATTTCCCACATCTTCATTATAGACGTCACCCCAATCACATCATATTTCAAGTCCTGTTCTAAACAGGACCTGATCACCCCATAAGCATTTCTCTTCATCTTTTCTCATACCACATCTTCATATTTTGGTGGCCTCTCATGGACCATGATGGTCTCCTCCAAATTCTGAGCATTGAGCGCATCCTGTACGTCGCTCATCCATAAACCAAAATTGATATTGCCGTCATATTTAACCATACTAATTTTAGTGTTCTGAAAACCAACTTGAACTGTACTCGCCATCTTGCTGATTTTACCAACTTCTTCACCCATACTCACAAACTCTAAATTGTAGAGGAAAATCCAAACTTGATAAAATTTAGAAGTTACCCAACTGAGTCCTAGAACAGATTCCAAAATAGATCTCCTAACCACACGAGAAAAGCGAAATATTCAATGGCAACCCCAAACACTATCTCCATCGAAGCCTAGAATTTAAAGAACTAAGCTTCTACGATGAATCTTCCTCCACCTAATGCCAAAACTCTAGATCTAAAATCTGAGCTCTGATACCAATTATTGCGCGCCGTGCAAAAGCATGCTCGACAACCAAACGAGTCTGTAAGCACGAGAGAAGATAACCAAACCAAACACGAGCACAATCCCATCCAAAATATGATAAATCAAACCAAACATAGAGACATACGTGGTTCAACAATTTGCCTACGTCCATGGTGAGAGAATGAGGAGATTCTACTAAATCAAGGAGAGTACAAAGGGTTACAATCTCACAAAATCACTCAAATAAACCCTAAACCAAATCTCTCAACATGCTCATAAGTTCTCCCTCTCAATATGCTCAATATAATCTCAAATCTCTGATAAAGAAAACCCTAAAATCGTGTTTCAATATATATCAAAACACAAACCAAATCAGAACCGAAAATAAAACCCAGGCCCAAACTCGACTGGCGGTTGACCGCCAAAATTGTTGCGGTCGATCAGACAGAACGACGAAATCCAAAAAGCCATTAAAGGGTTTGGCGGTCGACCAGACCTAATCTCGCGATCGACCGTTCAGAACTCCAGAAACTACCCTATACTCGTGTACGTTTGCGGTCGACCGCGCCAAAGCTCGCGGTTGATTGGCAAGCACCCAAATGCCTATCTGCTTTAAATTTTCTGAACTTTACCAATATTTTCGCTATTTCTACATGAATCTCATGAATATATATGATTAGATTGTTCTAATTATTGGTTGTGTGGATAGATTTTTGTGTATATAAGTGGTTGGAATTTCGTGTATATATGCAGTTAAACTTTCGTGTATGTGGTTGGACTTTCGTGTATAATGTTGCAAAATTCTATATAGAAAACAGGTTGTGAATGAGGAGGAAAAGACGCTGTGCGTGCATGTTTATGCATGTCATGCAAGTTCACAATATTTTGAATCCCGTAAAGTTGCAGAGGTCAATTGACATAGAGTTCAAAGTGGAGTTCTCTAGCAATCTAACCCTTCAACTTCACGCGATTCACAAATCCTATGAAGTTTGCAGGCTTTCAATCGATGGCGTGCAGGCTCACTCTCAACCGATGGCAGGCTCGACAGCTTCATGGGATTACCAATCCCCATGAAGTTTGCAGTGAAACAAGCTTCACGAGATTTGCAATGAAACAAGCTTCACGAGATTGGCAATCCCATGAAGATTGTTTTGATTAATTACCTAGATAATTTCGTGCTAAACTTGGGATTCGTAGTCCAGTGAAGTTTTTGCAACTTAAATTAGCATTTTCACTCCAGTTTCAGCCAGCTAGCTAAAACTGGGTCAAAAATGCTAATTAAAAGTGAAACATGACATTTTTTGAAATTAAATTTATAAAAGAGTTGGTTTTGAAAATTTGTCCTTAAAATATAACAAATTTGGTAAGTTAAGTAACAATGCGATGAGGGTTGGGGGCTAACATAGAAAAGCAATAACCTGTGAAGATTATTTTGATTAATTACCTAGTTAATTTCGTGCTAAACTTCACAAGATCCTCAATTTTGTAAAGTGTTTGCAACTTAATTAGTATTTTCGCCCTAGTTTCAGCGTACTCGCTGAAACTGGGTTAAACATGCTAATCAAAAGTGAAACGGGTCAATTTTTGAAATTAAATTTATAAAAGAGTTAGTTTTGAAAATTTGTCCCTAAATATAACAAAATTGGTAAATTTAGTAATAATGCGATGAGGGTTGGGGGCTAAGTTAGAAAAGTATAATGGTGCAACTTCTCTGCAAACCCCTAGATTAACCAAAATAACTAAAGCGCCACGAGCTAAAGTACAAAACTGCGTCAACAAGGGGCAAAAAATAAAAAATAAAAAGGGAAAAAGAAGAGAACAATCGTCACCCTTTCAGAACGAAGAGAACGAGGACAGTTTCGCGACAGGGAGATCAGAGAAATTTCCATTCATTCGTTGAAATGGTTGGAGATTAAAATTTGAAAGGAGAGAAAAGGGGAAAAAACACGATTCGCTGGTATCAAAACCCTCAAATTTCTTCGTCGTTGTTCAAATTCTCGCCAAATCGAAGAAGGATGGCCGAGTTCGTGGAACGACTTAGGGCATCGACTGCTCGATTTGGGGGCGGGAGAAGGAGCAGCTTTGGATCGGTGGATTTGAGCTCGTCGAGGCACGGCTCGTCGTCGACGATCAGGCTCGGCCGCGTCCAGCCTCAGGCCCCTGGTCATCGCACGATCTTCTGCAACGATCGCGATGCTAATCTTCCTGTTCAATTCAAGGTTACTTGTTTAGATCTGATTTCTTTCTGTTTTTATTTTTGAATGAGTTGTTTATTTCTTTTGGTTTTATGGGATTATTTTGGATTGTTGGAAATTATACTAACCATGGACCTAAATTTAAGGAAAATAGTTGATGTTTTCTGCTTAATATGCTAATGATATAGAGTTGTCTGATCCTTGAAATGTCTTTTGATTTCTTTTGCGTAGTTAGATCTTAAACCAGACATCAAGTAGTCTAGATCATCTAATTTTAATGCTGTTGCTCTCATTCTGTGATCCTTTTGACTATCAATATATGCAGAAATTGCTTCATATTTAATTTCCAGTCATGCATTGTATGGAGATGCCTATAGAAAGACATGATGATAGTCTGTTGCCTCCTAGAAAATGCTTCATCTGGCTGAGGTGAATGACTTCAGTAAGAGTAGTTATGGTCTAGTTCAAAGATGGAGTTGACGAGAAGAAATCCCGATTCTTGAAAAACTTCTCAATTTACATTGCAGCATAATGGCCTTGGACATTGGTAGACATAGAATGGAAGCAAAGTTGTCCGATCGAGGTGCACAATGTGCAATAATTTCCATTGTCAGATCAAGATGCATATTGTGCATTATTTTCCATGCACACACATTGTAATTATGTTTGCTTAGATAAACTTATCAACGTGCTATAGTTAAAATAATTAATTTTACAACAATAAATCACAAAAATATGACCAAGTTTGAAACACAATCAGATTAACGAATGAGAGATGCTAAAATTTTTTAAGTGAAAATACAAGTATGAAATTAGTTAGCATATTAGGAATATGATAGTTAGAGAAGATTGTTTTGTCCTGTGTAATTGTAATTTATTTTATTTACTAAAACCAAAACATGGCTATCATTATCAAGGAAGGATGAAGTTTACTTTTCCATGCTAGTAATAAAATCCAACTAACCCTCTCCGGAATGAGGCAACTTTTCTAGCGTAATGTTACCAAAGTCAAAACCCTAAACTTAGTTATTTTTCTTAAGCGTAAAACTTGAGGCTGTTGGTGGCAGGAGGGTTGCTGTCTCAAGCAGTATCTTCATGCTAGTCTTTGATAGCTTCCTCTCCGTGGTAGAAAGTCTAATAATCACATATCTAAATAATATAGTTTCAAGAGAATGGCTATATAAAAACAATATATAATTCAACCACATCAAACATAAACATACATTTGCTAGAGTAAATAGCTAACCTTTCCAAATAGTAGTGAGACAAACAAGCCATCAATATTAGGGAAAATTGCTTCCCATTCCCTTTGCCAAAAGAACAATGCATTCCCCCTTTGATATTAAAATGCATGTTTCTAAGCCCTTTGTCCCAACTTTTCTTTCTTCCTCCCTTTTTTTCTCTTCCTCCCTTTTTTACTCTTATCCCTAAAATAGCCTTCATCTTCCTCCTCTTTTCCTCCTTCCCTCCTCCTGTACTCCCTCTTCCTCTACCCACCTTCCTCCCTCCACCTATTTCTTTCATCCCACCTTTACTCTTCTCCCTTCTTCTCCATTTCCGTCTCTGACATCCTCCTCCATCCTATCTCCATCCTAATCTTTCATGAACTTGTGATCTCTTATGAACCCTTTCATCTCTCTTATGACCTATGAACCCTCCCTTTCCCTCCCTCCACCACTGCTCCTGCTACAATCTGCTCCTCCACTGCTCCCACCTCAGTCAAAGGCATTCTGAAGTTAGCACTTAAAGTTCAGAGTTAAACTTTGAGTTTTGAAATTAGCCTATGAGCTTTAAAGTTGACATAAAAGCCTCCACTCCACCTCTGTGTGTCTTCCTCCTCTCATTTCCGTTCCTTTTCTTCTCCTTTCTCTGTTCCTTTTTACACCTTCCTCCTCTGTGGCTATGTCCCCCTCCTCTTTCTCTTCTTCTCCATCCACAAAACAACTAAAGTTAACAAAACAATGTGTTAACAAAAAAAAAAAGTTAACAAAACAACATGTCGAAGTCAACTACTTAAAAAAAGGTTTAAAAATAACATGTCAAAGTTACCAAAATAACACGTCAAAGTTACCAAAATAACATGTCAAAGGCGCGCCAAAAGTTAACTTATTGTTCAGAATTAACATTTAAGCTTTAAAGTTAAGAAGCAAGCTTTAAAATTAATGTAAAAACCTCTATTCTACCTCCTTGTTCCTCCCTCTTCCCATTTCTGTTCCTTCTTCCCTCCCTCCTTCGTTCCTCCTACTCGCTTTTCTGTCCTTTCTCCTATTCATCTTTTCCATCCACAAAACAACTAATGGTAACGAAACATGTCAAAGTCACAAAAAAATTAAAACTAACAAAACATGTCAAAGTTAACAAAAAGCTATAGTTGACAAAATAACATGTCAAAGTTACCAAAAAAAAAAAAAAACAATAACATGTCAAAGTTAACAAAAAAAAAAAGAAACTAACAAAACATGTCAAAGTTAACAAAAAACTATAGTTAAGAAAATAACATGTCAAAGTTAACAAAATAACAAGTTAACTTTAGACCTTCTATGTTAACTGTAAAGCTTGAATGTTAACTTTAATTGTTAAGTGTTAACTTTAATTGTTAAGCGTTAACTTTGAAGTGTCTTTACAAGATGAACCTTTTAGTCAAAGATGATGGACCTTTAAGGGATGCGACGATGGTTGTGGAAGGAGGAGAGATGATTGACAAAAGAGAAGAAATGACGGAGGAGAGGCTGCAATGGCGAAAAAGATAATGGTTGAGAAACTATGAGAAGAAAGAGGAGTATGCAATGGCTGAGGTGGTGGTGGTGAAAGAGATAATGGCTGAGGAGGAGGAGACATGATTCATGGGTTCATAAGTAAAAAAGAAAGATGAAAGGTTGAAAGTGAGGTATTTTGGAGATAGTAAAAAAGGTACATATGATCTTTTGTGTCAGAAAGTAAAAAAGGGGCTAGGAAGCATGACAAGGTGGGTGAAAGGGCTTGGAAACATGTTTTTTCCCCAAAAGGAGGGCGCACTGTTCTTTTTGCAAAGGGTCAGGGTGGCAATTTCTCCTTAATATTAATCAATCATCCCTTAAAATCCATCACTGTCATCCTGTAGGAATGGGACATTGGTCTTGTTTACCTTCATTTTCTTCACTCAACCACCTGTTCCTTCCTTTATTTTTATTATTACTAGCATTCAACTATATAATTGAACTGCACCAAACATATACATACACTTCCAAAAGTAAGTTGCTAACCCTTCGAAATAGCAGTAAGAGAAGTCATTAATATCAATCAATCATCCCTTAAAATTTATTACTATCGTCATGTAAGATGGGATATTCATCTTGTTCATCTTCACTTTCTTCACATAACTGCCTATTTCTTCCTTTCTTTTTATTAATGGCATTCAAGCTTCTGGTCTTTTTGATAATTGGCATGAAAAAGCTATTAAATACATGAGAAATGGAAAATTACACAGTTTAGTGGTTGACATTTGGTAGAAATTAATAGGCGAGTCCTTCCTGCTTTCCATTTTGGGTAACAGTACTTTACCCTCCTTCAAGTTCAGCGCTCTCATGAATATCCAACCAATGCTACTGTTCCAACCGTCAAGGTATTTTTTTTGAGGCCCTGTCATCATTGATTTTAATATAATAGACAAATTGAATCATGGACATATCCAACCATAGATTGTGTTCACTAAACGCTATGATGCTGAGATTTATTTGCTCTTAACTATTCGTCCAGATTGTGCTATTAGAAGGCTTGACCTTCGAATTGCTTATTTGAAATAGGAGTTAGGGATTGATAGCATCCTCAAGAATGGAAAACTTTACATGATGAGTATATTGAGTAGTTTCTAAGTTTCTATTGACAAATAGAAAATTTGGGTTTGGATGCTCTCTTTTAATGAAAGATTAGACCGGTTTTGGAACTTGTAATTGTAGAGAAACAACGAAGGTATTTTTTATTGGATTTGAAATCTGTTTATAATTTGAGTCTGTTACATAAAATGTCATGTACCATGAGATACGTTTGAGTCTTGACCCAATAAGCATATGCATAAGATACAAATTAGTTTTTCTATATGTTTCATTGAATCATAAGGTATACATCACTTATCATGAAATATTAACAACTATCAGGAAGAAATATTTCCTCCATGACGCATCTTGTGATCGAAGTATCTATTTGCATTAATATTAGCCATTTACTCATGAATTCTTATTTAGACCTTCAAGAAATTTTGTAGAATATCTTTGTTCAAATAAAATAAGGTGTATAAATTTAACTAGTTGTGATCTTCAAATTTTTGTGTCACTAAGAATGATGTTACTAGAAATTTAGTTTTGTGTGATATTCATATAGTTTCTTTTCCTACCTTTCAATGTTGTTTATTGGTTTTCCCCCTAGCTTTAATTGGTGATTTCAATTTTATTGATGTAAAACTAATTTGTAAGGATGTCAGAGTGGCATTTCTCTTGATTGCAAGCACAATTTTATAATCCTCCATGTTACATGCCTTTAACTGTAATTTCCACAACATTGCCTCACCGTTTCTACATATTGAACATGATTGCTGACTTCTGATCCAGTATCCAGAATTGGATATTCACTAAAGCACACCTTTTTTTCTTAAAAAAGACTATTGCAAACATTTATGCCATTTATTTATCATCTAAGAAACTGCATGAACCTACAATTTTTGGTTGATTCAATCTTTTATCTGTAGTACTTGCACTGTGATTCCGACAGGATCTTGCATTTTCTTTTCCTTCTTTTTTTTGTTAGTTTCCGTTACTCTTATTTAATTGCCATTATGGTATTCTTTTCAGGGAAACTCCGTATCAACCACCAAGTACAATCTTCTAACGTTTTTGCCAAAAGGGTTGTTTGAGCAGGTTCCTCAGTTCTCTTATCTTTTTTGTACTTCCATATAATATCTCACCTCCAATGTTTCATTCGTGCTGTACTTCTTTTTCCACGTTATTCTACTGAAAAGTACCCTTTTTTTACTCTTGGCAGTTCAGGCGGGTAGCCAATTTGTACTTTCTTATGATCTCCATCTTGTCTACTACTCCCATGAGGTATGTTTAGAGACCGCATGTATTCTTATTTAAGAGCAACTTTGTCATCTGTCTTCTGTTTTGACAACTTCTTTACTTTGCTTTTTCAGTTCTTTTAGATAAGCGATATGTTTTCTGTAAATTTTGATCATTAGTCTGTGGACCGCAGACTTAATTAATATTTCTTTTTACTAAGGTACTGTATGCCTTTGCAGTCCAGTGTCCCCCATAACAAACGTGCTTCCGTTGAGTCTAGTGCTTTTGGTTTCTCTTGTGAAGGAAGCTTTTGAGGATTGGGTTAGTAATGCCTTTGGTTATTCCATGCTTTTATTTTCTGTCAAAATTTATTTTTCATCTTTTTAACTTCAGTTATCATTTACATTTGTTTGTTTTCTGTGACACAGAAGCGTTTGCAAAATGATAAAGCAATAAATAGTAGTCCTGTGGATGTATTGCAAGATCATAACTGGGAAAGTGTACCCTGGAAGAAGCTGCAGGTTGGGGATATTGTAAGGGTAAGTTTCACATTCTTGCTATTGCGGTAGGTTTGTGCTGAGATTGGAGTCAGTTTTTGTTTTTTGGTATCCTGAACACTGGGATAATGCTTGCCATTCTGTTAAGAACTGAAGATGAAATCTATTTCTGCTAGTTGGTGCATCATTCGCTTTTGGACTGTATAAAAGATATTATACAATCTACATATTATTATATGGGTAAAGTATTATTCATCCTAAAAACATAATTCTTATTCTGATTTCTTTCTCTTGACATGGAAGCAGTGTTATCAAAGGCATGTGCCTCATTGTGCCTTTTGCACCCTGCAATGCGGGGTAGGGACAAAGCGCCCTGCATCTGAGGCGACAACGCCTTTTTGCTCCTCACAAGTGTCCTACACGAGGGCACTTTGCAGAGGATGCATGCAAGCCATAGCCTCGTATATTTTTTGTTCTTTAACATTTGAATTGATCTTTATACCCGATAACTCATAAGCCTAAAAGAAAAATATACTAAGTAGGCCATTTTAGTAGCTCAATTGAGGACCTTAACTCATTCTCATTTATTATTTGATTTTGATTCGTATTAGTCGTGATCACTATTATAAATAGCAGTAAATAGCGCCGCTAATAGCGTTAGCGGTCCCTTCCCGCTATGCTAATACTCAATGGCGGTGACATATTACAAAATATGTGCTTTTTGCTCCCAAAAACAGCCAATATTGCCATAGCGGTGAATAGCGGGCGATTGCGGGCAAAATCCGCCTTTTGACGCTATCTAAAAGCAGTTTGAGGTTTATTTTTTAAACTTAAATCCGACCTGCAAACACTGCATCCTACCATCTGTCGCGATTTTTGGCGTATTACCACCGCCTCCTGTAGCCTCCAGCACCTTCCTCAACGCTTCCTCTCATCTCCTATTGCCGTGAGCTCCTCTTACTGCAGTCCTCTCACTGCTCAGCTCATCTTTTCGAATATGATAACTTTTGACTCCTCCAGTCGTCATCAGTATCATATGATGGTTACATGTCTATTTCATGTTTAGGATCTCTTTAAATCATCAAATATGTACTTTTAAATTTTCTAGATTTTTCTTTAATTTTTTTGAATATTTATACATATCTAAATTAGATCACTATTTGACTTTACGCTTTTTACCGTTATTTTGCCGCAATAACCCCAAATAACC
>NC_033801.1:19209467-19210249 GCF_001876935.1 Asparagus officinalis
GACGCTATCCGCTATCAGTAACCTGGTCTTGATTTGACTTTTGATTTGGAAATTATGAACTTTGTTAAGTGTGTAAAATTATGAGTTAATATGTTCTTTTGTGATTTGAAATACATTTTATGTGAAAATTCATAAGCATATTTTTTCATGCTTGATTATCTATCTAGAAAAATTATGTATGCGGTGTGCGCCTCGCTTCACTTGGGCGCACACATTGCATGGTGCCTTGCCCATGTTCGTGTAAAAGGACTTTGTGCTCCGCATCACGCATTGATCCTTGATCGCACTGCATGGAAGCAGTACATGAGAACAACACCGTGTATAAGGACGAACATTAGAGAAGTTAATACTTTAAATTCAGCATCTTCCACCATGTGATGTCCGAAAATAGTTTGTCAGATGAGGTACTTTCAGTCCCTTGTTTGGTTTCAACTGTATTAACTTCTGGTAGGTTTAAACACTAAATCCTGAATTGTCATCCTTTCGCATAAAATATCTACCTTTTATTTTAGTCACTCAGAACTTCCACTCAATAAATGGGATATCACACATTCTAATGTATATAAACAGATTTTAGCTATTAGTTTATGATAAAATGTTTGCCAGATTTTGTGGTTGAAGGGTTGAAAGTCCAGAAAAGTATCTGTTTTTTCAAATTTTTACTTCATACTCTCTTTAACAGAGGAAACATGTCAGAGAGGAAATTGAAGTAAGAAGATGAGAGTTGGGAAAGTGGACATACAGAGTGGGGGTAGACTTGTGAAGTTCTTTTGTCTGTTTCA
>NC_033801.1:19210266-19216638 GCF_001876935.1 Asparagus officinalis
TGATTCACTGGTGTGCTCTTGACCTGGACCACCAAAATTGATAATCCAAAATGAAACAAAGAACTAGTGTCTAATTGATT
Source organism: Asparagus officinalis (assembly GCF_001876935.1). Lineage (NCBI taxonomy): Eukaryota > Viridiplantae > Streptophyta > Magnoliopsida > Asparagales > Asparagaceae > Asparagus > Asparagus officinalis. The sequence continues at coordinate 19,210,347 of NC_033801.1, forward strand.
TAACAAGTTCTTTTAATGCATTTAGCACTGTAATTTAACCTTTGTCTGTAGGCTTGGTTGCGGTTTTTGAGACACACGATGACTTTGCAAGAGTTTGAATTTTGGTTGTTGGATGCCAATTAGAATTGTCATTATATTTTTATGATTGAAGTTGTTTAACTTTCTTTTCTGTTTTTCGAAAAGCTGCAAGTTTCTATTCTCAGAATCCTTAGTTTTCTACCTGCTACTTCTATAATCTATTTGAAAGCCGTCCCCGTACCAGACATGTACCCTTACCTATAGCCATACCTAAATTTCTTGGACACTTCTTGAATATGCATATCTTAATTATATAGTACATGTTTTAATTTGAAACACTCCTCATACGCTATTTGGATTATATGTCAAGTTGTCAACATCTCTTCTCTATATACATGTACACAAATACCACATGAGTAATTATTGAAATGTCCTTAGTATTGCTACTTCTGACTTCTCAATGTTCAGAGACAAAATTTGTTCTTATTGTCAACCCCTTTTATACCATGTAACATCCAAACTTGCATAGCGCATGCCCATGGCCATACAACCAACCAAATAATCTTAAGGTTCCCAATGAAAGATTGTCTGTTTCTGTTTGTGGATTATCTTTTTCTGTTAGTCTTGTGACATCAATCTTATGAATGATGCCAAATTCATGGTTCATGGAACCGTGGTAGGATAGGCATAAGATAAAAAGTTCAAGTTGTTATCAGGGAGATCTTCCCGATATCCATAGTACAATTCTCATGAAACCTAATGGCATCACATAAAATCTTTCGACTTCAAGTAAAAGATGGAATTTGTTAAGGTCATAGTTGATATACAAATTCATGACTCTCCTATAGTCCACAAGGAGTGAATATGATATCTGTCCTATTTTAAGACTCGATCTATAAACTGTTTGATTGGGGAGGTAATGCTGATTACATCTCTTTTTGCAGGTTAAGCAGGATGGTTTTTTCCCTGCGGATTTGTTGTTCCTTGCAAGTTCAAATCCTGATGGTGTCTGTTATATTGAGGTTTACTAGAAAATGTTAAGATTGAAATCTATGTGGAAAAACAATTTCTCTGGTGTTTAAATTTTATTATTGATTTCAAAGTTTTCACTGTAGACTGCAAACCTTGATGGGGAGACAAATTTGAAGATCAGAAAAGCACTGGAGAGAACATGGGATTACCTTCTTCCTGAGAAAGCTGCTGAATTCAAAGGTTATTATAGTGATTCTTGCACCTATGTTAAATCTCATGTGAACTGGAATTCAACTCACCTTAGTTTTTGAGAGTACGGTTAACTTACATTATAAAGTTTCGACAACATTCATAAGGGAGAAAGCTGAAATGTTATTTACTTATTTATTCATTTTTTATAATTTTGTTTTTCAAAATTTAGTCACCAATGTTATTTACTCCTCGTTTGGTATGCAAGAATCGAGTCAAGTGAGAATGTAACAAAATAAGAAATGGAATCAGTGTGAGAATGGAATGCTCATTCCCATCCTCATGTTTGGGTGTGATTAGAGAATGAAGTGGGAACGACAATATTTTTTATTTTTGGTATGCGTAATTAGTAAGCAATCAAGGCATATTTGGAATTTGGTTCAATTTTTTGATTCCCAAGTAAGTGGGAATCTCCATTCCGTACCATCTCATTGGGAATGCTTATTCTCATATAAAGTGGGATTGTGCATTCTAGCTTCCTAAAAGAAGTTGTGTTTAGTGCCACATGAAAGAGAAGTTGGAATGGGCATTCCATTCACACCCATTCCTGCGTACGAAACAAGGCTTGGGTTTTGATGAAAGGAATACTTATATGCACATTTGATGTGTTAGTCTAATAATGTCTGCCAGGAATCGTCGATCGTTTTTGGAGCGCTTCTGATCTTGCATCTTTAGCCCTTGAGTTCTTTTTTATTTTTCTTGAGTTTCGATGTTCACGTGCAGGTGAAATACAGTGTGAACAGCCAAACAACTCTCTGTACACTTTTACTGGAAACCTTATCATTCAAAAGCAGACATTACCTCTATCTCCAAACCAGTTATTGCTAAGAGTGAGGCCTTGTTCCTTTTTTTTTCTATGTAGCTGTAAGATAGCATAGGTTCTCTTTTACATGTTGGTTTGCTGCTAAGTGGTTTTATTAATTCAATAAGTATGTGGTTGTTTAACTGTATCTGTTTGTATGCTATGTTATTATATGCAGGGGGAAAAAATATTTCCTTACCAACTGTTTGTAACGGATTTCCCATTCTTTTGAAAGCCCATGCGGCACATAGTTCTGAAAATACTTAAAAGCTCAGTGGAGTCAATACCCATTCTCACCCATGTCTGCTAAACTATATGATACAATATTAAAAAACCCGAAAAGCCAAGAATATCCCTTGACGTTGACAAATTATTTCTGTCAGGATTGTGCGGTTTTTTCCCCCCTATAGGGAAGCAGCAAATGATGTGGCTTAGAGAGACAAAAATGTATTCTCTCATGTTTGTGTCTCGCTTGTGCAGCTCTCTCACCATTCTTTATTTGTCTCAGCTTCCTCATTCTCTATTTCTATCAATCTCTCGCATTATTTCATCTCTCTTTCTCCTCCCACTTGAAGATCTTTCCTTCATTGGGCATCTAAGCAGCACTGAGCAATAAGCAAACACGTGCATGTACGATATTCAAATATCAAAAGAAACATTTACCTTGGAATTATCATGCAGAATTTCCAGCGACAAATATTTGGCCTTCTAGAAAGCAGACAATATTCCATTACTTTGTCCCCAATAACTATTTCATTTCAGAACACACTAATAACAAGCATATGATGCAGCAAACATGACCATTATATCTTATGTATTCAAGTAAATTGAAATTTAATTATTAGGTTAAAGCACCCTTCAGATTTTAAAAGAAATCACAAACAAATGGCACTTCCTGTTCCCCAATTCTGATGCAGGTCACCTTTGCAGCTGGAAACAAATTACAAATAAAGACCTAAGCTGAGAAGCAATTTCAGTTCTGACATTAAAATGCGGAACCATAATATCTGCCTCTCATGTGCTTTTTTTCTGTCCCTACCACAACTTTCTCCAAAGGGCTACCGATAAACTTGTCATTGCAATTGGCTGCGGATGCTCTTTATTGCTCAACTGCTCACCATAGAGAGAATTCTGAGTTATTTTGTTGGCGATTCAATATATAAGCTTTAGTTTGTGGCATTTTGCCTGTGTTCCTCAAGTGTTGCTAGTTTTCTTTGATATATTTGTACACTTTTTCTACTTGCAATTGTTCTGTGGAAGGGAATTAATCAGGAGCAGCTCTCAAGTGCTCCTCTAACACTAGCCTGGAGACACTAATTGTTTCATTTTGTAAATAAAAATAAATTTTATCGATGAAATAGAGAACAGTCTAATCAAGTATGGAATATAACTCTAAACGACGCATACTTATGTTATGTTTAATAGCACATATCCAACATATCCAGCATGCATATTAATTTCATGTAGTTAGGTTGTATAATTTTTATGGCAATGATAGCATTTATTATCACATCTTGAAACAGATAAATATAGCATGACTTATTGCATAGCAGCATGCTGTACCTTCACATATAATATAAGGATAGCATGCTGTAGTTTAACATAATTGTACTGCAAGGAGAAACAATTGAAACATCAAATGTTCTGGTTTCAGGAAAAGGCAGTCTGATGTAGAGTTGCTCAGATCTATATGCACAGAATTTCTATAATATAAAATATGATATAGCTTTACTCCTTGTTTTCAGAGTATGCTAATAAGATAAAAGCTATCTGCGACTTATATGCATTAATGTGTATTGGCTCTTAACTTCATTAATATTATCATGTAGTTAGGACTATCTCGTAGCCCATTGCTCCGTGATATGATTATTCATCAACTTTTTGATTTTCGAGAAAAATCAGATGTAGTTTCTATACCATACCGCTTCAACCGAATCTGAGATTTAATTTTTTAATGTTATCTCATAACCTATCAGCATATTGTATATCTCAGGCAGTGATTGTGTTCTCTAGATGTTAAAGTGACAACTTATCAAAGTATTATATATATATACATATATATATTGTTATATATATATATATGTATATATATATATGCATTATATATATATATATATATATATATATATATTATATATATATATATTATAATATATATATATGTACATATATTACATATACATATACATATACATATACATATATATATATATTATAATATATATATATATATATATATATGTATATATATATATATATATATGTATATATATATATATATATTATATATAATATATTATATATATATATATATATATATATATATATATGTTATTAGTGAAATGTTGCTAAGTATTCCATGCTACTTGCTAAGAAATATGTCTTTTATCGGGTGAATTGATGAGTTCTGGTGCATGATGCAGCAAGATTCTTCGGTGATGTAACAAACACATGCCTTTGATAGGGAGTTCTATGAACAAAACAATATATGTAAGGTCCATACGTTTACAGTTGGGCAGTCATGTGCTAGCAGTCAGGTCGATAGCAACCTCTATTGCTGGCTTAGTTTGGTAGGGGATCAGTTACTTTTTTGTGCATACAGTCATGAGAATTGTAGTTGTTAGAAGGATTGTAAGATGATTCTTTTGAAGCTCCATATGTATTGTTCCAGAACTCCTTTTTATTAACTAGGTGGTTCGTACAAACTTGTCATTCGTGATGGCCATGTTGTAAACTGCGTTCTTTTTGTTATTAGTTCAGATAGTTGTGTTCTTGATGTGATTTGACTTATCCTTTTGAATGTTTCAGAAGATTTTTATAGACTACATGCTGCTGTTAGTCTGGAATTATCAGTCTTTCCATTAAATTGTATCGACCTATTATCTCAATACTATTAATCATGCAGGGGTGTAGCCTTCGGAATACTGATTACATTGTTGGGGCCATCATATTTACAGGGCATGAAACAAAAGTGCGTTTCTTCTTTGGAATGCGAAGGCAACAATATATTCCTTTATTTACTAGGGCTTGTGTGTTTTTGTATGTTTGCTGCTTATGTTCTTCACCCATTTTACCACAGGTTATGATGAACTCAATGAACGTTCCTTCTAAAAGAAGTACGTTGGAGAGGAAACTTGATAAACTTATACTGGCGCTATTTGGGTTTCTCTTTTTCATGTGCGTTCTTGGATCCATAGGGAGGTAATACACCCATCTTGATAAACTTGATAAACTTATACTGGCGTTATTTGGGTTTCTCTTTTTCATGTGCGTTCTTGGATCCATAGGGAGCTAACATTTTGCAAGGTTTTGTCTAAAATCTGCTTGTTTAGTTTTCTCTAGTTGACTTCTACTTCAATTTGATAGACTTCAAGATCTGGTTTACATTAACACTGGTGATTCTTGAACACAGTACTAGAAGTTGTGAGCATGGTGGAGGATGCTTCTACCATCCAATGCCTAGTTGAGTTAATCATTATGATAAACAAACATATGTTTGTCTTAAAGCCAGACCATCATGAAGAAAATAAAATTTTATTTTCTATCATTTTATTTTCGCACATCATTAACTTAGACTAGAATGCATATTTATTTTATTAGCTTAATTAATAGTACGTTATTTAACTTTTCATTTCAGTGGAGTGTTCATCGATAGCAAATATTATTACCTAGGTCTTTTTGGGAAAGTGGACAATCAGTTCAATCCTAACAATAGATTTCTGGTACGTATCTGTCCTTTTTCAGTTTAGTGCTATGAGAATTGATTTTTTAATAAAAAAGTTATATTTACTACATAAAATTGTTGTTCTTTTCTGCAGGTTGCAATTCTTTCAATGTTTACGTTAATAACATTGTATTCAACCATCATACCTATATCTCTATATGTATCCATTGAGGTGGGATTTATAAAAAACAGAACTCATTCTGTGGTTTGTATTTCTTATGTCATTTACATTTTAATTTCTGCATTTTTATTTTTCAGATGATCAAGTTTATCCAGTCCACCCAGTTTATAAACAAAGATATACATATGTATCATGTAGAAAGCAACACCCCCGCATTGGCTCGTACGTCGAATTTGAATGAGGAGCTTGGACAGGTAATTGTCATCTTAGTAATTAAATCATTTAGGTTTCGGCTTCGGTTTGTACCTTTTCAGTTTATATATGTTCTATCATGCTCTATGTTAAATCGGGAGATAAATAAATTACTATCTGTTTGTAACTAGCTTAACTAGCTGCTTAACGCTTA
>NC_033801.1:19217960-19219582 GCF_001876935.1 Asparagus officinalis
CTCTTCTATTTATTTCTGGCGAGGTCTTAACTCATTTCATTTTCATTAAATTTTGTACATAGATTTGCATATGATTTGTTGCCATGTCTATTCCATTTTTTGGAGTTTTTACAGTATTTTAGGGATGTAGTTTAAGATCTGGATTGCATTTTGATATTGTTGAATCTGTACCCCACTTTTCAGCAGATAAGAATCAGTACTGGTAAAATTAGTTCAATAATCATTATAAGCTAGAACTCAAGCGGTAAACCTAGTTCCATATTCGTTATAAGTTATTACTGTATGACTCAGGTGCAAGTAAATCTATATTTTCTAAAGCAACTAAACATAGCACTAAACCATTTGTGATACTGTTTAGATATGAGAACTCTATAGGTATGCATCTGAGCATCTATGTATAATTGGCTCCTTTGTTTTGTTTTTCCTTTTCCTTTGTATTTCACAAGGGCTAAGGGGTGGGGGGAATGGATTTGGAGGGAGTTGGTTTTTTTCAGGGTATAACCACTCCTTTCCATCAAAGTCCGACAGTCGAGGATCCAATTGAAATTCACTCGGTGCATCTTAATCCATGACATGTCCATTCTATGCTGAAGTTAATTTCAATTGTTTTCCTTATCCATACAAGCACAAAATGGAGGTTGTTAAATAAGAAGTTGCTTAGAACTGCATAATAAGATGTTCCGGATCCAGCCAAAACCTGCTGCTCTATGGTTTAAAATCCGTGACATGTCCATCATATGCTGAAGTTAATTTTAATTGTTTTCCTTATCCATATGAGCCAAATGCCACAAAATGGAGGTTGTTGAATACGAAGTTGCTTAGAACTTCATCATAAGATGTTCCAAATCCAGCTAAAACCTGCTGCTCTATGGTTTAAAAATGTCCACACACACACAGAGTGACTATATGAATTAAGAAAGACATCTTAGGAAAGAGGCGTAACAATTTATTCATAGAGGGGCAAATCAGAGATTTTGAACATCCCCGACATTCTACAATACAGTTAGTCAATTATGTTTAATTTTTTCCTTTTATTTTTTATATCTTCGTCCTTTTGCTTCTCTCTTTGCACTGCTCAAAAGAAACTCATGAATTTCCTTCATTTGTTCTTGCAGCAAACACCATTATTTTTGCAAGACATGGCATGATAATTCCAAAAGCATCTATAATTTGAGAAGGAACAGATCTATTTTCAGTCGTATCTTTTTTTTTTCTAGAACTTGTAGGTTTAAGTAGAATAGTTAGAATAGTCCAATCAGACATATTACAATCACCCAATGGTTCACATTAAAAAAAAATTGTGGATAGATTTTCATTAAAAGTTCCATAGGTTCAATGTTTAGGTGGATACAATACGCAGAAGACATCAAGCGGTAGAAAAAGCAATAGAAATGATGATGAAGGTTCATTAAAGATGATGTGAATAAATGGAAACGTAGCACAACATATTTTTAGATCTGATTTTTTTATGGAAGATTAGCTTAAATGATTGTATAACCCTTTGTTACTTTATTTGATCAGATTTGCTACATTGTCTTTTTGTCAATTGTGGTCGTTAAATGTCCAATCTAACGGTTAACAATGTAGAAGTAGGAGATACTTCTTCTCCTTAGAGGAGAATA
>NC_033801.1:19219592-19260024 GCF_001876935.1 Asparagus officinalis
AAGAGATGCACATGTTATAAGGCCCACCCTAGCTGTCACATTAAAAAATGTGGATCTCACTATTTCATCTCTTGGTAGCTCATTATGTTAAATGAGCCGACACCTCACAACCATCCATCCTTATCTATATATATAGTGCTTCTTGATTTTTGGGTTAGACTATTACAATAGATGATCCGCTCAATTCATTAATCATGATATTCCAATACTTCTAACACATATTTTTCATTGTCCCTTTAGTTTTATTGTCGTTAAACCGTTAATTTTACAATCTCTTGATGCATGAGTAACTACAACCCAACATACCTAATATTTTGTTTATACACATCCAAAACATGTATATCGAAATGAACGGAGTGGATCGAGTTAATTGATTGCGTATAATGTAGTTTTGAAAGCACTTCCTTAAATTGAACCTAAAGCGTACCTTAGGAACACCCCCCATCCAAAAAAAAAATACGCGCACACACACATACGAGGAATATGGGTATACTTGATACCAGACACTAACTTTTGTGTTTGGTAGTGATGTGACTACTTCTCATCCACTTATCTAATGAGTGAGTAATTAAGTAGAGACAATTTTAATGGGCACCTTTAAATGTGTGTATGAAAAGCATCGACGTCACTAGTAAGCACCAACGTTTTGCATGTTACCAAGTATACTCTTTTCTCTCATACGAGAGAAATGAGTATCCTTGGTACCAAGGACAAACTTGGTCATTAACTCCTTGGTAGTGAGGTGGCTATATCTCAACTCATCTAAATGGTTGCTACTTGATAATGCAATTAATTACTAAGGGCCTGTTTGGTTGCCAATTTTTTGCGAGGAAAGCTGGAAAAGTTGTTGAATTGTGGGTCCATTGGTAGCTTGCCCCACTTTCCTTTGTTTATTTGCACGAGAAGATGATGAGATGGCACCCTCATTGGCTATGTGGCAAAAAAAAAAAAGGAAAAAATGAGATCCCTCCACATCGAGGTGAATTTATTGGAAAGCTGACACACATGTCAGAAGTGAGAGGCTATGGGCATTGAAAGCTGATGAATTTAGAGAGAAATTTTCACAAAACCCCTCTTTTAAGTTCACTTTAGCACTTGTCATGTTCGTAAAAACTCACTTGTGAGATTTACACATTAATAAAATAAAATATTGAGTTCACTTGTACATTCACAATCACATTCATATTTTTGCACTCTTCTTGTTTATTTCATTAACAGTTGTTTTAAATGAAGGCCATGATTTAATGGAGTATAAGGATAGGTCATTTGCATTTAAATGAATTTGTTATTATTTGCATGCATAAAAAAATAGCATACATATGACAAAATTGAGCTTAATTATACAAGTTTCCACTTTCATTTTCTGTATGTTGTTTCCAACATGTTACTTGTTGAATCCACACAGCTCTAGTCAATTAGTTGGTCATAATTGATTAAAAATTTAGATTGATTATCAATATCTCATCTGTCTAGATTGAATTTACTAATGTTAGTGTTTTAATTGTTGATCAAACAATTTCAGCACCAAGCAACATGTTAGCCATAATTTTGTTAGCTTTGTGGCTCCAACCTTACATAGGATTTGAGATTATGCTTTGATTATAAATATGCAATTATTCTCAAACTAGAAGAATTTTGAATTTGAGAATTAAGAGTCGAGTTAATTGGAGAGAACGTTGAAGAGAACGCAATTCTGACGGATTCCTACATTTTCAAGATCTTATGGTGGTAGATGGCGCCGTGGCAGTGAAGGGTTGAACAATGAGCAAAGCAGGAGGAGTTTTTTTTTACATATCATTAGCAAAGCACCAAAAGTTATAGCACACTCATTCTTTAGCATATATGATGTAGAAAATAAATTACGTAATTATTAAAACACAAGGACTACAAGCACAAAGATAAAGTATTTTCAACCAACTAATCCCATTATAAATCCTTAACTCTAAATTCATCCAATAATTTTTTTTGGCTAAAACAGTCCTAAGAATTCACATTCTTGACAAACTAATATTTTTGATTGTATAATATCATAAATAAAAAGCTCGTTAATCTTTCCTGTAATCTTTTTCTTCTTCAGATATAACTTACATGTTTGTTTGTTTGTCCATTGGAGTCTGCATCAATTTTAACCTGCATCCTTTAAAATTTATTAATCCAAAATAAGACAGCTAATGAATTAATTAGAAACAGAAATAACTAAGTGATCATAAAAATGATCGAGTCTATAAAATGCTTACTATTGCCTTGCGAGTTTGCATATTGTGACCTTTCCCATGACATCTTGTACATGTTCTAGACTTCTTTGCTTTAAGTTCGGCTGGAGATATATATATCTTTGTACTCTTTTACATCCCTTTTACATTGCGATTGAGGAGGATTTTTCACCAAGTTTTCTTCGTCGACTTCATTGCTAGTGATTAATTCAATTTGAGGGTCATGCATCTCTTGCACTACTTCCTGCACATGCTTATCCTTTCTTAAGATAATCTCTTCAAGTAGATTGTCAATTTTTTCACGAGCAAGCTTGTAGGTTTCAATAGAACTAGATGGTTTAGGAGCAACAATGCACATTTTTTTGCAAAGAGTTTTGAATCTGGCTCAATAATGATCAAATTATTTTCCAAACTATCACAAGGGTGCAAATTTTTGACCTTTTTTGTCCACCTTTTCATAATATATTGTGATGGTATATGATGTATCTTCAGTTGTATTCATACATTGAGCACATGTGAGCATAGCATACTAGTGAGTTTAAACATCTTACAATTGCATGAAGCAGTAGCTAATGAAACATTAGTTATGACTGTGCAAGAAGCACACTGAGTTTTTGCTTCTTCGAGATCTTTAAGCTCAGTCAGTAGATATGTTCCACTAGTTTTAGATTCCTCTAAATCATAAGATAACATTAATGTTAATTGCTCTTTGAATATTTTGAACATTGTTCTAGTATATACTTTGCATGCATGTTTTTCTATAGGATATGCTGACCACAATGATGGTTGCACTTGATTTTTTCTAAAATCCTCCTCGTCTTCTTTCTCATTTTGGCTCTGCACTGCTTTTTCATACTGAGTAACAACTTGATAGATAGATGTATGACAATTTACAACCCCTCTAAAGCGGCATTCATGCTTCCGCTACGTTGGGTTGTAGACATACCTGCAAAAGAAGTGTCTAAAATAAGTTGAACCCTTTGGTGAGAATTTGAATAAAGCAAGTTTATATGAGAGTTGTTCTCTAGACTCTATCTTTTGATCATCAAATTCCATCTCTGCTTAAATTCCTCCACTATAGGACTCTTATTTATGCATGATTTAAAATCTCTATGAAATCCTTCTTTGTTGCTGTGTACCGTGCCTTAGATAATCCCTAGTCTTTCTCATGATATGAAAACTAGCTCAATTGCTTCTTCATAACTTGATCTTGATCGTTAAGATAGCTTTTGGATGCTTACCAAACATTGCTTTCAACCAAGCTTTGAATACCCAAATAAAAGACTTGGCACTCTTATTCCTGATTCAGAGCATATCCAAAAAGAATAGATTGGGGGTGGTGATTAACCTCAATAAATAGAGCAAATGGCACGGAATACTTATTAGTCATATAAGTGACATCAAAAGTCATGACATCGCCGAAGTCTTGATATGCTATACTCGATCTGGCATCTATCCAAAATAAGTTACATACAACATTATCATGTGCACTATTACGATCTTCAACGTAAATATGATAATAGAATGATTGATTCTCCCCTTGTAAATTTTTAAAATATTAAATATTGCTTTGACCCATCAATGCCAACTAGTTTTTTTTGCGAGTTGCTACAAATTCATTGCTCAAATCCTTCGTGGTGAAACTCAAAATTTGTGTCCCTTCATGTTGTGATGCAACTACTGACATAATTTGGCCACCAGAAATATTTTGGTCGTTTAATAGATGGGTTATAGCCTTCTGTTCTTTAGTAATATGCCGATAATATCGAAAAGTATCAAGCTCTCGAAGGACAAGCTTCTAAATCATGATTGTGCTCCTTTCTAAACATTGAAACAATCCATCTATTATCATCTTCCATTTTACCCCTTAGACATGCCTTGCATCCGGTTCTCATTGTTTGGGCTTGCTTTTGCAGCGTGTTCACTTCTTACTCAGTTGAATTTTTCTCACTTCCTTTTCTTTTGGATTGATATTGACCTTCGCTTGAACATAGAAACAGCTCACTTATTATCATACTCTTTTTTGTTAACAAATAATGTGAGCACTTGCGAATACCGAATCCTGTCCTGTATGCATATAAGCTATAAAATTGCATTGCATCTTGCGCCGTCTTGAACTCCATCCCTTCGTTTGGTTCTTGAGGAGCATCCTGGTTGACATCTATCCTTGAAGTATTGTCTACGTCATTTAAATTTTCATCAAATGGAATTGACGAATTTAATATTGCAGGGACTACGACCGTCTCATTTTCTAGCAGCATATGTTCCAAGTTCACAGTCCCACCAATATTGTTAGAAATTGAATCATTATTGACTATCTGACATTAAAAGGAAAATATGGTTACATTTTAATATATTAAGAAATTTAAAAAATAGAGAAAAAAGTTAGAATTACTAAAGAGAGGGGAGAAGCAAACTAACGCAATTATATAGTGCAACACATTCAATGTGACTATAAGAAGCAACATAATATAAACTACCCCACCTAACCTTTTGATTTCTACAGATGAGTCTTGGTTCTTGATGAGATGGACAATTTGAGTTGGGGATCTGCCGTTGGTTTTAAAAAGAATAAACTATTCTTAAATACTTAGCCAAACAATTGGAAATCAAAGGGGTTACTATTAAAATCAAACCTAGCTATTCACATATCCTTGGATCATCTCTATTCGTTGGATGAAGGGCCAATACTTGAAATTATCTGCTAACTTGATTTTGTAAGAGAGAAAGTGTTGTAGACTATCAATTTTGCAAGAGGTGAAACTATTGATTCTCCAATTTCCTCAGTTCCTAAGAATCGCGATTATTAAAATAAAACCTAGAATTTTAATTTAACTAAACAACCAATTAATATGTATCTTTCTATGATTATCTCTCTATAATTGTCTTCTTATAATCATGGAAGAAACCCAACATGAAGAGAAGCAAAAGAACTAAAGTCTGTTAAATAGTTTTTAGGGATATCTTTTGGTACGAATCTTGAGACAATCCGACGGTTGGAAAGCTGATTGTAGAGACCTATTGCTACTATTAATAGTAGCCAAACTGTATATATACACACACATATACAAAATTGTTCTTAAATAGTTTTTAAAATTACATATTCTGCCATTCATATGTAATATTTTCTCCCTTTTTTGTTTTCATTCAATTTTATCCTTTCTTCTAAAGTTCCTTAAGTTCCAAGTTATAAATTAGAAATTTAAAATTATATTAAAATGTTCTTTATCTTTCATTTTATCAAATGCTCTGTGAAGTTATTACATAAAGGGGTTTCTTGATATATACCCTCCAAATCATTGATATTTATAAATTTGCCCCCCTAAAGCTTTATAATTTTAAATTTAGCCCTCAATTTGCTTTATTTTCTAAAATTTACCCCTGTCCATAACTTCTGTTAAATTCTTAATGTGTTTAAGCGCTAAATTACCCTTTAATCCCATTTTAACTGTTAAGAGGGAAAAATAAAAAGGAAATAAAAAAGAAAAAAAGAGAAAGAAAAATACATTACAGGTGAAAGTTTGTTGGTTCTATTTTTTTTCCAACTCGCTTCATTCCTTTCGTCAACAAATCCAGTTTGCTGGCGAACCTAATTTCTAGGACTGCTATGATCTTACATTCAAGCCCACCTAGTCATTTCATCCTATGCTATTGGGAAGAAGCTCTTCTTGTCAGTAAACTCAAAATAGCAATTTGCATACTTCATAGAAATATTCTTTCCTCTCAATCGCCATTTATATTGCATAAAAATATCTCCATTAGACAACAAGATGAATTTGTTTAGTTCAATTGAATGTGTTTGAAATAATTTATTCACTTCATACAATTACAATTCTTCATTGGGTTGGCAATCAATGGCAAACAACGACCCGACTGTAAGAGAACACACAATTTGAGGGTTTCCTTAAAAAACAGGCCCGCGTCTTTAATAAATTCATGTTGTAATTGTAATGATAATTTTTTCAAAACAGAATAGGGTTAAAGAGGTAATTTAGCAACTAAAACTATTAAAATAAGTTAACACAAGTCATGTTGGGGATAAAATTTGAGAGAATAGAGCAATTTGAGGGATAATTTTAGAATTATAAAGATTTGGGGGCAAATGTAAAAATATCTATTATTTGAAGGGGGGGGGGGTATATATTTGAAAAAACCCTTCCATTCCATAAGATGTATTCTAATTTTAAATATTAAATCACATCTTTGTTAAAAAAAAACATTTAATTTATTTAGGAAATTATAACTTCTTTGTTTTAAATGTAAAAATTAACTTCAACAAATATAGTATTGTGTTTAAAACCTTAGATATTCAAGATGCATATATTCAGATGGTTAACTTTTTTTTTTAAATTCTAAATCATTAATTAGAAATATTTCTTTTTTTATATATCATCCAAAATATATAGATCGAAATGAATGGAGTGGACCAAGTAAATTGATCACATATAATGTTATTTTGAAGGTGGGTATAATCAAACTAGTTGTGTCCTAGGAACAAATAAGCCTTCTTCACTTAGGCACACATACACACACATTTAGTCCCGCATCGATACTATGGGTAACTTGACGTGTGTTTATAAGGGATTTGAGTTCACTCCCTCTACATGCTAGCTTTTAGGGGTGAGTTCTCCTAGGTCCCTTGCAAGTGGTATCAGAGCTAACCCCACCTCTTGGTTGCAATCGAGTGGTCCGGGTGGTGACATCTGTATTACAATGTTCGTCCGACGCTAGTTTAGTGCAAAGCCAAAGGGGTGACACCGAGATTGCGGTGTTTGACCGTTACTAGACTAGGGTAAAACTAGCCCGTGTGGGCGCCAGGATCAGAAGGGTGGTGGTATGTTAGGGTTCATTTAGCCCCCACATCAGTTATATGGGTAGCTTAATGTGAGTTTCTAAGGGATTTGAGTTTTATCTCTACAAGCTAGCTTTTAGGGTGAGTTTCTCCTAGGCCCCTTGCAAACACACTTTTGCTACTTTGATGATGGGTAATGGCTGGATCTCGATTCGTATACTTCAAACCTTAAACCAATCTGCTTTAACAATTTTCCTATTTTGGCCTACTTGTTGGAAAACAAAAAGGAAAATCAATCACTTAGCATATTCTACATGGTTTATAGCAAGATGTAGAGTTGGTTCAGTTTGGATAGCCGGTTATTTAAATTCAATGAATATTTATTTTCTCAAAATCCTTGAAAAATTAACAGCATAAAAGTTCACACAGATTGCAGAAACTCCTTAATTTATATGTTGAAAAATAATTCTTGTAGCCGACCAGATGTACAAGGATAATTTCAAAATTATCATAGATGGAATGACTCGTAGAGATGGGCATGAAAGTCATTGCATGCACATTTGTTTATTTTTGGACTTAACGAAGGTCTATCATACCATGATAATTAATACTTTAGCATCTCTTGGTGCAGGTGGAGTATGTGTTTTCTGATAAGACAGGAACACTAACGAGAAACTTGATGGAGTTCTTTAAGTGTTCAATTGGTGGAGAGGTGTATGGCACTGGTATTACTGAAATAGAGAGAGGAGGAGCTGAACGGAATGGAGCTGAACGGAATGGATTAAACACGGATGAGGTTAGTTCTTAGAATGGTTATTCTAAACCATGGATAGCACATGCTTGATGTATAGTGCAAAATATACCTTTGTATTATTTTCTAATCTTATGCTGTGTTTGACAGGTTAAACAATCTTCCAAAACTGTGGTTGAAAAGGGTTTCAACTTTGATGATGCTAGACTGATGCGTGGTGCATGGAGAAATGAACGGGACCCAGAGACATGCAAGGTATACAATTGATCTAATGTGTTCTTGGGATGAACTCTTCCTCAAATGTTGTTTATTTAACAATTATATATGGGTTATCCATTATATCTATCTTGTAAACCTTCAGAACTTCTCTTCGTGGATTATTCTTTCTAACTTTTTTAGTTGAGTATGTTTCATTGTGATATTACTGGTCAGGAGTTTTATAATCGGATGCCTTTTAAGCTTTCAACATGCTCGTTGATGGTGGTGAAACTTTTATGATCAATGCAAACTATAAATTTAGAATTATTTTTTGATAGTCCTGTGAAGAATTGAACTTTAAACTAGATAAAGGGTAAGGAAGCTGGCTTATGAGAGCATGTCATGGAATTTCGCTGCTAAGAGATCAATTTGCACATATTCATGCAAACAATCCTTCTCCAATGATCTCCTGAGGTACAATACCCCAATTTTCTAGCATCCTGGCCTGCTAGTGCATGGTGTTACTGGGGATCAAATGTAAAGCTTCAATCTGCCAATAGATTGGGGGTGGGGCGTGGAGGGATGAATGCATTGTGAAGCAGAACTCTTTGGTTGAATGCAGACCGCATAGAGGCATCTATGATTTTTTCAAATGTGTCTTTGCCTTATGAGTAAACGCATTTATTCCATACTCTGACAAGGACGTGGCTGTTTTGACACATCACTTACATAGGGTTGGACTATTCTCTTCCTAGGAGGAGAAGGAATCTCCTCTCACATTTGTAGCTGTTAACTTCAGTTTTTGATGGCTAAGATATATTCCATCAAGTCAAAGAAAATTTAGCAATAAAGGGCAATTTAATCTTGATATTCAATAAAATCTGGATATGCAGATATGTTTCCTTCTTTTCCCTCTCAGATCGAAAGCAATTCGGTTCTAATATTTCAGTAAATCCGGATATGCTGGGCTGGTTCCATTTTTACCTCATCCTCTTTCATTGACCATCATGGTTTTGTTTATGGCTGTTTGGTTTCATTATTCCAAATGCTGAAAGACCGGAACCCAAGGAACCTAATGTTCTATGAGAATCATGTAAGTAATTTTTTGGTTGCTTCCGCCATTCAAGAATGTTCTAACTTCTAACACATTTAAGTTGCATATTCTTCGTTGCTATGTCATGTTACAAATTGAAAAGATGTAAATTTTAACAGAGTGTGCATTGCGGCAATTTTATAATCCCCTTTTAAAAAAGTTGAAGAAGATAATTCATGAATGAGTGTTATGGAAATCAGTAGTCTATGATTTCCAATTTAAAATACATAATTCTATTGACCAAAATTATGGGAAGTCATGAAATCTCAGAACCAAATTGAATCAGATTTGAGAGGGAAAAAAAGGAAACACGACCTAATACTATCTATATATTCAGGTTTTATATAATATCAAGACTGAATTTCCCTTTGTTGCTAAATTTTCTTTGATTTGATTGAATACATATGGAAAGAGGGCATATTGTCCTGCAACTATTGCATTTTGCCAAGAGTGTTGCTCTTTGTTGCTAAATTTTCTTTGATTTGATTGAATACGTCTTAGCCATAAAAAAATCTAACCTTATGGCTGCAAATATGGGTGGAGATTCCTTCTCCTCCTACGAGGAGAATAGTTCAATTCTCTCTCTCTTGGGGGGTGGGGGGTGGGGTGGGGTATCCCTAAGGTGACACCTTGGATTCAATCCTAGGACGCACCTCTTGATGTTTGAACGGGGGGTGGGGTATCCCTAAGGTGACACCTTGGATTCAATCCTAGGACGCACCTCTTGATGTTTGAACCAAACTATTCTAATGAATAATCCGCTCCATTCATCATGATCTAAATGTTTCAAAACATCTATAAAGCAAAAATGATGTATGTTTCAATACTTTTAAGACATTTTTGATTGTGTCTTTAGGTATGTTATCGCAAGACTGTTAATTTTACAATTACTTTATGTGAGTAACTATAACTTAATATGCCTAATTTTTTGTTTATATACAATCCAAAACTTATAACCCGAAGTGAACGGAGCAGATCAAGTAAATTAATTACATATAACATAGTCTTGAAGGTGCTTTCTTAGATTGAATCTAAGGTTTCACCTAGGAATACTTTTTGTTGTGTGTGTGTGTGTGTATAGTGTCGCTAAATTTTCTGAATATATATATGTGTACATATGTATTCATGAATACACTTAACTCGTATACATATATTTGTTTACTGTTATTAACATAAGTAAGAATCTACTATTGTAATGATCTATTAAACAATTATTTTTTTGAAAAGGGGGCACATTGTCCTTCAACTATAGCATTCTGTCAATAAAAAACAATAGTTTACACATCTGTAAGATTTAGAAGTAGGGGTGCTAAACCGTATCCGTGTCCGAGGAAATATCCATAACCGTATATAATAGAATACAGATATGGTTACTCAAATCTATAACCGATAGGATAGGGTTATAGATATGATTTTGTAGTGAAATATCCGGATCCGTATCCGAAATATCCGAATATATATTAGTCATACTATTACGGTAGTTTTAATCCTTAGATTATGGATTTGAGGTTAATTTTGATGATCAAGATATCTAATATTAGTTTTTTCAGATATAACGAATATATTAATGAACTCTTTTGTATCACATGAACTATATTTTTTCAATAGCATCTAGTTTTCTCATATCCGTTTTGCATCCGCATGCATATCCGCTTATATGTCGCATGTATATGCGTATCCGTATCCAATTTTAGCGGATATGGATATGAATTTTTCTTACCGAGATATATCCGTATCTGAGATGGGTAAGCGGATATGAATATGGTAAGTATCATATCTAAGCCGTATCCGGACCGAGTGCACCCCTAGTTGGAAGCGGGTGGACATGCTTAGTTGGTATGTTGCATCTGTGATTTCAGACGACAACAATTATCCATTTAGGGATTTATTAGAGTTGATGCATGACACAATAACCTCCTTTCTGTCTCATTACGCTTGTTTGGAAGTGAGTTTACTCGTGGACCCTAACCTCTTTGATTGATTTAGAGCCTCTATAATGTTCGTTTCATATATTCAATTCGTCCTTGGGACCTAGCGCATGAGTAGTCTTATGGGATAGTAAGGGCTGCTGGGATTACTTATACTCGGTAGCGTGGACCCAGGAGAATGGGTTATCTCATATGCAACATTCATCTTACATGGGAAAACAAGTATAAATCAGTCAGAAACATGGTTAATATGTATCTTTCTGTAACTTAATATATGTATTGTGATTTTAAAATGTACAAGCAGTTACTTTCCATATTATCAATTCACCTACAACTTGTCGCCTTGCCTTTAATTCTCAATCCCTTCCTATATGCTATGTAGGAGTTCTTCAGATGTCTTGCAATATGCCATACTGTTCTTCCAGAAGGCGAGGAAACTCCTGAAAAGATCAAGTACCAAGCTGCATCACCAGATGAGTCTGCTCTGGTAGTTGCTGCAAAGAATTTTGGATTCTTCTTTTACAGGTTAACTTATAATTCTTCTTATTCTCTTTTTTTTTTTTTTAACTTTTCAAATGGATGGATTTCATAATCTCACTTTCTTATTCTTCATTTTCATCTTAGTTATGTCTTCTAAGCAAAAATATTATTTTAAGGAAAATGCTCAAATATCATATTGTCAGTGTTTTTGTTTCGAACAGTTTACATTTATCTTAACAGCCTTGGGTGAAACTTATGTGAAGGACTAATACATTTCAAGCGAAGGAATTTTGGTGAATTTATTTCCAAATGTATTCATGCATCTTTGACCATAATTTTGTTACATTTCTCACTTTATGAAGGTTTACACAATAATAGTTGGGTATGTAACCTGTAATAGCATATCAGTACTCAAATGTCCATGTTGAAAGTAACAATTGGAATTTCAGCTTGGGATGAAGTCGGACAAAAAAAAAAAAAAAAAAAAAAATCTTACCTAGGCATGCAAGCAGAAAAAAAAAAAAAAAAAAAAAAAATCTTACCTAGGCATGCAAGCAGAGCAGTTTAGAAAGGATATAGGCGTTGATAAATTGCTTTGTTTGATGGATACAAATATGAAAAGGGATAGTTGAATTTGACTAATGCATTTGCTAGGAGAGTAACTCCATTACATTAGAAATTAAAAAAATGTAATAACATTAGAAACTGTCATGATGTTGCATAATGTGACTTCAAAGTGATTTTGAGCTACATACCATGACATGGTCTTGTATATTCAAATATGCATTTAGTTATCTGTATGTTTCTACTTGTTTCCACTATCTGTATCCGTATCCATATTTTCTGTTTATATGTAATTTCGATACCATTTATTTATCTTATTTCGTTATATGTTGATTTTGAAAATTCTTGATCCATAGGTAAGAAATTTCAAAACTGATTTTGTTATTGGTATTTCGGAGGTGTTACTTCATTTACCTTGCTGGTTAAGATGGTGCCTTTGAGATGAATGCGTTCTTATTTAATTGTTTCTTATATATTATTAGCTGCTATCATTCACTATGTTAGAAGTTCCCTTCATATCCTACTGAACATAGCCCAATAATTAAATTTACCACGATAAGGCTGGTCCATGAGGCTTAGGCTGTTGTAGGTTCTGGCGGCACTCAGATGTACACAATCTTACCCTCAACTTGTAAGGAGACTCTTTTTGGGACATGATCCATGATAAAAAATTTACTAAAAGCAGTCATTTAATTTGTGTTATCACTTTTGTTTTAAGAGAGGTTCAAGCTGATAGGTAATCAATCCATCAGTGTAATGGGATGGATGCCTGAGTTAGTTCTTCTAAATAGGCTTCGGTTTAGGGGTGTGCCAGGTATTTTTTTTAAAGCTTGGAACAATTTTGTAATAGATATGTAACATTTAACTGATTGAATAGGGATAATTCTAGTTGATTTTTGATTTTTGCGCTTTAATTCCTAAGTTACCAAAAGAAATATACTTGATGGAAACCACATCAACATAATCATATTGAATAAAAAGTATGTCTTCATAGTGCAGTTTGAAGTTGCAAGCTTGCAGATTTAAGGGTTAACGGATTATTAAAGAGAGGAGGGTAAGTTTGCCGATCAAGATTTGAACTGTGAGACTTACAAAGGCTAGCAGTACATCACTAACAAGCTTTTTAAATGACAAAGAAAAAGGATATTCTGTTATGCTGTATGTTGCACAGGTATGGGTGCGGGTGTGGACACGGACACAGGACATGGTAAATTTGTAAAATGTAAGATAAGGGGACACATCCATGTATACAAATATTGAAATTAATAATTTATATGAGATCAATATTGTTATCTTATTATATGTTATGGGAATAGAATCCCTTTACAATTTTTATGTTTCTGAAACACTGCTCATTTTGGGGCTAGATATTCAAATGGCTGTTTAAAATCATACTTATGAACATGGTATGGGCTGAAATGACCATAATCCAGCAAGTTGCAGAAATTTGTGGCGACGTGTAAGATACACGTCCAAGAAGTGTACCATGAGTGTTTTAAACTAAAACATGCTGTATAATTGGACACATGCCTGCATAAATTTAAGTATGTACTCAAGAACTCATGTAAGTATATACTCAACAAGTGTCCAACTCGGACACAGACACGCGAAGTGTTGGACATGGATACGGGGGCCAAGATGAAGTGTCCAGGTAACCTAGGTTATGCTTCATTTAGGAAAAAGCTGCATTGATGATCAGTTATTGGATTGTTATTGGTAAGTGGGAAGAGGTGTACAAGTGCAGTATTTCGACTTTTAACATGAGATTTGATGGCTAAACCGGTTACTTGCAATCCAACTTTTATCTATATTTGTGATCTTAGTATCAGCCCATAGGATACATATGTCAATATTTTCACTTTCAGGGTTGTCACTTTTAATGTGAAGGAAAATAGAAGCCTCCGGTGTTTGTTAACTTATTGTGAAGTTTGATATATATGCATTGTTGAACCTACTGCAAATTTGGGTGAGTTGGTCTTTGACATGGTACAAGAGCACCGGGTTTCTGCTAGCTAATTTGTCTCCTCTTTTTGGCATTTTGAAGCCAGTCGTGTTTATGATAAACACATTTCCATGTTATCCAAACTCTGAAGGCCCATTTGAAGGAGAATGCTAAATGTTAAGCTTCTGTTACATTATTATTTTTGCGTTTACAAGCCAGTCATGGATGTAATTTTGGTAAAATTGTGAAAAAGTCTATCGTACAGAAATTGACAGTCAAGAAATACCTAAAAAACAATAACTTCCGTTATTTAGGATCAATCATTCGTGATGATGGTGAGATAGAGAATGTTGTTGTTCGTCGAATCAAATTAGGATGGTTAAGATGGAGGAGTGCTTTTGGAGTCTTATGTGACCATAAAATAGCTATGAGATTGAAAGGAAAATTCTACTGCATAATGATAAGACCAATGTTTTATGGATGAGAATGTTGGGGAATTAAAAAACATGTGTAGAAAATGAGAGTGAAAATATTATGATGGTCTTGTGGAAAGATAGGATAAGAAATGAGTGTATTCGCAGGAGATTAGTGCTCACTCCTATAGAGAATAAAAGGAGAGAGAATCGGTAAGATGGAGGCCTCTTAATACACTAGTGGGAAGAAGTGATAACATTTTAATGGGTGCAAAGAGGTCTAGAGGAAAACCTAGAAGAACTTGGTGGGAAGCAATTTATAAGGATTGATAATAGTTTACTTAATAGTGGAGATGACCCAAAATAGAACTGAACGGAAGAATAGGATTCATGTAGCCAACCCCAAAAATTTGGGATCAAGTCTTTGTTGTTGTTGAAGTCAGTCATGTGTATGCTAAACATGTTTCCATGTTGTCCAAACTCCAGAGGCTCATGTGAAGGGAAATGCAAGTATTAAGCTTGGTATAACATTGCTAGCTGAAAACCCATTAGCTTAATTTTTTGGGTGAAAGGTTTCTAACATTTATGAGAAATAGTTTTCATTAGATAATGTATGTTACAAAATTTTAAATTCTAAATCTTTTGCATGCAATAATTTTTTTTAATCTTGACTGTACTTTATTCTCTCATTATTTTTCTATGAGATTTTATTGTACCCCTGAAATGTTATGCATATTGAAATATGATTAATTAAAAAATGAAGCAATGTTTACCGAACAACATTTGATATCTTTTTTATCGTTCAGTGATTCAGAGCTGACCCAATAATTGACTATGGTATGCTTTTACAGCCAATAATTTACTTTTGCTTTGTTGTTACTAGTTCATTTCGTAATTGTCAGCTATTCATTGGAAGTCATTTTGCGTTGCGCTGTTTATATGTCCTTACTACATATTGAATCGTAGTTTTCTTTCATAGGCGGACACCAACTGCGATTATGGTTCGTGAATCGCATGCTGACAAGATGGGAAAAGTTCAAGATGCTGCATATGAAATCTTAAATGTCTTAGAATTTAATAGGTAGACATTTACCCCACAATATCAGTTACTTATACATTCCTTATTTTGGGAAGTGTGACATTGTGATTTTTCTTGGTTATATAGTACGAGGAAGCGGCAATCAGTTGTTTGTCGCTATGCGAACGGAAGGCTTGTTCTGTATTCTAAGGTGAATGCCACTTCTACTTCCTCTTCATTCCTGTAATCAAATTGCGTCACTCAAGTGGGAAAACAAACTTTGCAGGGTGCTGATACTGTCATCTATGAGAGGTTAGCAGATGGAAATAATGAGCTTAAAAAGTTGACCCGGGAGCATCTAGAACAGTTTGGTTCTGCTGGTTTACGTACGTTATGCCTTGCCTATCGTGACATGAGCAATGAATTTTATGAGAAGTGGAATGAGAAATTTATTCAAGCTAAATCGTCCTTGCTAGACCGTGAAAAGAAGCTTGATGAGGTACCACAACTACTTGATTAGCTTAAGTTGGCTAGAATACTATTGTGTACTTTGTGCTTTCTTAGGTAATTAATTTGTTTGTATACTGTTGTGATCGAATTTAGTTATCTATTTTTTCAATAAATGAAAGGATGCCATGTTAGTTCTTGTAAGTTACATTCATGATATTTTTGATAACTACTGTTGACCATTGAATTATAAGAATTAATTAAGATGAGAGTTCCCAGTTCTTTTGTTCTCATATGATCTTCTATGTTGTTTTATGGTTTACCAATTTTCCAAGCATGATCCCATTATCAATTTTCCAAGCATGATCCCACTATGTTTATATGAAGGAATACTGGCCAGTCTTCAGGACTTGTTCGGGGGACCATATACTATATAGGGTTTAACTTCGGTAACTCAGTACTGTGCTTTTATTTGGATTGAATTTTTTGTGCTTAATATCTTATTTACTTTGAAAGAAAGCAGCTTTGAGAAAATCAGCTTTGTTCCTTGTCGAAATATATAATATTTCTTTTCATAATGAAATGAAGATCGAAAACTAAGTTTGACTTTGATTTGATGAGGGAGAGTTAAAAATAGATGTAGAAAAGAGCTCTATTTATCACAGAGCTTGGATGATGGGATTTGTGGAACTGATGGAAAGATAATGAAGATGTTACGCGCTTACTGGAGAAACTGTTGAAACTTAGAAGGAGACAATAGTGGGAGTTGGTTTAATATTGTTTGACCATGTTTAAGCTTTACCTTAATATATTTTGATTAGTGTAACATTATGAATAATACTGCTTTCTGTTAATCTAATTATGTTGCGTTGGTGAATATATACCAGCCTTTGCAGGAAAAACCGATATGGACTAGAGTGTAATTCTCTTGATGAATCATATATTGATCTAGCTTCGATAAAGATAATAAGTAATTGAGAGGGGCAACTTAACCTGAGATATAGACGTGGCTATTGGAGAAAGAAACTAGCTTATGTTTTCCCTGGCATTATTACTCAATCTCTTCTATTGTTGATTGGATTGGAAATCTTGTTGATTGTTATCATAAGCAGCAGGGTGTGACACGAGATGAGTGTACAATACACTGATACAGGATACACAGTTCTTAAAAGACGTAGGGGATCTGTATAGATATGTACATTGGTACATGTATAAATGGCGTTTAGCTCCATATGAACCAAAATTGAAATTTAGATATTCAATTATTACGTGCAAGCTCTTCATGCTAATATAGACATTCCTGTAAGAGTGTAAGAAATAAGTGTTACATAAAAGATCGAGTTACTTAGGGGATCTGTATAGATATGTACATTGGTACATGTATAAATGGCGTTTAGCTCTATATGAACCAAAATTGAAATTTAGATATTCAATTATTACATGCAAGCTCTTCATGCTAATATAGACATTCCTGTAAGAGTGTAAGAAATAAGTGTTACATAAAAGATCGGAATTCTTGTATTGAATTATTCCAATTGGAGTTTGGAATGTTAAAAATCACTATGTTGAAGTTGACATTCATAATTTAGATATGAGAATAAGGATGTACTTACATACATACATATGAATATGTTTATGTATATATATATATGTACATTATATTTTTATGCATGTGTACTTGTGTACTTCCAGAAGAATTAGGAGTCAAAATTTTCATTTTAAAATTCTTCTATGTTGGACATAATCTGCATGATTTTCGAGTGTAAAAGTATGAATTCATGTTTTTTTACTATGCATCAAGTGGGTACAAAATGAACGGTAGGAACTAGTGGCTAGTAGTTTAGGTTTATGATTTGAAACATAAAAATTTAAAATCTGAACAACATAGTATCATGATTAGGGATGAAAAAGGATATGGATATCCATGAATATACTCGCATCTAATACTCCATAGGATACATTTATTGAGTATCCATACAGAGTATATGTGTCTTGTTGGCTAAAAAATTATTTTGACCTTAGATTAGTTCTCATATCGAATTTTC
This sequence comes from Asparagus officinalis, assembly GCF_001876935.1. Classification (NCBI taxonomy): domain Eukaryota; kingdom Viridiplantae; phylum Streptophyta; class Magnoliopsida; order Asparagales; family Asparagaceae; genus Asparagus; species Asparagus officinalis. Next base: position 19,237,477 of record NC_033801.1, read on the forward strand.
TGTTCCAGAGATCTAACTCTAGCTTTTTAGACGTCAGAACTTTGGTTTGGGAAATTTTGGTTTACTTAACCAGTTATTGTATCACAATTCCTGTATACTTTTCGGTCCTACTTATTTTCCTCATATCCCCATTTCATCTATATATGTTTTTCTCTAACTTGATTCATATTATTTCAATTTTCTCGCATATGGATTGTGGATTTTCCATACCAAACCATGTCCATATTTGTATTGGTAGCCATGATTAGATACCAATTACAAATATGATAATTACCATATCCAATCCATTTGCACCCTGAATCATGATTCATACCTTCACTTTGTATACCAATTTGAGACATTCTAGACCATAAAACTAAGCAACTTGCTACTTGGGAGTTCGCTTTGCAGCTATAAGATGCTAGACAAGTTGAGCATTAAAATTTTTCTAGTAGGCACTCCAAATTACATAGAATAAACTTCAACCAGGTAGATTTTCAAATAGATGCCTATAATACTTTGGATAATGATGAGCTTATTATTAGTTGCATGAGGCAAATGTGATTCCTGTTGCAATGGGTACACCAAGCTAACATTATCACCTTCAAGTCTTGTCAGAATTTCATGTTAAGTCATGGTTTTTTCTTTTACAGTAGTTTGTTTAGAACCTAACCTGGGAAGGAGTCAGTCATATACAATTACTCATTATTTTTAGAGTAGATGGGTGTTTATATGTTGCATTTTTTTTGTTTCATTCACTATCATCTTTTCCTATATTATAGATTTCATATTGTGAATTTGCAGGTTGCTGAGATGATTGAAAAGGAGCTTATACTAATCGGATGCACAGCCATTGAAGACAAGCTTCAAGAGGGAGTACCATCTTGTATAGAAACTCTCGCTAAAGCCGGAATAAAGATTTGGGTATTAACTGGGGATAAGATGGAAACAGCGATTAATATAGCCTATGGTATGATATTGCAATTTTGAGTCTTTTGGTTATTTGCTTATCATTAGAGATAGTTTTGTAGTTGTTAAACGGATCAAATTTTTATTTTTGTTTTGTTAATGTGCCTTAATTATTGTTAACTCATCTATGGAGCAAATAAGTTAATTCCTGTTAATTATAATTAAGGCAGTATTATTCTTCACTTTCTGTAAATCATTTTTCCAGTTAACAAACTACGAGAGTTTCATTTTCACGTGCAGCATGCAACTTGATCAACAACAGCATGAAGCAATTTATCATCAGTTCAGAAACCGATGCTATAAGAGAGGCTGAAGAGAAGGTAAGATGAGCTAGTACTTATCATGTAATGGTGAAACTTGCTATCATAGCCTGGTGGTTAAATTTCACTATCTGACTGAAAGGATTATAGAGATTTACATCATATAGTTGCTTTTGTCTGCACAAGGTTGCGAAGGTTTTCGATGTCCTGGTTATCTCTAAGTTAACTCATCCCACTGCAAAATCGAGTTTCAAACTCATAGTTGAATATCTCTTAACTCTTAAGTTAACTCATCCCATTGCAAAATCGATTTGCAAACTCATAGTTGAATATCTCTTAAGTTATCTCTTAAGTTAACTCATCCCACTGCAAAATCGATGTCCTGGTTATCTCTTAAGTTAACTCATCCCACTGCAAAATCAAGTTGCAAACTCTCGAGTGTTCCTCTCCCTGATGCAATATGCTCTACTGTTACCAATATGTGGTCTCATAGTTGAATATGTTCCACTTTTTTTTTTTTCCTGTGTCTTTTCCTCATACTTATTCTGTTTATTACCTTGCAACTGCATTTTGCATGATAAATTTCACTTTCGTACTAATTCCATTTTTGCTCTTCTAGTACTCCAAATCTTTTTATATTACCAGATATCCTTATCGTTGACACCTTTGCTGATGTCCTAAGTTTACTGCCAGGGTGACCTTGCAGAGATTGCACGCTGTATCAGAGATACAGTAAAACAAGATTTGGAACGATATCTTGAGGAGGCAAAGCAGTGCTTGCGCACTCCTTTTGGACCTAAGCTGGCTCTTATAATTGATGGAAAATGTTTGATGCATGCATTGGAACCGACCTTACGAGTGAATCTGCTTAACTTGAGTTTGAATTGCAGCTCAGTAGTCTGCTGCCGTGTTTCTCCATTACAAAAAGCACAGGTAACTTTGATGATGATTGTGATGTTCTGCATGTTTACCTTGAGAGAAACTGTTAACTTGTTGGGAGTCTTGGGACAAATCAGAGAGTAGGAAGTAGGAACTGCCTTTGGGCATACTGACCATGTAAATGATAGCTGATATGTTAGAATCATTTGTGAAGTGACCTCTATTCATTGAACATCATCTATCTGGTTATATTTGAGTACCTATACCAGAGTTTGTGGGTAATCTGTGGCATATGTCTTTTCAGTTTTGGATGCTAATTCTCATTTAATTTGAAGATTCATTAAAACAAAAAGAAATTCACCAGACTATAATTGAAGTTGATTGAAGTTGAAAGGATTTTTAATATCCATTTACTTTAATTTTCACTTTTTTTCAGGATTTTTTCTGTGGCTATGTATATAACAATTTGATCTATAAAAACATATTTGTTGACAATTTTTTTGCCCTCTAATCAATGGAAAGTTTTCATGATGGAATTTTATCTTTACGCTAAACTCTTCATTGTTTTAAATTTTTGTGATGGTCCTTTAAAAAATTCAAATATTTATTAGTTAACTGTGATGTGCATTCTTTATTGAAGGTCACTAGCCTGGTAAAAAAAGGTGCTCGAAAGATCACCTTGAGCATCGGGGATGGTGCCAATGATGTAAGCATGATTCAAGCTGCTCATATTGGTGTTGGTATAAGTGGAATGGAGGGAATGCAAGCTGTAATGGCGAGTGATTTTGCAATCGCGCAGTTCCGGTTTCTAACTGATTTATTGCTCGTGCATGGACGATGGTCATATCTGAGATTATGCAAGGTTAAGTTTATTTTGCCTCCTTGGAGTCAGATCACTTAGCACTGATCCCAGATTACTCAGAGTCTTTTATGTGCAGGTTATCACTTACTTTTTCTACAAGAATCTTACCTTCACATTGACCCAGTTCTGGTTCACCTTCCAGACTGGCTTTTCTGGTCAGAGGTTCTATGATGATTGGTTCCAGTCTCTATATAACGTCATATTTACAGCATTACCTGTGATCATTGTGGGTTTGTTTGACAAGGTATGTTGTGTTGCCTTTGTTTTTGGGTTATTCCTTAACCTTCCAAATTCAATCAACTGTTTCTCTACAATTTTACCAAATTCAATCAACTGTTTCTCTACAATTTTAAGTATTTTGTACCAGGATGTCAGTGCATCTATATCAAAAAGATACCCAGAGCTTTACAAGGAAGGAATTAGAAATATGTTTTTCAAGTGGAGAGTTGTCATGATATGGGCCTTCTTTTCTTTTTACCAGTCATTAGTCATTTATCATTTCACTGTCACTGCTAGCCAGAATGGTCACAATTCATCAGGAAAGATATTTGGCCTTTGGGATGTTAGCACAATGGCCTTTACTTGTGTGGTGGTTACTGTCAACTTGCGTCTCCTTATGGCATGCAATTCTATAACAAGATGGCATTACATAAGCGTTTCTGGGAGTATTTTGGCATGGTTCCTTTTCATTTTTATATACTCTGGAATAATGACGCCAAACGATAGACAAGTAAGTTTCTTTTAAATTATCCATTGTTCATTTCCCCCCCTATTTATAGACATCTTATATTTTTTCACTTCTTGCAGGAAAATATTTTCTTTGTCATTTACGTGCTTATGAGTACATTCTATTTCTATTTGACACTTCTGCTCGTACCAGTCATTGCACTCCTTGGTGATTTCTTATATCAAGGGTGAGACACTTTGAAAATTTGAATTTGTTTTTATTTCTTGAACATGCCATAAAATTTGAACTGCTATGAGTTTCTAATTTTTCATCTTTAAGATGTTTCATTATTTTTTCATTAAAAAAGGAATACCTGGCAGAAAACTCTAATTTCTGACTAAAATTTCCTACTAACAAGTCGTGGTGGTCATGCACATTTCCTCATGTATGTTAGCTTAGCTCTGCCTAACTATGTTTTTATTACTACATTTTAAAGGAAGGCAATATCTGAAAAAATTGAGCGATTTGTTGCATATCTGAAAAAAACGAAGAGAATTAGCGCTCTCTCTGGATCTTATGGGGACTTTCTGCAAGGAGGAGAGTTTGAAGGGGACGGCAGGTATTGCATACCATTTAGGTTTATCTTGGTCCAGAGAATGAGGAGGAGGAAATTTAGGCAGATGAATAAACAGAATAAAGGAACGGGAGAGATCTGTAGAGAATTGAAAGGTAATGGTTTATCACAAAGTTTAATGAAGTGAGGAAATTTAATAGCTACAGCAATAAAACTTAAGTGTAGATTGAGTGAAAGTTTTAGGAACAGAACAGAGAAGTGAATAGGGAACAGAACAGAGAAGTGAATAGGGTCATGTACTTAATATAAGAGAATAAGCTAGGATGGGAAGAAGAATGGGGAGTTATGTACATAAATGATTTTAATGTGAAGTACGAGAGAGTTAAGTGAACGATATATTCCCTTAAGAGGAATCATAGGTATGAGTGGGAAGTGAGTTTAATGAAGTAAAGGTGTCTTGAAGAAAACTAATCAGAAAAACTGTAATGCAATATTTTTCCTGTGAATGTTCGTGTAAATTTGAGGTAAATAGTTCATCTTGACTTGTTTAACAGACTTGTAAAGATGAAAATATTGGGGGATAAAAATCCTAGAAACTTGTTGCTACCTGATTAGAAGAATAAAGGTAGACGAGCAGTTTTGTAGGCTGCCATGGAATCAAACTAATGTCCTATAATGTGAAATTACGTGAAAAACTAGTCAAGGAAGAATGAAGGGTATGCAAAGTTGTATCGAGTATAATGGAGTCAAACTCGTCATGTTGCAAAATTTTGGCCAGTAAGTACTTAAGAAAGACCAAGTAAAAGAAGAGTTGTCGAACAATCAATTTGTTTTGCTGCAGCTGAGGTCTACCATGGAGAAGATTTGACCTAAGGTTATATTACCGAAAATTTTCAGGAAACTCTTCTGATGCCTCACTAGAATAGTTTTTGGGTGCTTTTGTAGCATTGATAAGTCTTTAGCAGCTGAAGGGTTGAAACAGACACTAAGATATGAAACCTTAATTATTAGCAGCTGAAGGGTTGAAACAGGCACTAAGATATGAAACCTTAATTATCAATCCTATGAAATGAAATTACAACAAAGTAGTGAACCTATATTGAATCCTAGATGGAAGTTAGAAGTGCCTAGACAGAGGGCAAAAGGTAATGCACCTTCCAAGTTCCAAGGTTGGATATAGTGTATCCTTTTTGACTTGTATTTGTTTTCATGTTCTTTTGTCTTTAGGCTTATTGGGGCATATGTAATTTATTGTACCTCAAACTTTGACAGCTCTCCTACTCTGTTTGCACTGAACCTTGGAGTTAAAGAAATGTCCCTTTGGTAAATCAGCATTAGCCCAAATGTTACTTTGAACTGTTGGATAGTCGCTCACTGTGCCACGCCGTATGGGTCATACTTGATTTTCCATTAGGGTCAGGTACCAGCATTGGCAGCTCATGATGCTGGATACTTACAAGGATTGTTATATGACCAACCTTTGTGATTCAAGAAAGAATCCCTAGATTTGTTATCAAGATTATAGTCCAGTTTGCATGGCCATGTATTGTCATACGTATTTGACTGTAACTTTATAATAATACACATTTTATTTTGGTCACATGTGGGAAGCACTAAATGACAATATTTTATGCAACATAAGCTTGAGATTCTACCAGCCTTCAAAAAAAAAAAAAAAATGGTGATCATCCAAACATCGTGATTTCATCATGCAAAATTCCTAAATGAAACCACATATGATATAGAGACTATATAACCCCCCTGCCTTGCCTCCACTTTATGTCTTACTTTGCTTCATGCTTGAAATTCCATCCAAATAGTTTTTTCCATAAGAGCCAAACTAGCCCTTCTATATTATCTGATTGGTGGCTACTGATCGAACCTTGAATTAACAGCATGTTAATACATGAATTTTCTATGGTATTCTGATCCCTCAAAAAAGAGGTTTTAAACAATATTCTCTTGAATTTGTTTTATATGCTGCAGTTGCAGTTTAGTCTGATTACTTGAGAACTATGTTTTTCAGGATCCAAAGATTCATGTTCCCATATGATTACCAAATCGTGCAAGAGATTCACAAAAATGAACCTGAAGAGAGCAGAAGGACCGAGTTTATAGAGATCAGCAACCATCTGACAGCAGATGAGGCCAGGAGCTATGCTATTGCACAACTCCCCAGGGAGACATCAAAGCACACTGGTTTTGCTTTCGATTCTCCAGGATATGAGTCATTCTTTGCATCACAGCAAGGTGTTTTTGCTCCTCAAAAAGCATGGGATGTGGTCCGGAGAGCAAGCATGAGATCTAAACCAAGATCATCGAGGAACTGATGATGATTCCTGTTTTATGTCTTTTTTATGTACATTCTTTGGTCATTGAATCCACAAGCATAGTGTATAATTAGTTTGTTCCATAACTAGCTCAGTTTATGCCCTTTCTACCCTACATGATTGTTTTGGACAATTATTGTTTATCCACTCGGATACTTGAGATGTATAGAGGGATCCAAGAGGTAATGGAAAAGTTTTGTTGATTTAGCCTTTTTGAATGAGAGTTGTTATCGTTTTGGCTTTACTCTCTGAAGTTTTGCTTATACCATCTCGAGCTCAGGTCATAATATGAGCAGCTCAAGTTAAACTCTACCACTGCATTAACTACGCACTTTTCCCCTCTTGCGACATTATGCATCTTGAATGCGTTATTGGAGATTATTCTCAACTTCCAACGTGTGGTCCACCTTTAAGAGCATGATTAGTTTCTAATCACACTGGAGCTCGTGCGATCTTAATAAGTTTATCGTAAATTCCTACTAGAATGTTCTTGGCCATTTGATTGATCAGACCTAATTTATTTAGATGAGCTTTGTTTCAAAAGTTTGAATATCCCAACTTTTTAAATTAAATTGTTTCAAAATCTAGTTTATTAGGATGTTACTAAATATGTAGATATGAAAAAGCTAAATTTAAAGTTCTTTATACAAAAAATATATATTAAAATATACTAGATGCTTCTCAAAGGGTGAGATAAGTTGAAGACGTGAGAAAATTTTACACGGTCTGTTCTAGTGGTTCCTTAAACATGAACTGTGGCTAGACGGACTCACAACAAGTCAACTTCGATGGATGACTAACTTATACTAAATCCTTTCTTTTAGGCAAGCACATGTTTTCAAATGAGAAGCGAAGGCTTTTATGATCAACCTTAATATCACATATCTCAGAAACAACAATATATGTAAATTTGAATCATACTTGCCACTGGGTATTACTCATATATATTTTTAAAAGGCCCCCATTTGAAAATAACAACCCCTTAATCAGCCAACCCTTGTGCACTTATTTCCATATGGTCTCCCTTTAAAAAAGTAGATGGGAATGAGTCATCTCACAATCAAGCACCAAGTAATATCAAAAATTTTTATTTATGATATTATACAATCAAAGATTAACGAGCTTTTTATTGTTATCTACTACACTATCTAGACACAGATGTCAAAACTTTTAAGCATGTCCTACTCATTCATCATTTGGTTGCAAGCTGAGAAGCTTTTTTATTTGTTTTGGAACATGGCAGAACTTGTTAAAAAAAGTCTACATGCTATTCTTAGTTGTTAGAGCACTCCCAAAAATGTGTATTTTTTCTAAGCAGCCCAAAAGTGTAATCAACATAATGTGATATTCTTTTGAGCTATCTTCTTTATTTATCACACCCGTTTCCTCAGCAATAGATGTAACCTGTCCAATGAATTAGATCTGTTAAAGGTTGTCCAGTGAATTAAAAAAAATCCCTTTGTAGTTACTTTGGCATCAAGCTCTGTACAAGGCTAGAGCCTAGTTCAAATTTAATGAGTCCTCTATGGAGTATTACTTTGGCATCAAGCTCTGTACAAGGCTAGAGCCTAGTTCAAATTTAATGAGTCCTCTATGGAGTATTCATGACTTTATTCCAGCTCTGTACAAGGCTAGAGCCTAGTTCAAATTTAATGAGTCCTCTATGGAGTATTCATGACTTTATTCCTAGGGGATTCAGGCTTTTGTTCAAAGAATAATGATCATGACTATAATAAGTAATGACAACAACAATAGGAGAGAGAAGTATTACTAAGTACTGTAGTGAATTATGTTTGTCTGCAAAAATGAATGCATGTAATATTGTGGGAACCTTAATTAATGCTTGAGAAGTTAATTATGGGAACCTTTGAGCATAGTTAATGTCAAGTTCATTTCACACTTACTATTTAACCACGTGAAAATGGTTCTATAGATCTCCATTCTTCAACGATATCTTAGATAGCTTACCCTTTCTCTATTACCATGGTTTTTACTCATATGGCATGCTATTCCTATGTATCTTGCATAATAAGGGTCATCTTTCTGTTTTCTTTTGTGTTTCACCATTAAAGATGTCGATTTTAAATATAGAAGATTAAGCAAGAGACTGTCATTTGTTGTATCTGTAGAGGACATCATACAAAAGAGGCATAATTATTTTATCGGCTGAACATTTTTTCTGTTTGAAGGATATGAAATATGAGCAGGAGCAACAACAACATCAACAACAACAAATGATGTTTGACTTAGAGTCACAAGTGAAAGCTATGCAGGATTTTTTTTAGGCAGCCATCTTCATTGACTCCTCAAAGAACATGTGCAGGACTAGGTAATTATTTTTTATAAAATCTCTTATATATTTTTATGATTGACTACTTGCACTTGAGAAAATGAGATTTTTACTTAATAAGATAATAATTTCTTAATTGATATTTCTTAATTATGTGATTTTTTTAATTTTCCAGGTTATCCATGCAGGATTAGGAGATGGGGTAGCTCGAGTCTTCTTTTGACGATGATTAGAGATGAAACGATGTGTCTTTCTCAGACTTCTATTTTAATTTGTTTTAGATAGTTTCACATATTTTCCTTTAGAACAATTGGGATATTAACACTTGTTATTAGTGTTGAATATTTGAGGATGATGGAATTTTATTTATTGATGTTATTAATGAATGGAGTTTTTGATTTCTCCTTTATTCATTATTGAGTATTTTTAATATATTTGTGTTGTGAATCTTAGTTTCATATTGAGAATAATATGATAGTTGTATATGAATGGAAAAATTATCATTAATGTACATTAGAAATTTGTAGTCTATAATGACGGTTTTATAAACCACGTTTTGTTCATCAACGAAGGGAAAGCACCATCGTTGATAGGTTACTAATTACCCACCATGAGGACTTTTACGACGGTATCCAACCGTCATTAATTAGCCTTTAACGAAGGGGTTGTCACCCGTTGTTACACAATAATAACGGGCATACAAAACCATCATTACACAATAACAACGGGAATGAAAACCCATCATTTAAAGTAACGACGGAAAAATATCCCCGTAACTAATGGTAACGACGGGAAAATATCCCGTCACTGATGGTAACGACGGAAAAATATTCCCGCGCTGATGGTAACGACGAGAAAATAACCCCGTCACTAATGGTAACGACAGTGATAATTACCGTCGTAGATATCAACGACAGTAATATGTTCCGTCATTATAGACTCTATAACGATGGGTACTATATCCCTTCGTGACCCTTTAGTGAAGAGGGCTTCAACGACGGGTGACGAAGGGATTTTTTCCTGTCGTTAGCATACACTAACGACAGTTTTTAGCTCTTTAACGAAGGGAAACCCCTTCGTTAAAGACGTAATTTATTGTAGTGAATTATTCGCTATCACAACTTCTCGGCCGCCTTTGTACTCTTTCATGTTGACAAGTTTCTTCTTATCTCCCGTCATGTGATTGGAACAACCAGAACCAATGATCCAATCTTCATTATAGCTGATTTCTTCTCGATCTGAAACTGCTGTAAATGCGGACTCAGCTTCTTCTACAATCGAGGTTAGTGCCATACCAACAACCTCGTCTTCGTCAACTGGTACATCTTCAATGATGGTCACGGATGCTTGGGTATCTCATTCTTATTCATCATCTTAACATATTGTGGCGTTGTACTGCTTCAGTATCTCCACGCAAGTCTGGTCCCTGACAAACCAACTTCATAGTCCCTGACTGAGCACGAACTTTAGCCTTCAATAATGCCGATAGGATCACCGTAAGAAAGAGTAGGTCCCCGACCGTCTTGCTTCTATCACGAGCTACAACTTTTACTATTTCACGTGAACAATAACAATACATATGAACATTAACCGTATTTTTGAATAGTAACCGTATATATGAATGGTAACAATACTTTTGAATAGTACCATACTCATGAATAGTATCTAGTGCCTTCAAATGGTAAATAATAATCTAACTTATTTTCTAATATGGAGGATCCACCTTTGGTGGCAGCCACAAAGTATACGATAAGCAGATACACGTACCCTAAGCCAGACTCTGATAGTAATTGTTGGGTTGAAAGGAGTGGTGGACACTAATAAATATATTGTTATTATTTTTTTAATAGTACAAACACACTATACTCTCAAATACAAATACTCTCTCTCTCTCTCTCTCTCTCTCTATGCTAGCTATTGGGATCTCACTACACTACTCTTTAATTATTTTCCCCTATCTGGATCCACAAGCTCTCCACTCTTCCTTTTATTCTTTCTCAGTGGCCTGAGATGATAGTTTTGGGTCTTATTTATAGTGGATGGAAAAATATTATACACTAATTTTATATTATTAATGATGGGACTCACCAACTTTTTATTTTCAAAATTTACCTAAAAGCTAGCTACCTAAAAATTTGGCCTGCTGCTGATTTTTACATGGAAATCATTATCACATAACATTAATGCGATTTGCTCACGCCAACTGCTAAGTTGTCGTCGTACGACACAATGTTGTGCATCTAATATTATAATCCTGCAATTTGTTAAAGTGCAGCACAGAACGAGTTTGCTCAATGGCTTCCACTGAAGGAGTAAACTCTAAAGAGCTATTAGAAGCTCAATCCCATTTATGGAACCACATATTCGGTTTCATTAACTCCTTCTCCCTCAAATCGGCCCTCGAGCTCGGAATCCCGGAGGCAGTCCACAAACATGGCAGACCTATTACACTCCCGGAGCTCACTGCTGCCTTATCCATTCCTTCTTCGAGAATTCCCTGCTTTCAACGATTCATGCAGCTCCTAGTCCATTCTGGACTATTCTCCTCATCTCAAAATGCACAAGGAGATACATATAGTCCCACAACATTCTCATCTCTTCTCCTGTCGGAAAAAAGCGGGTGCATGACTCCATTCATATATGCGATGTTGGACGAAGCGATATTGAGTCCGTGGCAATTCTTGAGTACGTGGATGAAAGAAGAGGAGCCACCGACCGTGTTTGAGAAGGCTCATGGGATGAATTTATGGCAGGCTATTGAAAAAATGCCGTGGTTTGGGAAAATGCTGAGAGGAGCGATGGAGAGTGATTCGGGGTTAATAACCAAAGTGGTTGTCGATGAGTTTGGTGTGCAGTTGTTTGGAGATGTGAAGTCTGTTGTGGAAGTTGCTGCAGGTTCGGTGATGATTTCTCGAGCGGTGGCTCAGGCTTTTCCCGAGGTGAAGGTGACAATTCTTGATTTACCTCATGTTATTGAGGTGATGGATAAGAGTGAAGGTAGGATTCAATATGTTGCTGGAGATATGTTTGAGTACATTCCACCTGCAGATGCATTGTTGCTCAAGGTATGAGGTTGTTTGTGTCCTTATTCATATTTTGGACTTATGTTTATTCTGATGGTTTTGACTTCTATATTTATATATATTAAAAGTCATTTTTACGTGTTTGGCAAAGCTGAGTCATGTTAATAAGCTGTAGCTCATAGCCTGTGGAGTTGTAAAAATGACCCAAAGTTCTTGACATGGAATGAGAGAGAGTTGCGCCTGGGGAAAACAAGGGGAAAAAAAAAGGAAGTTCATAAAAATAGTAGGCATAGATAGTAACCTAATTTATGTAAGTGAGTTGCTAAGCTTAGCTCTTATCAAAATTTTACAAAATCCTAAATTTTTAAATAGGACTTAAATCTAGTTTATTGGGCTGTTATCAAATATATAGGTAGATATGGAAAAGCTAGTTTAAAAGCTCCTTTGGCCAAAAACTCTCTCTCTTCATACGTAACTTATTAAGGAGTGAGATAAATGTCTTTTACTCTAACTGTTCCAATAATTTCAGTAAGTTGAAATGCAGCAAGTTAACTACTCACAGTAAATCAACTAAAAAGGGTGATTAACTTTATTATGTTGTTGCAGAAATAGAGGATGATAAATTTATACTATTAATTTGAGAAACAAATAAAGATTTATTTATGGAGTATAAAATTATAACACTTAATCTTGACAACAACTTAATGACAAAGACTTTAAGATGGTATCAGAGCAGCCCATGTGCGAATCGTACTTGCTACGAATTTCTAAAGAAGACTTGGAAAACTGTTACTTGCGTCCAGGTTTCAGCACATTAAAGAGCCCTCAAACTGTTGGGGGAATGATAAAAAAATTTATAATACTAAACCCTCACCAGACTTCAGACTTTTTAGTTTAGTTGCCGAGACTTTAAGAATGACCACCTTGCTTTTAACTTTTTTTTTTTTTTACTTCTTGATATGTATCATCTGCAGTGGGTTCTGCACTGCTGGAATGATGAGCAATGCGTGAAAATTCTGCAGCGATGTAAGGAGGCAACTCCACCCAAAGAAGAAGGAGGAAAAGTGATTATCATCGACAAGGTGTTGAAGAATGAAGGTCTGCATCATAAACTGACTGAAACACAACTGCACTTTGACCTTCACATGATGATCCACACGCCTGGGAAGCAAAGAAATGAAGAAGAATGGAAAAGGCTCTTCTTTGATGCAGGATTCAAAGAATACAAAATAACTCCTGCTCTGGGATTACGTGCGATTATTGAGGTTTATCATTGATTCAGCAGACTATGAAATATGATATATATTTGTGCTGTGTGTTTGAGTTTGGTTTGTAAGAAGTGATTCTGCGAGCCTGTTGTGTTTCATTTAGTTGTGCGCTTGTGTGTAAGCCTGAAGTCTATATATGAAAATAATAATAATATAGATAATATAGTAATATGAAAGTGTTGGGACTATTTCACTTTGTTACTTTACAGCTTCATTCAATTTTGGGAAAAATGTGTACATGCCCCAAAAGCAGAAACTTCATGTGACGAGGCCCCTCATAGTTTTCCCCATGTGAATCAGCTCCTTGATGTGTGAACCTTTGTACTGCAGTCTTTTTTTATCAATTATTACATGTCAGCTAAGCTAAAATCCCCAAATTATCCTTATCCTCTCTCCTCAATCTCTCAGACCCAGCAATCATATCATCTTTCTCTCTCATCTCCTCTCTCTCTCTCTCTCTCTCTCTCTCTCTCTCTCTCTCTCTAAAACTAAGAGCTTTCTCAAGCTCGTCAACCTGGCCCTCGCCCTCCTCGCCGTTGCCGCCTCCGCTCAGTCCCCCAAGGCTCCCCTCGAGTTCGCCGCCGCCTCCCCTCCTCTCTTCTACCCGTCCTCGTCGCCGTAGATCATCGCCGCTCCCCCGCCGTAGATCGCCGCCGTCGAGACGCACAGAGCATTAATCCATTAGCTAGAAGAAGAAAAGAAAAAAAAGAAAAAAAATGTTTGACCAGCTACAAATAAATGAACGATTTAATTTTAAAAAATAATCAAAAGTTGTCCCCATTTTCCCACTTTCATGAGACATCCACACCTTTTTGGAGGAAGCTGAATTTGCAATAAACCTAATGTGCGCAGTCTTTTTGTATTTTAATTTCGAACAAATTTTTAAAATAGATCATTTTTAAAGCTTAATTAGCAAAATAGGCTGAAAAAATATTTAATTACCAAAAATCGTTGTAAGCTGGGACGGTAGTTATAAATTGTTGTTATAAATGAGGATACAATCATGTTTTTATAAATCGTTGTTAATTATATTTGATAATAGTTATACCTAATGATATGTTATTTCTAGATGCTATCGTGGTAGTTCTAGTAGCCCTCGAGTTAGTTCTAGTTCAAAACCCAGCCCGTGTTCTAGAACTGGCTGTATACAAGCTAGAACTAAGGTAGAAGCAAGAATTAACAAGTGTGCATGTAAAAAACACGGGCTTGGTTTAGAACTAGCAAGGTGTGGGTTAGAACTGGCTGTATACAAGCTAGAACTAGGATAATAGAAATTAGAACTAACGTAGAAGCAAGAATTAACAAGTGTGCATGTAAAAAACCCTTGTTGGGTTTAGAACTAGCAAGGTGTTGGCTAGAACTGGCTGTATACAAGCTAGAACTGGGGTAATAGAAGCTAGAACTAACGTAGAAGCATGATTTAACAAGTGTGAAGGTAAAAAACGCGGGTTTGGTTTAGAACTAGCAAGGTGTAGGCTAGAACTGGCTGTATACAAGCTAGAACTAGGGTAATATAAGCTAGAATTAACGTAGAAGCTAGAATTAACAAGTGTGCATGTAAAAAACCCTTGTTGGGTTTAGAACTAGCAAGGTGTGGGCTAGAACTGGCTGTATACAAGCTAGAGCTAGGGTAATAGAAGCTAGAACTAACGTAGAAGCAAGAATTAACAAGTGTGCATGTAAAAAACACGGGCTTGGTTTAGAACTAGCAAGGTGTGGGCTAGAACTGGCTGTATACAAGCTAAAACTAGGGTAATAGAAGCTAGAACTAACGTAGAGGCTAGAATTAACAAGTTTGCTTATAAAAAACACGGGCTTGGTTTAGAACTAGCAAGGTGTGGGCTAGAACTGGCTGTATACAAGCTAGAACTAGGGTAATAGAAGCTAGAACTAACTCGAGGGCTACTAGAACTACCACGATAGCATCTAGAAATAACATATCATTAGGTATAACTATTATCAAATATAATTACTAACGATTTATAAAAACATGACTATATCCTCATTTATAACAATGATTTATAACTACTGTCCCAGCTTACAACGATTTTTGGTAATTAAATATTTTTTTCAGCCTATTTTGCTAATTAAGCTTTAAAAATGGTCTATTTTAAAAATTTGTTCGAAATTAAAATACAAAAAGACCGCGCACATTAGGTTTATTGCAAATTCAGCTTCCTCCAAAAAGGCGTGGATGTCTCGTGAAAGTGAAAAAATGGGGACAACTTTTGATTATTTTTTAAAATTAAATCGTTCATTTATTTGTAGCTGGTCAAATATTTTTTCTTTTTTTTCTTTTTTTCTTCTAGCTAATGGATTAATGCTCTGTGCGTCTCGACGGCGGCGATCTACGGCGGGGAGCGGCGGCGATCTACGGCGACGAGGACGGGTGGAGGAGGGGAGGGGAGATGGCGGCGAACTCGAGGGGAGCCTTAGGGGCCTGAGCGGAGGCGGCAACGACGAGGAGGGCGAGGGCTAGGTTGACGAGCTTGAGAAAGCTCTTAGTTTTAGAGAGAGAGAGAGAGAGAGAGAGGGGAGATGAGAGAGAAAGATGATATGATTGCTGGGTCTGAGAGATTGAGGAGAGAGAGGATAAAGATAATTTGGGGATTTTAGCTTAGCTGGCATGTAATAATTGATAAAAAAGACTGCAGTACAAAGTGTCACACATCAAGGGGCTGATTCACATGGGGGAAAACTATGAGGGGTCTCGTTACATGAAGTTTCTGCTTTTGGGGCTTGTACACATTTTTCCCTTCAATTTTTTTTGCCCAGTTACCCTAAAGTTTTCAAGTTTTGCCCTAATGTGATATCTGAACCTTTTAGAAAAAAAGAACATAATAGGCTAAAAATAAGGGTGTTGATGCAACATTCAAATTGAAGAGGGTTCCAACAGCATGAGGTGGAACAAGATGATATTATACAAGCATTTATTTATTTCAACCACTCCTAAACCCAATGTGCTACTTAGAGCATCTCCAAGGGATCCCTTGGATATCCCTTAACTTAGGGGGAACTTTAAGGGAGGGGTTGGTTTTCCTCCAATGGTTCCCCCTTAAAAGTCCCCTACCCCTTAATTAATTATGTTTAGTTTTTTAATTTTATAGATTAGAATTTAATTAAATATGTGGTTTATTTATAAATGAATAAATAATTAAATATTAATAACTAAAAATAACTAATTAATTAATTAAGATTAAGAAATAACCTTATATAATCATTAAATTAATTAATCATATTAAAATTTAACAAATAATTAATTTAGATAATAATTAACTATACATTAACTAAATTATATTAACAAATAATTATATTATTTTAAATTAACTATACATTAACTAAATTTAATTAACTATAAATTAACTCTAAAACAAAATATATTATTATAAAATTATAAGGGGAAGGTTAAGAGACTTTAACCTTCCCCTTAATTTGGGGAGGATGTTAAAGGACATAGGGGTGAAGGGGGAAATTTCCGGCCCCTTGGAGCTCATCTCCCTTAAAAACCCCCAAATTTAGCTAAGGGGCCGGAAAAATTCGGCCCCTTGGAGATGCTTAGAGATGATGCACCAAGAAAAGTTTGATTGGCTCCCAGACCCTTTGTTGAGAAAGTTATTGTGGAACTAAAGGGTGCAAATGTTGTTAGCTAAAAGCAGCCAACATTGTCGAAAATTAAAAAGTGGCGGGCCCCTTTTTTAATTTTTAACGAAAGTTGAGGAATTTGAAATTAATGGGATGACGGGTTCCACCACTAATAATATTTTATTATTATATAGTATTTCCCAAACACTATAAATAGGATAAAAACTTTTCAGGAAAAATCATCCCAGAAACAACTCCTCTTATAGAAGAGTAAGAGAAAAGAAAAACAGAGAATTTTTCCTAATATCAAATAGAGAGTTTGTGAGAGTTATTAGAGTGTATCTTGATCAAGAGAGGGTGTTCTTTTTTATCTAATTTTTTTGAATATAAAATAACTGGGCGTCGTCGTTGCACCGTAGAGTAGCTTCGTAAGAGTGAACCATGTATATCTGTGAGTACTGTGATTGAATTTGTGCCTTTATTCTGTGATTCTAAAATCTTGGGTGTGTATTGCATCTCCGTTCGAGGCGTTCTTATCGGTGTGTATTCCTAACAATTGGTATCGGAGCCTGACTTAGAGTATATATATCTACTTATCGTATGCTTTGTGACTGCCATTAAAAGTGGATCCTCCACATCAGAAAATAAGTTAGATTATCATTTACTCTTTTAAGGCACTGGACACTATTCAAGTGTACGATACTATTCACGAGTAAAATACTATTCATAAGTACTATTATTATTCACAAATACGGTTCGAGAAAAGACGGAATCTTTCTCTATGGGATCTACAGTTGAAGACAATAGGCTTCGGATTGAGACGTTCGGCGGCCAAAATTTTAGGTATTGGAGGATGTATATAAAAGACTATTTGTACCAGAAAGATCTCTTCCTACCATTCCAAGGAGTAGAGGGGAAACATGAGAAGATGGATGACGATAAGTGGAATGTGCTCGATCATAAAGCACTTGCCACCATCAGGCTCAACCTTTACCAGCATGTAACTTACAACGTCTCGCATGCGACCACCACTAAGGAGTTGATGGAGGCCTTGGAGGTGCTGTATGAGAAGTCGTCTGTTTCAAATAAGGTGTACCCGATGAAGAAGCTATTCAATCTAAAGATGCAGTAAAGAGCTCGCGTGACGGACTTCTAAAACGAATTTCAGGATGTGGTGCAACAGTTTTTTGTAATAGATCTCAAGTTCGACAATGAGATCCAAGCTCTTCTGCTACTTTCTTGTCTACCAGATTCGTGGGAGAATATGGTGATGGCGGTGAGCAACGCCAATGGACATGACAAGATGAAGCTCGACATGGTGATTGGGGCAATTCTGGATGAAGAATCTCGCCGCAAAGTCTCAGGAGCTGAGGTCTCTAGCAGTGGGAGTGCTCTGCATGTCGCGGCATGAGGGCGTGCGCAAAAGAAGGATATGGGACGACTAGACCAACCAAAGTCCAGAGGGAAGTCTAAAGGGTCGGACCCGAATGGTTATGGTGAAGAGAAGTGCTTCATATGTGAAAAGAAGGGTCACTTTGTATGGGACTGCAAAGCTTTTGTTCGACCAACAACAGGGGATGATCAGGCTGACGGTGCAGCCAATCTCATGCACGAAACAGATTCGGATGCATTTCTCCTATCCCTAGAAGACAAAAGCGATGCATGGATCATCGACTCTGGTGCATCTTTCCATGCAACCTCACAACAAAAATTGTTTTCATCGTTCATGAAGAAGGACTTGGGAACAGTCTATCTTGACGATGATCAACCTTGCAAAGTTTTAGGGAAGGGAAATTATACCCTCAAGATGGAGGGCGGAACCACCTTGATGCTGAACGATGTTCGGCATGTACCGGATCTTAGGCAAAATCTTATATCAGTCGGACAACTGATTGACTCCGGTTACAAAGTATCCTTTGAGCAGGAAAGCTGGAAGGTGTCCAAGGGTGCCCTGGTGGTGGCACACAGCAAACGCGAGGGGTCTCTCTACATCGCCAATGGGAAGATCGACCGCTTTCTTACCGTAAGACAAGCATCATCATCATCATCCGTCGATTGCATGACTTTGTAGGCATCAAAAATTGCCTATAAGTTCCCACACACAGTTTGAGACAAAGAGAAGATAAAGAACGTCGATATCCGAGTAAAAGAAGATCATTCGATGCCAAAAGGAAGCAAAGAAAAGCGTGAAACGAACGAAGAAGTAACACGACACGCAAAACGACAAAACGGCAAAGTGCTGAAAAGTCTCAAAGAGAGAGACACAAAGTGTGTCTCGCACAATATGTGAGACACACAATGTGTCTCGCACACATGTGCGAGACACAAAGTGTGTCTCGTCCAGTCAGTCTCCCGACGACGTGTTTTTTGATAAGTTTTTCGGGATTCGTGTGGTCCAGTGGCTTCCTAAATGCCTTGGGATTATCCTTAAACATGGAAAAGTCGTTATTAACTAAATATATGATCAGATCACGAGATCTTATCCACAAACACAACGTTCGAAGCCTATAAATACCCCCATTCGTGCATTTTTGAAGGGTAGTGATGGATACAGACGAGATCTGAGCTTTGAAGCAAAGCCCTGACGAATTGAGAGTAGAGAGACACGATTTACAGAGAGAAAGGCGAGATCTTGGCGAATTCCTGTGCATAATGAGAGGATTTCGAGAGATCTGCAAGCTCTCACCCCTTTCCCTCGAGATCAAACATCAATTTGATCTTGAGAAGAGTGGTAATCTCATCTTGCTAAGGTTATTTACTTCTGTTCTTACTTCTTTAACGAAACAAGAACCCTAAGCCTTCTTCACGATCAATATGGATCTGTGATTCAGCGGTTCACGAATCAAAGTGTCCCCGGTACTGGCAAAGATTTCACACAAGCAGGGACCGATAAACGTTCTCTGTATGTGTTTCTAGGAGATTATTTGTTTTATTTGTAACAAGTAGTCTTATAAAAAAGGCTCACCTTTTTGAATCTGTAATTCGATAAACGAGTTGTAATGGATTTTACAAATAAACTGATTTTCGACGCAAACAGACTTGGCATCGGTGACTTGGACACATGAGTGAGAAGGGAATGCAGATTATGGCCGCAGGAGAGAGGCATTCGGGTCTGAGCAATATCGATGTAACTTTTTGTGATGTACGAGCAAGATCGATCTAATTCTGGCTCCAAAACTGTAGAAATTGGAGTTGGTACACACTAACGTGTGGGGACCTGCGCAAGTCCCATCTGTTGGTAACTCTCTTTACTATGTAACTTTTATTGACGATGCTACTAGAAAACTATGGATATTCTTCTTGAAGCACAAGTCAGATGTTTTTATCATCTTCAAGAAGTGGCTTGCCTGTGTGGAAAACAAAACAGGAAATAAGCTAAAATGTCTAAAGTCTGATAATGGAGGTAAATATTGTAGCCAGGAGTTTGAGAATTTCTGCTTGTCCCATGGGATTAGGAGACTGAAGACCGTCCCAGGCACACCTCAGCACAACGGAGTGGCGGAGCGTATGAATCACACTATCTTGGAGCATGCCAGAAGTATGAGGATCCACTTCGGATTGCCCAAGAACTTTTTGACCGAAGCTGTCAATACTGCTGCATACTTGATCAATCGCGGGCCATCCATGACTCTCAGTTATGGGATACCTAAAGAGGCTTGGACTGGAAAGAAGCTGAAGCTAGAGCACTTACAAGTATTTGGTTGTGACGCTTATGTCATGACTAATCTTGCAGACCGGTCAAAGCTTGATCCAAAGTCAAAGAAGCACTCTTTCATCGGCTATGGAGGAGATGAGTATGAGTACCGTTTCTGGGATCATGATACACACAAGGTGGTGCGCAGTCGTGACATCGGGTTCCATGAGAATGCGGTGTATAAGACCAAAGAGGTGAGTGGGAGTCAGCTATCACCCCCTCTTTTCCTAGATATTGCTGACAGTGAGTACAGCAGTGAGATACCAGTTAGCATAGAAGACGGAGACCAAGAGAATATATCATATACACAACAGCAGGATCCAGCAGAGCTGCCGATCGTAGTTTGCAAAGCTCCAAGAAATCCAAGGGTGTCAGAAAGGTTCCTTTCCACCATGAATTATCTTCTCTTGACTGATAATGGTGAGCTAGAGAGCTATGAGGAGGTAACGTAGATCGACAAAGCTCGGGGCGAGTGAGAGTTTTCTATGGAGGAAGAAATAAAATCCTTAATGAAGAATGGGACTTAGGAGCTCGTAAAACTTCCGAGAGAGTGAAAGACTCTTCACAATCGGTGGATTTATCGGGTCAAGGATGAAGCTGATGGTCAAGGATGCTACAAGGTGATGCTTGTAGTAAATGACTATGAGCAGAAAGTAGGGATAGACTATTCTGACGTCGTTTTCGCTCCCATCGTCAAGTTGATCCGGACTGTGCTGAGCATTGTGGCTGTTCGAGATCTCCATCTAGAGCAAATGGATGTTAAGACAACATTCCTTCATGGAGATTTGGAGGAAGAGATCTATATGCATCAACCATTGGGCTTCGAGGAACGAGGGAGGGAGGGCCTCATGTGTCGCCTGTGCAAGAGCTTGTATGACCTAAAGCAAGCTCTGTGACAGTGGTACATGAAGTTCGAAAACTTTATGGAGGAGAACGGTTTTCTTAAATGCGACACATACCACAGCTGCTAATGAATTATAGTTAACAGCTAATGGATTATAGTTAACATGTCATATACACGTTAAATGATTACAGTTAACATATTACAAATAACAATTAACAGATAATGGATTATTGTTAACAGTTTACAAGTTACAATTAACAGATAATGAATTATAGTTAACAGTTTACAGATAACAGTTAACAGATAATGAGTAATAGTTAACATGATAAGGGTGTTAGTTAGCAGATTACAAATAAAAGTTAACAGATAATGGATTATAGTTAACAGTTTACTAAATATAGTTATCAATTTACCAATTAATGTTAACATGTTAAATGAGAATGTTCACACATAAGCATGATATAGAACCGCTGCATTTTACATTTTACATTTTACTTTAAAGAAACACAGTTAATATATTAATGCGATCGTCATTATCACCCCCTCTAAAAACCCACCAAGTCCATAACACTTGCAAATCCCTTTCTCCCAGGCCTTCATTATCAGCATCATCATTATCACCCCTCATTGTCAAAACCAAAACGAACTCTGCTAACAGCAACCCCTCATTTTTTTTCCTTGTTCGCTCCCTTATCTCTTCTTTCATTAAAACATTAAAAAACAGAAAGAAAGAAAAGAAAGCAAAGGAAAATCTCAAGACCTCAGACATTGGTATCATATACTTTCAGTTAATTAAACAAAACAACATGAGATCAATAGGGTTCTGAGGCTCGACATAAAGAAGAGAAAATATTCTCAAAATTTGATGTCCCATTTTCTTAATGAACCTTAAAAAACCGTTCTTAAAATTCCACCACCATGATTTCAAGGAATAATAACATGCACTTACAATAGCCATCTTCATACACTCATTCTCATCTCAGAAATAAACAAGACACGTGAAAAATTTTATAATCTTTCAAACACTAGCTAGGAGCTCATTTGATGCTTATCTTTATTCTCACTCACTTGTTTTTGATGTTGATGATGCCAACCTTGTTGTTACAAATTCGTGCTCGATTGAAGGGGTTGATGGCAGCGAGCAGTCCCAGATCTAGCTAATGTATTCATCTCAAACCTAAATGATGATATAAGATGTCATTGTTACTGCTTGACAACCGGGATTGAAAGAATTGCCATGCCGTGGGGTTTGGGTCATAAATTTAATGGTTGCGGTTGAAGGAAAGGGAAATTAGTGGGGATTGGGTCATAAATTTGATAGTTGCGG
>NC_033801.1:19260034-19262534 GCF_001876935.1 Asparagus officinalis
TAAAGAAGGGTAAAAAGGGAAAACTAGGTTTTAAATGCATATCTAGCTGGCTACTTTATGGGCTGGAGCGGCTGGGCAACAATAAATGAAACTTTTTAGGGCTAAAAGCATAAAGAGAATAATACGTGGGGCTGATCCACATTGATTTTTGATATTTGGGGTCTTGACCCTATTTTTCCATAAAAATTCCAGGATACCTCTTCATTTTTTAAGAACAAACCCAATCAGTACGTGATCAGCTAGCGAAGTACAAAAAATCCCCCAGAGCTAGCCTAACCTATACAAAATGAACACTTCGAAATGATCCAAAGCTCCTAAACTTTTTACTACAGTTATTCGAGCTCGCTGCTATAGCAGAGGCAACAGCGGCGATTGCAGCAACATCGTTGGCACTCGGATAAAACCAGCAATCAGAGATGATAGAGATCAACGAGCTTCTTCTATCAAAAACTTCAACAGCTTCCAACATCAAGTACAAAAAATCCAAGTATAGCAATTCCTAGTGCAAGACACAATTCTTCTTGTTGCTGCAGACCAAGAAAGCTACATGATATGAGATTTTCTTTGGAATCACGGAGAAGCTGGGGTCACTGCTATGGCTCTTGGAGAGAGAGAGATTCGAGCACGTACTGTGAATCCAATGAGATGTGATCATACATTAAAAAACTAACGTTGCTGGTTGAGTGACTTTTTTTTTTTGGTCAATGAAACTGAATTTATTCATATAACCATTTGGAATTATAGTACAGCAACATAAAACTCAGAATTTGAGTTATCTACAAAAAGAATACAAGGACTATACACTGTGCATGAATATCAGTCCAGAAAGAGGTGTCCGAGGCTTGTAAACCCTATTTCATTGATAATAACCATTCTCTGTCTTCAGCATCAACCTCATTGTTTAGAACTATGGTCATCACATCAATTTTGATCCTTTTGATAAGAGGCTCAGCTTCCCTACTTTTCTGATTGAAGATTCTGCAATTTCGTTCAATCCAAATGTTGTATATTGAGGAGGTAAGAGCCAATCTTTTTACTTTATGCTTGAAACTTTTACCTCGCAAATTGGTACTGAACCAGTTCAGTAGATGATTCCAATCACAGCTTCTCCATCTAAAACAGAGCCAATCCATGATACCATTCCATACATCCTTGGAATAGTTGCAATCAAAAAACAGGTGACTTCTACATTCAGGTTTGGATCCTGAACATAAACAGCACTGATTAGTTTGAATTATACCTCTCCGCAGCAATTTGTCCTGGGTTAGGAGCCTGTCTTGAGCAGCTAACCATGAGATGAAAGAATGCTTTGGGTAATTGAAACCCCCCCATATAGTGATACACCATGGAATTTTATTTGCAGTGTTTGCAGCAGGGGAAAGAGCATGGTACAGGTCAGAAAGTTTGATTTTTGAGGATCTATAACAGGACCTGATTATGTCTTTTAGATTATCCAAACCACCACAACAAGCAATAGCCTTATCTCTGGCTTTTAACAGCTGTTTCCATGTCCAGGAATCACTAACTTTCATTTCCACTTGCCATATATTCCTGCTTTTTAGATAATTTCCATGAATCCATTTAATCCATAGGAGCTCTTTGTTTGTGTGTATATCCCATATGATCTTTAATGCTGCTGACATATTCCAGATTATAGAAGAGAAAATCCCCAATCCTCCATACTGTTTACTTGTACAAACTATGTCCCATGAAACTAGAGAAGCCTTGGATGTATGATCATTTTTCCCCCAAAGGAATTTTCTGCTAAGCTCATCTACTTTGTGAAGTACTTTAACTGGTAGAATATAGCTAGAGGTCCAGTATATTTGCATCCCAAGTATCACACTCTTTATCACCTGTAATCTACCCGCATAGGATAGATTTCTGATTTTCAGGCAGTTTTGGAATTGACTTGAGATTTTACTGAGAAGAGGATTGCAATCCATGTAGTTTAACCTCTTGCACACTAGGGGAACACCTAAGTATTTTATTGGCATTTTTCCTTCAGTGAATCCCAAATAATCCTGAATGTCTTTTTTCACAGACTCATTTACACCACCATAGAAGATAGCACTCTTGCTAGGATTTTGCCTCCAACCCTGAGACTTGACTGAAGTTGCTGACACACTGATGAAGCTTTTGGATAGAAACAAGGTCCCCTTTGCAGAATAATAGCAAATCATCAGCGAAAATTAGGTGTGTGATATTTAGTCTCTTGCACTTTGGATGAAATTTGAAATCTGAATCTAGCTTCAGGAGATCAAGACTTCTTGAGAGATATTCCATACCCAAAATAAACAAATATGGGGATAGAGGGTCTCCTTGCCTTAAAGCCTCTTGCACCCTTGAAGTAGCCATGTAAGGAACCATTGAGAGAAATAGAGAATTTTGTAGATGATATAAAAAAGAGAGCGTGGTGATAATAGTTTTCCAGACATTTCGATGGCTATGCTGTTTTGTAGGCCACGGAAAAAGCTTTTTTTTATTTTTGAGGGGTTCC
>NC_033801.1:19265034-19271575 GCF_001876935.1 Asparagus officinalis
ATAGTTGGGTTAACCAAAGGTAGGTTGTCAAGAAGAAATAGATGTCGTTGTATTATGTGAGCTTTGGTGAATAGATTTGCTAGTTGAAGGTTGGTATTGACACAGGGGAGAGAGATTGTGCCAGCCAGGAGATGATCACGAGTGAAAAAGATAACTTAAAACTCAACAAGTTCGAAGCTAAATCAAGATAAACACATGAACAACTGAAGGCTTCTTCCTCCCTTCTTGAAATTCTGTCAGTTAGTATTCAAAAATCCAAGAAATAAAGTATTTGATAAAGACACTGCAGTCATCATTTGCTTACCATCTCGAGCTACTAACTGATAACTGGAAGCACTGAGGTCGACGACCCAGTCCCAAGGACATCCTTCTTCAAGCAATATTGCAGCTGCATGGAGAATGTTACCAACACTCGTTGGCCCTTCCAACAAAATGGGGTTAAGTAAAGAAATCATCTTGACATCTCTGATCTCAGAGAAGACGGCATTGCCGCAATGTAGACATACAAATCTTTGCGCTCGACGGGGTCAGCGTTGGCATCACGTTGCACAAGGTAAAGATTCAGGGGATGATAGATGAAGGATTGGCGAACGCGACGAAGAACAGCTCAGGAAAAATATTGGAAACTGCTTGGCGGTCGATCGCGAGTCATCGGCGGTCGACCGGGAGAGAGCAGAAGGCTCTGGAACTGAAGGCGGTCGACCGTCGCGGTCGACCGGACGTACCCTGTAGGAATTTGAGTTTCTGTCATTGGCATCACAGTCGACCGCGATGAATTTGGCGGTCGACCGCGTAGCGGTTTGCAGTTGGGTTACAGGTTTTGACCCGTTTCGTTTTGAGTTGGTATATAACCCTAATCCTAATTAATTAGAGTTAAGCAATGACGTTTTTTGTAGTCTTTGAGAGGGGATTGCTGCATCCAATTATGCGAGATTTGTGAGAGATCTAGAGACTTTGTTTTAGGGTTTATTCAGTGAGATTTGTAACCTTATTTGTATTCTCTTGATTTCTAATAGTAAGAACTCCCCCCTCCTTACCCCGTGGACGTAGGTAACTTACCGAACCATATTAAATTCGTTGTCTTGCTGTGATTTGTAATAGCTTATTAGGTTCCCTCGACAAGTTAGTCCTAGAACTGATGAGAGGAAAAATGTATATCCCACATTGTTGAGATATATTACTTTCGGTTCTTGTTTCCTTGGTGAGACGGGAATTTTAGTTGAGATCTTACTCTCTTGTTGTGCACCAAAGGTGCTGCCGAAATTTTCGCTGCATATAACAAGTGGTATCAGAACTCCGGGTTTGGTTTGGGAGTTTGTTCGAAGGATTCGCTGAAGGATTCTTATTTGAAGAGTTAGATCTACAACATGGGTGAAACAAGCACATCGGGATCGTCTCTTTCGAAAGCGATACAGAGTCTAAGCATCAATAATACTAAGATTAATGTTCCGAAGTTCGCCAGCAAGATTAATTTTGGTTTGTGGAGGTGTCAAGTGATGGACGCCTTGGATGAACAAAATTTGAAGGAGACTCTTGAGTTACAAGAGAAACCTACTGATGTGGAGGACAAGGTTTGGAAGTAAATGAATAGTAGGGCTTGTGGAGTTATTCGGTCATGCTTGACGTCGGATCTCATTTATGATATGATGAACGAGACGTCGGCGAAGAGAATGTGGGAAACACTCAATGAGAAGTATCTTACGAAGAGTATTGAGAATCAGCTTCACTTGAAGAAGATGTTTTACCAGTTCAAGATGAAGAGGGGAGTTTCCATTGGATAGCATGTAAATAATTTCACGAAGCTATTTTTAGATATGGCCAATGTGGACATCATGGTTGAGGATGAAGATAATGCGATGCTACTTTTGTGTTCGTTGCCCAAGGATGATTATGGTACATTCGTTCTCACTATGATCAATGGAAGAACTATTGTTAGTTACAAGAAGGTCATCTCGGTGTTGGTGAATTATGAGCTGAGGAAGAGTGATGGTGAATCCTTCGAGAAGGCATCGGGAGATGCATTAGCAGTTTGAGACCGTAATCCAAACCACCGCCAGTTTAACTGCTCAAAATCAAAGAATAGAGGTGCCTATAAGAGTGTTGGTAGAAATCAATGTCGGTATTATAAAGAAGAAGGACATTGGAAGATTGACAGCCCAAAGTGGAAGGATAAAGTCGGGAATAACAAAGGGAAAGCTGTACAAGCTTCAGAAGTGAATGTTGCAAAAGATATTAGCGAACATTCAGATTTAGATTCTTCGGGCTATTCGTATCCTGCACTACCGTTGGTTTGCTATGCCGACTTTACGGAGTGGATGTTGGATTCGGGAGTCACATATTACATTTACCCTAGAAGAGATTGGTTCTTTAGGTTTGAGGAGATGGAAAGAGGGGATGCCATGCTTATGGATAATGATCATGTATGCCCCATTAGTGGTATCGGTTCAGTCCGGATCAGGATGCATGACAGTGTGGTGAGGGAGTTGAAAGAAGTGAGGTTCGTACCGCAGTTGACGAAAAACATCATTTCTCTTGGTACTTTGGAGACAGCTAGTTATCGGGTGACCTTAGAGGATGCTACAGTAAAGGTCATGAAGGGTTCTATGGTGGTGATGCGAGGAGTCAGGGAAAATTTCTTATACTACTTGAAGGGCAAGACAATTACAGGGGGTCTGACAGCTTCCATTACTACAGAGGATGACACTATCACTCTATGGCACATGAGATTAGGATACACATGTGATAAGTCCCTATAGTCATTGACGAAATAAGGGCTATTGAAAGGTGCTAAAACCTGTAAGATGGAGCTGTGTGAGCATTGTGTACTTGAGAAGACGACTAGAGTGAAGTTTGACACCGCTATTCACAACACCCAAGGAACATTGGATTACATTCACACAGATATTTGGGGTCTTTCCAAGAACACATCACTTAGTGTGGCCAACTATTTTGTCACTTTCATTGATGGCTATTCCAGGAGAAATTTGGTATACCCTATGAAGCATAAACATGGGGTCCTGGATATTTTTGTGGAGTGGAAGAAGAAAGTGGAGCTGCAGACAGGTAGAAAGATGAAGTCTCTACGTTCAGATAACGGTGGAGAATATAAGAGTGATCCGTTTCTGCAGTTTTGCCGGGATCACGACATTAGGCGACACTTTACAATTTGAGAGACACCGAAACAGAATGGGATGACTGAGAAATTGAACCGTACCATTTTATGTGGAGATTTAAAACGATAAACATGGAAGAAAGGTAAAAAGAAATAAACGATATGAACTCTCAACTGTAACAACCATCTTGATGAGTCCTCTGTAGAACAGCAATAAGGCACAAATATAGCTTCAATGCCAGGTGCCTAACAGTCATTGCGCAAAATCTAGTTTAATAATTTATTCAATAACCTCACACTTTTAACTAATGGCACATACCAAAATAATCTAACGATGATGCCTTCCAGCAGCCCAGATTTCATTGGAGCGGTGTATTTTTTTCATCAAATCAAAAAAAAACGAAAAGCATGAGCTTTCATCATTAAAAAGAAGAATGAATGAATTACAAAATCACACACAATAGAGAAAACATCAACGGAAATGGTAAAATTTCGGAGGAAATTATACTTAACAATGGCGGCAAAAATCCTTCAACCTTCAACCATAACATCTTCATCCTAATTGTATCCAAACGGAACACTCCATTGAATCAGTGCATAATGCCTTGGCACCCATCAGCATCAGAGTCCCCAAATCTGCCCTTTTAACAAGTCTCATCCCCTTTTTGATACCCACAGTCACAACTGCCATACCCTCCCTCACCAAGCTACTGTTCTCCATGATGTCCATAAAAGCCCTCCTCTAAGATTCATTTATTTCAGCAATTTCTGCGTCATACATTATGGAAAGTATGCTTATGTTTCAGTTGTTTGGTGATAGCTTCCTAAGATGACCCTGCCCTCATCCATCTCTGCGTCAAAATTTTCGTGTAACAAATGGATTACGCCCCCGCCTGGTTTGGTAGATTTCATCTTAAATTTTCTTTTCACTTAAATCTCTAATGTGAATACCAACTTGTTAGCATTTTCTTAAGGAAAAGGCAATTGTGAATAGTCCCACATTGGAAGTTGAAGAGAAGTTCCTTGCAGATGTAGGCTTTCGCAGAATCATAGTGAGCTTTATAACTCCAGCTTCTATTATTGGTTTAGTGTGAGTCCCATCTGCTAAGCTTATGCTTCCTCCCACGTGGTTCCTGATAAAATTTGAAAACGCAAGAGCGATCATTACAGACGTGTATAATTTGCTCCGAATCCAAGATACAATCAGTGGAAGAAGTTAGAGAAATTTACAAGAATGAGGTGATGGGCTAACCTGAAGAGGTTGGATTCTCTTCAATCATATTCACTTTATTTGATCCATTTCCTTTAGCGGCAAGGTTTAGCCGTTCCTTCTTCCGAAACAGTTGAAGAAAGTGGTTGGTTCTACCACAGACAAAAGCAGAACTTTCTCATCAAACTTATGGCTGGAAGAATTGGAATTGGAAGAATTTGTTTGAAGCAGATTTATTGAAAGATTGTTGGTTTTTTCTTGAATTTTCTTCCATTTGGTTTGAAATTTCTAGATTTTAGGCTTTATTTCCTCTACGCAAGTTTACTTTAGGCTTTGATTCATTGCTTGGGTTTTGGACATTCAGCCTATGCTGGTGCTTCTAATACGAATGGCCTTGAGGGCCTCCAGTTAAGGTTAGCTCTCTTGCTTGTGTCGGAGATCTCCAGCAAATCTAGACCAGGAAGGAGGGAGTTTATCAATCAATACAGGAAACTTTATAGTCAATTAGTAAAAGTGTTTCCTTTGATTGAGATGACGGATGAAATCCTAAAAATTATGAATTGTTCATTAATGGGCTTGTCATCTACCATCATGAACTTATTGAAGGACGAAGAGGTGAAACGCAGATTCCGGCATCATCATAGGCCATATTCCTGCTTTCAAGAGCTTTGCCATTAGGTCTTTTGCCACTTTTTAGAACTCAAGTATATGTCATAAAGTTCTGGCAAGTGCACTAAGAATTCTCTGACAACAAATGATAATTAATATCTTTCTGGTTCATAGAGCTAGAAGAGAGCTAGCACCCTGAACCAGAATGGAAGGAACCGAACTGTTCAGGATCAGGAGTCAAAGGGTTGAGTTACACTAGTAGAAGACTCAGGAAAGTCAATGGCTGATAAGAGACCTAAGGTAGGGTGAGCCAGTAATCCTCATCTGATTAGCCCACCGTTTATAGTTGATACGCGGTGAACTTCTCAGGTTTACACTTTTTGAATGATGAATTGCCAATAAGTCCAATTTGAAGTTTTACTAGTCTAGTAGTTTGAAATCTCGAACAGGGTAAGAAATTTTATTAAACTAACTAGACCAGAAACTTAATAAACCCTGCTCTAACAGACAAACTCTAAAATGTGGAAGAAGATTAAGTTTTACTCGGGTAGTTTGGCCAGGTAAGGATAGTATAGAGGTTGATGCAATGATCGATTAAGTAGGGCCTCGTTTCTTGGCAGAGCGCGTTTATGCAACCCTAAACCTTTCTTAGAGCACGCAACTAATCCCAAGAAAACTTGAACGCGGTTCAGCTAAAGATTTTTTTTTTTATTTTTATTTTATTTTTTTTTTTTTATGACAGATACTGAAATAATGAATTGACAGATATAAAATTCAGTACTATTGCATGTAAAAATATTTGTTAACGTATTAGATGCAAAAGGTAACAAATTAAAAGCAGTGTAAACAAATATGAAATTCAGGGTGAATCAGTAACAATTTTTTTTTTAAAAAAATATATATTTATTTCAGGATTAAAAATTAAACAAGCAATAAATAGTCTATCTTCTAGAGTGCTAACAAAATAAACAATTAGTTTACTGGAAAATAAATGAGTTTGAAAAATCAAGGGCCTGAACGGGGTGCGCAGTCGTGATACACTGCCCTAGAAGATAGAGGACCCGCCTGTCGCGCATGGCGTAGTTGATCCTCCGCCCTAGCGGTAAAGCCCCCCCCGGAAAACGGCCGGCCTCTCTACTCGGGCGCGAGTAGCAGAGCTTCTGCTCAGATGAAGATGATTGCCAAAATAATCCTCAAACAATATGTAGCAAGAAATCTTTGAGTGCTAAGAGTAGGCAAGAAGGAGGAAGAGGGAGCTATGAAATTCTTTGTGAATTTCTGTGTGTTTTCCCGAATGGAACTTCTGGCTCCTTAAATAGCCTCATGAAGCGCAGTAACCGATGCTGAATCTCGGCTCGTCCGTTGTGGCGTAAATCGCTGGCGTAATAAAATAAAATGCTGCTGTTAGCATAATAAATGCTGCCGTTACAAAAAAAATAAAGCTGGGAGAAGCCAAACCGAGTGTGGTGCGTCGGTCGTGGCGAGTCGAGGCCGTGGCGAGGCGTGGCGTGGCGTGCGCGCGCGCGGTGTGTGGAGAAGAGCTCAAACATAGTAAGGCCAAACCATTACTCAAAGGCGCCATTAAGGAAGTGAACCATTATAACCACTTG
>NC_033801.1:19272575-19391783 GCF_001876935.1 Asparagus officinalis
ACATTATTATGAACGACAGCGTGATTTACGCCCAACGGACGAGGAGATTCAGCATCGGTTACTGGCTCATGAGGCTATTATTAAGGAGCAGAGTCATTCGTGAAAACACACAGAAATTTCACAAAGACATTTCATAGCTCCCTCTTCTCTTCTGCTACTCTTAGTACTCAAAGAATTTTCGCGTACATATTTGGGATTATTTGGGCAATCATCTTCATGCTGAGCAGAAGCTCTGACTACTCGCGCCCGGTAGAGGAGGCCGGCCGTTTGGGGGGGCTTTTACCGCTATGGGGGAGTCAACTACGCCGGGCTGACAGGGCGCGGTCCTCTATCTTCTAGGGCCAGCAGGTGTATCACGGCTGGACCTTCCCCGTTCAGGCCTGATTTTTCATAACTCATTTATTTTCAGTTAAACTAATTGTTTATTTTGTTAGCACAACTTCCATTTCAAAACTTGGGACTATTGTTTCATGCTGAGAAGCAATGTTCGGCTTGCTGGGAACTGTTCGATGGGGAGCACTCTCAAGATTTTCCTGATTGGATGTACCGAAACCTATTGCCTCGTGGACCGAATATGCTTGTTCGAGGAAGATGGTGCCCAGGATTGAAGCTGAAAGGAATCAACAGAGTCATACGAAGATGAGCTTCTTGCTCGATAGTTGGGGGATATGACTGATTTCCTACGCTTTTTAACCAGTTAGTTTGTAACGGTATGTGTTATCTCCACATTATGTTTCTTATGGACTTAGTTTAATACATAAATGATGGAGTATCAACTTTTAACATAGTTGTATGTGAAAACAACAAATCATTGACTAAATCATCAGTTCTCACTTTTAGAAGAGAACTTAAAGGTTCAGACTGTGCTCTTTGTGGTAAACCATTGATTGACCCCTTTCCTCCCTTGATGATGCCAGAAGTGCGTAGCCAATTAAATGCTCAGTACACAACAAGTGTTTTAACAGTGGATAACAATAACATTCTGTCATTATCTCCAATGTTATAAAGCCATTGTTAAAGTTTGTTGATTTGTTTAATCTTGGCTTCAAGTTGGGTATTAAGCAAGGTATTGTTAGAAGATAATTTGTAATTCTAGAAAACTCTAGGATATTTGTAAAAAGCATGTAAACTAGAAATGTCTAGAATAATCTAGGAACTGGATATATTAAGCATGAATGTATGTAGAAAATAGAATTATATAGAATTCTCTAGAAACTTGATGTGTATTATGAAAAATCTAAGCATTCTAGAGAATTCCTTATCTATCAACCTATTAATAGGCCTTGAATGTAAACTTTGTAATCAAGCCTTAAGCAATTCATACGAAGTTACTTCAAGTTCGTAGCCTCCTCTCATTTCCCTTCTACTTCCTCCATTCTCAATCCTATAAAAAATAAAATTAATTACCCATCTAGCTTCCGCAACTCCAACAGGCATCAGGGATCTCTTTTAAAGTGCCATTAATTCTGCAAAAAAAAAAAAACCGAGACAGTAAATAAAAGTTAGATTTTAACAAGTTTAGCCTTTGTTCAACATTCAGACACTTGGAAAAGGATTTTTCTTTCAGCATCAAAATGGGTACGAGGGCTAATATCATTACGTTTTTTTAATTACTTGGAAATGATCAATTATGAAAACTGAAGGAAGTACTGCGAATTCGAATGCTGTAGGTCATTTGTGATGTTTGAACTGTTGAGAGCATGTTGTAATGAAATTACTATGTACAAGAGGATAAACAAATTTCACCACAGATGAACATTAGTTATTGTCTGTGAAGAATAAGAACTGGTCCTTTACACTGGAAAGAGATCACAATGTCTTATACCATGTACAAGAAGATGAAAATTGAAGGAAGTAATATCAATTGTGCGTGATGTTTTCATCTGGGAACCCTGTTTCCATCTAAAATGTTTTTCAGAAACAGAAAACTCACGTTAAGGATCTGTCTACTGATTCAAATTCTTATTTTCATGGAAAGATTCTTTTCTAGGCATTGCTTCACAGAGCCTCTTCTACTCTTTGTTGCTCGTGAAGTTTCGTTATCTTGACTTGACTTGCGAGTCTTATTTTCTTGGTGTTATAATGTTATCCTCAACTCTAAAACTTTATTGTCTGCCGTTGATGTGCTCGGGTTCGTTTCAATCTCACATTTATGATGAATAAGACCTGGATACCATGAGGGACAAATTATTGAACCATTTCAGGAGCAAACTGAATTTGGTTAATCTCGACCCTACTTACCATAAGATTGCTTGCTTTCATTGAAGTGTCTAGATTCAATGCATTAGCGACATATAATATCCTACTATTTAGGAACTTCCTTTATTATATGTTTTATTTTCTTATTAGAATTTCTCTTTCATGGATATTCTACCAAGTGGGGGCATTACCCCCTCTTTCATAACCAATGAGAATACAGAAAAATTCCCTCTTGTTTTCATTGTAAATGATTTGAGCATTAAAAAAGTTTAGATTTTTAATTGTACCTTTAATATTTAGGATTTCGATTTTAAATTTATATTAGATTTAGGATTATGATTATGATTATGAATTGCAATATAGAGTTATTGATGACAAGAGAGGGGAAATAAAAGGAATGTGCTTGTTCGTTTTAAATGATAGAAATATCGAAGAGAAGGGAGAGGGAGGGAGGGAGGGAGATAATCAACATTGGAAACAACTAAGTTACATGTGTTCCAATTCTGAAAGCTACACTGAGGGCAAATGAACAAACCTGAAAGGTTGGAAACTAAGTTACATGTGTTCCAATTCTGAAAGCTACACTGAGGGCAAATGAACAAACCTGAAAGGTTGGAAGATTGGTCTGAAAATATACATTTAGCAATATGCCGTAATATTCATCATGAAGAACCCCTGTCAAACCTGACTCGCTTCATGAACTAATCAGATTTGATAATCAAAGACGAATCTAGCACTTTTGACGGACTAAACCAGGTTTGGGTGACGCACGCTTGTCTCTAACGAAATCGCACTTTTGAGAGGCAACGGTTTGATCCTACTACACCCATCTCACCACGTTATATCTATGTGTACTGTCTTCTCAAAAATTTTAGTACTTTTGTGTGATTGATATTTGTTTATACCTTTTACAATTTTATTCCTAAATAAGCTTTTCTGTTCATATCTGGATGACCCAACCTAGTGTTGAATTCCTAGTCTCTAACCTTGATTCAAACTCTAAATTGGGTGGAACGATTTGCCTTCTTCAAAGAGTTAATGACTTCTTTAACTCCAAATTCTAACTAAATAATTTCAACATGTTCGGGATTCAAGTCCCATCAAATACGTACTTTTATACTTCAAAAACAACATTCAAATTGCACTCTCACTAATCAACAAGAAGTCTACTTAATCATGGAAGATGTGTTTCCTCTCCTGCCTTTGAATTCTTCTATCTGTGAGGTGATTGTTGGTTTCACGGATTCATGGAGGTAAAATTTTCCAGTCTTTCTTGAGAGGAGAGCTCATAACGTCTGTGGTTTTGGCAGGCCCGATCCCGTTTCCCTCGACAGGGAATTCTTTCACATTACGTCATTTCTCAAAACATGGAGAGGATGGAGGTTGACAGTTCAAGATTGCGTGAAACATATACAGTGTGTTGTTTTCCAGACTTTAGAGGGAATGCGAAATCAATCGCAGGTTGTTATTTTCTTTCTTTCTTTCTTTCTCAATGAGAAAGAAACTGTGACGCATAAACCCCCCAGCATTTCATTAGAAAGCAATTGACAAAATTTCCAGATAGGAAGAGATAAAATGTAATGTAAACGTAGGTACATTTGATCTCACAAAAGAAAAAGAAAATACAGCCTACAATATATGTAGAGGACAAACAAGAGTAACGCACAAAGCATGCTACGCCAGTATGTTGAGCTCGCTCGTCACCAGCTAACGTCTGCATTCTTCAACCCAAGACGGTAAAATGAATCACGGCTCATTGTAATCCTTGGTTGATTGCTTCCAAACAATTTAACACGGGAACTCAATTAATTCAGCGTACCATATGTATTTATTAGTTAAAATCTACTTTTAACACGCAAATAGCCGTACTCAGCCCCTGAGTTGCCATGATGAAAATCTATTTTTTGAGTTCCTTATGCCTTCTGACATTGAGGATTTGGTAACAGATGTGATTCTGCCGGAAGCGTTGGAATTTGGAAGAGTAGCTCAAGGCCAAATGAAAGAAGGTTGCACATTTTTTACCGGTTGTTCTTTTGGAATTTGTTTGAGTTCGGCTTCTTGTCATCACCATTATAAACTCTTTGCTCATGATTTTCAGTTTTTCCCCCTCAGCTTGTCTCTGCAGTTACATTTTACTCAATATCATTTTTCTATTTATCTTCCACAAAATTAATGATGTAGAGCGGCTTCTTATACGAGAAAACTGGTTGCTGTATTTTACGATCAAAACGAGTTCCTTTTTGTTGTACATGTACATACGGAACTCGTAGAAACAAAGTATAAAGCGGTGAACTTGCATATGGTTGAAAAACAAGTATGATTAGAAGGCCCATGTACTTTATGATTGGAACGAGCCAGGTCTAACCACTTAGGATTATGCTAATTTAAGTTTGATATTATAGGTGACAGCAGAAAAATATTGCAAGAAAGAACCATTTCATAAGAAGGTGAAGACTAGTACATAATTATTACTAAATGACACTTAGAAACAGCCAGGACTTCTGAATGTCAACAGACAAGCCATTTCACTTAAGCCTAAAACCCATATTGCAGGTATCTTGTATACCTCTGTCTATTTCCTTCCAATGCTCGATGACTGTAAATCAAGGAATCCAGAGTAACAAGGCGAGTAGGTCACGAAACCATCCGGATCATTTCCTTTCAAGGTGCACAGTTCCATGGTATTAGAAGTTATAAAGTTGTAAGAAAAGAGCTTCTCGACGTTGATTATAAAAATAACATTTGAATCTGATTGAAGTGCCGCGATCTTGCATCTATAATATATATTAGGAGACAACCAGGACAAATTTGCACATGATTTGCTTGCGGACGCGATCTTGCATCTATAATATATATTAGGAGACAACCAGGACAAATTTGCACATGATTTGCTTGCGGACTCTTAAGTTTAAAGCTCCATTGGTTTGTATCATAATGCATCAAATCCCAAACAATTATTTCATATCTATTTTCCAGTGCACAGCGCAAGTTATCTTCAAATTGTTCAAAGCATTGTCGGAAACATTCTTTGAGTTTCTCAGAACCTGGTACCTTGATTTCTCGGAAAGCTTTCTTCTCGATATCCAATGCTGACACTATAAAGCAGTGGTGCGTCCCAGTTACGAAGGTTTTTTTCACCAGTAAGTAGATACTTCCATGAATGAAGACTGAAGAAGAGTAGCACACGAAAACTGGATGATCAAATCCCTTAAAATCCTTGTACTACACCCACTCAGCGTGTCTCAGACGACAGAACCTCCATATAATCAATTTTCCAATTAGATAAAGAAATCGTCACGACCTTGTAATGAGGAGTGATACGGGGATCAAAGGCTAATAGTAGTGGCCAGTAACAAGTAGGCGCGGGTATCTTGTCTTATCTCTTTGTGGCAGGGTTACATACATAACGGCAGTCATCAGGTTTTGAGTATGTCCCCAAACTTTCACACAGGATCAAACCATTGCACGAGCTTAGGAAATTTAATTTAGAGTGTTGTGGTAAGAAACTAAGGACAGTGCTGATATCTACGCCAGTAGCGGGCGCTTTCTCATTGACCTGTGTGCTAACATAATCTGCGTAGTATACCCTGTCCTAAGGAGAGTAATTGGTCCTGAGGAGAGTAATTGACGTAGCCTGAGGTGTAGAAGAGGCGATCGTGATGATGGCGTGCCAAGATTTACAAGCACAGGCGAAGCGATGGAGAGATCTGACAGGTAGTCGCGAGAAAATCTCAGATCATCTGTGAGTCTTGTTGCGCTGGGGTAATGTTCACTGACCATTGCGGTATCATATGCAACCTCTCCAATCTCCAGGGCTTGGTTGCTTCCTCGTAAAGGAACCTTGACCTACCAAAATTGACTAAAACTCTGACTCGGGCGCAACCAAAATTGATTAATAACTTCTGACTCCCAAATTTTACTAATATAAAATCTCCCGAACTCGTTCCTTCTCAGCCTCTTTTTCCTCTTCAATCCTGATTATTCTTAATAAAGAGGGGTTTTTTAGTATGTTTGTTTTCCATATTTTCTCGTCTTTAATAAAAAGGTAAATTCAAAGGTAAACTCCACTAACAAATTAAATCACCCAAATCCTCATAAAAGCAACGTCACTAACCTTTTGACGTTTAAGATAACATCTAAGCATTTGAGATTCAAATCCCATCAAATAGCTTTCTACTTCAAAAACAACATTCAAACTTAGAACTCGCCCGATTAGCAACGAGTCGGTTTATTCAAATACCACAACAAACTAAACACAAACAATCTCTTTACTAAGCGGAAGCCTTCCACTTAGCCTGAAGCATCTTAGCAACCTCCACAAGCCTGTCAGTCTCCGGCATCACCTCCTTCACCGCCTCATCAGCACAGAACCGCTCGGCCCATGCAGCCAATAGTGGCGTCTTCTCTACAGTCAATAAGTCGACGCCTGTCATCTTCTCAGTGGCTCTGATCCAGCCCAAGCAGCTTCCCAGGGCGATGTCAAGGGAGCCGATGGTTTCACCACTGAAGAAACCCTGGCCTTTGCTGCAGGTTTTGAAGGCCTCTTCAAGGAGTTGGAGGGATGTGCTGGCTTGGGAGCCTGCTTCTGTCTTGGCTTCATCTGTTTGCGCCATCAGTATTGCTTTCATGGAAGGGAAAATCTAGTGGGAAATATGAAAATAAGAGGCGATTTAAAAAAAAATCAAATATTTTTGGAGCAAACTAAGTTGTGATGAAGGATTAAGGATATGAAGGCTTTATATTAAGTATACGTGAATTAAAATATTAATCCAGCCTGATTTGTGTATTATTTTTCTCCGTGGAGGTCCCTCATGTATTGCTCAAATGTCATTTGGGTTTTATGCTAATAAGTCTTCAATGGAGGTCCCTAGTCCTAGACGTGTCATTTAAGTGACATGCAACCTTATAATTTCACTAACTTTTTTGTTGGCATGTTAGTGACGTCACTAACACAACAATAAGATTTATTGGAGGTGCAAAGAAGTTGTCTCGCATCCATTTCTATAGTTTAGAGTTCGGTTTGGAAAAAGGCTTTTAGTGGGATTTAGTCCACATCGGATAAAGAGTAAGATTGACAGCTAGTTAAATATGCTTAGACCCAATAAGGGTTAGTCCGTTTGAGTCAATTGGGTCCGATCAAATTAGCATAATCTAATCTCCTAATGAGCCTTGCCAAAATCCTAACAAACTGCTATTAGAGCTCATGGTTCGATGCGGTTTTGTTGGATGCTCTTGTTCATGATTAAATATGCTTAGACTCATTAACCAATAAGAATTAGTCCATTTGAGTCAATTGGGTCCAACCAAATTAGCCAAATTCATCTCCTAGTGAGCCTTTGCCAAAACACTAACAAATTGCTATTAGAGCTCATGGTTCGAGTTGGGGCTTTGTTGGATGCTCTGGTTGATTCAATATTCTGTTACATGAATTACAGCCCAAGGCGGACTAATAACCCAATAAGAATTAATCCTTTTGAGTCAATGGAGACCAAGTATCAGCCTAATTCATCTTTTAATGTGCCTCGTCAAAACCCCAACACGAAGTTTATACAAATGACCTATGCTAATGACGGAGGGACTCCTATTGATGATTTCCAAACATAAAAGATCTCAGTTCACGAATCAACAGTGTTCGCACTGCACTTTTCATATGTAAATATTCCTTTTAAAGATAAGGAAAGCATGATGCTAGATTTATTTTACATAATTTCTTATGATATCCTCAGAGAACAATAGAATAGCAAAAGCCTAACCAACTAGCCTAGGTAAAAGTTCTTCAGCACATTTTTTTTCCCTTTTTGGCAATAACAGCAAAAAAAAGGGGGAAATCCATTTGGTCGAAAGTTCTTTTGTCCAAAAAAATTTCATGCTATTGGTAGCTTTTGTGCAGAAGGTAAGGCTAAGTTCCATAAGAAAATACGCCCAAAATTTTTTTTGAAAAAGAACTACATGATTAAATCAATCCATCAAAATTTTCAAAGAAAATCCTCACAGTAGATTAAATCGATGTACACACCTTATCATCAATATACACAGCCCAGAAGCGTGCGACAGCGCGATCATACGGATCAGCCGGCAAAATTGCAGGCTTTCCATCAGCCCAAGCCTCATCAATGTACTCAACAATGATCATAGACTCACTAACAGTCTTCCCCTTGTGAATCATCACAGGTATCTTTTTATACACAGGGTTCGACTTCAGCAGCAACTCGCTCTTCTCCCCCAAAACTTCCTCCAGAAACTCGTACTTCACTCCCTTGAGGTTCAGCGCTATCCTCGGCCTCATCACAAATGGGCTCGGCCATGCTCCCAGTATCTTCACCTCCTCCTCAGCCATTTTCGGGTAGCTTGAAGTTGAGTTGCAGGATATTGATGACGTTATAAAGGAGAAGGTCGGGCTGAGTTTTTTTTTTTGTGGACTAGTTTTTTCGGATAGATTAGGTGGATGGGAATTAATGCATGTTATTAGTAATTGGTGTGGACACGGTAGATGGGTGGAACTTGTGGAAGGAGCTGAGAGTTTCGCAGGCGATGGGGATAGTCTAATAATTGAACGGGGAGATCCAACGAGACAATAATGGGTCAACATTTTGATTGTTTACAGAGCCATGTGTGTGAATACTCCCCTGCTTTAGACAATGATGGGGATAGTTGGGGGATATGACTGATATCCTACGCTTTTTAACCAGTTAGTTTGTAATGGTATGTGTTATCTCCACATTATGTTTCTTATGGACTTAGTTTAATACATAAATGATGGAGTATCAACTTTTAACATAGTTGTATGTGAAAACAACAAATCATTGACTAAATCATCAGTTCTCACTTTTAGAAGAGAACTTAAAGGTTCAGACTGTGCTCTTTGTGGTAAACCATTGATTGACCCCTTTCCTCCCTTGATGATGCCAGAAGTGCGTAGCCAATTAAATACACAACAAGTGTTTTAACAGTGGATAGCAATAACATTCTGTCATTATCTCCAATGTTATAAAGCCATTGTTTAAGTTTGTTGATTTGTTTAATCTTGGCTTCAAGTTGGGTATTAAGCAAGGTATTGTTAGAAGATAATTTGTAATTCTAGAAAACTCTAGGATATTTGTAAAAAGCATGTAAACTAGAAATGTCTAGAATAATCTAGGAACTGGATATATTAAGCATGAATGTATGTAGAAAATAGAATTATATAGAATTCTCTAGAAACTTGATGTGTAT
The DNA here is from genome assembly GCF_001876935.1 of Asparagus officinalis. NCBI lineage: Eukaryota > Viridiplantae > Streptophyta > Magnoliopsida > Asparagales > Asparagaceae > Asparagus > Asparagus officinalis. Next base: position 19,281,987 of record NC_033801.1, read on the forward strand.
TATGAAAAATCTAAGCATTCTAGAGAATTCCTTATCTATCAGCCTATTAATAGGCCTTGAATGTAAACTTTGTAATCAAGCCTTAAGCAATTCATACAAAGTTACTTCAAGTTCGTAGCCTCCTCTCATTTCCCTTCTACTTCCTCCATTCTCAATCCTATAAAAAATAAAATTAATTACCCATCTAGCTTCCGCAACTCCAACAGGCATCAGGGATCTCTTTTAAAGTGCCATTAATTCTGCAAAAAAAAACCGAAACTGACAGTAAATAAAAGTTAGATTTTAACAAGTTTAGCCTTTGTTCAACATTCAGACACTTGGAAAAGGATTTTTCTTTCAGCATCAAAATGGGTACGAGGGCTAATATCATTACGTTTTTTTAATTACTTGGAAATGATCAATTATGAAAACTGAAGGAAGTACTGCGAATTCGAATGCTGTAGGTCATTTGTGATGTTTGAACTGTTGAGAGCATGTTGTAATGAAATTACTATGTACAAGAGGATAAACAAATTTCACCACAGATGAACATTAGTTATTGTCTGTGAAGAATAAGAACTGGTCCTTTACACTGGAAAGAGATCACAATGTCTTATACCATGTACAAGAAGATGAAAATTGAAGGAAGTAATATCAATTGTGCGTGATGTTTTCATCTGGGAACCCTGTTTCCATCTAAAATGTTTTTCAGAAACAGAAAACTCACGTTAAGGATCTGTCTACTGATTCAAATTCTTATTTTCATGGAAAGATTCTTTTCTAGGCATTGCTTCACAGAGCCTCTTCTACTCTTTGTTGCTCGTGAAGTTTCGTTATCTTGACTTGACTTGCGAGTCTTATTTTCTTGGTGTTATAATGTTATCCTCAACTCTAAAACTTTATTGTCTGCCGTTGATGTGCTCGGGTTCGTTTCAATCTCACATTTATGATGAATAAGACCTGGATACCATGAGGGACAAATTATTGAACCATTTCAGGAGCAAACTGAATTTGGTTAATCTCGACCCTACTTACCATAAGATTGCTTGCTTTCATTGAAGTGTCTAGATTCAATGCATTAGCGACATATAATATCCTACTATTTAGGAACTTCCTTTATTATATGTTTTATTTTCTTATTAGAATTTCTCTTTCATGGATATTCTACCAAGTGGGGGCATTACCCCCTCTTTCATAACCAATGAGAATACAGAAAAATTCCCTCTTGTTTTCATTGTAAATGATTTGAGCATTAAAAAAGTTTAGATTTTTAATTGTACCTTTAATATTTAGGATTTCGATTTTACGTTTTAAATGATAGAAATATCGAAGAGAAGGGAGAGGGAGTGAGGGAGGGAGGGAGGGAGATAATCAACATTGGAAACGACTAAGTTACATGTGTTCCAATTCTGAAAGCTACACTGAGGGCAAATGAACAAACCTGAAAGGTTGGAAGATTGGTCTGAAAATATACATTTAGCAATATGCCGTAATATTCATCATGAAGAACCCCTGTCAAACCTGACTCGCTTCATGAACTAATCAGATTTGATAATTAAAGACGAATCTAGCACTTTTGAGGGACTAAACCAGGTTTGGGTGACGCACGCTTGTCCCTAACGAAACCGCACTTTTGAGAGGCAACGGTTTGATCCTGCTACACCCATCTCACCACGTTATATCTATGTGTACTGTCTTCTCAAAAAATTTAGTACTTTTGTGTGATTGATATTTGTTTATACCTATTACAATTTTATTCCTAAATAAGCTTTTCTGTACATATCTGGATGACCCAACCTAGTGTTGAATTCCTCGTCTCTAACCTTGATTAACAACTTGATTCAAACTCTAAATTGGGTGGAACGATTTGCCTTCTTCAAAGAGTTAATGACTTCTTTAACTCCCAAATTCTAACTAAATAATTTCAACATGTTGGGGATTCAAGTCCCATCAAATACGTACTTTTATACTTCAAAAACAACATTCAAATTGCACTCTCACTAATCAACAAGAAGTCTACTTAATCATGGAAGATGTGTTTCCTCTCCTGCCTTTGAATTCTTCTATCTGTGAGGTGATTGTTGGTTTCACGGATTCATGGAGGTAAAATTTTCCAGTCTTTCTTGAGAGGAGAGCTCATAACGTCTGTGGTTTTGGCAGGCCCGATCCCGTTTCCCTCGACAGGGAATTCTTTCACATTACGTCATTTCTCAAAACATGAAGAGGATGGAGGTTGACAGTTCAAGATTGCGTGAAACATATACAGTGTGTTGTTTTCCAGACTTTAGAGGGAATGCGAAATCAATCGCAGGTTGTTATTTTCTTTCTTTCTTTCTTTCTCAATGAGAAAGAAACTGTGACGCATAAACCCCCCAGCATTTCATTAGAAAGCAATTGACAAAATTTCCAGATAGGAAGAGATAAAATGTAATGTAAACGTAGGTACATTTGATCTCACTAAAGAAATAGAAAATACAGCCTATAATATATGTAGAGGACAAACAAGAGTAACAAAGCATGCTACGCCAGTATGTTGAGCTCGCTCTTCACCAGCTAACGTCTGCATTCTTCAACCCAAGACGGTAAAATGAATCACGGCTCATTGTAATCCATGGTTGATTGCTTCCAAGCAATTTAACACAGGAACTCAATTAATTCAGCGCACCATATGTATTTATTAGTTAAAATCTACTTTTAACACGCAAATAGCAGTACTCAGCCCCTGAGTTGCCATGATGAAAATCTATTTTTGACTTCCTTATGCCTTCTGACATTGAGGATTTGGTAACAGACGTGATTCTGCCGGAAGCGTTGGAATTTGGAAGAGTAGCTCAAGGCCAAATGAAAGAAGGTTGCACATTTTTTACCGGTTCTTCTTTTGGAATTTGTTTGAGTTCGGCTTCTTGTCATCACCAATATGAACTCTTTGCTCATGATTTTCAGTTTTTCCACCTCAGCTTGTCTCTGCAGTTACATTTTACTCAATATCATTTTTCTATTTATCTTCCACAAAATTAATGGTGTAGAGCGGCTTCTTATACGAGAAAACTGGTTGCTGTATTTTACGATCAAAACGAGTTCCTTTTTGTTGTACGTGTACATACGGAACTCGTAGAAACAAAGTATAAAGCGGTGAACTTGCATATGGTTGAAAAACAAGTATGATTAGAAGGCCCATGTACTTTATGATTGGAACGAGCCAGGTCTAACCACTTAGGATTATGCTAATTTAAGTTTGATATTATAGATGACAGCAGAAAAATATTGCAAGAAAGAACCATTTCATAAGATGATACGAGTTGCCGTGCGAGCACCTTTAATCGCGGAATTATCAAAGGTGGGTTGAGGAGAAATAATAAGAATACAAGAATAACTCAGATTTTGGGCGAAGGAAAATACCTCCTCTAGATTATGAGTATGTAATTTACAATCTCTCACAATCTCACTCTAGAATTGAAGAACAAGCTCTCCAAATCTCAATTACAAGTTAATCTCTCTTGATTTAACTCTCTGATTGTTTAGAAACCCTAAAACAATCCCTTATATAGGTGTACAAACGTGGATGGCAATTTGGTAAATAACCAGACCCAAAACCAACAGGAATTCGTGTGAACAGAATCCCAAACGAACCAGGAAACCCTCGATGAGTCGACTCGTGACTGAGATGAGTCGACTCGACAGAAACTGGAGAAATCTCAATAACCAGCGATGAGTCGACTCATGACAGTCATGAGTCGACTCAACCTGATGAGTCGACTCATAACAGTCATGAGTCGACTCACAGGCTGAAAACTGGGTACTTCGATTCTTCTGCTCGTCGTCTTGTTCCACGCTTCCTCCTGTGTTCCCTTATACTGTTTGACACCCCCTATTCTCATGCTAGTATGAGAATCATCTATCCTCAAGCTCCCATGAGGATCGCTAAGTTCCGAAGAGAAGATACACCCGTATCATGTGTCCCCTCTTTAAGAACTTGAAGTCCCGTTCAAGTTAGAACTTCAGCTGAGGAAACTCGCGAGCCCCTCCTTCCTTATTGAACCACTTAGCCTTGCTAGGAACTTGACCTTGACGTCCGATAAGAAACGACTCCTTCATTCCTCTTCTTGTCGTGGTCGTCTTTCGCTCCAAAATGCAGTCTTCCTTCAGCGGCTCCTCTCTATCAAACCATAAGTCATCAACATGCGGTAAGATCACCTTATCATCACCTTCATCATCCAGTAATGGAAGCTCAAACAACTTTAAGTACTCAGCATTGATCACCGAATACATGCCTAAGTAAGGCGGCAAATCCAGCCTAAAAGCGTTGTCGCCAATCTGATCGAGAATCCGAAACGGACCATAACGAATAGGCTTCAACTTCTTGCCTTCTCCTTTTAGCCTCTCCTTACTCAATTTCAGCCACACCATATCGCCCACGCCAAAGTTACAAGGAACCCGATGTTGATCATGCTTCGCCTTGTATTTTGCTTGTGACTTCTTCAATTGTGCTTCAACCGTGGCATGAATCTGTGCAATCTTCTCCAGAAATCGCTGAGCCCGTTGTCTTTCATTCCCCTCCTTGCCGTCCATCGTAGATTCACTTGAAAACACGAGATCAAACGGACTCGGTGGTAAGAATCCATAACAAGTCTCAAACGGTGACTTTCCCGAAGATCCATGAATCGCCCGATTAAAAGCAAACTGCAAATATGGTAAGCTCTCATCCCAAGTCTTGGGATGCCTGGAATTATACCCCCGCAACATATGCACCATAGTCCGGTTGACTACCTCCGTTTGCCCGTCTGTTTGTGGATGAAAAGCCGTGCTCTTCTTTAATCTAGTGTCCATCAAACTCCACAAAGAATCCAAAAAATGCCCGAGAAACCGGCTGTCCCGATCCGAAATGATCGAACTTGGCAACCCAAAATGCTTCCACAAATGCTCGAAGAACAATTGTGCTGCACCCGCTCCCGTCACGGTCTTCTTACAAGGAATCAAAAACACCATCTTACTGAACCGGTCCACCACAACGTACAAATAGTCATGCCCACGCTTGGTAGTCGGCAATCCTCCTAGAAAGTCCATAGATATGCTCTCCCACGGCCTAGAAGGAACCGGTAGTGGTAGGTACAATCCCCTTTTTCTATTAGAAGGCTTCGAAATACAGCATAACTTACACCCTCCAACATACTTGGTCACATCATCAAGCATCCGTGGCCAAAACACATGTCGCCGTAGATTGAGAAGCGTCTTCTGAATTCCAAAATGCCCTTGCACACGCGAGGTATGTGCTTCCCGAATCCATTGCAACCTATCACCATCCTCCGGAATACATAGTGATGTTCCACGATACAACAAGCCATCTTCTCCAAGTGCATACTCCCCCTTTTGACCAGCCTTCACCTGCTCAAACACACTACCGAAGTCTCTACTGGATGCATACAGCTGTACATACTCCAAAGGAACCAAGGGCTGAATACGCGTCGCCACCAATAAAGCTCTTACCGGCGGACGAGATAACATATCGGCCAACTTGTTTGTCGCCCCCTTCTTGTACCTAATAATGATGTTGAAAGCCATCAAATACGACATCCACTTCATGTGTCGTGCCTGCTGTAGCTTCGTCTGGGCATGTAAGAACTCCAATGGCTTGTGGTCTGAGTGCACAACCACCTCCTTCCCTAACAAGTACACCCTCCAATGTTTGATTGCTTGATACAATGCATAGAACTCCTTGTCATAGGTCGGGTAATTCGCAATAGCACCCGAAAACAACTCAGAATGATATTCCACCAGCTTCCCATCCTGAATCAACACCGCGCCCATCGCATAACTAGATGCGTCGGTCTCCACCTCGAAAGTCCGCTGCAAATTCGGCAACGCCAATACTGGTGCATCCGAGATCTTCCTCTTTAGCAACTGAAAAGCCTCCTCATACGTCCTTCCCCACTCGAACTGAACCTTAGCCTTTGTGAGGCTATGTAACGGTGCCGCATAAGTCGAAAAATGTCGAATGAACTTGCGCAAATACTGGCAATCCCCCATGAAGCTTCTCACTTCAGTCACTGTCTTCGGCGTCGGCCACTTTGTGATCACCGCCACCTTACCCGGATCTATCCTCCTCTGGCCCTTCCCCACAATAAAGCCGAGATACACCAACTCGTCCTTCCCAAACTCGCACTTCTTCCCGTTGAGCTTCAGCTGTCCATCCTGCAACACTCTAAATACTTTCTCCACATGAACAAGATGCTCCTCCCAGGTCCTGCTTGTAGGCGTCTAAAAATGCCTATGGGTGCTCGCACACAGCTTGAGACAGAGAGAAGACGACGAACGTCGTTATCCGAATCAAAGAGGATTATCTAACGCCGACAAGCGCATGAAGCGAATCGGCAAACTGTTGATGACACGACAACGAACCACCACAATGGAAAACGCCAAGTGGACCGCACGTATCAATCAACACGCGTGCGTCAATCAACACGTGTGTGTCAATCAACACGCGTTCGACGGTCAATTCCGCAACGAAGCGTACAAGTCAACATGACGATCAATTACGCAAAACGGTAGAAAATACAAGTCCCGGAAAGACCAGAAAACACCAGAACTCAGCAAAGATTCGAAACACCGCGTCTGCGCGGGTCGGACCGCGTCGACCCGCGCCCGCGCGGGTCGGCCAAGTCCGACCCGCGGCGGCGCGGGTCGGACAAAGCCGACCCGCGGCGGCGCGGGTCGGACAAAGCCGACCCGCACCCGCAGCGGCGCGGGTCGGCCAAGTCCGCCCCGCGCCCGCGCGGGTCAGACCAGTCTGCCGCGCTGTTTTGACCTCCTGATGTGTATTTCGACGGTTTTAACGGTTTTCTCGAGATCTTTTCAGTTCCAGAGGTTCCCAACTACCTAGATATCATCACCAAACGTGGTTAGGCTGTTGTCAACTGAAGATAGAGCCAAATCACTTGTTCTCATCCAAATAACCGCTTCCGAAGCTTATAAATACAAGCTTAGGGCCTCCTTTCAGGGAGGCGATTGATTATCAAGACGAGGAGGTGCTGCCGGATTGTGGAGTCAAAGGAGCACAAATTTCAGCGAGGGTTGACAGATCTTGGCGAGTTCTTCGGCATAAAGAAGGAGAGTTCGAGAGATCCGACGCCCGTTCCCGTCCCTTGAGATTAGGCTTGGTCTTAATCTCGAGAAGAGCTACTGATTTCGCTTGGTCGATCTCAGCGCTTCAAATCAAATACTTCCTCGGCGAAGACGAAACTCTGCCGAATTTTCCATCAACCGGATCCAGATCTAAGGCGGTCCACGGATAAACCCCGGCACAGGCAAAGATCACACGCAAGCAGAAGACCGATAAATGATCTCTGCGTTTGTTTTGACGAGAGTTGTAAACTTTTGTTTTCATTGTGTAAAAGTCTTATAAAAAGACAATCTTTTTGATTTTGTTGTAACGACTAAAGTTGTAATGAATACCGCAATGAATACAAAAATTTTCGACGCAAACAAACTGGCGACCACAGTGGGAGACAACAGCTTCGCTTCCGGAGCTGTCGTGTCGCAACCTCGGATCTGCATCCCGGTTGAAGAAGTGGTCGAATACGAGTTCGACCAACTGAAGTTCGAGGAATATCTATCGTCTTCCTCCTCCAGATCCTCCGCCTCTCGCAAGCGAAGGAAGATCAACGCCCCCGTTGTTGCGCTAGCTGAACCTTACAACGCCCTTCCGGTCTCCAATGAGTCCGGATCTGCAGATCTGAACTCCTCCTCAATCAAGGAGTTGAGTACAGAAGGCGCGCCCATTTTATCGAAGATAGCTCGGCAAAGGCAGCGCCAACGCTGTACGCGCCAACTCGCTAGAGCCTTGGAGTCAATTGACGGGATCCGTTACGAGGCGGATCTGAAAATTAGGCAACGCCAAGCACCCCAACAGCGGACAGATGTCCTCCCCTCCAAACCAATAGCAAATGAATGGATCCAAATAAAAAAAGATTCGTTCAACTCTGGAGGAGCGAATTCAAAAGCGCTGCGCGCTTGCGCGCACGCGAATTCTTGTGCAAAAAGCACAAAAGATGCAGAAGAAGGACATAGCTAAGAAACAACCAAGACTGCATCAAACTTGGCACTATCACTCCCGTCTCCAAGAGCTCCTGAACTTGCTTCTTGATCTCTTCGGACTCCTGTATCGATGTGCGGTATAGGCCTATGTTTGGCAAGGAACTCTCGCCAGTCAACATAATCTCGTGCTCTACACCTCGCCGTGGTGGTAGTCCCGTGATTTCCGAAAACAAGTCCGCATACTTGGTCTTCAAACTGTCAAGATCTCCCTCCTGAAGCTTGCTCAATGTGGACAAGCATGTCCTACTCAGCTGTTCTTCATAAGGCTGAATGAACAATAACACGAACCTCCTGCCCGCATTTACCAACCTCTTAGCCTGAGTCACCGTCACCAAACTTGTCTCTTGCGGAAGAGATGTCGAACGAAAATAAATTGCGCGCCATCTTTGGTAAACGTATACTTTTGGGCCCACCGATCATATACCGTGTGTCTATCCCACAAGTAAGGATTGCCCAAAATAACCTGGTAAACATCCAACGGAACCACGTCGCATGTGACCTCATCAATATACGACTCATGGAGTGCAAATCAGAACGTACACTGGTTCACCATACTCAATCCCGCTTCCTTCTGAATCCACCCTAATGGATAGGGCTTCAGATGCCTCACCGTCTTCAATCCCAGCTTTTGTACCAACGCTTCAGGTATCAGGTTCTTCTGACTCCCTGTGTCTACAATGGCATCCACCAAGCTAGTCTTGACCTGCAACTTCAGAACAAAGAGTTGCTCTCTCGGGTCGTTGTCTTCTTTTGTGGCCTGTTTCCCTGCCATAAGGTTGAGGCTGTTGTTGGGCTCTGTCATCCCGGGAACCTCTTTCGGACCCTGTGCTATCACATACGCCTTTTTCTCCTCCTTCTTCTTCAACCCTTTTGGCTTTAGATGAGGGTACTTATCCCAGCAACGATCAGCCACGTGCCCTGTCTGCTTGCAGTGATTGCATGTCAATCCTGCCTTCCCTGAATCACCCTTCTTCTTCTCTTCCTTATGTTGAGAGCTACTCGACTTGTTTCCCGATTGTTTGGAGTCACCCTTTGTTTCGCTGCCCTTCTTCTGTTTTCCCTCAATGGCAATTGCCTTCACGCTCGCTTCTGCAATCGTCTCGACCGTGAACAGCTTCATCTCCTTACGGATGTAATCATTCAGTCCCGCCATGTACTTCATGAAGATGGAGTACTCGTCCGTTGCGATGTTTAGAACCATCGCCTGCTGCTGGAACTCCGTCGTGTACTCTTGAACGGTCTGATTGAATCTTTGGCGCAAGCCGTACCACTTGAACCAACGCTCCTCAAGGAACCCCACCGGATAGAACTGTTTCCTGAGTAGCTCCTTGAATTTGTTCCACGACGCTGCCTTCTTCTCCTGTTTGCAATAGGATTTCTACCACGTCAACGTGTGTCCTGAAAGCTTCAATGTCGTGAACACAATCTTCTCCTTGGAAGAATATCCGTAGAGGGTGAAGTACATCTCCATACGCTCAATCCAATCATCGAGCTTCTCTACATTGACACTCCCATCATAGACAGGAATCTCCACCTTGAAATCTATCTTTAAATTTTGGTAATTATTTTTACCCCCTTGATGTCCAGCAGCCCTAACAACCTCGGTTCCCCCGTCCGAATCAGACTTCTCGCTCTCTTCATCGGACTCGATGATTTTCTTCTTACCCTTCGAAGAAGATTCCTCTCTTTTGTCCCCTTTGTTAATGAGACCCACGAGCTGACTGAGCGTCGAACCAATCGTCTCGATCTGCTTCTCCATGGCATCAAGTCTTGTTGAGTTATCTGTTTCAAACATATTCTCCTTCCTTAACTCTTGGGCTCCTTCCAAGGAAGTAAGGATCTCGCCAAGCTCCTTGTATTGCGAACGAGTCAGGACCATGCACAGGATGCCCCATTCGTAGGATCTGATTGCTCTGATACCAACTTGATACGAGTTGCCGTGCGAGCACCTTTGATCGCGGAATTATCAAAGGTGGGTAGAGGAGAAAACAATAAGAACACAAGAATAACTCAGGTTTTGGGTGAAGGAAAATACCTTCTCTAGATTATGAGTATGCAATTTACAATCTCTCACAATCTCACTCTAGAATTGAAGAACAAGCTCTCCAAATCTCAATCTAGAATCTAATCTCTCTTGATTAAACTCTCTGACCTAAAAGATGTTTTGAAACCCTAAAATAATCCCTTATATAGGTGTACAAACGTGGATGGCAATTTGGTAAATAACCAGACCCAAAACCAACAGGAATTCGTGTGAACAGAATCCCAAACGAACCAGGAAACCCTCGATGAGTCGACTCATGACTGAGATGAGTCGACTCGACAGAAACTGGAGAAATCTCAATAACCAGCGATGAGTCGACTCATGACAGTCATGAGTCGACTCAACCTGATGAGTCGACTCATAACAGTCATGAGTCGACTCACAGGCTGAAAACTGGGTACTTCGATTCTTCTGCTCGTCGTCTTGTTCCACGCTTCCTCCTGTGTTCCCTTATTCTGTTTGACACCCCCTATTCTCATGCTAGTATGAGAATCATCTATCCTCAAGCTCCCATGAGGATCGCTAAGTTCCGAAGAGAAGATACACCCGTATCATGTGTCCCCTCTTGGAAACAGCCAGGACTTCTGAATGTCAACAGACAAGCCATTTCACTTAAGCCTAAAACCCATATTGCAAGTATCTTGTATACCTCTGTCTATTTCCTTCGAATGCTCGATGACTATAAATCAAGGAATCCAGAGTAACAAGGCGAGTAGGTCACGAAACCATCCGGATCATTTCCTTTCAAGGTGCACAGTTCCATGATATTAGAAGTTATAAAGTTGTAAGAAAAGAGCTTCTCGTCGTTGATTATAAAAATAACATTTGAATCTGATTGAAGTGCCGCGATCTTGCATCTATAATATATATTAGGAGACAACCAGGACAAATTTGCACATGATTTGCTTGCGGACGCGATCTTGCATCTATAATATATATTAGGAGACAACCAGGACAAATTTGCACATGATTTGCTTGCGGACCCTTAACTTTAAAGCTCCATTGGTTTGTATCATAATCCATCAAATCCCAAACAATTATTTCATATCTATTTTCCAGTGCACAGCGCAAGTTATCTTCAAATTGTTCAAAGCATTGTCGGAAACATTCTTTGAGGTTCTCAGAACCTGGTACCTTGATTTCTTGGAAAGCTTTCTTCTCGATATCCAATGCTGCCACTATAAAGCAGTGGTGCGTCCCAGTTACGAAGGTTTTTTTCACCAGTAAGTAGATATTTCCATGAATGAAGACTGAAGAAAGAGTAGCACACGAAAACTGAAGAGTAGCACACGAAAACTGGATGATCAAATCCCTTAAAATCCTTGTACTTCACCCACTCAGCGTGTCTCAGACGATAAAACCTCCATATAATCAATTTTCCAATTAGATAAAGAAATCGTCATGACCTTGTAATGAGGAGCGATACGGGGATCAAAGGCTAATAGTAGTTGCCAGGAACAAGTAGGTGCGGGTATCTTGTCATATCTCTTTGTGGCAGGGTTACATACATAAAGGCAGTCATCAGGTTTTGAGTATGTCCCCAAACTTTCACACAGGATCAAACCATTGCACGAGCTTAGGAAATTTAATTTAGAGTGTTGTGGTAAGCAACTAAGGACAGTGCTGATATCTACGCCAGTAGCGGGCGCTTTCTCATTGACCTGTGTGCTAACATAATCTGCGTAGTATACCCTGTCCTAAGGAGAGTAATTGGTCCTAAGGACAGTAATTGACGTAGCCTGAGGTGTAGAAGAGGCCGGACATGGTCGTTGGTAGCTTCTTGCGATAGTAATCGTTGATCGTGATGATGGCGTGCCAAGATTTACAAGCACAGGCGAAGCGATGGAGAGATCTGACAGGTAGTCGCGAGAAAATCTCAGATCATCTGTGAGTCTTGTTGCGCTGGGGTAATGTTCACTGACCATTGCGGTATCATATGCAACCTCTCCAATCTCCAGGCTTGGTTGCTTCCTCGTAAAGGAACCTTGACCTACCAAATGTGACTAAAACTCTGACTTGGGCGCAACCAAAATTGATTAATAACTTCTTCTGACTCCCAAATTTTACTAATATGAAATCTCCCGAACTCGTTTCTTCTCAGCCTCTTTTTCCTCTCCAATCCTGATTATTCTTAATAAAGAGGTTTTTTTTAGTATGTTTGTTTTCCATATTTTCACGTCTTTAATAAAAAGGTAAATTCAAAGGTAAACTCCACTAACAAATTAAATCACCCAAATCCTCATAAAAGCAACGTCACTAACCTTTGACGTTTAAGATAACATCTAAGCATTTGAGATTCAAATCCCATCAAATAGCTTTCTACTTCAAAAACAACATTCAAACTTAGAACTCGCCCATTAGCAACGAGTCGGTTTATTCAAATACCACAACAAACTAAACACAAACAATCTCTTTACTAAGCGGAAGCCTTCCACTTAGCCTGAAGCATCTTAGCAACCTCCACAAGCCTGTCAGTCTCCGGCATCACCTCCTTCACCGCCTCATCAGCACAGAACCGCTCGGCCCATGCAGCCAACAGTGGCGTCTTCTCTACAGTCAATAAGTCGACGCCTGTCATCTTCTCAGTGGCTCTGATCCAGCCCAAGTAGCATCCCAGGGCGATGTCAAGGGACCCGATGGTTTCGCCACCGAAGAAACCCTGGCCTTTGCTGCAGGTTTTGAAGGCCTCTTCAAGGAGTTGGAGGGATGTGCTGGCTTGGGAGCCTGCTTCTGTCTTGGCTTCATCTGTTTGCGCCATCAGTGTTGCTTTCATGCAAGGGAAAATCTAGTGGGAAATGTGAAAATAAGAGGCGATTTAAAAAAATCAAATATTTTTGGAGCAAACTAAGTTGTGATGAAGGATTAAGGATATGAAAGCTTTATATTAAGTGTACGTGAATTAAAATATTAATCCAACTTGATTTGTGTATTAATTTTCTCGGTGGAGGTCCCTCATGTATTGCTCAAATATCATTTGGGTTTTATGCTAAGTCTTCAATGGAGGTCCCTATTCCTAGACGTGTCATTTAAGTGACACGCAACCTTATAATTTCACTAACTTTTTTGTTGGCATGTTAGTGACGTCACTGACACATCAATAAGATTTATTGGAGGTGCAAAGAAGTCGTCTCGCATCTCTTCTATAGTTTAGAGTTCGGTTTGGAAAAAGGCTTTTAGTGGGATTTAGTCCCACATCGGATAAAGAGTAAGATTGACAGCTAGTTAAATATGCTTAGACCCAATAAGGGTTAGTCCGTTTGAGTCAATTGGGTCCGATCAAATTAGCATAATCTAATCTCCTAATGAGCCTTGCCAAAACCCTAACAAACTGCTATTAGAGCTCATGGTTCGATGCGGTTTTGTTGGATGCACTTGTTCATGATTAAATATGCTTAGACTTATTAACCAATAAGAATTAGTCCATTTGAGTCAATTGGGTCCAACCAAATTAGCCAAATTCATCTCCTAGTGAGCCTTTGCCAAAACACTAACAAATTGCTATTAGAGCTCATGGTTCGATTGGGGCTTTGTTGGATGCTCTGGTTGATTCAATATTCTGTTACATGAATTACAGCCCAAGGCGGACTAATAACCCAATAAGAATTAATCCTTTTGAGTCAATGGAGACCAAGTATCAGCCTAATTCATCTTTTAATGTGCCTCGTCAAAACCCCAACACGAAGTTTATACAAATGACCTATGCTAATGATGGAGGGACTCCTATTGATGATTTCCATGTTGTGCGCAGCGGAAATTTCGGCAGCACCTTCGGTGCACAAGGTGCACAACAAGAGATTAGATCGTAAGAATTCCTTTTAAAGATCTCAGTTCACGAATCAACAGTGTTCGCACTGCACTTTTCATATGTAAATATTCCTTTTAAAGATAAGGAAAGCATGATGCTAGATTTATTTTACATAATTTCTTATGATATCCTCAGAGAACAATAGAATAGTAAAAGCCTAACCAACTAGCCTAGGTAAAAGTTCTTCAGCACAATTTTTTTCCCCTTTTGGCAATTACAGCAAAAAAAAGGGTAAAAATCCATTTGGTCGAAAGGTCTTGTGTCCAAAAAAATTTCATGCTATTGGTAGCTTTTGTGCAGAAGGTAAGGCTAAGTTCCATAAGATAATACCCCCAATTTTTTTTTTTTTAAAAGATCGAACTACATGATTAAATCAATCCATCAAAATTTTCAAAGAAAATCCTCACAGTAGATTAAATCGATGTACACACCTTATCATCAATATACACAGCCCAGAAGCGTGCGACAGCGCGATCATACGGATCAGCCGGCAAAATTGCAGGCTTTCCATCAGCCCAAGCCTCATCAATGTACTCAACAATGATCATCGACTCATTAACAGGCTTCCCGTTGTGAATCATCACAGGTATCTTTTTATACACAGGGTTCGACTTCATCAGCAACTCGCTCTTCGCCCCCAAAACTTCCTCCAGAAACTCGTACTTCACTCCCTTGAGGTTCAGCGCTATCCTCGGCCTCATCACAAATGGGCTCGGCCATGCTCCCAGTATCTTCACCTCCTCCTCAGCCATTTTCGGGTAGCTTGAAGTTGAGTTGCAGGATATTGATGGCGTTATAAAGGAGAAGGTCGGGCTGAGTTTTTTTTGTGGACTAGTTTTTTCGGATGGATTAGGTGGATGGAAATTAATGCATGTTATTAGTAATTGGTGTGGACACGGTAGATGGGTGGAACTTGTGGAAGAAGCTGAGAGTTTCGCAGGCGATGGGGATAGTCTAATAATTGAACGGGGAGATCCAACGAGACAATAATGGGTCAACATTTTGATTGTTTACAGAGCCATGTGTGTGAATACTCCCCTGCTTTAGCTAAGAGCATGTGCAGCAAGCTTTCAGTTGGGAGTCCTAGTCAGCATGCTCTCAAGAGCTCTCAAGCATTTTAGAATAAAAAATTAACAAATTAAGCCTTGGGAGGCACTCATTCTTTTATGGAGCTCCAACAAGCTCCTAGTTAGGAGCTCCAACAATATCAAAAAAACCCCTCTTCTATTTTAATATTTTACCCATTACTTTTAATTATATTTAAACCTCTTGTATTTTATTTCTAACCGTTGGATACGGCCGTCAAATCAAATCCACGCCTCTTCATCTCCCGTGTCAAAGTCTCTATTTTGCCGAGGACTTGCCGATCGGAGCTCAGGCCTTGCCGATCGGAGAGGGGACTTGCCGATCGGAGATGGTCTATCAGGTTAGAACCGGTCAAAGTCACTATTTTGATTAATCGAGCATTCTTCATTTTGGAAAAGGTTGGATTTTTTGCTTCCTTTTTGGGCAAATTTTGATCACTCTACAATTGTGTTTTTGTAGGGGGGTGGTTTTGTAAATCTTGCACAGCTTGGGAGCTCCCAAGCGCTCCACAAATTTGTGGAGCGCTTGGGAGCTCCCAAGCTCTCAATGTCCACGTCAGCCTAAGGAGATGGCTTGGGAGCTTATTGGGAGCTTGTTAGAGGGCTTGCAAACTCTCCCACCGCCACATAGGCCTTGAGAGGGGGTGCAAGGAGCTTGCTGCCCTTGCTCTAACATCGTGAAGGCTTCTTCTCCTAGTCTATGGACAAATTTTCGAAACAGTCCTATTTGGACTTTTATTTGCAAAAAACGATCCGTTTCGAAGTTAATTTTAAAACCCGACTTAATTTTAAAAACCGACCTGGTTTCAGCCCTGTCGCTGAAACCATGTCGGTTTCTAAAATTTTTTTTTTTACGAAATTTCGCGGGAGTTGAACTCCCGTGAAGTTTAGCATATTTTTAAACTTCGCGGGAGTACAACTCCCGTGAAGTTTAATTTCTTAAATAAACTTCACGGGAGTTGAACTCCCGTGAAGTTTTATTCAGAGAATAGACTTCACGGGAGTTCAACTCCCGTGAAGTCTGTTAGAGTATTAAAATCTCCACGGAACGCTACAAATTACAATCACAAATGACATACAAAAACAAACACAGAACGAAACCGTTACAAATTACAATCACAAATGACACACGTAAACAAACACAGAACGAAACCACTACAAATTACAACATCAACGTCTAATCCTAGCTGGACAAGTATTTTTGTTATGGCCCGGTTGAGTGTAACTCCCGTGGGTCACGGGACTGCGCCTTATATATTTCGTCCAAAACTCCACGGGAGTTCAACTCTCATGGAGTTTCAGTCACCAATTGTCAGTGAACCGATCTCTGGCAGTTGAGGACTGAAACTCTAAGGGAGTTGAACTCCCGTGGAGTTTTTTGCTCTCACAACAGACTTCACGGGAGTTGAACTCCCGTTAAGTTTGTTCAAGTTAAAAAACTTCACGGGAGTTGAACTCTTGTGAAGCTTATTTAAGAAATTAAACTTCATGTGAGTTGAACTCCCGTGAAGTTTAAAAATATGCTAACTTCACGGGAGTTCAACTCCCATGAAGTTTCATAAAAAAAAATTCAGAAACCGACCTGGTTTCAGCGACAGGGCTGAAACCAGGTCGGTTTTTAAAATTAACTTCGAAACGGGTTGTTTTTTTGCAAATAAAAGTCCAAATAAGACTGTTTCGAAAATTTGTCCCCTAGTCTATTATATGCCCATTGGCTTGTGCAATCAAATAGTAATTTCAAGTTAGAACAAATTATATGGTCAATACCCCACGAGGGTCTACCAGGATGGTTGGGTGGGTTTACTCTCCGCTGAATGGTTACAAATTCGAACACGCCTGTCGACTTTCTTGGAATTTGAACGGATACAAAGCGGGGCCTGAATGGTTAACAGATTCGATCACTCCTGTCGGCCCAATTACCAAGTAGTAATCTAATTAGCTTTGGCTAAACTAGCTATATATGGTCTTTAGGCTTACCAACTTTGGACCATGGCTAAATTTTATAAGTTGGTGTGGATGGAAATAGCCCGAAAGGCGGCTATCTAGTGCGTGAATGAGGATGACAGTAGACTTTTCATAGGGAAATCTACAGAGGGTCAATAAAAATCAATGACAAGTTTGATGTCTGCTAACACTTGGGGTGCAGAGAGACTTTGGAGGTCTCTCCCCATTGGTGGGGGTGGTTGTCTTGCTAATAGCCCAAAAGGCTACTACCTAATACCAACAAGAAACTGGGCCCCAATATTGTTTTAATAAGAATAGGAGAACGTAGTTGATCACGTATTAGAGTTGGGCATGAGCCGGGTCGACCCATAGGCTGACCCGGCCCAGCCTGTCATGTGTCACGACCTAGCTCATCCCATAGTAGGTTGAGCCTGAGCCAGCTTGGGTTCATATATATATATATATTTTTTAAATTATTAGCCTGACACAAAATCAGCCCATCTTTAAAATTAAAAACGTAAACATATTGTGTTGCTTGTTGGGTTGAAGAGTTAATGACTACTTTTTTTTATTTTGGCTATTTAGGAAACTTCTTCATATATTTGTATTGGAGGTTTTTCATAATGTCCTTTGTTTTGTATGTTTCTTACAAGGGCAACACTTATGGTGTTTGAATGAATACTGTTTTCAGGGAAAATTGATAGGTAACCCATTTTGCTTAATATGATAAGCAAAAGATAGTCTATTGATAAAATGAGAACCTCATTATTCATACATACTTATGTTTATTTTGTGAAATGAGATGTAACTAGTTGTAACTGAATTTTTTTTACAATAATTAGCGTATTTGCACATACAAATACATGTGAAATTAAAATTAATTTTTTATCTGAACAAATTTTTCTCTTAAATGATATTTATGTTATAAACACTCAATGTTTGTAACTTAATTATATGTATCAGTGTAGAAAATATGATTTAGCAATAAAATAGATACAAATAATCTCACTACATATTTTGAATTACATTTTTTATGTCATACATGATATATTTCAAAGTTTTAAATAAAGATATTATAATATTTAGTAGAACAAATATGAAAAAGTTCACGGTTAGTGGCATCCAATGAGTAATCGTATGATATAGTTATGTTTAAAGGAAAAAAGTTCATGCAATAGTTATTTCCTATAGATAGTTTACGAGTGTAATGGATACAACTATATGTTTTGTTTCCATCCTTGGATGATATTCTATACAACTTTTTTTAGTCATAATTAGAAGTTTAGTGCTCATGGACAAAAATTTTGTTAACAATTCCTTTAAATATTAATGTTTAATGCTTCTATTATAAAAAAAAATGACATTTATTTTCAAAAAAATATTTAGTTTAATAAATATTAGTACAAGTAAAGATATAGCTTGATTCACGTCTAACTCTATCAGGCATCATGTGGCACGTGGGTCTATTATTTAGTTTAATAGGAGTATGAAAAGTAATTATTTATAAAAGACGTGATTAATTTGAGGATGCAACCACGAAAACTTGATCCAAGTCCAACCAAAAAGAGTAGAGAGTCAAGAGTAGTTGTCTAGATTTTTGCAGTCAGAGAGAAACAAAGAGATCGAGAAAAAGAGGTATCGTGGCTTGTCCGGTGCTCCGATTTGATAATTTAAGAGGCAATTATATCACATTCTAAGATTCGTGTTCCATAAAGGTAACTTTGTACTTTCAGGTTAATTTATTTATTATTTAGTATTTCATATTATCATGCAGATCCATTAGGATTAAACTTTTATTACCAATAGAATTATTTTATTTTATTTTAGATAATAGCAAAATTATGGGAAAACTTAAAAGCATTGAATTTTCCTTCAAGAAAAGTGATGGAACTCTATTAGGGGAAAATTTTGATCATTCAACTCCTATAAAACATGCTCCCAAATGTCAAAGAATCCAACCCAGTGATATGGATGCATCTTCTTTGGAACGTAATCGTGGATTACGACCACTGATATGGGAATTTCCTTCAAATCAGAGAGATGAAATTTGTTATGCATATCTCAAAGTCGGCCTATATCAACCAAAGCTAAAAAAATTATCCTCTTTTAGGGCTAGAAAATCATCGTCGTCCACTGAAAAATCAATGCGTGTGTGTGTAAGGGCAGACAACAAAAAATCAGTGATAAACAAAAAAAATTATTTGTAAGTACTCAATAAAAAATAATAGAAGAATTTAAAGGGGAAAATAGTATACTTTTTATTAGGATTGTGTCTATACAATTGACTTTGTTTGATGAATAAAAAACATTCATAGTGATCTAATATATGTTTGAGATGTTGTACAGAGATTATAAGAAGTTAGAATCAAGTTCGATATTGAACAGAGCAAGATGACAAGTCAACTCGATTAACTCCAAAAGGATATTAAGAGTGAAATTCATGTTTGAGAATGAGATTGTGTCCATATCGTTGTCATGGATCCACAAAAATAGATAGGACTCAATTAGGAAATATATAGATCGAGAAATGAATATTTCAGTTTAACAATATTGAAGTAGTTAGCAGCAGGATTTAAACGTATACTAATGTTAAAACTTGCATGATCCATAACTTCAAACTTGGTTATCAGAATCGCTATTATAACTGCTTTTCCAAAAGGTCTCAATTTGATCTATAGATCATCGATAGTACTATCAACCATCAATGATGCAAAGTACATAGAAGTTCAAATTATCAATGATGAACCATAGCCATCAATGATTAAGGTTGATCACCGATAGTTAACTCGTTGATTTTAGAATTCTCGTTTATTTTTAGATTAAATTTCAGCTACTAATTTTTAGGGTATATAGCCTCTTTCCTCACAATTTTCATTAGAGATTCCACAAGTAACAAAGAGAGAGAAAAAAAAGAGGAAGAGAGAAGGTGGAAAGGATCTTGCTCAACCTTCTCAGAAAGCACCCTCGACTTCATTCTTCATCATCCGATCGTCAACCTTCAAGGTGTGCTGCTCTTGGACTTCACCATCGTCGCTATTCTTCTTAGAGCTTCCCAGTTTGCACAATCAAAGGGCTGTAAAATCTTTCTATTTGTTCTTAATTGTTATTTATTTCTTTATTCAAACGTATTTTTCAGCGTACTCAAACTGAGGTGAAATGAGGGTCTATGGCATACTCAAGTCAGGGTTGAATTGATGAATGATCACCAGCTAGGGCTAGCGATACTCATATACAAAGAGTTTAGGTTAGACGACTAATTTGGGAGAAGCTAGTATTACAGTCTTGTAAGCCTACTACATTGGGTTTGTGATTTAGAAAAAATTTCACAAAGTGAGGAAGCTCCTTCCAAAAGGAAGACCGGTGTAGGCGTCTAAAAATGCCTATAGGTATCCACACACAGCTCGAGACAGAGATAAGGTGATGAACGCCATTATCTAAGTCTAAGAGGATTGTCCAATGCCGACGAACACATGAAGCGTAACAGCAAACCGAATGGCCTGTGCGCTCACCGGCCACCTCCAAGTGGCCCGTACACTAGTCAGCCAGCTCCAAGTGGCACGCGTGCTCACCGGCCACCACCAGGTGGCCCGCACGTTCATCAACCACCAAATCAGCGAACCAAGTGGCCCGCATGCTCACCGGCCACCACCAAGTGGCTCACACGCTCATCAGCCACTAAATCAGCGAACCAAGTGGCCCGCGTGTTCACCGGCCACCACCAAGTGGCCCGCACGCTCATCGGCCACCAAAACAGCGTACAGATCAACGAAACGATAAAATATGCGGAACGAGTCTAACCTGAGAAAACCAAGAAAGCCTCTGGCGGCCGGATCACGTCAAAACAATCCGGTCGGGCCAGTGGCCCGGCCAGGCCGAGCCACCGGGTGACGTTTCGGCCAGATTTGATCCTGTTTCGGTTTTGACGGTTTTTCTTAGGATTTGTTTGTTCCTGAGCGTCATAACTGATCTGATATTGTGGTTATTCAGTTCTCAACTGAAGATAAGGAGGAATCCCTCGTTCTTATCCAAATACCCGCTTCCGAAGCTTATAAATACGAGCTCGGGTGCTCATTTCTCGAGGGCTGGAGATCAAGAGGACGAGGTACTGTCGAATTGGAGATTAGAGCACGAATTTCAGAGGGTTAGCAGATCTTGGCAAACTACTGTGCATAAAGAGTAGAGTTCGAGAGATCTGAGATCCGTCCCCTATTCCTCCAGATTTAAGCTTAGTCTTAAATCTCGAGAAGAGCCGTGACCTCGCTTGGTCGAGATCATCGCTGCAGCGATTACTTCCTTTGTGAAGTAAGAGCTTTGATCATCAATCTGTCAACCGGATCTGATCTGCGGTGATTCACGGATATTAACGTCCCCGGCACAGGCAAAGATCTCACACAAGCAGCGGGTGATAAACGTCTGTTGCGCTGTTTGACAAGAGTCGTATCTTTTGTATTTTCATTGTATAAGGAGATCTTATAAAAAAGATCAACTTTTTATTTGAGTTTATTGTAAACGATTAAAGTTGTAATAGATTCAATCACAATGAAAACAACGATTTTTGACCCAAACACGCTGGCGACCACAGTGGGAGCCAATAGCTTCGCTGCCGAAGCTATCGTGCCGCAACCATGGATCCGGATCCCGGTTTACGAAGAGGTCGAGTACGAGTTCGATCAACTAAAGTTCGAGGAGTATCTGTCGACCTCCTCCTCTAGATCCTCTGCCCCTCACAAGCGCAGAAAGATCAAAGCCCCCGTTGCTACGGTAGCTGTACCTTGCAACGCCCCTCCAGCCTCCAATGAAGCCGGATTTATAGATCTGGACTCCTCCTCAATCAATGAGATAACTGATGTAGCCGCACCAACTTTATCGAAGAGGGCACGCCAAAGGTAGCGGCAACGACTTACGCGCCGATTTGCTAATGCTTTGGAGCCTGTTGACGGGATTGGGTATGAGGCGGATCTGAAACGTAGAAGGCGCCGAGTGCCCCAGCAGCAAATAAATAGGCTCTCCTCCAAACCAACAGCGAATGAGTGGATCCAAGTCAAACGGACCCGCTCAACCCTCGAGGAGCGCGTTCAGAAGCGTCGCGCCTTGATTGCGCACGCGCGAATTCTCGTGCGAGAAGCGTAGAAGCTGAAGCAAAAAGAGGTGATCAAGAAGATACCGAAACCATGCCAAGTCTAGAAACCAAAGTCCGAAACGACGGCGATAAAAAGTCAAACAGTGCCCGGAACTGTCGAAATATGCGAACCACCATCTGGTGGCTCGTCCAAAACCGAGCAACCAATTGGTGGCTCGACCCAAGCCGAGCCACCAATTAGTGGTCGGTTCACGTCCGGTTCGGTTCGGTTCGCATCCGGTTCGGTTCGGTTCGCACCTGGTTCGGTTCGGTTCGCACCCGGTTCACCTCCCGTAGTCCCGTTTAAGCCTCCGGCGACCCTTGTTTCTGTCCTGATGAATCACACACCTCCGGCAGGGCCGCCACGACAACGTGGACTTGTCCCAATTCAAGACGAGGAAGACGGATCGCCTGGGTCCTTTACACAAGAATCGAGGCAAAGTTCCAATCAAAGAACGCTTGGGTCCAATGACTGAACCCCGAGCAACCACTCGAGCTGGGGGTCGCACACTCCCTCGCAATAATTTTAAGCCTTCTCATAAAGGAAAAACTCCGGTTTCCACCCACCTGGGGGTGTGTATCCAAGACCAGGAGCCCGTTAAGATCCAGCGCTCCCAAAAACGTGGTTCCAAACGCGTGAGTCTTGAGAACGATTATAAGACGACAAATCCCCTGAAAGAAACGTGTTCATCTGATGATGACAATGTTATACCTAGGGAGTCGTGCCAACACACGATAGGTTGTTCCGGTAATCTGACCGATGATTTGTACTATTGAGTTGGGAGTACGAACAGATCTCGAAAAAGAGATACCCAGGAAACGGGCGTTCATTGTCCGTGCGCAGAACTTATCAGGGCAGTATTATCAACGTGTAGCTACCCCAAGACCGCTCTACAGAGGGTCTCAGTATTCCAAAGGCTCTCCTCGAAAGCGTCAAAAACCAAGCCAAGACGTTTCTGCAAGAAACGATCGGCTATTCGAGATGATGAACTCTCAGAAGTTACCATCAATATGGTCGATAAGGGAAAGTCCCCGATGGTTCCAAGTGGTTCTAGCCCCAACTTTTCTCCAGGAAGAAGAGTTAATTCGGGAATAGCTCGACTGATGTATGGACTCTAGCTGGAAGTGGTCGGACCTGAACAATCCGCAGTCATAGTTAATATGACTGGTAGAGGAAAGTCAATTCAACCCTCTGGTTTTGATCCTCTCCTATCGCATCATCTAACCCATTTATGATCGGGAACCATTAGACAAAGGGACTATCAGATGATTAATCGAGGATTATCCTCGGATGACGAAGTATTAGATTCCAACTCTGTAGTCGCTTCTGATAATACGGTGTCCAGCACAGGTCAATCCCGCGAAGCATTCATGATCAACACCGAGAAAGTGGCCAAAATGGTCGAGGATGCTTCAGCCAAACAGAAAGAAGCATTCAAAATTAAAATGGAAATGGCTATACTGCGAATGAGGGAAGAGCATGACCAACAGATCCAAGCCTTATCGAACCAGATAGGTGAATCTAGCCACCGCATCCGGAACGCCGTAGTCGACAGCGATCCAGAAATGGACGAAATTATAATGGCCGACGCACCCCCCAAAAATACTGGGGGTGGTTCAAATGCACCCCCTACAGATAACAACGTTGGGGTGGTCCCGCCAAAAATAATAATGCCGAGGGTGACCACATTGTTCCTCTCAGAAATCGTCCAAAACATGATACAGACGAGGATGAGAAAATGAAAGATCTCGAGAGCAAAATTAACGCTCTGATGTCTGATCGAGAGGTAAAGAAGATCGGGATTCCATGTCCTTACCTAAGAAAGTGGGATTCGATCCCGTACCCGGTGAAGTTCAACCTGATCAACTTCACACCATTCGACGGGAAAGGCTTCCCTACTCAATATCTGATCTACTTCAAGTCTCACTTGGGCATGGTCTCCGGCAATGAAGCCTTGATGGTTCGGTCATTCATCGGCACCCTTCGCAGGTCTGCCTTCAATTGGTACCGCCGTCTCAAGCCTGGAAGTATCAACAGCTGGGACGATATGGAGAGCTCATTCCTCGGCAACTTCTTTGACGACGATGCCGAGATATCCATCAGGACACTCTTTGTGGAGAAACAGGAAGACGAAGAAACGGTCAACGGCTTCATCAAACGTTTCTAGAATAAAGCGATGAACTGTCGAGATCCGATCACGGAGGACTTCATCCTCCAAACATGTCATAACAACCTATCTATTGAGATATTAGAAGTTATGGGAGTCGCACCGTCCAACACATGGAAAGAGTTGAAGACGTACGGAGAGCGGGCCGAACGCTTCCTCCGAAGGAAGAAGGCTGAGAGGAGCCAACCGACGGCTAATCCTCCGAACTCGAACTTCGCCTCTCATGGTAAGGGCAAGACACCTGCAGCTGCTGTTGATGCTAATCAAACGTCATAACAGCAATCCCGAAGATAGCAAAAAGCTTCGGACCCGAAACTCCAAAAAGAGTACTCCTTCAAGGACGAAGATGTTCCAGCCATTTTCGAGTCCCTCCTTGAAAATAATAAGATCAAGCTACCACCTATCCCAGATCAGGAGGAAGCTGACAACATCGCGGATCCAAAGTACTGTGTGTACCGTAGGAGGGTCCTTCATTCCATCAAGGATTGTTTTGCTCTCAAAAATAGCATCCAAACCTTGGTTGAAGCCGTCGTCATAACGCTGGGATAAGCCAAATGAGAATGGTAACACTCCGAAGAGTATACGAGTATAAACTGCTTCTCAATACTCTAATAGGTATATGAGTCTAAACTGTTTTCTACCTTTGACGAGAAGTTCCTGGAGAATTTTTATACGTAATATTCTTAAGGATAATCCGGTCATGTAACTGAGTATAATGTCAAACCCAGATCCACAAAGGAAGCTGGTGGTGGATGATTCATGTAACGGGAAGTTCCCGAAAGAATGCTACATGTAATTTTCTTAGGGATAACCCAATCGTTACGAAGAAAGTGATAAACACTAAACCCCCACTGTGATTTCCGAATACTCTTTTGCTGAGATGAGATTCGATCACTTCGTTGGATCAATCTTCCCTCACAAAACTCCCATTGGTGTTTGATGACTCACAGTCTTCCACCATAAAATCCCTCACTGATCAAATTAATTGATAGTGGGTCCACTAAAATTCTTTCCGGTTTAATCCATTCAAACTTCCGCTATGCTCGTGCACTCAACACTTTCATGGTTAGAGTCCGGATATAATGCTTGGAATTTTGATCTGTCAATCCTTGACGAATTGTCAAACTTATTCGTGTTAAGTCCTTATCACTTGACACCAAGAACCCCTACTGAGTAATTCGTACGAGTCAACACTCCCATTGTGATTTGTACTCCTACTCCCACTGTTCACTTGGTCAAACCTTCCTATAGTTAGGACCAAAAAAAAATCCCCTCTCGATTCCTTCCATGAACGAGACGTCCACTTTCAAATCGAGTGATCAAACCTTCCTACAGTTAGGGTCATCTTAAACTCTCACTTGGTCAAACCTTCCTACAGTAAGGACCAAAACCATAATTTACTCTCGATAAACGAGAAATCTATCTTTAGTTCGGTAATCAAACCTTCCGACAGTTAGGGTTATCCGAATCTTTTTGATTCTCGGAGTGGAGATCTCACTCTTAGTTTCACCTTCTCGAATTCTTGAAGTAGAGATCCCACTTTGAGTTTCCTTTTGTAACCGGAGATAGAATATAAAATTCTTCCTCTTCAGCTTTGGGAGATAGAATATAAAATTCTTCCTCTCCCGTATCGGGTTCGTCTTTGCCCTAAGAGAAGACACCATCATTCAACTACAAAATCCATGCCTTTTATGCATGGAGAATTTTATCCCGAATCCTAAGTAGGGATAAGTCAACGCCTAACACGCGTTGCCGGTTTAGTCTTTCACCGATTGAAAAAGACACCAAAATCCCAGTCTGGGGAATTTGATCCCGAATCCTAAGTAGGGATAAGTCAGCGCCTAACACGCGTTGCCGGTTAGTCTTTTGCTGTAAAAAGGACAAAAGCCCATATATTCAATATTGTGGCAGGTTGTTATTAATAACACCATAATATGTGCCTTACACGCACGAGGACTTTTATTCCGAAGCCTAAGTAGGGATAAGTCAGCGCCTAACACGTATTGCCGGGTAATCTATTCCCATGAGAAAGACGAAGTCTACGTATTCAATATCATAGCACTAAATGAGTTAACTCTTTTAGCATAACGTTACATGCGGAACGGACTTAAACAATCAGCATGCAAGCCCGATTCAAACGGTAATCGGTAAAGGCGCGTCAAATCCGTTGAAGGCTGAGGATTTGCCAAAAATCCTAAGTCAGCGTCTAACACGCGTTACCGGTTTAGTCTTTCACCGATTGGAAAAGACGTCAGAATCCCAGTCTGGGGAATTTGATCCCGAAGCCTAAGTAGGGATAAGTCAGCGCCTAACACGCGTTGCCGGTTAGTCTTTTACCGTAAAAAGGATAAAAACCCACATATTTAATATTATGGCAGGTTGTTATTAATAACACCATAATCCTTGCCTTACACGCACGTGGACTTTTATCCCGAAGCCTAAGTAGGGATAAGTCAGCGCCTAACACGCGTTACCGGGTAATCTATTCCCGTGAGAAAGACGAAGTCTACGTATTCAATATCATAGCACTAAATGAGTTAACTCTTTTATCATAACGTTACATGCGGAACAGACTTAAATAATCTGCATGCAAACCCGATTCAAATGGTAATCGGTAAAGGCACGTCAAATCCGTTAAAGGCTGAGGATTTACCAAAAATCCTAAGTCAGCGTCTAACACGCGTTGTCGGGTAGTCTATTCCTGTGAGAAAGATGAAGTCTACGTATTCAATATCGTAGCTCTAAAATAGTTAATTCTTTTAGCACAACGTTACATGCAGAACGGGTCTAAATAATCTGCATGCTAGCCCGACTCAAACAGTAGTCGGTAAAGGCTAATCAAACCCGTTGATGGCTGAGAATTTGCCAAAAAATTCTATAAATATGAGTCACTAATGCATCAGCTTCATTAGTTGGTCTCGTGACTTGAGCATCCAACGACTTCGGGATAAGATCCATATCTGCAGATGAAATAACTTTAATAGTTGGTCCTGCAGCCTAAAATTTGGGACCGCCACGCTTCAATGCCTCAAGAGCTTAAACTGTGTAGACTCTAGCAAACGTACGAGTATAAACTATGTTAACGTCGGTCAACGCGTTGCAGTAAAGATCGATGTCGGTCAACGTATCAGCAATCTCGTCAAAATAAGACAAATGATGATTTCAGGGAGTTCAATCGGATTCAGATATGAATTTCTGACGAAGATGATCAGTTCAAAGTCAACTCAATGACACGAGCTAAGTTCAGAAACTTACACACCAACTTCAATTCAAGATTTTGACAATGGTCAGACGATAAACGCAGTGCCGAAAGAACTTCATCTATTTGACAAAATAATGAATAGACTGAAGGCTGAAGAAGTCGAGAATTGAAGCAGTTCACAGGTCCCTCTACGAAATTGAGGAAAAGGCCTATCTTATCCAAAGCCTTTCAGACTCTTCTATAAAAGAATGAGTCTGAAATACTATTTCGGCCAGATTTGATCTTGTTTTGGTTTTGACGATTTTTCTTGGGATTTGTTTATTCCTGAGCGTCCTAACTGATCTGATACTGTGGTTATTCAGTTTTCAACTGAAGATAAGGAGGAATCCCTCGTTCTTATCCAAATATTCGCTTCCGAAGCTTATAAATACGAGCTCGGGTGCTCATTTCTCGAGGGATGGAGGTCAAGAGGACAAGGTGCTGTCGAATTGGAGATTGGAGCACAAATTTCAGAGGGTTAGCAGATCTTGGCGAACTACTGTGCATAAAGAGTGCAGTTCGAGAGATCTGAGACCCGTCCCCTATTCCTCCGGATTTAAGCTTAGTCTTAAATCTCGAGAAGAGCCGTGATCTCGCTTGGTCGAGATCATCATTGCAGCGATTACTTCCTTCGTGAAGTAAGAGCTTTGATCATTAATCTGTCAACCGGATCTGATCCGTGGCGATCCACGGATATTAATGTCCCCGACACAGGCAAAGATCCCACACAAGCAGCGGGTGATAAACGCCCGTTGCGCTGTTTGACAAGAATCGTATTTTTTGTATTTTCATTGTATAAGGAGATCTTATAAAAAAAGGTCAACTTTTTATTTGAGTTTATTATAAACGATTAAAGTTGTAATAGATTCAATCACAATGAAAACAACGATTTTTGACCCAAACAACTGGATGTAGGATTATTTATTCAAACCACTATAAAGTCTTGTGTGTTCTAACAGTGATTTTTCCTGTGATTATTATTTCGCTTATTGTTTTTCTTATTATTTATTTTATTCAGCTGTGTATTCTATGATATCTCAAAAATAATAAGCATTTCTATTCACCCCACCCCCCCCACCCCCCCCGCCNCGTACACCAAGCTTGCATCACAGATCTAATTAGTGGTATTAGAACCTAGTGTCCATATATTAGGCTTCACAATCTAGGATACATGGTAAGTTTAGGACCCTTAACCACTTTCCCTAAAGGACATGCAGTTAACCAAACCCCATATTTGATGGCACAAAGTTTTCATATTGGAAAGCTTGTGAGGGTATTTTTGTTATCCACTGATTATAAAGTTTGAAATATGATACAATTTAGTTATCATGAATCCACTAACATAGATGATGGAATTACCATTGCTAAATCTAAGGATAAGTGGACTGCAATTGAAAAGATAATTACTCTCATAATGCTAAAGCTATGAATGTATTGTATTGTTCTTTGAATTCTAATGAATTTAATCATGTTTCTGATTGTGCGACTATGCAAGAAATCTGGTAAATGTTGGAGGTAACACGTAAGGGCACTTTACAGGTCAAGAAGGCTAAGATCACAATGCTCGTGAGCAAGTATGAGAATTTCAAGATGAAGGCCCCAGAGAGCATATAGGATATGTTCACATATTTCACGAATATTGTGAACAAGACAAAAATATTGGGAAAAAGGGTACCACTAAGACAAGTTCGTCGTTCGCAAAGCTCTTTGATCACTTTCATCTAAATGGGATGTTGAGGTAATCGCTATCAAGGAATCCCATAATTTATCTAAACTCTTAATAATCCTGTAGGAAACCTTATCACACATGGGGCAAGATTGAAGGAGAGAGAATAGCAGACGGAGGATAACCCAAAGAATAAGTAATGTGCTCTCAAAGCGAAAAGAGGAAAAACAAAGGTCAAGACAAACATGAGTTTAAGCTCAAGTTCTAAGAGTGAAAGATAACAATGTAGATCAAATTCTTAAAGGCTTTGATCCTTCCTCAAATCAAAGAATGGTCAGAAATTCCTACAAGAAAAACGTAGTTACTACATAAGCAAAGTAAACAAATATAATTCTAGCAATTCTGATACTAAATCAACTTATTTTTGGTGTAGGAAACACAATCACTTAAGGAATAATTGCCCATTAAACAAAAAGGACTATGAAGAGAAGGGCAAAAGCTTCACGCTAACAACATGAGACATGTCGAGTAGAGAAGAAGTGTCAAAGAGTGGCTTAAGCGATGATGACAAAAAAGTATATCGTTGTCTCATGGCTAGTGTCACGCCCCGCTTCCCAAAATACCCCGGAATCGGAACGTGAACAAGCCCGCGACGTATTAGATTGAGAAGAAATATACACTATTTTTTTCTTTTTCTTTTTCTTTTCTTCTCAATCCAATACGCTAAGCGTCTAGAAATAAATACAATGCGAAGTCACAGGTCCCCGATCACAATCAGCAAGAATATAATAGACAAACTCAAAATAAAAAAATATCATATCACAAATGGAATAACATCCGAGACATAAAATACGGGTCAAACATGCCCTTATACAAACTATCTAAATAAAACACTGGAGAATATAAAATACAATGATCAAGCAGGAAAGGAATTGCTACAAAAGCAAAGTGAAAGAAATAACTAAGCTCGGTTCTTCTTCTGCTCTGTCCGCTAGACACTCCTGCTGAGAATACTCGGCTCTGGCGCATCTCCAAGCTGAACATGTTCTTCCTCTAAGTCTGATGTACACCAAAGAAAATAGGTGTACGTCAGGGTGCATGGCACACGGTAAAACCCCACAAAAGAAAAGAACGAACGAAAACCCAAGCGGAGAATGATATGATAACCAAAACGACAAAAGAATGTGCAACTGGTAATCCAACAAAAAACGACATGCGATAACACTACTAAAACATGATAATCAGAAGAATCCAAAAATCGAACAGGTAATGAGGTCATGCAGCTAGCGATCAGAACAATCATACAAGTCACAAAGTCATACAACTAGATGGAATTAATACTTAAAAATCTACAACTCGAGACGTAGTACGTCGAGCGAAATAATCCAAACAAGGAAACCCTCATGTATATACCATATGTCGCAAATTGTAGATCATTAAATATTAACCCCAATCTATGTATGAAAAGAACACAACTGACCTACATCTCACACGAGAATCCTAATCACCTTATGTAACAAGTCATGTAACTAGCCATTCTATAACAGGTCACTGGTCCACATCTCACACAGAGTCAACATTCATATCACCGGATAACTGACTGTTCATAAATCCTCTACGCGCATCCAATACCGCTACACGAATCGGTCAGAGGACTACACGCAATCCGATTTTGGCCTGGTCCGAACTCAAGCAGAACTCGGGTGACTACACAAATTCACTGACTAAAGTGACTACACGAATTCACTTTAGCCCAACAAACCAACCCCAGTGACTACACGAATTCATTGGCGCGAGCCTGGAAGATACATCAACAGCCTTATCCGATCACATGAACATGGACTTCCCCATCCCAACTCTCTTGTATTTTCTAAGGCAACCATAAACCTCATTGAAACTCGAATTCACCACCTAAACTCAGTCAACACACCCATACATGTCACTAGGTCTGTTCATGACGCACGAGGCCACTAAGTCATGAACTACTAATGGTTCTCAATCACAATAAATAACAATAAAAACAACTGATCATGTACAATAATATCATGACAACCAGGTAATCGAAATTAAGAGTCATAAATTTATGAACGACCAACTATGTAATTTAGAAAAATAATCTTTTTCCAAAATAATTTATTTTAAATTATTGTAATCTTCCTAAAATAATTTACTTCACAAAATAATTTCTTTTAAATCGTCATAATTATCAAAATATAATTCTTTTGACGAAAATAACTTAACAACTCAAAATGACCCCTTTTTCCGAAATAAATACTTTAAAATTATCTATTCTAATAATTATTCAAAACCAACTCATTTTTCCAATTAATCCTTTTCTCATCATAATAATTCTAAAAATAATCTTTAAATATATTTTTTCCTTTAAAAACATCTCAAATAACCACTTTTATACAAAATACTTATTTCTTTAAATTACTTATCTAACATCATTATCAATATGATCATCAACAAGCCCATGCAGTTAATAACAATTCATAATCTAATCTATGCAACTAATTAATGACATATATAAATATGAAGTAACAAATCAAGAGGGGCGGGATCTTGCCTGCGAGGCCGAGGGCTTGACGACGAGCGGCGATGTTTGGGGATGGCGACAACGACGGCGGTTGTCATCACTGAGGGGCTCAACGGGGTGCGACGGGGCTGTTGGCATATCGTCGAACATGTGGCGTGCGATGGAGGCGCTGGTTGGCGACGAGATCGGGAGTGATCGGGAGAGCTTGGAAGCTGTCGTCGGGCTAGTGTTGGGGGCAGCGTGGGCAGCGGCGTGGTGAAGGAAAGCTCGGCGGCGAGGTGCTGGCTGAGGGGAAGGCTCTCGGAGAAGAAGACGATGGCGAGGGGGTGGTTCGTCGGCACGCGTCAGGCCTAAGGTTGCGGTTGCTGTCGACGTGGAGCTCGTCGGAACGCTGGAGGGAGCTGCGAAGGGAGGAGAGCTCGTCGCGGCTGAGGCGTGGGGATGGATATCAGGCGGCTGTCGCTATCGTGTTGGGGTAGACGGAAGGGAAGAAGGCTGACGGGGGAAGGGCAGTCGAGCTCGATGGCAGAGCTCAGGTCGGAGGTTGAAGAAGGAGGGGGGGCAGCGATGGTGCGTCGTGGCATGGGCGTTGGGTTTGCGTCGGCGGTTGGGTTGTACGAGAAGAAGAGAGGGAAGAGGCGATAGGACGAGCAGGGGAAAACTCAGGAGCTCAGGGCTGAGCTCGAGGGAGGAGTTGCGGCAGCTTGGTGGCGGCGACGATTTTTGCGGGTGGTGATGGGGTGGAGGTGGTGGTGGTCGGTGATGATGATGGAGAGAGGAAGAGAGAGACTGAGATGGTGATAGGGGGAGAGAACGAGAGCATGAGTGAGAGAGAGAGAACGTGGGTGAGTGAGAGAGAGGGTGGGCTGATGAATAATAGAGGAGAGAGAGAGAATGAGAGTGGGATTTCTTTTGAGGGGAGAGAGAGAATCACGTGGGTTTTAAGGGAATCAGGGGGAAACACCAGGAGGGAATTGCGGGAAATGAGGAGGAAATTAAGGAGTGATTTAGGGGAAGTGGGGTAGGAGAGAGAGATGAAGAGAGAGATACAGAGTGATATACCGGTGAGAGAGAAAACGCAGGAAAAATACCCCTATATAAAAAATATACAAGAAAAATTATTCAAATAAATATTAAAAATTTATGATCAAAATAATAATAATAACAATAATGAATAATTAATTATTAATTTAAAAAGTTTTACCGAACAGCTAAATTTATAATTAGCAAAACCATTAAAATATTATAATACAGTATTTTTTTAAATCGTAGAAAATTAGGAAAATATAAATACTCTTTTAGAAAATAATATTTAATATTTAAATACTAGAAAATTATTTAAACCAGTATTAAAATTTACGGTCATTACAGCTAGTGAAGGTAATTAGGACAATTTCGAACACAAGAGCTCCGATGATGAGGTATACATAACTTAATGATGGTGGTAAGTATGTTGAGATGCTATGTTAGTTTAAAAACTTGCTGAAAAGTATAAAGTTGTTAAGAAGATGAATTAAAGTTTATAGAAGGATGATAAAATGTTGACTAATAAAATTAAATATTCTTTTTTAGAGTTGAATACATATAACAATGTAACTGAAAATATCTAATTTGAATGTATACAGTGTTCAACGAATAGAGACATGATTTCTGATTTATCCAAGGAACTAACTAAAAAAAGAAGTTAAATTAAAAAATTAGTTGCGAGTGTAAATGAGCTTTTATGTGTGAACTGGTACATGTTGAGGCACGTGAAGTGCGAAGTTCTATTCACATGACTACATGAGTGATTGGGTTCTGATAAAAAAAATTGTTTCCAAATCAAATCAATCGCTGAGGTTGATTAGAGTGTAGACTGATGAATCAAAGATGGATTTTGGCAATCTAAGAGTAAATTCCTAGATTTTGAAGTGTTTTGAACGTGATAGGAGGGTCTCATTTTTAAGATTATGCTCGAAATAGTTAAAAAGTTCTAGGAAGTTCTAATGATGGTGAAGAATAGATCTGATTGCGGATAGGACAAACGAGTATACGAATGATGATACTGGTGTAGAGAATCAGACGTGATTCTAGTAATAGAGTTGTCACCATGCAATTATTTAGAGTCATCAAAAGAGCAAGAGATGGTTGATATGTTTTGCCTCGAGGAGGATAGTTCTACATTAGGTCGACCTTGCAAGTGGTCACGAGCGAGTGAGACACATGGAGATGGCGACATTGGATTGTGGGAGTTCAAGAACAATGAGTGCTCATATTCAGCCTAAGCCAAGCAATGAAGGAGATAGAGGCATCTGGCTCATATGGTGGAGTAGGAGAGGTGGTCCCAAATGAGCGATTCAGGTGGAGCACAAGGACAGCAAGCAAAGGGCTATTGTCGGCTCAATTCGAGGGATGTGCATGTTTGATTTGCTTCTAGTACTATGGCGAACCCCGTATATCCGTGTGTAGTGTCTTCTTAGTATTTATGTGCTTTCATATGAATGATATTTGCTTTATCCTGGAGATTGTAATAATACTTTCCGTGCAGATCTTGATGACCCAGCCTAGTGTTAAAATCCAATTTGCTAACCTTGATCAACAACTAGATTCAAACTGTGAATTCGGCAGAGCGATTGGCTTTCTTCAAGGACTTACTAACTTCTTTAACTCCCAAATTCTACTAATAAAATCCCCTAATTTCATTGGATGCGTATTTGTTTGTTTTCCGTATCTTGTTTTCAAAATAGAAAGGTAACTTCAAAGGTAAATTCTAAGAACAAAATCACCCAAATGCTCATAACAGCAACGTCACCAACCTTTGAAGTTGAAGAAACATCCAAGCATTTGATATTCGAAACCCATCAAGTACACATTTTTCCACTTCAAAAGCAACATTCAACTTAGCGCTAACAACAAGTAGGAGTACTTATTCAAATAGCATGCAAACAAAGTAACCACAACAAGTCTCTTTAATTAGTTGGCAGGAGCCTTCCACTTAGCCTGAAGCATCTTAGCAAACTCCACAAGCCTGTCAATCTCCGGCATCACCTCCTTCACCGCCTCATCAGCACAGAACCGCTCGGCCCACGCAGCCAACAGCGGCGTTTTCTCTACAGTCAATAAGTTGACACCTGTTATGTTCTCGGTGGTCCTGATCCAGCCCAAGTAGCAGCCAAGGGAGATGTCTAGGGATCCGATGCTGTCGCCGCCGAAG
Source organism: Asparagus officinalis (assembly GCF_001876935.1). NCBI lineage: Eukaryota > Viridiplantae > Streptophyta > Magnoliopsida > Asparagales > Asparagaceae > Asparagus > Asparagus officinalis. The sequence goes on from NC_033801.1 coordinate 19,316,861, forward strand.
AAACCCTTGCCTTTGCTGCAGGTTTTGAAGGCTTCTTCGAGGAATTGGAGGGACGTGTGGGCTTGGGAGACTGCTTCTGCCTTGGCTTCTTCTGTTTGTGAACTCCATGTTGCTCTCATGGAGGGGAAGAACTAGAGCAAGATATGCAAGTAGGAGGCAATTTAGAAAAGCCATCTAATATTTTTTAAGAAAACTAAAATTATATGATGAAGGATTAAGGATATGAAGACTTTATATAAATTTACATGAATTAAAATGTAATCCAACTTGTTTCATTTTTTTTAGTGGAGGTGTTTTATATATTTCCAAATATCAAATGCATTCTTTACGTTTACAAGTTTTCAAAGGAGGTCTCTATTCATAACGCTGCCTCCCTCATCAGCTACATCTTTTTAACAAACTTCGCTAACTTTTGTGACATGTTCATTGAAATGACATGCAAACTTGTAATTTCACTAACTTTTTTGCTAAAATGCGCATGACGTTAATGACACATCAATAGGATGTAATAGAAGTTTGTAAAAAGGACCTACGCTAATGACAAAGATAACATTAAGAACTCTTGCTTATGATTTCCAGATATAAAAGAGCTAGATGATATTTGGATAATACATGAGACACCTCTAATGAAATTTTGGCTAAAAATGAAACAATTTGAATCAATGAATAAACAGCCTTCACACTACGCTTATCATTCTTAAAATATTGTTTAAAGATAAGGATAGCACGATGTTAGATTTAGATGGTCAAAGGCTCAAAAGGCCTAGATAGAGACTTTCATACTTGATAAGCTCATCTATCCTTTTTCAAACCGTTGGTAGCTTCTGTGCAAAAGGTAAAGTTCCATAAGAAAAATACCCATAAACCAAAACCAAAACCAAAAAAGAAAAAAAACAAAGAAAAAAGGGCAAAAAAAAAACTACACGTTCAAATCCATCCAACAAATTCTTCAAAAAGAAAATCCTTATAGTAGAAAAGTAAAATCTGCATGCATACCTTATCATCAATGTACACAGCCCAGAAGCGCGCAACCGCTCGATCGTACGGATCATCAGGCAAAATTGCAGGCTTTCCATCAGCCCAAGCCTCATCGATGTACTCGACAATGATCATAGACTCACAAATAGGCTTCCCGTTGTGAATCATGACAGGCATCTTTTTATATACAGGGTTTGATTTCAGCAGCAAATCACTCTTCACCCCAAAAACCTCCTCCAAAAACTCATACTCAACTCCCTTAAGATTCAGCGCTACCCTTGACCTCATCACGAATGGGCTCGTCCATCGTCCCAGGATCTTCACCTCGTCTGTAGCCATATTTGGGCAGCTTGTAGTTTTGTCGCAGGATTGATGATGATCTTATACAAGTGAAGGTTAGGTTGAGTCTGTGGGCTAGCTAACCAAACACATGGTAGTAGCTGAGGATAGCCAAGTCAACTATTTGACGGGGGAGATCTAAAGAGACATGAACGAAATTGGCCCACGCGATGCCGCTGCATTAGTTTGAAAAACGTCACAATGAGTAATGGTTTAAATACTTGGTGTATCTGGTCACTTAGATAAAATATAATAATGTATACCGAAGTACTCTGAAAATACAGAGTAAGTTTAAAAAATTACTTTATTTAAATCTTTTAGTTGTAAGAGTGATTTTGGAAGTGGGTGGATTGAAAAATAAATGAGGTTTAAACTTTGGTTTATTGATAAATACCGTTTTTTGGATGACAGTAAGTTGAAAAATACTCTGGTGGGTTGGGGGAATGGGGTGGTTTTTTTTTTTTTTTTTTTTAGTGGGGTAAGTTGAAAAATACTCTGGTGGGTTGGGGGAATGGGGTGGTTTTTTTTTTTTTTTTTTTGTGGGTGGCGGGGAGGGGGTGTAAAACTCTAGTTTATAGGTAGAAACCTGAGTTTATAGGTAGAAACCTATCTATAGATTCCCATTGTTGATGTCAGTTATCAAACAGGGGGTTTATGTGTGGATTATGGAGGTGTTAGGATCCTTTGATCTCCTTTGATGGCTGATCCCCCATTAGACTGCTGAGCTTCCTGCAAAACTGCAACATGTTAAAGGAGCGGAGTTGGGTTCTTTGGTGATTCCTCCGATGATCAAGTCAGTAGTTAAGCTTTAGTGGAGAAGTAATATGGAGATATGTATTTTTAGCAAGAGATTGCTTACCTATGTGCTGCAAACAGTCCCTCTATTTATAGTAGGTACAAAGGGGTAATTTTGTAATTTTAGTCGAGTCCAAACAGACTGCTTAGTCAGCAGTTACTTTACATGTGTTGGTTGTGGGTGGCATGAGTCACCATTGTGATCAATATGATGGTGACAGAGGAAGCATGGTGCTGATGGAGTTTGATGAGTGACAATGACTATGGGGGCTATGCATTTAATATGATGGTAATTGGCTGTTGGGGTGGGGCTCGAGGATGACCACTTTCAACCTAGCCTGGGAGAGAGGGGTCGATTCGGCCTGACGAGAAGGGATGACTCAGTCTGGTAAGAAGGGACGCCTCCTCGCGAGAAGGGACGACTCAGCCTAGCGAGAAGGGACGCCTCCTCGCGAGAAGGGACGATTCGGCCTAGCGAGAAGGGATGCATGTCTTGGCCTGGCGAGAAGGGACGACTTGGTCTGACGAGAAGGGACGCCTCCTAGAGAATTGTTGACTCAGTCTGACGAGAAGGGACGACTCGTCCTGGTGAGAAGGGATGCATGTCTCGACCTGGCGAGAAGGGACGCATGTCTCGGCCTGGCGAGAAGGGACGACTAGGATTGGCAAGAAGGGGTAACTCTTCTTATGGTCCGTCTGCATTGAGTTGGGATGTAGTCTGCTTAGGACATGAATCAACAAGTTGAATATAATTAACACTTGTTTATTTCAATGGCACAATACTGGCCCCTTTTGCTCGAACTCAGCTAGCCGAGTCCGAGTGAAATAGAACTTTTTGCCTTTGTAATGAGGATGTCTCGACCTCGTGCCTTGGGTTTACTCACAGTGACACCAAGATCTAGGGGTACATGCCTTGAACTTAGGAAGATGCTAAGGTCTTTATGTCGAAGTCGACCGAGTTGATGACGTGCCTTAGTTTTATCCTAAAAATGTACCAAGGTCTTTGATGTCGAAGGCGACCGAGTTAATGACGTGCTTTGGTTTTACCTTGAAAAGGTACCAAGGTCTTTGGTGTTGAAGGGAACCAAATTAATGGCGTGCCTTGGTTTTACCCAAAAATGTACCAAGGTCTTCAGTGTTAGAGGCAACCGAGTTGATGATGTATCTTAGTTTTACTCTGAAAAGGTACCAAGATCTTTGATGTGTATGCCTTGGATGTAGGAAGATGTCAAGGTCTTTTTATCGATGACGTGCCTTGGTTTTACCCTGAATAGGTACCAAGGTCTCTGAGTCGAGTCGACCGAGTTGATGATGTGTCTTGGTTTTACCCTAAAAAGGCACCAGTATCTTTGGTACATGTATTGGGCTTATCCATGAAAATGATGCCACGATCTTTCGTTTTATCGTTGAATCGACGAAGATCGAGTGGCTGAGACTGCATACAGGTTAGTACACACACAAAAATATCTCTTATTTATGTGTCTTAATTTGACTATATTTTGGGGAGGTATCCTCTAAAATGTTTTACGTTCCATGACAAATTTGCAGGCTTTTTAGCCTTACTCTTCATTTAATCTTAGGTGGAAGTTCTTGATTGCCTGGGCTGGAAGGGATGCTTACCTCAGCCTAGCTGGGAAGGGACATCTGTCTCACCTGGCGGGAAGGGAGGAGCCAACCTGGAGAGATGGGATGACTCCTAATGAGAAGGACGAGAAAGGACACATTTTAACTCAGCTTAGAGAGAAAGGACGAGTCGGTCTGGTGAGGAGGGATGCTTGTCTCGGCCTGACAAGAAGGGACTCCTGCCTCAGTCTGGCGAGAAGGGACGAGTCGACCTGGAGGAAAATGACGACTCAGCCTGGTAACAAGGGACGCCTGTCTCGGTCTGGCAAAAAGGAACGTCTGTCTCAGTCTGACGAGAAGGGTCTCCTACCTCAGCCTGGTGGGAAGGGACGCATGTCTTGGTCTGGAGAGAAGGGCGAGAAAGGATACCTCCTAGCGAGAAAGGACGCCTCCTAACGAGAAGCATCTCATGCCTCAGCCTGTTAGAAAGGAACGTCTCTCTCGACCTGGCGAGAAGAGATGTCTATTCTCAACATGATGGAAAGCGTCTCCTACCTCAGCTTAGTGGGAAGGGATGTATGTCTAAGGGACGATTAGGTCTGGCGAGTAGGAATGCATATCTCGGCCTAGCGAGAACGGATGACTCAGTCTGGCAAGAAGGGACGCCTCCTAGCGAAAAGGGATGACACATATTGCTTTTTTAGTCGACCTTGCAAGTTGTCGACTCAGCCTGGCGAGAAGGGATAACTCGGCTTGATGAGAAGGGATGCATGTCTTGGCCAGGTGAGATGTAAACCGAAGGCACAAGGTCGAGGCATCCCCATTACAAAGGCACGAAGTTCTATTTCACTTGGACTCAGCGATCAAAAGGGGCCAGTGTTGTGCCATAGAAATAAACAAGTGTTAATCACATTTAACTTGTTGACACGTGTCCCAAGCATACTACACCCTAACTCAATACAGACAGACCAAAAGAAGAGTTATCCCTTCTTGCCAGGTTGAGTCGTCCCTTCTCACCTGGCCGAGCCATCCATTCTCGTCAGGCTGAGACAGACATCCCTTATCGCCAAGCCGAGTCGTCCCTTATCATCAAGCCGAGTCAACAATTTATGAGGCCAACTAAAAAGGCGGTACGAGTCATCCCTTGTCCCCAGAAGGTGTCCCTCCTTGGCAGGAAGTGTCCCTTGTCACCATCATATTGATCACAAATGTGACTCATGACCCCCACAACGAACACATGTAAAGTAATTGCTGATTAAACACTATGCTTGGACTTGACCAAAATTACAAAATTGCCTCTCTGTACCTACTATAAATAGAGGGACTGCCTGCAGTGCATGGGTAAGCAATCTCTTACTAAAAAACACACTATCTCCATATTACTTCTCCACTCAAGCTCAAATATTAACTTGATTATCAGAGGAATCATCGTAGAACCCAACTTCGGTCCTCTAACGTGTTGCAGTTTTGCAAGAAGCTCAGCAGTCTATTGGGGGATCAGCCATCAAAGGAGATAAATGGACCCTAATACCTCCATAATCCACATATAAACCCCCTGTTTGATAACTAATATCAACACCCATGACACGGTATTAGTATTAAAAGCACCAACAAAATAATAGTTTAAGCACTTATGCTTAAAATACATCACCTACTTGATCACTTATAACGATAATATAGTCAATTATATTACACCGCGTACCAAAGTCAATTATATTACACCGTGTACCAAAGTCTGAAATAAAAATTAAGTTTTAAACTAATTTTGTAGATTGTTTTCAACTCTAAGAGTAAGTTTGTAACTAGATAAGGTTAGATATAAATAAGGATAAAACTTGGGTAAAAACCCCTTCTTACAAGTGTCCGGAATTAAAAAAATTTGGGCTAAAGCTTTGGGTTTATAAGAATATTTTTGAGCTTGAAAGTCAATGGATTTTAAAATAAAAAGGGTTACACTTTTAGTTTATTAGTGAAACATCCCTAGTAAAACTTGAATGGGGCTACAAAAATAAATTTGGGGTAAGGCCTTTAGTTTATGGGGGAAAAACATCCAATGGAAGCGCGTGGGTTTTAACATAAATGGGGCTTACAATGGGCTCAATTGGGTGGGTTTTAAAATAAATGGCGTTTAACTTTGGGTTTTGTAGGTAAAAACTTGAAAGAAGAAAAAAAGAAAGGAGTTTTAAAAAAAAGACCATTTTTGCTAAATAATTAGCAAAACCGCTATTTTGCTAATTATTTAGCAAAACCGACCTCTTTTTGGCCAATAGGCCTGTTTGCATCAAAAGTTGCTTCCATTGATAATTCTATTGAACTTCGGTCGTTTACAACGAATTACAATGCTTCCATTGATAATTCTATTGAACTTCGGTCGTTTACAACGAATTACAATGAAAAAAATTAGAAAATTACAACTCTTGAGAAACTAACACAGAAGTCGTTTATCGAATCCTGTTTTTGTGGGACTTTGCCTGTGCCGGGAACACTTTGGTTCGTGGATCGCCGAATCACAGATCGTGAAGGGGGTTTACTGATTCTGACTTTGTTTATCGAAGTGAGAACTTGAAACGATATCTTATCAAAGTAAGATAGTCGTTCTTCTTAAAATCAAGTCAAAGCTCAATTTCAAGAAGTTACACGAAAACTTAAATCTGCTCTCTCTGCTCTGAATTGCTCGAAAATATGCTCGACCCTCGTTAGAAGTGACCCTAGGGGGGTATTTATAGCCTCAGGGGTCTGTAACTGAAAAAACTCAACAAATGACAAAATTAGTACGGCGAGACAGTGTTTACTGTCTCGGCGGGCGAGACAGTGTTTGCTGTCTCGGCCCGCGAGATAGTAAATTTGATGGACACGTGTAGGGCAGTTATCGAGGTGATTTTGACCATTTCAACACTGTCTCGCTGGCGAGACAGTAAACACTGTCTCGCTGCGAGACAGCAAACACTGTCTCGCTGGCGAGATAGTTCATATCTGTCATTTTTGAGTAATTTTTTCTATGTTCGGATATCTATTGGTATTTTTTGACACCTACAGATACCCCCTCCAAAGTATTCCAGACTCATTCTTTTATAGAGGAGTTCTGGGATGCTTTGGATAAGATAGATTACGATCTCTTCAATGCTTGGTCGAGTAGATCTTGTAAAATGGCTTCGACTCTTGATCTCTTCATCCATTAGTCTATTCAGTTCTTTGTAGAATAGCTAATACTTCTCCGGCATTGCGTTTATCGCTCGACCGTTGTTGAGATCTTGAATTGAAGTTGGTATTTCCAGATTGATGCTCGTTTGTCTCTCGAAAGTTCGTCAGGTTATCCTTAAGAATATTCAGATTAATATTCTCCAGAAACTTCCTGTTGAGGGTAGGAATACAGTTTAGACTCGTGTACCCATTGGAGTATCCCTCTGTATCGCATTTGGGCTTTTGACTAAGCAAATATCCACTGTCTCATGCTGTGAGGTAGTGTTTGTTGTCTCATAGTGCGAGACAGAAGGGTTTGCTGTCTCGCTCAGCGAGACAGAGTTCTCTGTCTCACATTGCGAGATAGAGTTTTCTATCTCGCTCAGCGAGACAGCGTTTTCTGTCTCGCTCAGCGAGACAGAGTTTTCTGTCTCGCGCTGCGAGACAGTCAGTATATAAGTCGGACTTAGGGTTTTTTGATCTTTTCACGTCGGGTTTGGGGCGATTTCTGGCGACTCTCCGACGATTTTCCGACTTTTTTCTGCAAGTTCTCGGCTTCCCTTTGCTCTCTTCGTTTCTGATTTGAGTGGGGTTGTTGTTTGGGGGAGACTTTACTCGGATTTTGAAGGTTTGTTCACTCTCTTTCTTTAAAAATCTCAACTTTCCTTGACTGTGACTTTGCATGCAATGTTTCTGGCGCATATTGTGATGTATTTGAGTGTTATCCTTGTTGATTCTGAGCCCGAAACCCTAATTTTCTTATTTCACACCTGTTATGAGATAGCGACTATATCTTATGGAGTAAGATATACCGTTTTCTCTAAAATTTTAGGACTATACTTACACAGCTTATGTGTATCTCCTGTATCAGTCCATTTTCCTGCCACAATCTTCACCGTCGATGCAGTTACGGGCCAGAGTAGTGTCACTCATTCTTATTATGAGGGGCTACTGTTAATCGAGTCTGTTCCTCAGTTCAAGTCAGATTACAGCGAAGGGGCCCGAGAGTTGATTCAACGAGGTAGTTGCCGTATTCTGCGACGGTTAATCACGGACGCAACCTTAATTTTAGAGCAGGACTCAAACCAATGTATAAGGAAACCAGACTTCTTGTTTGGTGACTCCATAAAGGATCCGACGATTGCTTTCTGCAAGCCTGCGCAATGGTTACACGAGAATGGTTCGTTATTCTTGTACTTGCCCTTTATCCCTCGAGAGCACTCACTGTTAAAGTTCAGGAACTTATCGGTTGGACGTGAAATGTTCTGGAGGTTAACCGAAAACCACGAACGTATTCATTGTGGTTTCATTAGGAAGGAAGCCACCCCAGGTTCCAGTGAAAGAGCTTCTGTTGTTCGAGATCTATAATCCTGACACTAATACGTTCTTCACCAAGAACGGGGAGCTCGGGTTACCATTGCACGAAATGATGAAGGTGTCTGGCTTGCCCATAGGCGATGTTCCATATCAAGAGTTCTTCCCAACCACCAGTCAGCTTAATAAGATGAAGGATCGGTCATCTGTGACCCACGAGACTTTATGGGAGCTGACTTGTCATTATCATATAGCTATGGCTGAGATGGAAACCAAAGCTAGGAAGAAATCTCCCCAGGTCAGCTTAAAGCAATTCGCCGATTATCTGTTCAAAAACCTGGAGGATCGATCGGGAGAGGTACGTGGATTATCTCCTTTGAGCCCGGGTGACATCAATCGGCTGTTGGAGAAAACAAACGCACAATCTTACACTTCTCATTTAGAAGATGGATTTTCGCACGGAACTAAATTCCGCCCTTATCTGTGGCAAGCTAGTGTTCCGATTTGCCCTACTACTCTGCTGGCTGGCTTTCTGGCCATATGGTTGAAAAGGTGTGTAGTTCCCCACCAATCTTCTGATGCTATGCCATTGGAAGTGTTGTACCCAGCCGTCCAGTTAGCCACAGGTCACAGATTATCCTTGCTTCCTGCTATGGTGGCGGCTATTCACAGTGGATTACGGCAGTTAGTTTCCGCATTCACACAAGGGAAAAAGAAACCCTCTGCCAGTATATCTGTTCCGAAATTAGAATTACCCTACACTTATTTGATGACATGGTTGGTTCTGCACCGGTCAGATTTAATGGAAGCTCCTGAGACAGTGGATCCTAGTCTTCCTCTTTTACAGACCCTTGAGGGTTGCAAATGGATCAAACATCGATGGCCGGACATAATGAGGCAGTTCAAAATTCATAAGTGTTGGGAATTCTTCCCCTGTTTCCCTCAATTCTCCGGTACGTATAATACGACCTTGTTGGATGCTGAAGAGCCAAGGCAGAACCGTACCATTCTAGATGTCGGGTGCTTCAGGTGGTTGATGAACATTCGACCTGGTTATTTATTGTTCCGGGTAAGAGACGTTTGTCACATTGAACCCTATCTTCCATGTCGATTCGCCCGTCAGTTCGGCTATGATCAGATATATGTCGGCAACCCAAACCGTCACCTTAGCTTTCGAGGTAGACTTATCGACGGGGCGAGAGCTTGGTTTTGGAGCATTACCAGCTGCACAAATGTTGAATTCGATCTCCCTTTGGAGGCGCCGCCTCTACGGATGACCTTCCTCTTTTGTAAGTGGTTGATTGCCGCTAATATCGTCACTCGACGTAGGAGAGTATCGGACTCAGAGGAAGAGGCAGCTCTGCGGCCAGCGACAGAGGCGACTCGTGAGGAGACTATGGTGTCGACTCGAGGAAAAGAAGCTGCTGAATCCTCGAGAAAAGGAAAGGAACCATCCCGCCGAACGGATAGTGAAGAAGAGTTTGATAGTGAAGCGACCGAAACTTCTGAAGGGGCGGACGAGACTGATTCACTCTTTCTTTGATAGGGGACTTGTGCGCCCATCTGCTGTGCCTACTCAATCACAAGCTGCTCCGAAAAAACGGAAAGAGAGAGTCGTCATGACCTATCCTAATCGGATGACGGTAGACGTTCTCAGTGGAGACGAAGAGGATGAAGAGGATACAGTGCCTCTTGCTCGTAGGCAAAGATCTCAATCTTCCACTCAAGCTCAGACTCAATCTTCTCCCAGAGTTGAACTGCGCACTAAATATCGCCATGAAGGTTCTTAAGCACGATTACTGAAGAGACAGAAGAAAGCTGTCTCTAAGCCACGCGTTCATCTTCCTGCTCTAGAAGAGACGTCTGATCGTAGTGCTTCTTCTGATGAACAAGGTAACTATTTGTCTTTATCGCTCTCATACTTCTTAACGCTCAAACTTATTTCATGCTCAACTTCTGTAAGGAGTCAAGAAGAAGGAGAATTGCCAGCTGATACTGCTTCTCCCGGAGGTATGGAGACTGAGGAGATCAGCTTCGTCCAGCAAATGCATGATGCTCTGAAAGAAGGACCAGCTGATGTTTCACCAACTCCTGACATTGATCCATCGGCTGCGGATACAGGTACTGATCTTTCTCCCCTCGGAAGAGAAATCCGAGAAATGAATGAGTCAGACCGTGTGCCTCCTTTAATGACCAGTGCGCTTTGTCTCCTTTTAGTCAAACTAAAAGAAGCGGGTACAAGTAGTGGAGCTCTTGACTCTGTCCCCGTCAACGAAGGTAAAGTTAAACTTCGTCTTGAGCAAATTTGTCTAAATTTATATGGTATTTATGGCTCATCACGTTCCGTAGATGCCACGATGCACGAATCAACTGAAGGAGAAACTATCCATGCTACTAAAGTCGACGATTTTAATGATTTCGACTTTAATCTTGATATCTCAGAGGACGACCATCAGCGAATCCTTGATTCTTTGTCGAGGAAAACTCCTGATGTTGCTACAGGATCAGATGTATAAGTGTTTGAATTATAGGACCAGTTGCTGGAACTGATACTACTATAATCATTGGAACATCTGATCAACCGGTTAATCGTGATCTCGTGCCATGGGCGGGAACTGAGGTTGATTTGCAATCGTCTGTTCTCGAGTCTCAACCTACTACTCCTATGGACCCGATGATGATAGAAGTCACCGTCACTCCCCAGATTAGTCCGGTCGCAACAAAAGCGAGACCAACTGAAGAAGTTGGTATGTCGGCCGATGTTGTGCCTAGAGTTAGTGAGTTTTACCTATCATTTGTTTCAAATTTCGGATTAACATTCCATTATGCTCATTGTAATCTTTCTGTTTGTAGAATCCCCTCCTAAGGAGCCTTTTAGCTTGGACCCGAAATTCTCTGAGGCTGAGATTGAAAAATCTTCTGACGTAGCTGGTGCGTCAAAAGCTGCTATTCTTGAACCCACATTGGTTATTCAGGAAGCTGGACTACCATCCTTGGGTGAACAAAGTCATGCTGAAGGCTCTTCCGTCGAACTTGGTATGCTTCAGCTCATTATTGTTTATGAATTTTAAGTCTCGAGTACTCATTTTCTTCTTTTTCTGTCACAGTGCTTTCCTCAACCTTGCTTGACTCTATTAAAGCCCTGGCGTCCGATAAGGATCCCGATAAAGCGTTTATCTGTTTAGATATCCATAGTTTCGTTTATTTCCTGAACTTTATGATTGATCGGATTCTGCACCAGGGATCACCCTTTGACAGCTTCAGGAGATCACTTGATCGTCATATAACAGGAATCAGAGAAGATGGATATCCTGAATTGGCTGACTCTATTGAAGCTCACTTAGCCCAGCTGAAGCAACAATTTGAACACTTGAGGGACCTTAAGACTGGCAGTGTTTCTTCTTATGTATCTTCTCAAGTAGATCTCAAATTGCAGGAATGGTATGCTTCACAAAAATCAGCAGAGGTTGAGCTTCAAAAGTTGAGAGATCGTGTAACCCAAATGAGGTTGGGGATTGCCAAGAAAGTGCAGACCAAGGCTGGCTTACTTCAATCTTTAGAACAACATCAAGCTCATATAGCCCGCTTGGAGAAGGAGCTTGTAGAGGCTAAGGACGCTGAGAATATTCTAAAACTTGATTTGGCTGAAGCTGAGCGCGTCGAAGCCGATTTATCCCAACAGTTGGAGCTTCAAAATAGGAAGCTCGTTGAAACTGAACAGGAAATTCTCTAAGCTCGGAATACCAGCGAAGAATCCCTAAGAGCCAACCTGAAATCTGAATTTGAACAAGCTTATGTGGAAATGCTCTCAGGACTTGAAGAGCAAATTTGTAATTATAAGTTATGCTTGGATTAAAACAAATTCTTCTTTTGTAATGACATTTTTTTTATCAAAAGTTCTTATGAATAGAGTGGACTCTTTTGCTTACCATATCTTATTATGATTATTCATTCTTGTTTAGAACAAATAAACATAATACTTATAGGATTTTTGGCAAACCCTCAGCCATAAACGGATTTGATATGCCTTTACCGACTACCGTTTGAATCGGGCTAGTATGTGGATTATCTAAGTCCGTTCCACATATAACGTTGTACTAAAAGAATTAAATTCTTTTAGATTTTAAACTACAATGTTGAATATGTAGGCTACATGTGTTAGATGTAGGCTTATCTCTAATAAGGGATAGAGATAACATCCCCCATGTGCGAACGACATGGATTTTAAGATGCAAGTAGGCTGCGTTTCCTATATAGGACAACAGTCCCAACATTACACAGAAAGAGTTGAGTATTTCGTCTTTCAGTCTCTTGTTTGTTAGTAGAGATGAACCCAAAATCGGAGAGGGAGAATTTTATATTCTATCTCCTGGTCTCTTGTTTGTTGGTAAAGATAACCCAGAATTGGAGAGGAAGAATTTTATATTCTATCTCATGGTCTCTTGTTTGTTGGTAGAGATGAACCCGGAATTGGAGAGGAAGAATTTTATATTCTATCTCCTGATCTCTTGTTTGTTGGTAGAGATAAACTCAAAATCGGAGAGGAAGAATTTTATATTCTATCGCCTATTGCAAAAGAAACCCAAAGTGGAATCTCCACTTAGAGAATCTGGACTGGTTTGAATAATCCTAACTGTCATAAGGTTTGATTATTCAATTCAAAAGTGGATTTTTCGTTCGCAAAACGAACCGAAAAGAGGTTTTGATTGTGGTCCTAACTGTAGTAAGGTTTGACCAAGTGAGAGTTTTGAGACGATCCTAACTATAGGAAGGTTTGATCGCTCGATTTTGTGGACCTCTCGTTCATAGAAGGAATCGAGAGGGGAATTTGGTTTTGGTCCTAACTATAGTAGGGTTTGACCAAATGAAAGGTGGGAGTTTAAATGATTTTAATCCATGACGGATTTTGGTGTACCCTTCGTCGATTTATTTGATCGGTGAGGGATTTTGTGAGGAAAGATTAACTGTTTACAGATTTGAATCTCATCTCAACAAAAGCTGTAAAAGAACTTTTATGATAGCATATTATTTGAAATATCGGTTTCAAATTGAGAACAATTAACTGATCTTGGGTTATACTTTTATGATAGCATATTATTTGAAATATCGGTTTCAAATTGAGAACAATTAACTGATCTTGGGTTATCCCGAAATATCCTATATAGGATTCTGATAATCATATTTTATTACAATTTTATACCCTTATTATCTATTTTATATGAATAAATATACCACTAATAATTATTTTTATCTTTTAATTGTAGGTTAATGAAGAATAAATCTCAAACTCTCATCTCTCAACAAAAACCCATTGATTAAATGAAGAAATGAATCAAGAAGCCAATCGGAGAAAATCAAAAATCCAATATGATAAGAAATCATATTCAAAATGGTTGGCCACAAAGAAATGACGATATCTCCTAATCCGGAAGACGGAATTTAACATATAATATATGAAAATCGCCTATCTCGACGAGACGAAGCTATCCGTGAAATCAGAATTTGGAAATAGTGGGCATCGATGTCGGCATCGATGTGAGCATCGATGCTGGCATCGATACCTGCATCGATGCCTGCATCGATACCAGATTACTGTAGCGCGCGTCAATGGCTGATTTTGCTTGTCTTGGGGCTCAAGTTTGATCCAATGGCTCTCATTCACTGATGTTTACTATAAATAGGGGTTGAGAGTGAGATCGATACCAGATTACTGTAGCGCGCGTCAATGGCTGATTTTGCTTGTCTTGGGGCTCAAGTTTGATCCAATGGCTCTTATTCACTGATGTTTACTATAAATAGGGGTAGAGAGTGAGGGGTTAGAGGTGTGAAAATTTTTGTAACTCCTTTTGGAGAGGAGGGCTACTCTTAATTGAGAAGGCCTTCCAAAATTGTAACTTTAGTTGCAATTAATAATAATAATTTTTTTACCATTTTAAATTTTTCTCTTCTTCTCTTTATTGGATGATGAAGATGAAGATGAAGATGGAGAATTATTTGAAGGTTTGTATTTCTTTTCTTTTTCTCTTTTATTAGTGTAGATTTATTTCTATGCTTGTAGTTTAGATTTTATTTTCTTGTTAAATAGCCAAGAGGCTAGAACCCTCTTGCCTTAGATTTATTTCATGCTTATAGAATAGATTTATTTTCTTGCATTTAATTCTTGCAATTTTATTTTATAGTTTAGATTTTGCAATTAGATTTAATTTCTTATACTATTCAACTTGAGGCTAGAACCCTCTTGGGTTTAGTTTTTCTTTTTGTTTATTTTTATTTTGTTTGATTCGCTTTTAGGCTAGAACCCTCTAGGGAATCACCCTTTTCTAAGAAGTGGGTTCAATTGTAGATTACCCATATCTATAATTGAATCCACCATCTTTAATTTCTTGCATTTTCTTTTATTCTAGAATTTTGTTCTTCATTCTTGAATTTTTATTTGTTTCTTGATTTTATTCATTTTTCCTTCTCACCTTATTGATCATACTCAAATCCACTCTCACTTACACTTTGCACCTATTTACACACCATTTTCACTCTCTCAATCTCTTCACAATCACATTCACTTATCACTCCTACTTGTCACGCACACAACATAAGAACCGATTTCATATTTTCTCCTACAAAACACCTTCCTCGTGGGATCGATATCTTAAATACTATAACTTGACACGGTTGTGCACTTGCAACCTTTTTGGTACATGTTTATGCCGCATCAAGTTTTTGGCGCCGTTGCCGGGGAAGGTGCTTAAGTAGGTTTTAATTATTTTGGTTCTTTAACTTGTGTGTTTTTTGTGAAGGAAACGCTTGGAGCTTGAAGATCGCGGATTGGAGAGCTAGGATTTGAAGATTTGCTTTCGGGTAAGTCCTCTTTCTAGTTTTTAATTCCACCCTTTAGCTACTTCTTCACAATTAGAGACAATTAGGACTAAAAAAAAAGAGATTTTATTTTTTTGTTGACCATAATAAAATTCATCCTCCACTTTGACATTTACTAACAAGATAATAAATTCAAACAAATCCCCCCTTCTCATTTGTTTGATTGTTAACCCTAATTAAAAAAAAAGATTTTTCTTTTCCATCCTTTTTAGTTGCTTTTAATTCATAGGGTTGCATTTCATATAGTGTAGGAATTCACCAAGTGATTTGAGCATCTTGATTTGACACACACTTAAAAATATTTTTAAGGGCAAAACCCCATAATCAAGATAAGGTGAGGGATTTCATCACCCTTTCCTTAGCCCAAAAATCACTAATTCCTCACTACACCACCCAAGCCTAATAAAACTCATTAGACGTTGGCCCCTAAGGATTCGAGCTCAATAAGGAACAAGAAATCCTTAAGTGAACCGGTTTAAGTTTTCTCAGATTAGTTGGTGTCCCTTTCTTCGCAAGTTTAGAGAATGGTTGACATTTTCCGGACAGATTTGATATAAACTGACGGATGTATGCCAATCGACCTTGCAACCCTCTGAGTTCTTTAAGATTTCTCGGGGGTTGTAGCTCGTGTATTTCCTTCACCTTATCAGGATCAATATGAATACCTTTTGTGGTGACGACGAACCCGAGGAATTTACCGCTGGACATTCCAAGGAAGGATTTAGTCGGGTTCATTTTTAGCTGATGAATTCTCATAAGCTCGAACATTGTCTTCAGATCGTTAATGTGGTCGTTTTTATCACGACTCTTAACGACCAGGTCATCAACGTAACATTCGATGGTCTTCCGGAGGTGCTCTTGAAAGATCTTCGTCATTGCTCGTTGGTATGTAGCACCGGTATTCTTCAAACCGAATGGCATAACAGTATAACAAAAGACACCTAGGGGTGTTCTGAACGCTGTATGTTTTTCATCATCCGGGTGCATCTTGATTTGATTATACCCAGAAAATCCATCCATGAATGACATTCTTTCAAACCCGCATGTGTTGTCAATGATGACGTCCGTAATCGGTAGAGGAAAGTCATCTTTGGGACAGGCCGTATTCAGATCTCTGAAGTCAATGCAGATTCTAATTTTTCCGTTCTTTTTGAGGACTGGAACGATATTGGCCAACCATTCAGGATGTTGTTCTTCTCTGACAAATCCCGAATCAATTAGCTTCTTGACTTCAGCTTCTATCGCCTCCATAATCTGCGGACGAAACCGTCTTTGTTGTTGTTTGACAGGTTTAGCATCCGATTTTATATTAAGGCTGTGCATTGCTACATTTGGATCGAGCCCCGACATATCTTCGTAGTTCCAAGCGAAAACGTCGATATAATCTTTAACGAGGGCAATTAGTTCCTCTTTCTCATCTGGTGGAAGATCACCGCTAATAAATATAGGCTTTGGATTATTTTCGTCACCCATGTTAACTTGGACTACTTTATCCTCTGTAGGAGGTTCTCTTTGTTCAAATCGATCACCGTATTGGATATTCATGTAATGTATCCAAGGATCTTCCCAAATGGGCAACTGATCGTCTTCTTCTGTTGTGGAAGGATCGACTGTCACCATGTTCGACATTAGGGTCTTAAATCTTTCTCCAATGCTCACATCAGAATCCCAAGTTGAAGCATCGGATGAATGCCCACTCTTATTTATTAGTTGGCTAATAATCTGTTGGCCATATTCGTCATCAGATGATGAAGTATAACCTAAACCCCTTTTATGACTGTAGTAATTATCAGGTCTCCCTTTTGGTACGTAGGCAGGACGGGGTGGAACCCTAACACCTTGACCAAAATGAAGACCTTCACCGAGCGAGAGGTTATAGCCTTGGTTCGTCATATAATCATTCACTTGTGAATTGTATCGAGAGAAATGTCGCCCGGGTTCCTCATCATCTGAGTTAGTGTCCAAGAAAAGATCAGGAATTGGGGATGCATCCCCTTTTCCAAAGATTATTTCTTTTTCACCCCCTGTCTTTGCAGGTAGGATTACGGTTGTTCCGGCTGAATTTTGTAGATATTTCGTCATTGTGCAGGACGAGCGAAGTGGCATATGTAGATTAGGATCGTTATACAATTCCTGCATTACATTATCAAGACAACGCGAGTACTCTAAATCACCATTTATTATTTCATCGGCAAGTTGCCAGTTACAACTTTCGTCTGACGATTCATCGCCGTCAAGATCGATTACAAGAGGTTCAATGTCATTTAGTACAAGACCTTTATTATAATCGAGCCCGGCTTCGGTATCAGATTCTTCTCCGCTATCCGTGCCATGGGCCGATGGTTCAGTATCGGATTTAGCACCATAAAGAAGGGAGTCAGTAAAGTAATTTTCTAACCCCTTGAATGGTTGCTTATCCGCGACCACCGTCTTGACCTCCTCATTAGTGTCAACATACTTCAAACACTGATAGAGGGTGGAGGGAACTATAAGATTACCGTGGATCCATGGACGACCCAACAGTAAGTTATAAGAAGTCTCCGCATCGATCACATAGCAGGTGACTTCAGACTTTAAATCTCCGAGTTGACACTTCACCCGGATTTTTCCTAACGGTCTTGACCAGCTAGTATTGAACCCATAGATAACCGTCCCTGTGGAGGCTAACTTGCTGGCGGGGATTCTGAGGTGGTACATCAACCGAAGTGGCATGATGCTAACAGCGGAACCCGGATCGACTTGAATCCGGTTGACTATGCTCGAACCGATATATCCAGTAAAATATAACGGTCTATCATGCTTTGAATTCCTGACTTGCATGTCTTCTTTTGTGAAAGCAATGCAAGGAAATTTGGTGGCTGCCAGATTGCAATGCTGCACTGACGATTCTGGCTCTTCAGGAGCTGGCTTGACCTGAGTTAAGAATACTTCAGAATCAGCCAAAGCTTCTTGTAAAGCTTCCCTGGTTTCCTTCGAGAGGCGCAGCAACTCGTACAATGTGATTCTTGCTGGGATATTAGCCAGCTGAGCCATGACATCGAAACGGTATGGTGCGTTCGAGCTTTCCGGTTTATCTCATCCAATCGGTCGATTGAAACTAGACTGCTTCGGAACTTGAACCTCTTTGCGTTGGGGTTCCTTCTCTTTTTGCTTAGCCGGTTGTTGTGGCTTTTCAGCAGCTACTGGAGGAGTTGCAACTACCCCCAGCTCTTTCAGAGTTGTAGCATTTGGGTCAGAGGTTTCAGGATATTTATAATGGTATTCATTCCCACCTCTTGTAGCGAAAACTTCATGTTCCCCCTCAGAAAGTGGTAAAGCTACAATATGTTCATCATTCTTCTCCGGAATTGCCGAGGCTCCAT
Source organism: Asparagus officinalis (assembly GCF_001876935.1). Lineage (NCBI taxonomy): Eukaryota > Viridiplantae > Streptophyta > Magnoliopsida > Asparagales > Asparagaceae > Asparagus > Asparagus officinalis. Next base: position 19,335,265 of record NC_033801.1, read on the forward strand.
AACAGGACTTCTCTTTTCCCTTGCTTTTTGACTTCTTCTTCGACGTGGATATTGTCCATTGTTCATCTTCAAACAAATCCGGATGAACCCAAAGGATTTCGCCGTTGGGGGTTGTGTGAGATACAAGCCCCTTCTGGCGCTGTCCATGAGGGTCATCGTTGATGGTTTGTATTTTTACTTTGGATACTGGTTCGGCTTGAAACCAGGATAAAGGAACTGATCCGAAGCTAATAGACACCGCATTTGCACCTACTTTCTTCTCTTTCGGCTTCGGTGTCACGATGCCAACATCAATTAAGGTTTGTATTTTGTCTTTCAAGACATAACACACCTTAGTGGGATGGTGGACCCTTCTGTGATATGCATAATACTTCGGGTCATTGATCTTCGTTGCTTCTTCTTGGTTTGTGACCGGCGGAAGCTTGATCTTGTTATTCTCTAACAGGTATTTGAAGATAACCGGAACTTCATCATCTTTGAAAGAGTATTCCTTCGGGAATCTGGGCTCAGAAGGTTTAAACTGCTTCGGAGGCTGTTGATTCTGATTTGGTGCCAACTGAAAGGATGACTGTTGCGGTTGTTGTTGCGGCGGCTGTTGTGACATTTGATGTGCGTCCACAGCAGCTACGGACCCTCTTCCTCTGCCTCGAGGGTTAAAGTTTTGCTTTTGATTATTAGCTGGTGGCAGACCTCTCTCTAAATTCTTTCTCTTGAGAAAGCGTTCAGCCTGTTCACCTCTCACTTTCAATTCCTTCCAAGTTTTAGAAGGTACAACCCCCATTACCTCTAATACATCCAAGGACAGGTTATTATGACATGTTTGCAGAATAAATTCTTCTGTGAGTGGATCTCTGCAGTTCACCGCTTTGTCCCGGAATCGTTTGACGGAGACATCAACCGACTCCCCATTTATCTGCTTCTCGTCTAACAACGTGCCAATAAAGACCTCTGTGTCGTCGTCGAAGAAATTGGTGAGGAACAATCCTTCCATATCTTCCCATCTAGTGATACTCTCAGGTTTAAGGCATCGATACCAATCGAAGGCAGACCCGCGAAGGGTTCCTACGAATGATCGGACCATCAGGGCTTCGTTCCTGGATATTGCGCCGAGATGCGACTTGAAATAGATCAAGTGCTGAGTTGGTGAACCCCTGCCATCAAAAGGAGTAAAGTTAATCAAATTAAATTTCTGGGGATAAGGAATCAGGTCCCACTCCCTCGGGACCGCTTCCGGAATTGTCTTTATCTGGAGGAGGATCGTCGAAGATAGTCTCATCTTCTTCATTACGCCGGCTGGATTCTGCTCTTTGGCTTGATTCCGGTTGATGTTGTTGAACCTGCAAATCTCGCATCTGCTGCATAGTCAACTCCATCTCGGTTTTGAATTCAGCTCTAATTTCCTCGCGTTGTTTAGTCAACGCTTCCTATAATATGTGTGCCAATTGATCCGGGGTGATTGTAAATGATTCTCTGATTCGCCCTACGCTGGATGCGGTACTGTCTGAAGCTACAGCAGAACAAGTGTCTGACAGTTCTTCATCTGAAGATAATCCTTCGTGCATCCTTTTGTAGTCTCGACGTCGGTTGGCTCTTCGTTGCAACCGTGACATTCTTTGAGAGAGACCCCGCTCAACTCTCCCTCCCGGAGAGAAATCAGGGTCGGGGTTGACAGACTGTTGCCTTCCTCTGCCGGTCATATTAATAGTGACCTCAGGGAATTCATCTTGTTGAACTGTCGGTTTCTTCTTGTTGAAACGCCTCATTTTGGGTCTTGACGTTTCATTGGAAAGCATTTGGAATACGGAGACTCTTGTTGAATTATTTTTTGAGCATCCGCATTCTGTCAGCACCGCCTTAATGAGTCTCTCGCAAGCGCAATGAGACTCGTTTTCTCGGACAATCCTTTTTCTTGAATTATTTCTCTGATAGTATAGCTCATTACTATTGTGATTTGAGCAACCTATCTGTGGTTTCTGAACCTTGTTAACATGCACAGGACGACTAGTTGTCACCACTGAGCGATCCAAGGTTAAATTTTTAAATACACCCCCATGGGGGTGTGGAGTTTTCATAGGTCCTAAACGAGAATGAACTGGTATTCTTTAGTTCTGGACTTGTGAAATTCTGACAGGAGGGTGTTTACGACCCCCTGTATATGAAACCACTACGGGTTTATTTACTGGACTTGGGTTTTCTTTGACTGGGGCTTTGCCTCGATCGTCAGCCGAAGGACCGAGGCGATCCGCCATGGTGATCTTAAATTTGGATAAATCTGGGCTGACCCAGGGTTTCACCGGTGATGCGGTAGACGGGCCCGGAACAGATGTTTTCAGACACCAACTCCTTCTTGATTCCTTGTGTTTGTTGACGAAGAGCGCGAGCACGGGCGGCCTTCGCCTGACGCCTTTGTATCCGTTCCTTAAGGGTTGAGCCAGCCCTTTTGACGAGGGTCCACTCCTCCGTCGTAAGTTGTGCAGAAATGTGATTATTTTGCCATTGAGGCAACGAGTCACTTTCTGTTTCCTCGACTCTAGGTCCGCATAGTAATGGACCCCATCGGTTTGTTGCTTGGCCTTAGCCAATTGACGAGCATGGCGCTGGCGCTGTCTCTGACGAGCTCTCTTCGTCAGCACCAGTGAGCTATTGATCAATGACTCCGTAATGGGTGTAGAGTCGTTTTGAGCAGGGATGTTGCAGGCAGATTCCTTAGCGATGATCGGGCAAGAATCTTTGCCTGCGGCCTCCGTTGGAACTGCAGACTTGAAAGTTTTCTTATAAGACGAAATCTTCCTATATTTGCGAGTCGAGGAAGATTTCGCGGATGAGGACGACAAATACTCCTCAAACTTCGCCCGATCGAACTCGTATTTGATCTCTTCATTGACAACGATCTTGATCGGTTACGACACCGCGGCCTCGGCAGCGAGGCCGCTGGCTCCCACTGTGGTCGCCAGTTTGTTTGCATCAAAAGTTGCTTCCATTGATAATTCTATTGAACTTCGGTCGTTTACAACGAATTACAATGAAAAAAATTAGAAAATTACAACTCTTGAGAAACTAACACAGAAGTCGTTTATCAAATCCTGTTTTTGTGGGACTTTGCTTGTGCCGGGAACGCTTTGGTTCGTGGACCGTCGAATCACAGATCGTGAAGGGGGTTTACTGATTCTGACTTCGTTTATCGAAGTGAGAACTTGAAACGATATCTTATCAAAGTAAGATAGTCGTTCTTCTTAAAATCAAGTCAAAGCTCAATTTCAAGGAGTTACACGAAAACTTAAATCTGCTCTCTCTGCTCTGAATTGCTTGAAAATATGCTCAACCCTCGTCAGAAGTGACCCTAGGGGGGTATTTATAGCCTCAGGGGCCTGTAACTGAAAAAACTCAACAAACGACAAAATTAGTACGGCGAGACAGTGTTTACTGTCTCGGCGGGCGAGACAGTGTTTGCTGTCTCGGCCCGCGAGACAGTAAATGCTGTCTCGGAAGTGGAATATTCTGGCAGTTTTCGTTTTAACTGCCTTCCCACGTTTCAAACTCCGTTATTTTGGCAGTTATTCACGTGATTTTCGCCCACGATGTTTCCCACGTCTCTTGGCAGTTAATGGACACGTGTAGGACAGTTATCAAGGTGGTTTTGACCATTTCAGTACTGTCTCGCTGGCGAGACATCAAATACTGTCTCGCTGGCGAGACAGCAAATACTGTCTCTCTAGAGAGACAACAAATACTGTCTCGCCGGCGAGACAGCAAATACTGTCTCGCTGCAAGACAGGAAATACTGTTTCGCTGCAAGACAGTAAAGTCTATCTCGCTGGCGAGACAGTAAAGACTGTCTCGCTAGCGAGACAGTTCATATCTGTCGATTTCTTTTGAATGATTTTCTCTATGTTTGGATATCTCTTAGCATTTTTTGACGCCTACAAGGCCAAAATGAGGTCGATTTTGAAAAATTGGCTCTTTAAAACATACGGGACTACTAGTCTCGTATGTTTAGTGGTCATTAATTGGCCACTGAACCTAAGCCAGAAAACCCACGGGACTACTAGTCCCATGAGTATGTAATCACTCCACAAAACGGACGGGACTAGTAGTCCCGTACATTAAGCAGAAACTTTTTTTCTACATACCCAGCAAATCCACGGGACTAGTAGTCCCGTGGATTTGTCGGGCTATATAAGGCCCAGTTGTGCCCCAAAATTTAGGGCACAACAATCTCACTCGTTCTCTCTTTCTCTCTCAGTCGAAACCCCCAAAGCCGGTCTCTCTCAAACCCAATCTCTCTCCCAATCTCTCTCTCTCTCTCTCTCTCTCTCTCTCTCTCTCTCTCTCTCTCTCTCTCTCTCTTTCTCTTTCATTCTATTGATTCTCTCCCAACTCACCTCTTCCTTACTCAAATTTCTCTCTCTTATCCTCTCCAAACTCATTCTCTCTAAACCCTAATTGAGATCTTCCCAAATGATTACTCCGGCGTTGTTGAAATCCAGCGTCGTTTAGTCTCTTGACACTAACAAAATTTAAAACTTCATCAAGGTATAAATTTTTTATTTTTCATAATTTTCTCTCTATTATTTAGTTAATATTGTAGTTTGGAAGTAATTGTATATTTAGAATAAATATTTTAATTATGATGATCAATATGAAAAAAAATCTAATTTGCATAGGATAAATTTTAATTCTTCGGCTAAAATGGCGAATAGAATACTGGTTATTTGCTTATTCAATAGAAAACTGAGTGTTGGAATGAATAATATGCCTATATACAAAGGAGAATCTAGCTAGAAAAATGTTCATGTTATCTATAAATTGTAACTTTAATAGAATGATGGAGCAAATATACAGACTTACTAGAATTAATCATGCAGAAAATATCACTAAGGTCTTCTGTAATTGTCCGATAAATAAAAAAAGAACAATTGCTATAGAGATCACTAATGATTAAGAATTGAGTAACATGATACAACTTGCAGAAAAGCAAATCTTAATTGAGTTGTTCATTGAAAATGTTCTAATATCTGGGGTTGCCGAAGTTTCATATGCTCCCGGAGAGTTCTCCCGCATGCTTGAAAATCAAATCTCATTCTCTCAAAGTGCCTTGAACTTATAAAATGACTCCGGTGCAATGTAAAGTGACATGTTCCACAACGCGTCGGGTCATGTTTCAGTTAATTTACCGATTGGTTCTATTATAGAAGAGGATGAGGATGCATATGCAGATGATGATTATGAAGATGTTGAAGAGGAGGAACGTCTTGATAGTATGCAGTGTACAATTGGAGGAACCAATAATGAGCCCAATGGATGGATGAATATTGTGTAAACAATATGTAGAGTCCGAAGAACCGTTGCCAGTAGAGTTTCAAAATAAGGAGTAGATAAATGCCTCACAAGCTGAGTTCGTTGAGCTTGGTTCTAATTTCGATCGACCCGAGGACTTCACTTTCAAAAAAGGAGATCTTTTCAAGAATAAGAAAACATTAGTGATGAGTCCTCTATGATCAGTCACACCACCATTCAGAGAGTATATCATTTACATCGGTAATGATTGATAAATTTTTAGCCATAAATTTCTAGTCACATATTACTTACTCATAGTTATATTCTAATTTTTTTTTCATTATTGTGCAGAGAGGACCGGAGCTAGTTATGATTGATCATAGCCTTGGACATACGTTTTGGCCACTTGAAGATCTGTGTATCATTGCTCTAATAGCTCAAGCAGATTTTCTCACATGCTCAAAATTACGGTGTATGAAGTTTAATTGGGTACTACTTAATGCATTGATGGATAGATGGAGGCTAGAGACTAACACTTTCCATCTACATGTCGGCGAGGCGACTATTACTCTTCAAGACGTAGCAGTGATCCTTAGTCTCTGCATTAATGGCCCTTGTGTTACGGAGATTAATAGACATGTGTGGCGCCGAGTTTGTGATTATTTGTTAGGACTATCCCCGGAGTCCTTGTCTGGAGGATATATTAGATTGAAGTGGATAAAAGAAAATTTCACAAACCCCTTGCCAGAAGATGCATCACAAGTCATGATCTAGCAGCATACTCGTGCATATATTTTGCACATGATCGGTACATTTTTTCCCGATTCAAGTAAACATAAAGTACATTTGAGGTAAGACAATTTGTTATTGTTATAATGCACTATCTTGATTGTTTTTGCTATATTTTTGCTCATTATTGTTATAAAATATGACTAAACGCATTTGCCATGTGATAGGTGGTTACCGCTTCTCCAGGACTTTGACAGGTGCGGGACATTATCATGGAGTAGTGCTATTTTAGCATACCTATATAGAGAAATATCGAAGGTTGCTTTTATGCAAAATAAAGAGCTCAATGGATGGTTGACATTGTTAGAAGTTTGGGCATGGGAGAGATTAGTTTTGGGACCAAGATTATGCAAGACGTGAGATTTAGATGGACAGATTTCACTAGGCTGCATGTAAAAAAATTTGAATTTAATGAATGAAAATTTAATTTTAAAATTTAAATTTGGAACTATAACCTACCTTATATCATACATGCAGATGGAACGTCACTAAATCATACCATGAGGCCCCAACAAGATAGTTAGATTTTTACAGAGGAGAGCTCTACCGGATAAAAATTTATCAGGTATCGAATTTGAATTTAAGTTATTTAAAGATACCGATATATTCAAAGAGTTATTAATATATGGAATATTTTATAGTTTGAGTGGTAGCCATTTGTACTTTATCTACCTCGTCTACCACTGATTTGCATGGAGGGACACGGTATATGGAGAGCCAAAGTTTCTCTCATTTGTTTCGAAATTGTAGAGATGTTCATGCCGAATCGTGTGCTTAGACGGTTTGGTTTCGCACACCACGCTCCACAATATGTCAAAAAATAGAGAGAAAGGCGTTTAAGGGTGGGCATCAGATTGACTAGCAGATTGTGCATCATCCGTACATTGCTAGATGGAATGATCAGCATGAGAGCATTGTCGAGCGGCTTCATCCTTCGCAGGGCCGGTTCTGAGATTTTAGGGGCCCTGTGTGAAAAGTAAACACATGGCTCTTCTCTATATACAAAATATCAATAAATTTGAGTGCCCGTCATCGGCAAATGTCATCACCTTCCTGCAAGCAATCAACTTCTCTAATAACCACCTTCTTGCTCATCCTCTTTAAATGGTTTCAACTATTTTTGTTTCTTAGAACCTCACGCACATCCAATGACCAAGAAGCCACATTTCCTATGTCCCAAAAAAATAGTAGCATCCCTCTGGTTCTCTACCAAAATAAAGCCTCACTCTCTACGGAATAAGAATTCAGGAACACTTCAATACTCTTTTAAGAACTCCGGAAATCAGATCATACTCAAGTTATGATTCCATATAAAACACCAAATTTACATCCAGGAGTATCCAAAAGAAAAACCCACGTCCTAAATTACTATTTTGGATGAAATAAATCGACAGAAATTATCATAATGAACAAAATGGATTTTAAAGAACAGCCAAAGCATGAAATTTCTCACCCTATAATAAAAAACAACAGATGAATCATACCGGAACATAGCGAAACTTCCTCTTCGACGGGTCCTCGGGTGTGGCAGGAACTCCATCGTTTTTTGATGGAGAAATCGGGGTCCATTTGTAGAGCTGCTGTAGATCTGAATCGAGAGATCTTACCGTCGTAGCGCTCGTCTTGCTCCGCGAGCTTGGCGATGTAGACGAACCCCTCTCTCGACGCCATTGGAGATCAGATCTGAGCGGATCTGGCGGTGTCGTGGCAGAGAGAGAGGTCGATTCGAGGGGGGGGGGGAGGAGAAGGGTCACGGAGCTGGAAGCAACCTATTTTACCAAAAAAAAATTGGGCCCCCAATTTTCGGGGGCCCTGTGCGGTCGCACCCTTCGCACACCCTCAGAGCCGGCCCTGATCCTTCGATGGAGGAAGTCGATTATATTAAATGGTATTTGGGGATTACCAGACGGTGGATAATTACTCAAACCATGCCTCCAGTCAACGAAATCGAGATACACTCCCAACAAGCAAGATATATACCAAGAGGTGTAGATGAGAGAGAATGGGTAAGTAAATTGCACAAATTAGTCAACATTTGTCTATTGAGCTCATAATGTTATAGTTTCATACAAAATAGACAAATGTTATAGTTTTATTCAATTCTATGCAAATAAATAAATAAATAAATAATCGTAATTTCCAACAAAACAATATAGGATTGCTTATCTTTTATAAGCAAGATGGAAAGAATTATATAATAGACGCAATATCATAATTAATAATAATATAGCCGCAGAAAGGCGTTCAACAAAATAAATCTATATAAAAGAGTTTAAAATGGAAAAAATAAATAAACGTTAGCATAAACAATTGAATTCCTTAGCAGGAGAGGAATGTCATTCAGATATCCTGTAGAAAAATGAAGTAAGATCTACGCCTGATGAGCCAACTATCATTGCATTGTCAATGAAATATATACCAACACTATAATGAGACAAACATCTTCTCATTTTTTTTCTTTGAAATAGAAAACAGGACGAGATACCATGTTCATTTCTTATAATTTAAACTGTCAAACAAACAAACCTGAAAATGGGGGAAGTGGAAAATAACCAACCGATTAAACTAGAGATTAGGGAGATGACTTTGTCGTCATCTATATACAGTAAAAACATAAGATAAATTTGACAAAACCCCATTAAAAGGCAACTAACATAATGTTAAAGCTGGACATCCAACATACCCTTATTTACACCACATAGTTCCTAACACCTAAAAAAGTTTATAGCAGACGCAATCCAAAAACCCGAGACACAGGTCAAAAACCAGAGTCTTGAACACCGATGAAAAAACGAGGCTATGGGGCATCGGGAAAGTTATCGGCAACAACTCCTTCTACTTCGTCCTGTAGCAAGTTCCTCACCCCATGGTTGCATGTTGTCTTATGCACATGCTACTGTTGGAGAATCCTGTACAGAATAACACAAAATGTGCTATGTTAGATGCAAGCTTTTGAGGTGGGATTTTTGGGAATCATTGAATATAGTGTTGTTTCGACTACTACAAATGCACCAACAGAAGGTAGGGAGGAGCACTCTCCATAGAGATTGCATTCTGTTGTTTGACAGTTGAAGTCACCTGGCCAAGACACTGAAGGAAAACAAGGGAGAAATGAAAACAATGGAGAAAGTGAGACCAAACCTCTTTAGTATAGAAACAGTTGAAGAAAAGATGGTTATCAAATTCCAACTCTTGATTGCAAAAAGAGCAATTAGAATCCCATGTCCAGCCTTTTTTCAATAAATTTTGTTTGGTTTGAAGTCTCCTTTTGATTAAAATCCAAAAAAAAAAATTACTTTAACCTTGGAGGGGATGAATGACTTCCAAATAAAAGAGTAAGAGTTTGAGAGACTACCTCCGCTGTTAATAAGGGAGAAAAGAGAGTTCACTGAGTAAATACCAAAGGAGAGCATGAACCACCAAAGGCTATCTTGAATGGAGAAATTTGGATATTGGAGAAAACAATGGAGAAATTTGGATTCAAGGTGTAGATACAAAGTAATAATTTCACTTCTTTCCTCGGGAGAACCTCTTTCTAAGTAAGGATGCTACTGCCATGAGTTGTTATAGAAGAAGCCTTGCAATTGGATATTGGAGTTAACAAAGAAAGCCAGTTGGTAAGCTCTTGGGAATAGGCTTCTTCCAATCCACTTGTTCTTCTAAAAACAGATAGTCGGTCCATTCCCAAGTTTCCACTGAACTAGACTAAAAAAAGCATGGTGAGTTGACTGCGAATCATGAAGAAACTTAGATACAGAGCCTTCTGGAGGTGTGCAGATAGGGTTGGAATGATGTTTAGAATACAAAAGATAAAGACTTTTCTAATGAAAGAGTTATGATCAAGAATTTTCCATAACCATTTAGAAAGGAGAGCTTGGTTGAAGATGGAAAGATTAATAACACCAAGTCCTCCCTTTGTTTGGATTTACAAACTTGTTCCCATTTGACTAAGCACTTCGGTCTAGAACAAAGTTTCCCCTAATCTTATCAATGGCCTTGGTGAGCCAAGATGGTAACTTAAAGAAGGACACGTAGTAAAGAGGGAGGGAAGATAGAACTAAATTGAGGAGAGTGAGTCTACCACCTATAGATAGGGTTTTGATTTTTCATGTGAATAGCTTTCAAGAGAAGGGATTGTCTTTTATGTCTAGAGAGGGTCTCTAATGAGGACACCCAGATACGTGCACGAGACTTTCACCGTGTTTATCAGCGCAAGAGACGCCGTGTTTCAGCTTTGTACCGGATTCCTAATATCTGGTTTTGATTTGATTGATGACAGATTCGGCAGCTAGAGTGGATTGAACAGACTTCCTATTTTGTTAGATTTAAATTTTGAATTTCGAATTTTGAATTTCGAATTTTTGAATTTTGAATTTTGATTTTATTTGGTAGCTAATTAGTTAATTGATTGTATTTGATTATGAGAGAAATTTGAGGGATTTATAGAATTTTCCAATTCTTAATTTGGGAATTACACGCTGGAGGCCTTGCAGGACATTTTGGGAATAACAAGACTGTCAAGGCAGTTGAAAACCGCTTCTATTGGCCAAGCATTAAACGCGACGTTGTTAGACTAGTGAGTCGATGTCACATCTGCCAGCTGGCGAAACAACGTAAGCAGAACACTGGCTTGTACACTCCTCTCCCTGTGCCAAGTTGTCCATGGCAGGACGTTAGTATGGATTTCGTGTTAGGACTCCCGAAAACGATTAGAAAACACGATTATGTCCTTGTCGTTGTGGACCGTTTCTCCAAAATGGCCCACTTCATACCGTGCTTCAAAACTTCCGACGCTTCTCATGTGGCCAAGCTATACTTCAACGAAGTGGTGACCCTGTCATCCATGTCATCTCAGAATGTATTAAATGACCATCATAAAATGAATGAAAGTCAATAAACATACAAATTAGTAAATTTCTTAAATGACCCTTTTCTCCATGCTTATATCTACTCCTCTATACTTAAAAGAAGAATCCAAAGAATTACTGTTTATGCTACAATAAAATTATAGTATGAACATTAAATCAAATCTGGTCCTTGAAGTACTGTTTATGCTATAATAATTTATTGCAGCATAAACAGTAAATCAAATCTGCCCCTCCATACTTAAAGTTATTATTTATGCTACAGTAATTTACTCTTATCATAAGTAATAAAGCAAATCAAATGTATTAAAACTTGGATCTTTTTTTAAGTATAGAGTAGATGTGATTTTTAAAATCAAATGTATTAAAGCATGAATTTTTTTAAGTATAGACGAGTAGATATGATTTCTAATTTTAAGCATATAATAATTAAATCAAATGTATTAAAACTTAGAGGGAGGCAAGTTTAAAATGCAGTGCTTTAAAATATAGGGGGTTGTGCTTTGCACGGGATGCACACTAGTATAGTCATGAATTTAAAATAGTATACAAATTAGTACTAAGCTAAAATTATTTAGGCCAAGAGCAAATATAATTTCCATACAGTTGACGAGAATCTAAATACCAAACCTACAATGAAAAATACAACTCAACTTGAAATCACAAAAATAGAATGAACAGTACCGAAATATGAGTAAAAATACAACTCAACTTGAAATCACAAACATAGAATGAAAAGTACCCAAAAAATTTTTTTGCAGAAGCCAACAAGCTCAACAGGCTTCTAAGAATTTAAACATATTTAGCTACACTAGCAAAAAAATTGACTTACATTACCAATACCTTCATTTTATTTTTCTTTTCGTGAATTTTCACTTCATTGGTGATGTATTCTTGACCTGCAAACTGCCTAGCAGTCCACCAAAAGGAAAAAAAAAAAAGGACATATAAGATATAGTTCCTCCTCACTTGAACAATATTACCAGATACTCTGAAAGTTTGCCTTGAAGCCATTTGAACATCTCAAATGCTTTTGTTAAAACGATAAATTAAGCTTCCTAAAGTGTCTAGATTTTCAAACAATGCTTACTATTTTGTCTACTATGCAGTTTCCAGTATATATAGAAAGGGATTGAAATTAAGAAGGAAGAAAACATGACTTATACAAAACTCTCTCAAAAATAATGAGATGAAAACAACTACTGTCTTAAATCATCGGCAGCTTATATATCTAAACTAAAGGAAAGGAAAAAGAATAAAAAAATAATGCATGAGAAAGGCTTTACTTTAGTAAAGGAAGCGTAGCTATTCTTAGGCTTTACTTTAAAGACAAAGAAGATAGGCTCACAGACTGTGCTCCTCATAATACACCTGACTTGATCAAAATTTAATATTTTAGGAAACAGTTTAATAATATTGTACTGGAAGAAGACAATTTTCACATTGCTGATCCAATCATATATCCCATACATTCAGAAGTAAAAAAGAACTTAACTAAGGAATATGTAATAACAACTTTAAAAAAACATAGACAAATAGCATAATAGATGGTGCGCCACATAATTTACTTATATGAGTTGGATAAAATTTAATATTTTAGCTAACATTATAACAATATTGTACTGAACCCTCATAAATTTTCATGAAGCTGATCTAATCATTATACCCCATACTGTCCAAAGAAATAAGAACTTCACTAAGGCATATATACTAACTACTCAAATAGCAATAGATGATTTGCAAGTGTAAGTTTGGGTTCATGTTTGTCTGGTTCATTTCTCCTAAAAACTAAATTTCAAAAGCTATTTATAGTCTACTATCTTCAAATCATTTTGTGCTTAAAGGCCGAATGATAACAAGATGAGAATGGAGAAAATATTATGTTTTCTTTTGGCGGGATTTCTACTATGACTATGCATGTAGTTCAAGGTTATATAACTTTTATCAACTAAAGAAAGATATTTATTTATTTATTACTAACAAATTGTTAGTTATTTCCATAACAGACAATGTGATTGTAATTATCAACTACTATGATGCTTTAGTGTGCTTATGTGCAAAGATTAAATTTAAATTTATGTAGATAGAAGGGAATAGATATGCCAATAACCATATAGATATATTTTCAATAACATCAACAAGAAGAGAGACACAAAAGATTAGATCAGATAAGATTACCTAACTCGTAATGTATAACACATGGCATTTAAAACATTAACTAAAAAGATGACACCACAAAATACTATAGATTTTAAATTCATAAGATAAATTCTTACTGCTTACTAATAGGGGACAATTTGATATTCTGTTTGGAAAAAAAGGAAACCAAAAAAAAAAAATCATTGTCAAACCTTAAATGAGGTTCAACAAAAGGGAAAAACACATTTACAACATTCAAAGAAAAATTTCATGGCATAGTTCAACCATAATACATCTTTTCATTGTTTATGTTTGTCATAAGGTCTGAACAGACTTTGCGCTTGTAGAAGAATAAATAATCTTTCTATTGAATTTAATAAGTTAAATTGTTGAAATTCAAGTTAAATTACAATAAGGTCATGACTAAAAAAATAAAATATAAAACAATGAAGGAAAAAAAGCAGAGGGGAAAAACACTCTAGTACACTTTCCAATCTGAGCTCCCAAGCCTCGAGTATTGGCAGCTAACAGCTCTGAGAAAGAGAAGAATGTGTTTCACTAGTGTGAAGAATGTGTTTCACTAGTGCACTTGAATTGAATATGTCATACAAATCTTTTTTTTTTTTCCTGAGAACAACATTTTGTACAAATCTTAATAGCCCATTGAAGTAATATATTGCTGAAAACATTATACAGACTAGTTAGAGAGGAGAAAGAAATAGAGCAGAAAGCAGAAGCCAGAACGCACTTGTCAGTGTGGAAAAATTGGAGACTTTAAACATGAACCATTTAAAAATTGGAGATAGATAATAGATAATACAATGGAATCTAGCTAGTTTCTTAGATTGTGGTTAGAGACTTTTGGAATTGATCTTAAAATTGGGTACGCATTGCTAGTCAGTTTTAAAATTTGTATAGGAAATTAAAATGGCAAATAATTTGCGATTTTTTCTGCAGATAAAATGTTAAACTGAAAATATCAGTTTGGTTTGTTTCCTAGATATAGGGAAATGCATTTCCATGTACAAAAACACAAGTTTTGAGTTTTTCAAACTTTTCCAAGAAATAGATTGTTTCGCTTTGGTTCGCACAAAAAAAATGATGGGAAACCAATGTATTTATTTTTCTTGTGTTTGGTTCACATGGAAAAAAAGAAAAAACTTTTGTTTATATGGCAAAAAGCCGACGTGGCTGCAGTTTTCGTCGATTTCATGAGGTTAAGGAAGGAATTGGGGGAGAGAAAAAAATCTGATGTGGCAGCGATTTTCACTGAGTTTCCCTTCTTCAACCCTAGCGAACCAAAGATGAGAAAAAACCGACAGAAAGCTTATATCCTACGTGGTCACGAAAAATCTAATGTGGAGACGGTGTAAAACTTTTCCACCGAGTTAAAAAACGAACCAAACAGCCCCTAATAGGAAACATAAACTAAAAAAATGTCCATCAAATTTCCATGAACTAATCATAAATATATAGTCCACATAATTATCATAATGATTATGCATTGGAAATGTGTAAATAAATAGACACATGAATAGAATTAAATTATATTTTTTCTTAAAATACAATGTCTTACCAATTGAGAAATCTTGAATAGCCATGCAATCTTGAGATTCCTGGATTCCTACAGAGATGGTTGACCCGGACATTTAAATTTAAAAAAAGCAGAGAAATAAATTGATCAAGAAATTAAAAAATAATACAGAGAATTACCATTTCAAAGACTAGTTAGGGAAGACAGAAGAGGCTATGAATAAGAGGGATGAGGAGGGAGGCCATCGTCCGAAAGGTGGAGGCAGTTGGCAGAGAACTCCACCCCCCAACAAAAGTGCAAGAGAAAGATTCAACTAAGAGGATGGTCAAGAGAGATGAATGTTCCTTAGAAATGAAAATTTTAAGATTAAATTTGGAAAAATACTAACCATATTATAATTCATACTACTTTTGTGCTACCACTAACAAAGTAGGGTCATTTACTAAAAATTATCATATCATACTCCCTTTAAAAGAGGGAGTTGTGGAAAAACTTTTCAAGGACTATATTACCCCTATTCTTTTTTGATATTACATTCTAATACTAACTAAAGTAAATTAATTTATCATTGTCAATTAATGATATTATATGTCACTTTAAATGTGTATAATTTGGTCTCTAAAACTTCCAATGTTATTATAAAACTCTACATCATATTAATTATTAATAATGTATAATAATATATTAATAGATAATTGCATGTTAGTGAAGAATTTATGGAAAGAATAGAAAACATAGAATTGTCCTAAAATTATACCATGAGACTCATATAAGAAAATATAAAGAACATTCTTATGTTTAGGTAATAGGACAAAATGTACAAACATAAAATTTTAGAAAACATTAGGACATTTAAGTGCAACATGATACGTTATCTTAAATTAAAAAGAAAGCACAACAAGATACAAGTGGAGGTATATAAGTATAATTTTGATAAATTATAAGGTATTTAAGTTCAGTTAAGCCTTTAAAAGATTTGAAAACTTTGTTATCCACAAACAATAGTATAAGATCCCATTGATAAATAATATTCATCATACAATATGAGGCCACATGCATAGCTTATATTTATATAGTAATGAGATGTGGAAAAATTATAGCATCATATTTTGAATGAGTCTCAAGATTTTGAATTATTCCCTGAAATTATATACTTCGCTTAGAAAATTTTAGAATAGACTTTCGAAGAACTACTACAAAGTGTTGGACATCGAATAAATATTGAACAAATAAAATCTACAATATCGGATTGTAAAAATTAGAGATATGTATATAATATTGGGTGTCATATGAGATAATATTCATACATAACATGACATTGTAATATGTAATCTAACATAGTAATGAATTTTAAATATAAGAACTTGCATCAAGATATATGCTTAAGATTTGGAAGAGTCGAGAGTGGAGAGATTTGGGAGAAGAATTGTGGCCTTTCATGGGTTTTGTGGGTTCCGATTTTGTATCCCAAACACGATCCAAACCCGAGCCCACAATCAAATTAAAAATGACATGATTTTCTCGATATCTTCAAAGAGATATATTGGTCGTATTTTCAATAGCGGTCGACATATAAAAAAAAACACAAAACAAAAGAAAACAATATAAAATATCATCGAGATAAAGTCTTTGACCCAATATATTAGTCGATATAGCAATATATCGGCTGGTATTTAATACAATATCTGTAAGAGCAAATATGTAAATGTTATTTAGATATTAGTTCATTGATTTTAAATATTCAATAATTTTATGTTATTACCTCAAAATTTTAAAATTGCTCATAATTTTAGGGACTAATATTAAATTATTAAAATTTTGAGGGACAATTTATAAATAAGCGATATTAAAAAGAAGAGTTAATATTTAAAAACCCTCTCAACTATGGGGATTGTCTTGAAACCCACTCAACTGATTCAATTTAACAAAACTCCCTTATTATGAGGGGTGTTATAAATAGCCCCTCTCAAATTTGGTACAATTTTAGAAAACACCTCTCATCTATAGCATGTCTCATAAAACCTCCTCTAATCTTTTACATTTCTATTCGCAGACCCCCTTAACATAGTTACTTTAATATATGATTTGGACAAAACACCATATTGAAGAAAGCAATTTTAATAAAAAGAAACCCTCAATTGATAATAAAAGGACCACAATCAATTTACGATTCTTTTTCCCTCTATATCACATCTTTTTCTTTCATCTGGTAAAAACCAAGGTAATTTTTTTATGGTTGGTGAATATTTTAGTCTTTCCAAATCTTTTTCTTTCATCTGGTAAAAACCAAGGTAATTTTTTTATGGTTGGTGAATATTTTAGTCTTTCCAAGTCAAGTACTTATCACAGGTGAATATTTTAGTCTTTCCAAGTCAAGTACTTATCACATAATATATAAGACTCCATGGTATTAATTTTGAGAGGTCAGGTTTAAGTGAAAAATGTTCATAAGGATTAAATCAATATTTTAAAGGTTGTGATAGATTATCTACAAAACACCCAAAACTTGACAGAGATTTACTCAGTTTTAAATAGTTTGTGGGGGAGGGGGTGGAGTGGGTTGACATGCCCCTCATAGTTGAGGGGAGTTTTCTAAAATTAGCCCTTAAACAAAAGCACAACTTAAGGCACATGTGACATCAATTTTATACGAGTGGAGTTCATAGAAAGTCTATCACTCAATAAACTGGTTTGGGTTATTTGTCCTTAAATTTATCATACACATCAACTTTAAAAATCTTTTACTATAAGAATCTCTAAGAGAAATTTAATATTTATTTGGGATGGGTATGTGATCCTTCTGATTCCCCATGTCTATCATGATTTGTAATAAATTATTTGACAAAATAAATTAAGTTGATATATTATATTACTCACGTTCTTATAAGTTTATGAAGCTCATAGCTTGGATATGAATATTGTTACAGATATTGTTTATATTACTCACGTTCTTATAAGTTTATGAAGCTCATAGCTTGGATATGAATATTGTTACAGATATTGTATTCTTCTAACTTCTTAAGCTAAAATTATGAAGCTCATAGCTTGGATATGAATATTGTTACAGATATTGTATTCTTCTAACTTCTTAAGCTAAAATTTTGGATGTGGTTTGACATTGGATAGATATGAATTATTTTATTAAAATACAATCAATATGAGTGCATAATATGTATAAATCATTCTTTGACTATATTATATAATTTTCTGAAACTAGAGAATAATCATTTTGACAAATCAATTAGTAGTTTGGAAGATGTAAAAAGAGTACAACATCATATTTTGGAATTGATCACATAATTTATATTTTCTTTCTTGATTTAATTTGCACATTCTATTTAGAAAATTCTAAAACAAAGTTTTTAAATATCAATAATACTCGGTCGCCGGATAAACAACAATGGAAGTAAACCACAGGCGGAAGTGATTTTTTTATAACTGAACAAAATCCTTGATGACTAGATAAATCTACCATTTTTATTTGATGAATTCAAGAATTTATTTTTTCATTAGTAATAATAGTTTCTTTAGTATCGGTCTCTTACATCATTAATATTTTGAAATTATACATTCAAATTACTAATTAATTTTAAATTATTAATATATTATGACTTTAAGTGTAACTATTTCTCTGGAAGAAAAAATGTTAAAACCACACATGGAAATATCCAATTTTTTTTTATATATTACGATAATTATAAAGTTTTTTTTCAACCATTTTATAATAAATAAATAAACTTAAAGTAAAAAAATTGAATTATTTACCCACGTGTAGTGCACGTGTATTCCACCTAGTAATAAGAAAATGATGAGTCACTATAACCCCCCCCCTTTTTTATTTATGGAAACAATATGAGAGTTATAGTATTATTATCATTACTCTTAAATTTGATAATCCGTGCTACTTCTAAGAGGAAGTTGGAGAGTTTTTTTGCGGAAAGCAAAAAAAATTCATTATTCAAGAAGCAAACTTGGAAGCCCCAATGACATTGAAGATTTGTGATACGGTAAAGAATGAAGGTTTTAAATATGGTTTGATGTTGGAAACGGTAAAGATATTAAATATAAGGCTTTAAATTGTAAAGATTAAAATTGTGAAGTCGGCTCTCTCTCGTAGTCACCCTCTCTAGGGTTTTGAAAACCCTAGTTTTCAGTTGGCTCTCTCTCTTGTAGCCGCCCCCACTCTACGGTTTTGAAAACCCTAGATCTAAGTCTGTTTTTTTCCTCTCTAGATGCGCGTAACGCTTCTCTCCCCCTCCCTCGTGACGGATCTTCATCGGCACGACCGTCTATTTTTTTTTCTCTGGCTGGTTTCTATAATCTTTGTAAGGCACGGCCCTTCCTGTCTTATTCCGATAGTTTGCAACGAATTATTTGGCAAGATCTGAGTCTCGTCCACAACCCTCACGACAGTCTTCGGGGTTTCCCACATCTCAGCCTTCGAGGTAGCTGTCTCTCAGCTCACACAAATGGCATCGCCATTTCATAATTAATTAATGTCATTATCATCGCCATTTTATATTTATTTAACGGCATCGTCGTTTCATATTCAATTAACGACATCGCCGTTTCAGGGCCGTCTTTCGGTCTTCAATTAACAGCATCGCCGTTTAAGCCGTCTCTCAGACTCAAATTAACGGCATCGCCATTTTAAGACCGTCTATCAGTCTCTATTAACGGCATCACCATTTCAAGCAGCCTCTCAGCTCCAAATCAATTTGGAACATGGCGAGAATTAATGATGATGGCCATGTTTTTCTGTCAACTCAGGACCAGACAGATTCGCCTTCCCAACAACTGTCTCTTAGGGAAGGTTTTTGGTAGGAAGATTACTAATAGAGATGGTCTTGAGCGTGTCCTTAGGAAGGTATGGATTGTAGATGCCCCCTTCCAGATGGAATATTACAGTGGAAGGAATACTTTCCTTTTCAGATTTGGTTCCGATGCAGATAGGGAGAAAGTGCTTGATGGTGGGCCATAGTGCTTTGTAAGGAACTTGCTCAATTTGATTGTTCCTCGTGGGGTCGGTGCCCCAACTACTCTGGATTTCTCTTCAACTTTATTTTGGGTAAACTTCAAGAATGTATCACTAGCTACGATGAATGAGAGGTGTGCCAGAGACTATGACTCACTTATAGGAGAACTTAAAGGGGTTGATTTGCAGGATAACAAGATGTGCCTGAGAATTCTCGTGGACATTACTAAGCCTCTAAAAAGAGGCATACATGTTTGCTTTGAAGAGACCGGGGAGATTGAGAAGCTCTTCCTCTAAAAAGAGGCATACATGTTTGCTTTGAAGAGACCGGGGAGATTGAGAAGCTCTTCCTCACCTATGAGAGACTTCTTGACTTTTGATGTTTGCTTTGAAGAGACCGGGGAGATTGAGAAGCTCTTCCTCACCTATGAGAGACTTCTTGACTTTTGCTTTTCATGTGGCATTATTGGCCACAAAGTTGTTGAGTGTGACAAATGAAGTGTACAAGTCGATGGTATTTTTATCACATCCAAAAGCAGATATGGTTCTTGGCTCAGAACCCCCTCCATCTTTCAAGGCCTTTGAGACTCGGTCTTTTGGAGCAACTGAAGCAGATCGAGCGGAGAAACAACCATCATCTCAGGTGGTCTCAGATGATACTCAGGATGAGGATTCACGTGGTAGTGCTCCACTATAGATCATTCCAGTCACGGTGATGTGTGAAACCTCTCCTGTACCCTTGCCCATGGATATCGGTGTTAGTTCTGATTTGCATGACGTTATAGTTTCCACATCCACCTCCGGAAAGCGGGCTATATTGACCTGGAAGAGGCTTGCTAGAGGGTTTGGGCAGCAGGGCTCTAAACAAAAAGAGAAAGGAGGCAAATGTAGGAAAGATTCTCTGAAGAATCCTCCGGATGTACATGAAAAGAGGGCACAATTAGGTGGGCACAGATAATGAGATCTTAGTTGGGTTTTCAGAATTGCTTTATGGTGGATAGTAGAGGCAGAAGTGGAGGACTCATGTTACTATAGGGCGATGAAATTGATGTGACTATTCGTCCTTTTTCTCCGGGGCAATTGATGCATCGGTTGTTGACTCAGCGGGAAAGAACTGGCGATTCACCGGCTTTTATGGCCAACCTCAAAAACACTTACGGTACCAGTTCTGGGATCTGTTGAGACGGTTGAGGGGTCTTTCCTCTGAGCCATGGTTATGTGGAGGTGATTTTAATGCCATCACGAGCCTAGGGGAGAAGCTGGGTGGTAGATAGGCGCATGTTTCGAGAATGCTAGATTTTCAGAATGTTCTGCTATATTATGAGCTACTTGATCTGGGGTATTGTGGGCACACCTTCACTTGGAATAATTGTCAGACTGGTACATCTCATATCCAGGAGCGCTTGGACAGGATGGTAGCTGACTCTAGCTGGCGTGACATATTTCCCACTGCTGAGGTACACCACTTGGATTTCATTGTTTCTGACTATCATCCTATTATGTTATATTTTGCTGCTCCTCACACCCTTCCAGTTAGGCATGATCGCCTCTTCTGCTTTGGAGCCTTATGGCTCAAAGAGGATTATTTGAGTGATGTTATTAGCAGGGTCTGGCCTGCGATCTCTACATAATAGGGTCTATGTGAATCAGTTTTTCAGAAGCTAGGGTATTGTGCAACAAATCTCAGTAGTTAGAGCAAGGAGCATTTTGGTAGATGGAGGCATAGATTATCAGTTATTCAGTGAAAGCTCTAGTCTCTCTACTCTTCTCTTGATATGGGGGGATCGTATGGCTGAGATTCGAAGACTTGAGAAGGAGAGGGAGATTCTTGAGTATAAGGAAGAGAGCTTCTGGCGACAGTGAGCTAGGGTTGATTGGCTCCGAGATGGGGACCGTAACACTAAATTCTTTCATATTAGAGCTTCCACTAGGAGGAGGAAGAACTTTATTAGCCATCTACGTCATCCTAATGGCACTTGGGTGGAGGATCAGGTGGGAATTACAACACTTATTAAGGAGTATTTTTCATAACTATTTTCTTCTTCCACTCCTTCAGAGAAGGTTTTAGCTGAGGTGGGTGGTGCTATCTCTTCTAAGCTTTCAGTGGATGACCTCCAGATTATTTCTGAGCCTTTTACAGGTGATGAGGTATAGGGTGCTCTTCGATCTATGGGCCCTTCTAAGGCACCCGGCCTAAATGGCTTCCATGCATCCTTTTTTCAATCCCAGTGGTCTGTTATTAGCCCAGATATTTCGGATGTATGTTTGAAGATTCTAAATGGGGGCTCGTCTATCAGGTCTTGGAATAAAACCAATATGGTTCTCATCCCCAAAAAGGATTCACCTGAGATTGTAGCAGATTTTGGCTGATTTTAGACCTATTGGTCTATGTAATATGGTCTACAAGATTGTCATGAAAACCATTGTTAATAGGCTAAAGCGAGTTCTTGGCAGATTGATCGGATGTTTTCAGAGTGCCTTTATCCCAGGGAGATCAATTCAGGACAATGTCATTGTTGCTTTTGAACTTCTCCAAATATTGTAAGAAAGGAGACGGGGTCAGTCTGGCTATATGACACTAAAATTGGATATGAGTAAGGCATATGATAGAGTGGAATGGGGTTTATTAACAACTCACTTCAGGTCATGGGATTTCCAGATCATCGGAGATATCTCATCTTGGACTGTATCTCTACTTCCTCACTCTCTTTCTACCTCAATGGGCAGATTGTGGGTCAGGTTACTCCTACTCGTGGTCTACGATAAGGATGCCCACTACCTCCATATTTGTTTTTTCTTTGTACGGAAGCTCTCTCGGCACTGATCATCAGACAGTAGGAGAACAGGTCCATCAGAGGGTTATCTTGTTCCCGATCGGGGCTAAGGATTTCTCACTTGTTCTTTACAGATGACTCTTTAGTTTTTATTCAGGCCTCCCAGGTCGCTGCACAGACTGTCCAGAGTACTCTGTTACTATATGAGGCTTTAACCGATCATAAAGTTAACTTTCAGAAGTCTACCATCACCTTTAGCCCCTATGTAGATGAGGATACTAGGGCCTCTATTTTCTCTGTCTTGGGACTTGATAGGGCTCAGTCACATGATCAGTACTTAGGCCTCCCTTTGGTGGTTGGAAGAAGCTGTCATCAGACTTTTGCTTCAATCAGAGACTCAGTTTAGAAAAGAGTCCAAGCTTGGAGGAGGGCTCTTTTCTCAGCTGGGGGGCGAGAGGTTATGGTGAAAGCTATTTTACAAGCGATCCTATGCTATGTGATGAGTATCCTTCACATTCCAATTTATTTATGTAGGGAGATTGAGTCTATCATTATGAGATTCTGGTGGGGAGCAACTTCTGGTGAGAGAAAGATTCACTAGGTTAGGTGGCAGAAGGTGTGTCGTGCAAAGTCAGAGGGTGGTCTAGGCTTTAGAGATCTACAAATGTTTAATTAGGCATTGGTGGCTAAGCAGGCATGGAGAATCATTCAGGACCCTTCTTCTCTGGCTAGTAGGGTTTTGAAGGGGAAGTATTTCAAGAACTCAGACTTCCTTTCAGCAGGTGTTGGCTCTGGCTGCTCTTATTTATAACGGACATTATCTGGGGGCGAGAGCTCCTGACTCGAGGTCTGAGATGGAGGATAGGTGATGGACAGTGTGTCTCTATCAGTGCTGACTCATGGATCCCAAGGCCCTTTTCTTTCAGGCCAATCACTTCTCCGATCGACCCTTCTAGAAGGGTAGCTGAGCTGATCTCTGCTTCGGGTACTTGGAATCATGAGCTGATTGCTACCTCTTTTGACAGGTAGATCGGGAGGACATTTCATTTATCCCACTGCCGCCTTCTCCTATCCCTGACAGACTCATTTGGCATTATGAGAAGAAGGAGTTCTATACAGTTAAGAGTGGATACCGACTTCTTCGCCACACTATACTTGATACTTCTTCCACCTTGGATTCTAGGATAACGAAGCGATGGTTCTTGATCTGGCATGCAGAGATCCCACCGAAGATTAGAGTATTCCTTTGGCGTCTATTCTATGATGCTCTCCCCACCTCAGTTGGTTTATCTCGCAGGGGGGTCTTTGTGCCCCCTAGTTGCTGCCTTTTCTCTGTTGCTTTTGAGACCACCCTTCATATCTCCATCGTATGCTCTTTTGCTCATTTAGTGTAGTCTTTAGATCTTTGGGAAGTGATTAATGGTTTTTGAGGCATGTCTTGTGGTGATTTCATTTTCCATCTCACCTCTATTTGCCCTGGGGGCTCTCTGGCTTTGGCTTTCACAACCATGTGGTTTATATAGGGGGAAATGAATATGCACTCTTATGGTGGTGGTGTTAAAAAGGTATCGATCTTAGTGACTCGGATTCTCTATTTTGTGAAGGAAAGTGATAGAGTTAGAGGTCTCTCCCGTGACATTGTCCCCGCTTCCAAATGGCCTTCTGCTTGGTATCCCCCTGCTCCTGGTTTGCTGGAGCTCAACACAGATGTTGTTGTTCCTCTGGAAGGAGATATTATTGGTTTGGAAGGTGTTATTCGGGATCATCATGGACATGTGATTGGTTGCTACTCTATGGAGATCAGGGGTCCTATGTCTGTGGATCATGCGGAGCTATTGGCTGTCTTGGAAGTCATTCACTTTGTTCGGTGTATGAACTGGAGGATTTCAGTGGTGGAAATTGACTCTCTAAAGGTTGTCTCCTTGGTGATCTCTCCTTCTCCTTTTTCTTCCTTGGCTCCTATTGCAGATGAAGTTCACGCTGGTCTGACTATTACTGGTTGCTCTAAAATTTCTTATGTAAGGCGCACTGGTAATGGTGTTGCTCATTCCCAAACTAAGTCGGTTGACTGTTTATCCTCTTATTTTTAGTCTGTTTCTATCCCTTTATTTTTGAGACAGAGTGTTGTTGAGGACTTGGCTGGTTAGGTTACCCTACCTGTCATTTCAAAAAAATTGTAAAGATTAAATTTGATTCTTTCACCTCAGAAGCTGACATGTATCACAACTAAGAAAATTTGCAAAGTATCAATTACAAGGTATAGAGTTTTTAGTATATAGTAGTTTCAGACTCGAGTAATGCATGGATTTGTAATAAAGTATTATTCAAACTTTGAAAAGTTTGATGTATAATCATCAAAGAGCCATAAATTTGAAAAAAAAAGTGTCATAAAATTAAAATTTTATTTTAGAATATTTTTAGTTGTTTTATCAAAATTTGAGCTCGTCTAAGGAAAAAGAAGACAATGAAGATTAGTTCTATAAAGGAAGGGAAAAAATAGAATTTCACATCAGAGAGAGAGAGAGAGAGAGAGAGAGAGAGAGAGAGTTATGAGAAATACATATGAAGAAATGAATCACATACATTCAAAGAAAGTCAAGTTAACAACTTTTCAAAACCAATTTTTAATTTTGTTAGAATAAAATTTCACATCGGGTACTACTGACTAAGAATATCAAAATTTTCAAGCAAATTGATTACCATAAAATCACCAACAAACCATTCAAGCATAAAAATCTATTTAACAAATTTTCTTTT
Source organism: Asparagus officinalis (assembly GCF_001876935.1). Classification (NCBI taxonomy): domain Eukaryota; kingdom Viridiplantae; phylum Streptophyta; class Magnoliopsida; order Asparagales; family Asparagaceae; genus Asparagus; species Asparagus officinalis. Next base: position 19,360,375 of record NC_033801.1, read on the forward strand.
GTAAGGGTTGTATTAAACTAAGAGTGGTTCTCAGGAAAAGACAAAGAGCAATAGATTAAGTGAGGATGGCCAAAACATTTCCACATTGAAAAGTAGCCCAAAATAAGCAATAGTTATAGTAATTATATATAAACAAAGGCTAAATTGCTATATTAGTATTTTTTTAAAAATTGACCCACTTTGCCATTTTGACATTTTTTTGTTACTCTGGCATTATTTTAGTAATTGCCCCAACGGTAAAATAGGCCCAAAACTTGGTTGCCCATTAGAAAAACATGCAAATTGCTGACGTAGAGAATATTAAAGGGTAATTATTTTGGTAATCAGGTTTAGTTGAAGCAAGTGAAGTACATGCTTTTCTTCCACTTTTATTCAAAATTAGGGAAGAAATTAGTTTAGGGTTCGGTCTTAATTAAAGTTTTCCCTTTTTAATTTCACCTTTATCATCTCCATTTCTTAAATATTCAACTTGTCCTCTTCATGCTCAAGCTCAATTTCAAAGAGGTATGGATTGAAGCAAAGAAATGATGGTGAGGAAAAGAAGAGACAGAGGGCATGTTCAAACAACCGTCATTTCTTTAATTCAGTCCACCTTTCTTTGAAATTGAGCTTGAACTTGAAGATAACAATATTGAATATTAAGAAATTTGGAGATAATGAAGATGAAATTGAAAAGGGTAAACCTTGATTTAAGGTCTAATCCTAACCTAATTTCTTCCTTCATTTTGAATGAAATGAGGAAAAGAGCAAGTGCTTCTCACGTACTTCAAGTAATCCTAATTACCAAATAATTACCTTTTAATAAACTTTACATTAGTGTTTTTTGTGTGCAAGCAACCACCTTTTGGGCCCATTTCATTTTCTCAACTAAATAGCACTTAATACCTTATAATTTCAGTCACTTTGCACTTAAATACCTTCATTTGTTTCTTGTGACATTTCTATACGCTAAGTTGTATAAAATTAACAATTTAATACTTTCTATTATGCAAATATGAAAAATCTCACTTGTATATTTTGATATGACGCTCAAATGCTAATTAATTCTAAGTACTAGCATAGTCAAGATTTAAACATTGGAGAGGGAAAAAAATATACAAATACGATGATGATAAAAGAAATATATCCACAAAAACACATACATAGAGTTTGCATTGACTATAAAAACAAAGTTGAGTAAAAATTTAATCGATATTGTTCTAAGACAAATAGAGTTTAGGAAATATATCAAATAATCAATACAAATATTAAATACATAAAGGAAAAAAGACAAAAAAACAATGATTAAACAATAAAATTTGTTAGTCATGACTCATGATAAAAATAAGAAAAGGCTGAAAAAAGGAAAATATTGTACTTTCAGGGTTTCATGAATTTTAGTTATCTCTAGAATTAAGAAAAAAGCATCAAGACTCAATTTGAGGGAAATAATAAAAAAGAAAATGGTTAATTTGTTGAATTTGAATTTTAAATCTAACAGAAAAAACTCCCAAAAATGAAAAAAGAACAACATTGCAAGAGAGGATTGTGATGGAATTTTTGGATGAATAGTCTTAAAGGATTCGGGTCTTGGTTTGAACAATTGAAATTTGGATTCAAAAGAAAACATATGTGATAAGGGGTTGTTTGATTGCTCCATTTTTTATGGACAATGGAGGAAAACTAAAAAATGTGATGTCCACACCATCTTTTTCTATATAAGTTTATTTTTCTTTGTTTGGTTTACTTTTTGAAACCAAGAAATACCACGAAAAGAGATGATGTGACAATCTCTTATTTGGATGATGTGGTCCATAATCAAACAAACCTATTTCATGGGCTTTGGAGAGGAAAGTAAAGCAACCATACTACGATGGTTTCTATCCTTGTTTTTCTTTTCTTTTGTTTCCAAGAAAGTAACCAAACTGACCCTAAGGCTCAAACTCTTATGCCAAAGAGCTAGGATTATCGGCTTTGTGGGTGAAACTCACCAAATATTATATGCGGGCTTAGGTAATTTGCATATGCACCCCTCCCACCCCCCGCAAAAAAGAACCCCCTGGGAAAAAAATAAAACACCCACCCACACATACATTCTTTGTCGATGATTATAAGTGTCATATGATAATATTTGGATGAAATTTTGACGTCTGCATAATTAAGAGAGTTTATATACACACACTAATCGGCTTGTCAATTCAAAATTTGCACATGCATCTTGCTCAAAGCATCATCAAATGTACACGATAAAATTTTCATAAAGTTTGGAACCTTCTAGAGTAGGAATCAAACTAATTTAATATATTAATTTTTTAGATAACTAAATAGCCGTCCCTTTTACATTAAATAAAATAATGATTAAAATTTTATAAACAATATAGTTTTTTATACATAGAAATTATGTGGGGTGTAAATCAGGATGAATGGTGTGGATCATCATATTGGATATCCTAGTGGGCATTTCATGATAAAATCTTATCTCACCAACTCATTTTATCATACACACACACACACACATACATAAAAACAAACACCTCATTTTGCCTTATTTATTTTGACTTATTTTGTTATTTTAATAATCTTTTGGTATTGCAATAACATTTAACCAAAAACAAAACTTTTAAACTGTTGATGTAGTTGTTCTCACTATACCAAACCGAATGTTCAAATAATAAAAACCCTCAAATGTTCAAATAATAAAAAAGCACTCTGAAATTCTAAAATTTCAGAACTTGCAAATAACAAAGAAGAATTTATGGGCTTACCATCAGCTACATAAAATTTTAAAATTTATGAAAATAACCTCGAAGTTATAAAAATTACAAAAAACTCATTCACTTCTTCAAAAGTTAAAAATCACAAAAAACCATGAAATTTCAAAACTTATAAGTAGCACATATTAAACTTAAAAATTATCAGCAGACTGCTAAAATTTTGAATTTTATAACAAACAATCCAAAGTTTTAATAATTGCAAAAATACACCGTTAAAATTTTAGAGTTGCAATAAATATAAGAAATATCCTAACATTTGAAAACTCACTACCAACAGATAAAACATGAAAATTACAAGCATCCAACTTAAAATTTAAAATTTTTAAAAAACATTATCAAAGTTTTAAATTTTATAAAAAACAAACTAAAAAAATTCAAAATCACAAAAAAAGAACTAAAATTTCATATCTCAGCAAAGAAAGACGTAGTTATTTGATATTCTTTCATTAATATATATAAATTTAACTTCTAATTTAAGTTTTATCATTCCTTTTCATCATCTAAAAGTAGTCTAATTTTATCAAAAAAGATAAAGATGGAGAAGGAATGAAAAACATTATTTTCTATATATTTTATAGAATAGTTTATTTTTTTAGTAAATTTGGAATCTTTAGAAGAAATTTTTATGAGAATTTTTTAGTATTTTTATATGCTTATATGGATGCTTTCATCATATAAAAGTATGCTAGAATTAGCATTAATATTTAGTTTATAATTTTTTTAAAGTCTATAAAGGATTAGGAACAAACTCTATATTCTCTTTTGTGTTGTTTTAGCCCACTTTTAACTAATCATCTTTTCTTATTAGCTTTAATTATTCATATTCCTTTTATAACAGGGATTTTTTTTTAAAAAGATTGTTTTTGCTAAATAATTAGCAAAATTGACCATTTTACTAATTATTTAGCAAAATCGATATTTTTTTGGCCAACAGACCAAAAAGAGATCGATTTTAAAACACGCCCAGCTCAGAACATACAGGACTAGTAGTCATATATGTTTTGCGTGAACTAATCGGTGATTAGTGCTCACACAAAATATACGAGACTATTAATCCCGTATGTTTTGGGAACTCATTTGTTCTGCCCAGCAAACCCACGAGACTACTAGTCTCGTGGGTTTACTGGGCAGAGGCAAAACATGCATAAAAACATGCACAGGCCTCTAACTTCGTATACAGTATTATTTGACCAAAATTTTCACGAAAAATATTATCTACATTGTATACATTGATTTTCACAACACAATTTTAAAAAATACACAAATCTCCACATTGATTTTCACAAAATTTTAACACAAATCTAAAAAATACACAACATCACAACACAAATCCGATGAAATAAACATCAGATAATAACAAGTTTAATCAATTCAGTACATCAAAACACAATATACATGTCATATGCATACCAATATGGCAAAATTCTAAACAATTCCAAATGTATTAAGTCTACCCATAAGATAATATGTAGTCTAAGCTAAACAAATCTAAATGTATTAATAATTCCATACGACAATATATAATATTAGTGGAAAAGCTAACAACCTAAAAGTCCGCCTCTCCCCTGTCGTCTCCCTCTTCGCACCCGCTCAGATCATCAGCAGCCTCCTTAAACTTGAGCTTGTATATGCTCGCTCTCTGGTTGTGTATGGGGCTGTGAGGGTCCCACATGCTGTGACAGAACAGCTTCATCGTCGTGTAAGCAAGATCTACCACGTCTTCGTCGGCGTACATATAAAGTATCTTCATGCGCCACCTACTCGCGACCTTCATACCGATCCTCATGAGTTTGTCGAAAAGCTCTACGAACCCTCGCTACTATTCGATGCAAGAATGATACGTGTACTAAATCTCCTGTGACGGTAGCAATACCCTCATTTGCAATCCCCTCTACCTCGTTCATAGCGTCTATCTACAATTGTTTGCAAAATATTGATACATATAAGAAACCAAAATCTAACAAGAGATTGAAAACTCTATGATAATTTTTACAATTACTTACCCATTGTCTCTCATCTACCCCTCTTGGTACATATCGGGATTGTTGGGAGTGAATCTTGATTTCGTTGACCGGAGGCATGGTTTGAGTGATTATCCAATATCTAGTAATCCCCCAATATCATCTAATGTAATCGACTTCCTCCATCGGAGGATAAAGTTGATCAACAATAAGTTGATGTCAATCATTCTATCTTGCAATGTATGAATAATGTGTATTCTGCCAGTCAATCTGATGGTCACCTTTAAAAGCCTTTCTTTCTATTTTTTTGACATATTATGGAGCGTGCTGTGCGAATCCAAACTGTCTAAACATGTGATCCGACACGTGCATCTCCACAATTTTGAAACAAATGAGAGGAACTCTAGCCCTCCATATGTCGTGTCCCTCCATACAAATCAACTATAGACGAGGTAGGTAAGGTGTGTATTATTGCCACTCGAACTACAAAATACTTCATATATTAATAACTCTTTGAAATTTATCGGTAGCTTTAAACGACTTCAATTCAAATTCGATACCTGAAAAATTTTCAACCGGTTGAGCTCCCCTCTGTAAAAATCTAGCTGTCTTGCCAGGTCTCATTGTACGCTTTAGTGACATTCCATTTTTAGGTACGATATAAGGTAGGTTTTTGTTCAAAATTTTAAATTTTAAATTAAATTCAATGATTTTTACCTACAACCTAGTGGAATCTGTCCATCTAACTCTCGGATCTCGCATAATCGCGATCTCAAAACCAACCTCTCCCATACCCAAACTTGTAATAATATTAAACATCCCTTGAGCTCTTTATTTTGCATTAAAGCAATCTTCGATATTTCTCGATATAGGTATGCTAAAACAGCACTACCCCATGATAATATGTTGCACATGTCAAAGTCCTCGAGAAGTGGTAACCACCTATCACATATTCAAATGTGTTAGTCGTATTTTATAAAAATAGTGAGCAAAAATCTCTCTTTATCAAATTCAATTGCATTATAACAATAATAAGTTGTCTTACCTCAAATGGACTTTATGTTTACTTGAGTCGGGAAAAAGAAGGGTCCCAATCATGTGTAAAATATATGCTCTAGTATGTTGTTGGATCATGACTTCTGATGCATCTTCTGGCAAAGGGTTTACAAAATTCTGCTTTAGCCACTTCAATCTAATATATCCTCCAGGCAAAAACTCTGGAGATAGTCCTAACAAATCATCACATATACTTTGCCAAACATGTCTATCAGTCCCCGTAACACAAGGGCTATCAATGCGGAGACCAATAATCACCACTACGCCCTGAAGAGTAATAGTTGCCTCACCGATACGTAGATGGAAAGTGTTAGCCTCCAGCCTCTATCGATCCATCAATGCATTAAGCAGTGCCTAATCGAGCTTCATCCATCACAATTTTGAGCAAGTGAGAAAACCAGCTTGATGTACTAAAGCAATAATGCGAGAATCATCAAGTGGCCAGCGAGTATGTCCAAGGTTATGATTAATCATAACCAGCTCTTGTCCTCTCTGCAATAAAAATGAAAACAAATATTAGAATATAACAATGAATAATTAATATATATCTATAAACTTATGAGTAAAAAATAGAGAATCATTACCGATGTAAACGATATGCTCTCTGAACGGTGGCGTAACTGATCATAGAGGACTTCATCAGTAACCGACTCGGGAAGCATCGTGTATATACATGTACATATAATTTTTAACTTATTAGTTTCTGCCAAATCAATAAGACTATAATAATAAAAAATAGAGATAGAAATAGAAAATATTTTACCAATTAATTGCTCAAATCAATAAGACTATAATAATAAAAAATAGAGATAGAAATAGAAAATATTTTACCAATTAATTGCTATCTACTTGCTCTTGATGATAAAAAATAGAGATAGAAATAGAAAATATTTTACCAATTAATTGCTATCTACTTGCTCTTGATGGACAATGAGACTTATTATGCCCTAATTGACTATATTGTCCACATCTTATTCGTGACGCTACTCCTTCCCGGCCTTGATCCATAGTACCTCTAATGCGCATAGAGCGAGGTCGTCCTATTTGTTTTTTGTATTGAGGTGGTAATATATATGGTATGTACAAATTCGGCCAATAATGAGTATCGTCATGAGGATGAAAACTCTCCTTATAAGCCTTTCGATAATGATTTGTTAAATACCAAGCTGAGCAATACCGATCATAATCAATCTAGCGTCATCATCCTGATCGTAACTAGCCGCTAAAACATGTTCACATGGCAGTTTTTGTAATTGTGGTATACTACAAGTACAACTACACTCATGGTCATAGAGATTGATGGTGTAAGTACCATCACAATCTTTAACCTCCCATTCATTGTCGTTGAATAGTTCAATTCTACATGTTCTTATAGTCACAATCCTTTTCTGCAAAATTATCTCATTTTTTGGAGTGTACTTACTCGTCCAATTTGCATCATCATTACGTCTCTTATTAAAGTATGTGTTCAATCTATAAAACATCATTGCAACTAAGGCTTGAATTGGCATAGCACTGGTACCTTTTAGTACACCATTGAAACTTTCAGAGCAATTAGTTGTCATCATGCAATACCGCACTCCACCATCTTTACATAATGCCATCGATCTTCGTATTGCGACTTCAAGTTTTCTTTAATCCAATTGTGTGCTTCTACTGATAGGGATTTAATTTTCTCCCTATGATGCTCATATACTGATGGGTCAGTGGCACACCCGGCTTGCCATAATAAATTTTGTAAATTGTCCTCTCCATGTTTTTTCTTAAAATTAGCTCTTATATGACGCAAGCAATAGTGGTGATGATGTGGTGCACTCCACCCCTCGTGAAAGGCTCGTGGAATTCCTTTCATCTGTTCAGAAATAAAAGTAATAACTCTTGGACTTTGAACAGTCGAAATGTATCTGTAAATACATTGGAAAAACCACTTCCAACTCGATGTGTCCTCTGCCTCCACAACTGCAAAAGCTATTGGAAATAGCCCACAATTTATATCTACACCGGTCAACCAAGAGCAATCCTTTGTACTTGCCATATAAATGTGTTCCATCGATACTTAAGAGCGGACGACAAAAAGAGAACCTTTTGATAGCGGGCCCAAATGCCCAAAATACTCGGATGAACCTCTCCATTTCCGGCGTGATCTCCTTAGACACTATCTCATATTCGGTACCCAAAAATTTCCTCTTAATTGCTGCAAGATAATGCGGAAGTAGTTGGTAAGATTCCTCCCAATCTCCAAAGATTTTAGTCAACGTCTTCCTCCGTGCATCATATGCTTTATACTTGGATATAGTTATTTTTTTTCATATTATATACCCTTGTAATTATCTGTCCTAGAGTAAGATCAAGTTCCTGCCTAATTTCGGGTATAATTAGCTTCATGATATAAGCGGAAGTTGATGTCTTATGATCATTATTGACAGTTGGATTGCAACATGTATGAAGTCCGCAATAACTTAAGATTATAAATTGCCCATTAGATTTTTTTCCTAACAGCCGCATTAAGCTTTCATGGACACTTTGAATTTCTATTGTCTACAACACTTGCATTCTCTCCTTGACCTTTCTCATTAAAGTAGCACTTTACATGGTAGCTAGTTGTATTGGTTTTAACCGGCTTGAATTTGACCCGGTTCTTGATTGCCCATTCACGTATAGCGAAAACTAAGCTTTCCTTATTCTCGAAAAGATCTCCCTTTTTAAAAGTGAAGTTCTCGGGTCGATCGAAATTAGGACCAGGCTCAACAAACTCACCTTGTGAGGCATTTATCCACTCGTCATTTTCAAACTCTTCTAGCAACGGTTCTTCAGACTCTACATAATCGTTGTTTACACAATATTCATTCATCTAACTTACATCATTATTGGTTTCTCCAATTGCACATTGCATACTATCAAGACGTTCCTCCTCATTAACAACTTCATTATCATCATCAGCATCTACATCATCATCCTCTTCTATTATAGAACCAACCAGTAAATTAACTGAAACATGACCCGGTGCGTTGTGAAACATGTCACTTGACCTTGCACCCGAGTTATTTTTTAAGTGCAAGGTACTTTGAGATAACGAGATTTGATTTACAAGCATGTGGGAGAACTCTCTGTGAGCATATGAAACTTCAACAACCCCAAACATTAGAATATTTTCAATGAACAACTTGATTGAGATTTTTTTTTCCCGCAAGTCCAATCATGTCATTCAATTCTTCATCATTGGTGATCTCTATAGCAATTGTTCTATTTTCATTTATTTGACAATTACAGAAGACCTTAATGGCATTTTTGGCATGATTAACTCCAGTAACTCTGTATACTTGCTCCATCCTTCTATCGAAATTACAATTTCTAGATAACATAAACATTTTTCTAGAGCCTCTATCATATATAGACATATTATTCATTCCAACACTCAGTTTTCCATTGATTAAGCAAATAATCGGTATTTCATTCACCATTTTAACTAAAAAAATTAAAATTCATCATATACAAATTAGATTTCTTTTCCATATTGATAATCATAATTTAAATATTTCCTCTAGATATACAATATTAACTAAAAAATATCGAGAAATTTATGAAAAATAAGAAATTTATACTTTGATGAACTTTCGGATCTCATCGGCGTCAGAGTGAATAGACGACATCGAAGAGAATAGACGACATCGGCATCAGATAGAATAGACGGCACCAACGTCAGATTTGAGGGAAGAAGAGGTGAGTTAGGTTTGGGAGAGAGAGAGAGAGAGAGATCGGGTTTGGGAGAGAGGGAGAGAGGGAGATCGGGATTGTTGGTTTGGGTTTGGGAGAGATGAAGATCGGGATTATTAGGTCGGGTTTGGGAGAGATGGAGATTGAGTTTAGGAGGGAGATCAGTTTGGGAGAGGTTGAGTTCAGGTTTGGGGGAGAGAGAGAGAGAGAGAGATCGAGAAAGAGAGAGAGGGAGATCAGGAGTGAGAGAGATTAGGAGAGAGAGAGGGAGTAGGAGAGAATGAACGGTTATGCCCTAATTTAGGGCACAACTGGGCTTTATATAGCCTGACAACTCTACGGGAATACTAGTCCCGTAGAATTGTCGGGCACTCATTTGTTCTGCCCATCAAACCCACTAGACTAGTAGTCCCGTGGTTTGATGGGCAGAGCAAATGAGTCTATGCTTAATGTACGGGACTACTAGTCCCGTATGTTAAGCAGAGACTCATTAGTTCTGCCCAGCAAACCCATGTGACTAGTAGTCCCGTGGGTTAGCTAGGCAGAATAAATGAGTGCCCAAAACATATGGGACTAGTAGTCCTGTATGTTTTCTGTGAGCACTAATCATCGATTAGTTCACGCAAAACATACGACACTAGTAGTCCCGTATATTTTAAGCTGAGTGTTTTTAAAATCAACCTCTTTTTGGCCCGTTGGCCAAAAAGATGTCGATTTTGCTAAATAATTAGCAAAATAGTCGATTTTGCTAATTATTTAGCAAAAACAGTCTTTTTTTTTAAATTTCCCTTTATAACACTATTTTTGAAGTGTTTTTCACTTTTATAACGCTATACTCTCTTAGGTAAAGTCTGGTTTCTTGCCGGTCCAAATAACATGATAATTCAAATTAGATTCGGATTATACTTGTTTCCTATCAATTCAATTATCAGTATGAAATTTTAAGTTGGTTGTACATCATTTAAATGAACAATTAAGAAAATAAATAATCACACAATGCAAAAGTTTAGAAACATAAGTGAACAAAAACTATCAAAATAGAACCAAGAAATAAATTTTAATAAGGAAATAAATCAAATATACTAAATCACGGCATGTAACGATGCATTGCACATGCACTAAACCTAGTCCTCTTTAAACAATGGTTAATAATGATGTCCACACTTTATTCAGACACGCAAAATAAATATTATATAATAACAACCGCACAATTAAATTTACTCAACAACTCTATTGATATTTTGTTAGCATTTAGATTTGTGTCAGTATTATGAAACTGTCTCTGTTGTTGCTTAACATATTGACATCCGGTTTGATGTTGAGGCGATGTATCATCATGTTTTGATCAAGTCCTGGCATGTCCTCGTAATTCTAGGCGAAAACATCGATATATTTTCCTAAAGAGGGCAATCAACTCTTCTTTTTCGTTTGGTGAAAGACTATCACTAATGAATATGAGTTTCGGATTGACCTCTGTTTGGTGGAAAATTTATAGTAAACAGAATAAAGAAAAATTGACTTGTATTCTCTCGATCTTAATTACAATTTGGATTCCGATTACAAAAGAGAGGAGAATGATTTGGATTCTCCCCTTTGTTTAATTCTGGGTTCTTCACAGTGGCGATGGAGTGCTTCCTTCGAATGCTCGCGTCAAATTTGCTCTCCGTTGACGATCCGAACGTTTTGATTCACTGGAATGATATCTTCTCCTCACGATTTGATGCTGTGGAGAACTTGCGTGGCAAGTTTGAAACTCTGAACGAGTTGATAACTCAAAGCGAGTTTAAACTCTTAAAAAAGAGTTAATTTGAACTGAAAATCGGTTAATAGCCAAGTGAATTTGTTGTTGCTCAAGGATGCCTCAAGATCTCCTTGTTGCCAAGTATTTCTCTCCAGCCGATCTCCTCAAAAGCTAACCTTTGATCTCTTCTTCGCTGCTAAAAAGAGGATCGATCCGGAAGCCAAAAAAACCGAGCCCCAACTCAGTTGAGTTTTTTCCTATTTATAGGAGATTAATGGGTGTAACCAACCCCTAAATCCGCTCCAACGTGGGTGAGAATCCCTCAAAACATGGGAAAACGGTTCTGAAACCGTTCGACTCATGTTTGAATGAGTCAAACGTCCAAGTTGGCATTCAGGATCCTAACTCCGTGTTTTAGACTGGAGACGTGGAGTTGGGCACCCGCTGGATGTTGAAAAACGTGAGGGCCATTTGCGTTTCAAGAACTAAAACGCGAGGGTGAATTCCGCGTTTTAGAAGGAGCTAATGACTTATAGATTCTTCTGTAGAGCGTTGCAAAGACCATTATTCAGTAATCTTCGTCTTGGCTCCTTAAAAATATAACTCCCAATATTGATTGTGAAGGTTGTTGATTAGAGCTTTCATCAGTTATTGCGAAGGTCGTCAGATTGTAACCTTCATCGATCTACGTGAAATTTCATCAGTTATTGCGAAGGTCGTCAGATTGTAACCTTCATCGATCTACGTGAAAGTCTTCAAATTGTAACCTTCTAGAAGTCGTCAGATTGTAACTTCCATCATCGGTGTTTGATGGGGATTATCTATCTGTTGTAATTTTTAGACAGCCTACAGAACCCCCTCTAAAGTTTTCGAAAGTTTGCAGTTGACTGGGACGAATTTTCGGAATACTTTGGATCTCAACTCTGATCTTGGAGCTGTTGATTCCTTGTCGTAAAGGAGTCATTCTCTACACTCGCTCCAAAGCCATCTTGATTGAATGGATTTACCACGCAGGATATGTGTGAATGTATGCGTCATAATCCTGCTTCTGGAATACGGGGGTGGACCCCTGTGTTTTAAACTTGAGGCGCGGGTCTCACCCTTGCATTTTGAATTTGGAACACGGGTGTGACCTCTGTGTTTTGATGTTTGCAACGCGGGTCTGACCTTGGTGTTTCGACTTGAGACGCAGAGGTGCCTCTCATGCATTTTTTGACGAAGTCTTTGAGACTTGTCTTTAGCTCATATGTTTCAAGTCTCGGCTCATAAACATGCATAGGATTTTTGGCAAACCCTCAGCCATCAACGGATTTAATAAGCCTTTACCGACTACCATTTGAGTCAGGCTAGCATGTGAATTATTTGAATTCGTTTCACATGTAATGTTGTGCTAAGAGAATGAACCCTCTTAGACTTGATGCTATGATTTTGAATACATAGACTTTGTCATTTTCACAAAAAAATACTAACCAGTAATGTTTGTTAGGCGTAGACTTATCTCTAATTAGGGATCGAGATAAAGTCCCCTATGCGTGTAAGGCATGAATTTTAGCATTATTAATAATAACCTGCCACGATGTTGAATACGTGGGCTTTGCTATTTTCACGGGAATACGCAACCCGGTAGCATGTGTTAGATGCAGACTTATCTCTAATTAGGGATCAAGATAAAGTCCCCATGCATAAAAGGCATGGATTTTGGTGCTACGATGTTGAATACATAGACTTCGACATTATTGCGGGAATGAACCACCCGACAACATGTTTTAGATGCAGACTTATCTCTATTTAGGGATTGAGATAAAGTCCCTCATGCGTATAAGGTATGGATTTTGGCGTTATTAATAACGACCTACCACAATGTTGAATACGTGGATTTTTGTCCTTCTTACGGTCAAAGACTAACCGGCAATGCGTATTAGGCGTTGACTTATCTTTACTTAGGATTCAGGATAAAATTCCCCATACATACAAGGTATGGATTCAGAGATTATTAATTTAATGATAATCACTGGCTACGATATTGAATACGTAGACTTTGTCACTGTTTCTTCCTACGTTACTTGAAACACTGAAAGAAAGTTAGAAGCGCTAGAGGTGTAGTATTAACTTGGCATGAATTTTCACTTAGAGTAAAATTCAAAAATTTTCTTTATTATCACTAGGATAATTCCGGAAAATCTTTAATCCACTGGGGATTTTATGATAAAAAATTGCTATTCTTGTTAAAAAAGAATTAACAAGTTTATTAGAGAGGGTTTGACTATTAGAGGTGTGATGTTAACCTAATAGTATTTTATGGGCATATCGCTCTATTGAAGAGAGTCTATAAGTTGATTTGGTCGTCAGAGGTGTGATATTAACTTGACGGGTATGTGGACCTATCGCTCTATTGAGGAGAATCGATAAGTTAATTTGGTCGTCAGAGGTATGATATTAACTTGACAGGTATGTAGACCTATCGCTCTATTGAGGAGAGTCGATAAGTTAATTTTGTCAGAGGTGTGATATTAACGTGACACGATTGAATATTGCGATCAAGGTAATTTTAAAGACCTATCGCTCTATTAGGGAAAGTCGATAAGTGGATTTTGTCAGAAATGTGGGATTAACGTGATAAAAATTTGTTAAGATCGGAGCAACCTTGAGGACCTATCGCTCTATTGACGAGAGTCGATAAGTTAATTATCAGAGGTTTGGTGTTAATATGATGGAAATTTGTTACGATTGGAGCAACTTTGTGGATTTATCATCCTATTGAAGAGGATTGATAAGTTGATTTATCAGAGGTGTGGTGTTAACGTGACAGGAATTTGTGTTGCAATTAGAGTAACTTTGAGGACTTATCATCCTATTGAAGAGGATTGATAAGTTGATTTGTCAGAGGTGTGGTGTTAACATGACGGGAATTTATTGCGATCAGAGCAACTTTGTGGACTTATCATCCTATTGAAGAGGATTGATAAGTTGATTTGTCAGAGGTGTGGTGTTAACGTGACAGGAATTTGTGTTGCGATTGGAGCAACTTTGAGGACTTATCATTCTATTGAAGAGAATTGATAAGTTGATTTGTCAGAAGTGTGGTATTAACATGACGGGAATTTGTTATGATCGGAGTAACTTTGTGGATTTATCATCCTATTGGAGAGGATTGATAAGTTGATTTGTCAGAGGTTTGGTTTTAACGTGACAAGAGAATGTGTACTTGTGACTTGCATAAGATTTTGGGAATTAGCGTATCGCTGGGGAAACTTGATAGGCGAGTTTATCACAAGAAGCTATGAATTTTGATACTTGTGATTTGAATAAGATTTTGAAGACTTAGTATCCTGCTGGGGAAGATTGTGATTTGAGTAATTTTGAGGACCTATCATCCTATTGACAATGATTGATAAGTTAATTATCAGAGGTATATTGTTAACGTGATAAATTGGGAGTGATGCAAGCTGTATTCATACTCTGTGGGGGTGATGATCATCAAAAGTATAATGTTCACTCGACGATGTGAAAGATTGTTACTCTTAATCCAATAGATTCCAAGTAACTAACCCCAGTCTTGATTAAGACATAGCAGGGAAATAAAAAGAGGTAGACAAGGTACATCGTCTAGTGGGACACTATCCATGAAGTCGGAATTGTTTGCGGTGAAAGTTGCTATTTTTATTGCTATCGAATCTATTACAACTTTAGTCGTTACAATAAACTCGAATGAAATAAAAAGTTAATCTTTTTATAAGATCTCCTTACACAATAAAAATAAAAAAAAGTTTACAACTTTATCAAACAAACACAGAGATCGTTTATCGGTCTTCTGCTTGCGTGGGATCTTTGCCTGTGTCGGGGTTTATCCGTGGACCACCATCGATCAGATCTGATTGCTAAAAAATTAGGCAGAGCTTCGTCGATCCGCGAGGAGATCTAGAAACAGAAGCGCTTATCTCGACAAAAACGAGATAATTGCTCTTCTTAGAATTACCACAACGGGATAATACTAAGGATTGGATGCGGGTGATGTAGATCTGACGACTTTCGATCTCTTGCGTTGAAGAACTCGATCCGATCTCTCCTCCTCCTCTCTAAAATCCGTGCACCTTCAGTCTTCAATCCGGCACCGAGACACCCTAGGGTGTCTCGGTTTGGGCCGAGACACCCTTGGCCGAGACACCTTGGGGTGTCTCGCTTGGCCGAGACACCTCGAAGTGTTGAGACGCCGCTTTTTTCGTATGTTTGTTCGTTTCCACCGTAACTTCTTCGTCCGAACTTGGATTTGAGTGGTTCGAAGTGCGTTGGAAAGCCAACAAGGAGTTCTATCAGCTCTAATGGTTGGATCATCTGTGGAATGAATGAGACACGAAGGGTATTGTTCTTTTTGTAAACATCGTGGGGCTCCCGATTAGCCCGTACCTTCGTTATTCCGAAATTCTGTTAGTCCACGTAGTTCGTCGATTCACTTCAATCATTCATCGACATCAATCGAACTCCTATGAATCGGATAGTGACATTCATCATCGTTCCTTAACACTGAGCTGTTCGTGGAGACCTATAGGTAATTTTCGATGCCTACAGATACCCCCTCCAAAGCGTTACAGACTCGTTTCTTCTATAGAAGAGGCTAGAATATTTTGGATGTGATTGGTCCATCTTTCAGTCGGTATAAAGGACCTGTAGTTAGCTTTAACTCTTGGCTCCTTCGATTTTTGGTCTATCCAATGTTTTGACGAATAGCCGAAGTCTTTCCGGCGCTGCGTTTATCGCCTGGCCGTCGTTGGAGTCTCGAGTCTACCACCGGTGAGTTAAGTTTGGCTCGCGTCATTGAGTTGATTTTGAACTGATTATCTCCGTCATAATATATTGATTTGCGTTGACTTTTTTGATCGCAACCCGTTGACCGGCGTTGACCTAGGGTTACGCGTTGACCGACGTTGACCCTAGGGTTTTGAACGTCGTACGTTGACACAGTTTATACTCGTACGTTTACTGGAGTATACACAGTTTAAGCTCTTAAGGTATTGGAGCACGGCGGTCCCAAGTGTCGAGGCTGCAGGACCAACTGTTAAAGCTGATTTATCTGCATTTGTGGATCTTATCTTAATGTTGTTGGATAATCGAGTCACGAGACCAACTAACGGAGCTGATGCATCAATGACTCGCACTTATAGAATTTTTGGTAAATTCTCAGCCATCAACGGGTTTGATGAGCCTTTACCGACTACCGTTTGAGTCGGGCAAGCATGCAGGTTGTTTAGATCCGTTCTGCACATAACGTTGTGCTAAAAGAGTTAACTCTTTTAGTGCTACGATATTGAATACGTAGACTTCGTTTTTCTCACGGGAATAGACTACCCGGTAACGTGTGTTAGACGTAGGCTTAGGATTTTTGGCAAATCCTCAGCCTTCAACGAATTTGATGTGCCTTTACCGACTACCGTTCGAGTCGGGCTAGCAAGCGGATTGTTTACATCCGTTCCGAATGTGACGTTGTGCTAAAGGAATGAACTCCCTTAGACTTGATGCTACGACTTCGAATACGTAGACTTCGCCATTGTTACAGGAACAGGCTACCCGGCAACGCGTGTTAGGCGCTGACTTATCCTTACTTAGGATTCAGGATAAAAATCCCCAGACTCGGATGCCATTGTTACGGGAATAGGCTACCCGGCAACACGGGTTAGGTGTTGACTTATCCTTACTTAGGATTCAGGATAAAATTCCCCGTGCGTGTGAGGCACGGATTATGGTGTTATTAATAACAACCTGCCACAATGTTGAATATGTGGTCTTTTGTCCTTTTTACGGTCAAAGACTAACCGGCCATGTGTGTTAGACATAGGCTTTGGGATTTTTTGGCAAACCCCCAGCCATCAACGGGTTTGACGTGTCTTTACCGATTACCGTTTGAATCGGACTAGCATGTGAATTATTAAAACCCGTTTCACATGTAACGTTGTGCTAAGAGAATTGCTTCTCTTAGACTTAACGAAATGATGAAACTAAGAGTGGGATCTCCACTCCGAGAATCGGAAAGATTCAAGTAACCCTAACTTTTATAGGATTGGTTGCTTGATCCAAGAAAAGAGTTCCTCATTTATTGAGGGGAAATTCCGATTTCGACCCTAACTTTTATAGGTTTGGCTGAAAAAGGAAAAGATGGAAGTCTTTCGTTTATCGAAAAAGAATGACTCGGTCTTAGTCTCAACTATCTGTAGGTTTGACTAAGTGAGATTGGGAACAATCCTAACTTTTATAGATTTGATTGCTCAATTTTTTGAAAGTGGACCTCTCGTTCATGGAAGGAATCGAGAGGGGACTTTGGTTGTGGTCCTAACTATAGGAAGGTTTGACCAGGTAGACAGTGAGAGTGGGAGTACAAACCATAGTGGGGGTTTAGTGTTTATCACTTTGTTCGTAATTATCGGGTTATCCCTAAGAAACCTAAGAGAATTACATATAGTATTTTTCCGGGAACTTCCCGTTACATGAATCATCCACCCCCAGCTTCCTTCTTGGAACCGGGTCTGACTTTGTACTCCGTTACATGACTGGGTTATCCTTAAGAATATTAGTGTAACATTCTCCAGGAACTTCCCATCAACGGTAGGAAACAGTTTAGACTCATATACCTATTGGAGTATCAGGGAGCAGTTTAACCTCATATACCGATTGGAGGATTGAGAAGCAGTTTATACTCGTATACTCTTTGGAGTATTGCCGTTCTTATTTGGCTTATCCTAGCGTTATGACGCCGGCTTCAACCAAGGTTTGGATGCTATTCTTTAAAGTAAAGCAAGCCTTGGTGGGATGAAGGATCCTCCTGTGGTACGCATAGTACTTCGGATCTGTAGTATTATCAGCTTCCTCCTGATTTGTGATGGGCGGCAGCTTGATCTTGTTGTTTTTAAGAAGGGTCTCGAAGATGGCTGGAACGTCTTCGTCCTTGAATGAGTACTCTTTTTGGAGTCTCGGATCCGAACTATTCTGCTGTCTTCGGGACTGCTGTTGCGACGTCTGATTAACATCAACAACTGTTGTAGGTGCCTTCCCTTCATTATGGGAAATGAGACCCGGATTCAGAGGGTTAGTCATCGGTTGGCATCTTTCAACCTTCCTCCTTCTAAGGAATCGTTCGGCCTGCTCTCCGCGCGCCTTCAACTCTCTCCAGGTATTGAGTGGCTCTACTCCCATAACGTCCAAGATGTTAATGGACAAGTTGTTATGACAGGTTTGCAAGACGAATTCCTCCGCGATGGGATCCTTGCAGTTCATTGCCTGATTGCGAAAGCGTTTGATGAAGATATCCACCGACTCTCCGTCTTTTTGTTTCTCATCGAAGAGTGTCCTGATCGACACTTCGGCGTCATCATCGAAGAAATGAGCGAGGAACATGCTTTCTAGGTCCTCCCAGCTGTTGATGCTTTCGGGCTTGAGGCGACGGTACCAATCGAAGGGGGGCCTACGAAGGGTGCCAACAAATGACCGGACCATCAGAGACTCGTTGCCAGAGATCACTTCCAAATGGGACTTGAAATAGATCAGGTGCTGAGTGGGGGAACCCTTCCCGTCGAACGGTGTGAAGTTGATCAGGTTGAACTTTGCCGGATACGAAATCGATTCCCATTCTCTTGGGTAAGGACACGGAATACTGGTCTTCTTTACCTCTTGAGCAGACATCAGAGCATTAATTTTGCTTTCGAGGTCCTTCATCTTTTTGTCCTCATCTATATCCTGTTTTGGATAATTCCTGAAAGGAATAATGGGGCCACCCCCAGCATTGTCATCTTTGGTGGGACCACCCCCAGTATTATTGTCCTTAGTGGGACCACCCCCAGCGTTGTGTTCATCCACATCTGAATCGCTACATGCTTGGTTAGCAGTGCTGCGACGGCTAGATTCACCTAGCTGATTTGACAAAGTTCGGATTTGTTGGCCGTGCATTTGTCTCATCTCCTGCATAGCCATTTCCATTTCGATTTTGAATGCTTCTTTCTGCTTGGCTAGAGCATCCTCAATGATTTTGGCTATTTGCTCGGTGTTGACCATGAACACTTCTCGAGCTTGTCCTATGCTAGACGTTGTATCGTCAGAGGCGATTGCGGAATAAGAATCCGAGAGTTCGTCATCGGAATGTTTCTAGCTGAAGCTGAGATATTTGTTGGGTTATTCCCGAACCGACTCTTCTTCCTGGAGAGAAATTAGGGTTGGAACCACTTGAAACAATCGGAGATTTTCTCTTATTGACCATGTTGATGGTAACTTCTGGGAATTCATCATCTAGAGCAACCGATCCTCTTTGGTGGAAACGCCTTGATTTGGGCTTCGTCGTTCCATCGGAGATTCTCTCGAATACCGAGACCCTCCGCGGAGCGGTCTTGGGACAGCTACACGCTGATGATACTGCCCTGATAATTTTGATACACGGACAGTGAGAGTCTGCTTCCCGGGTACTTCTCTTTCGAGATTTATTTGTACCCCTAGCCTGATAGTACAACTCATCGACGTTGTGGTTGGAGTAACCTATCGGCTGCTTACATGGATTCTCAGGTATAACGCGTTCGTCTGTCTGACGCGTTTTCCTCTGAGTAAGCATTGCCTTGTTGGCATCTACAGGAGTCACACTTTTGAAATTACACCCTTGTTAGGGTGAAACCTTAACGGGCTCCTGGTTTTCTACACGCACCGCCAAGCGGGCCGTTGTTCGAATCAATTTGTTAGGAGGTTGCGTACGACCCCCAGTCCGGATGTTTGCTTGGGGTTCCTTCAATGGTCCCAAGCATTCTTTAATAGGTGCTTTGCCTCGATCCTCGGGTAGAGCACCGATGCAATCCTTCAATGGGACTCTAGATTTGGGAGATTCACGCTGTCATAGGGCTTCGCCGGAGGTGCGAGAGCAATAGGAACGGGATCTGGAGTTGACAAAGGCCTGAGAGCAGCCTCGAATGCTTTTGCCTTAGGCGCTAATTTGGCCTTTGGCATCCAACCTTGCTTAGATCTTGGTGGCTTTTTGACCACCTTTCCTTTCTGTAACTCCTGTGCATTCCGTACAAGGACCTCGTCTGCGCTAGCAGTGCGCGGCACTTGTGGATACGCTCCTCAAGAGTTGAACGGGTTCGTTTGACACGAACCCATTCGTTAGTAGGTGATTGGGAGGAGGTTCCCAAAGCTTGTTGCTGGAACACTTTGCGCCTTCTGCGTTTCAGATCCGCATCATAGCAGATCCCGTCAACAGGTTCCAAAGCCTTGGTAAATTGACGCGCGAGATGTTGACGGCACCTTTGACGAGCCCTCTTCGTCAACACTGGTGCACATTCAACGGGCAACTCTTTGACTTTCGAGGAGTTGTCACGAACGTTGGATCTGGTTTCTTTGGAAACCGGCGGATCGTTGCGAAGTGTAACTACAACAGCGACGGCGGAGAGATCATCTTCTTGGGTCTTCAGATCTGAAGACCAGCGGATCTTCCTGGAGGAGGAGGCCTTCCTGCACCTGCAAGGAGAGGCAGATCTGGAGGAGGAGGAGGAGACATAGTCCTCGAACTTTTGCTGGTCGAACTCGTATTCGACCTCTTCGAACACCGGGATCTTGATCATCGGCTGCGGCACGACAGCTTCGGCAGCGAAGCTGTTGGCTCCCACTGTGGTCGCCAGATTGTTCACGGGAAAAATTGGGTTCTTCATTGATTCCATTTCACACTCTTGTAATAGTTTATCGATTACAAAAATCCGATCTTTTTATAAGATTCGGTTACAACGAGATCAAAAGAAAAAGAAAATTACAACTCTTTCCTTATTTGTCGAACAAATCACGAGCTCCTTCGATCCGCGAGGAGATCTAGAAACAGAAGCGCTTATCTCGACAAAAGCGAGATAATTGCTCTTCTTAGAATTACCGCAACGGGATAATACTAAGGATTGGATGCGGGTGATGTAGATCTGACGACTTTCGATCTCTTGCGTTGAAGAACTCAATCCGATCTCTCCTCCTCCTCTCTAAAATCTGTGCACCTTCAGTCTTCAATCCGGCAGGGCTTCGCCTAATCTCCAAAATTCCAGATCTTGAAAAATGAAGGCCTGAGGCTTGTATTTATAGGCTCGGGGGAGTTTGGAGCTGTTAAAACCACCTAAAGGCCCAAATCTGCATTGGAGACACCTCGGGGTGTCTCCACTTGATCCGAGACACCCTAGGGTGTCTCCCCTGGATCCGAGACACCCTAGGGTGTCTCGGTTTGGGCCGAGACACCCTTGGGGGTCTCTAGGGTGTCTCGGCCTTGGCCGAGACACCTTGGGGGGTCTCGCTTGGCCGAGACACCTCGAAGTGTTGAGACGCCGCTTTTTTCGTATGTTTGTTCGTTTCCGCCGTAACTTCTTCGTCCGAACTCAGATTTGAGTGGTTCGAAGTGCGTTGGAAAGCCGACAAGGAGTTCTATCAGCTCCAATGGTTGGATCATCTGTGGAATGAATGAGACACAAAGGGTATTGTTCTTTTTGTAAACATCGTGGGGCTCCCGATTAGCCCGTACATTCGTTATTCCGAAATTCTGTTAGTCCACGTAGTTCGTCGATTCACTTCAATCGTTCACCGACATCAATCGAACTCCTGTGAACCGGATAGTGACGTTCATCATCGTTCCTTAACACTGAGCTATTCGTGGAGACCTATAGGTAATTTTCGATGCCTATAGGAATAGAGGCACATCACCTAATAGGCCATTATCTGATGAGTTTGACTATTAGAGGTAACTGTTAACGTGATAGTTTTGTGGACATGTCATCCTATTTAAGAAGATTGGAAAGTTGATAGACTATCAGAGGTAATTATTAACGTGATAGTTTTGTAGACCTGCCATCCTATTGAAGAAGATTGGCAGGTTGATGGACTATCAGAGGTAATTATTAACGTGATAGTTTTGTGGACCTGCCATCCTATTGAAGAAGATTGGTAAGTTGATGGACTATCAGAGGTAATTGTTAACGTGATAGTTTTGATAGGTTTCGTGGTTGACAGAGGTATTCTATTGAACATGACTGTTCGCGGGAAAAATCGTGTCTTTCTTTATTGATTCCATTGCACTCTTAAATAACAACTTTTTGAGTTACAAAGATCCGGTCTTTTTATAAGATCCGATTACAATGAAAATCAAAGAAAATAAAAGAAAGATTACAACTTTTTATCCTTGTTTGTCGAACGAATCGCGAGCTCCTGTTTTGCGGTCGCTCGCTTTGTGTGGGTTCTTTGCCTGCGCCGGGGTTTATCCATGGACCACCGCGAGATCTAGATCCGGTCGGATCTACGCAGTACGACGGGTATTATTTCACCAAGGAAATAATAGCCGGGGGGATTGATTCACCAAGGAAACAATCGCCCAAATCTCGGGATCAAAGGCCAAGCTTTGATCCGGAGTACGCCTGCGTAGATCTGAGATCCGATCCTCTCGAACTCTTGCCTTATTTGGCGTTGATGATCGCCGAGCACCAGATCTGGATGAACAAGTCCTCGAAGCCCTAAAGTTTGAATCTATTTAGATCTGAGTCTTCAATCCAGCAGGGCTTCGCCTCCAAAAAATCCAACCTTTTCAAATGAACAACCCATGGCCTATTTATAGGCACCCAGATCTGTGCCTAGGCACAGATCTGGGCTGAGGTGGCTCGGCCACAAGTGGCCGGCCACCCCTGGGTGGCTCGGCTCATGCCGAGCCACCTCAGGGTGGCTCGGCATGGGAATCCTGATTTGGCAGTAAATCCACTTCTGAGTTCGAGTCCGAAACTGATCTTGATTCGATCGTGATTCGTCCGAGTCCGCTTTTGTTTGAATGACTCGTTGATTCCCCGAACTGTTGGCTTGATTCCACGCTCGAATGGATGTATTCTGTTGCTTGCGTGCGGTTCGTCGACCTCGTCGCCTCGTTGGTTCGTCGGTTTGTGCCGAGCTATGCTAAGGGACCTATAAGCAATTTTATATGCTTACAATGACAACTCAGAAAATTTATTACTCATAATCCAATGAACTATAAATAAATCAACTCCCAGTCTTAAACAAGTACAGGGGGAAAAAGGATAGACATGACACATCGCCTAGTGGGCCACTATCTAACGAGTTTGACTTTTAGAGGTAACTATTAACGTGATAGTTATTGGACCCGCCATCCTACTGAAGAGGATTGGCTTCAGTGGCCATAGTATCTTCTCCTTCTGACTGATAAGATTGGGCTTGTTCCGATTGCTCAGGCTGATCCTGCCTACTTTGTTCTTCAGCTTTGATCATAGCAATAATCTTTTGAGCCTATTCGCCTTGAGAGATTAGTTGTCTCCAGGAATGACATTCTGCAACCCTTATTTATGCTAGAAGGTCGGTCTGCAAGTTATGTCGACAGATCTCCACTAAGGTAGACTGTGTCATACCTGTCGGACATCGCAGAGCCATGTTTCGAAACCTTTTGACGAAGGTTTTGACGGACTCCCTTTTTTTCTGCTTAGTGGCGAGAATGGTATAAATTTAGACTTCTGTATCATCTTCAAAGAATCTTGCCAGGAAGAGTCTCTCTAGATCCGTCCACTTTTGGATACATCCCACAGGCAGTTTTCTGAACCATTCAAAGGCAACTCCCTTAAGGGTGCTAATGAAAAATCGAGCCAGTATGGCATCGTTTGATATCACATTCCCAGTTTATGACTTGAAATGATAGATATGTTGGTTTGGTGATCCCGTACAGTTAAAAGTTTGTAGTGTTGGAACATCAAACTTTGGAGGATAAGGGGTTGCATCTCATTCGGCAGGATAAGGCCTAACAACTCCCTCGTCTTGGAGCTCCCTTCTGTTAGCAATGACATTGAGGCGGGCTTCTAATTTTTCCATTTTAGTAGATTGGAGATTCTGCTTGTTCTCAGTCTCTCTTCTTTCATCAGAGGAAGATTCCAGGTTATGGGCTTCTTGGTCAGAAACAGCGTCATCAACCACTTTTCCATTCCTTTTGCTTGTGTGAAGTCGGGATGAAGACGCTTTTCCTCTTCGGAAGATTCTTACCTAGGTGGCGAATCTATCTTCTGAGATTTGGGCTTGTCTGTGATGATTTGAGTCAATAGGGCCAGGAGTTCATTGAGGGTCTTTTGCTGTGATTTGAGCATGACATCCTGCTCAGTAACCCTCTTTGAGAGATCTTCAGAATTTTCTACCATGTGGACGAAGCTCTCATGTTCAACGAAGGAACTTGATGATTGAGACTCCGTAATAGCAGAGTGTTCATCCTCAGAATTGGTTCCTCTAGCTAGCCTCCGATAGTTGACAGGGGGAATGGCTCCTGTTCGCGTCCGAGTGCGTTAGTAGATTCCTTCAAACTCGTCAGTGATTTTTCTGACGGTCGATGAACGACTTGTCTCAGAGTCATCGGAACTAGGACTTGAGGCTTTTTCTCTACCGATCATATTGATAGTGACTCCAGGATACTCGGTCTCTGAGAACTTCTTCCTGTGTGAACGTCATCGTTAGTTAGGCAAAGCAACGTTCGTTAATTGGTCGAACACCAATAGTTTGGCCACATATGAGCAGCATTGACATCCCGAGAGGACCGTAGGAATCAGTCGTTCACATTGGAATGAACGAATGACTTGTTGCATCGGTCTTTCTCTCGATATGAACTCTCTCAAGTCTATTGTAAAGACTCGAGAATCTGGTTTGAATTACTCACTGATCGTGAGGTTTGAATTGGAACCCCCAGTCTATGATTGGACATGACTGGTTCTTGGTGAACATGAATCTGGTTTAGATGCCTTAAATCCATGAACTTCTTATATCCGCCCCTTAATCTAGTCGTGCTATGCAGAGTATTCTGAGGTCTGCGTTTTCTAATAAAACGCAGTCTTGAAGTCTGCATTTTGGTTCTGAAACGCATACCCGAGAGTTGCGTTCAGTTTGTGAAACGCACTCCTGAGAGTTACATTTTTGTTCTGGGACGTACTCCTAAGAGTCACGTTCTGCCAGATCAATGTAGTTTTGAGGTCTGCGTTTTGATGTTGGAACGCGCCTCTGAGGGTTGCGTTTTATTTGGAAAACACACCCCTGAGGGTTGCGTTTAGCTTGGCTTGTGTAGAGCTCGTGTTGAGGCTCACAAATGCGGAGCTCGCGTTGATTGGAGGATCGGCTTTTTTTAGAGTTATGCCGAAGCTAAGTCTTCTCCTTCAGAGAGAGTACTGTATGAACAGTGCAACCCCCAAGGGAGACAGTCCTTTGATGAGTCGGCCATAACTGGAGCTTTAGTCTCCTTAGAAACTTTATGGATTTTACGCATAGCCTTGGGGCTATGAGACCTGGAGGAGAGGGCCTCCTCAAACTTGGCTTGATCGAACTCAATGATCAGAGTTTCAATGGTCGTTCCAATGAGCATGACGTTGGATTGCGCCACCACCTTTTCGTCAGAGAAGCTAGTCCCCAGCGGAGTCGCCATCTTTTGTTTGGTGGAAAATTTATAGTAAAAAGAATGAAAGAAAATTGACTTGTATTCTCTCGATCTTAAGTACAATTTGAATTCCGATTACAAAAGAGAGAAGAATGATCTGGATTCTCCCCTTTGTTTAATTCTGCGTTCTTCACGGTGGCGATGGAGTGCCTCCTTCGAATGCTCGCGTCGAATTTACTCTCCGTTAATGATCCGAACGTCTTGATTCACTGGAACGATATCTTCTCCTCACGATTTGACGCTGTGGAGAACTTGCGTGGCAAGTTTGAAACTCTAAACGAGTTGATAACTCAGAGTGAGTTTAAACTCTTGAAAAAGAGTTGATTTGAACCAAAAATCAGTTAATAGCCAAGTGAATTTATTGTTGCTCAAGAATGCCTCAAGATCTCCTTGTTGCCAAGTATTTCTCTCCAACCGATCTCCTCAAAAGCCATCATTTGATCTCTTCTTCGCTGCTGAAAAGTGGATCGGTCCGAGAGCCAAAAAAACCGAGCCCGAACTCAGTTGAGTTTTCTCCTATTTATAGGAGATTAAGAGGTGTAACCAACCCCTAAATCTGCTCCAACGTAGGTGAGAATCCCTCAAACGTGGGGAAAACAGTTCTGAAACCGTTCGACTCATATTTGAATGAGTCAAACACCCAAGTTAGCATTCAGGACCCTAACTTCGTGTTTTAGACTGGAGACGCGGAGTTGGGCACCCGCTGGATGTTGAAAAATACGAGGGCCGTCTGCGTTTCAAGAACTGAAACACGAGGGTGAATTCCGCATTTTAGAAGGAGCTAATGACTTATAGCTTCTTCTGTAGAGCGTTGCAAAGACCATTGTCCAGTAATCTTCATCTTGGCTCCTTGAAAATATGAGAGTCGTCAGATTGTAACTCCCGATATTGATTGTGAAGGTTGTTGATTAGAGCTTTCATCAGTTGTTGCGAAGGTCGTCAGATTATAACCTTCATCGATCTACGTGAAAGTCTTCAAATTGTATCCTTCTGGAAGTCATCAGATTGTAACTTCCATCATCAGTGTTTGATAGGGATTGGCTATCTGTTATGATTTTTAGACAGCCTATAACCTCATCGCCCATGTTCACTTGGACCACTTTGTCTTCAATGGGAGGTTCCCTTTGTTCGAATCGATCACCATACTGCATATTCAAGTGATGGATCCAAAGGTCTTCCCAAGTTGGCATTTGATCATCTTCCTTTATTGTGGCAGGATCAATTGTAGCCATGTTCGACATTAGGCCTCTGAAAATTTCTCCAATGCTAACGTCAGAATCCCTATCTGTAGAATCTGACGAATATCCGTCTCTACTCGAGTTGGATGATTGGTTGATGACTTGCCAACAATATTCATCATCAACCAGTTATTGTCGGATGAAGAGACATAGCCTAGGACCCTCTTATGTTCATAATAATTGCCGGGCTTTCCTCTTGGTACATAGATAGAACGGGGTGGAACTCGGATACCTTGACCAAAATGAAGACCTTCACCGAGCATGAGGTTGTATCCTTGCTTCTTCATATAGTTACGTGCTTGTGAGCTGTATCTGAAGAAATGTTATCTAGGTTCTTCATCATCGGCATTGCCAAAAGGAGAGCGGAGAGTGGGGATGACTCCCTTTTACCAAAAAATATTTCTTTTCCACACCCTGCCTTTACAGGTAGGACGAGTGTTTTTCCGAAGGAGTCTTGGATGTGCTTCTTTGTCATAAAAGATGACCAAAGCGGCATGTGTATGTCAGGGTTATCATATAGTTCCTATATTATATTAGTAAGACAAAGCGAGTACTCTAAATCGTCATTTATTGCATAATCAGCAAGTTGTCAGTTACAACTTTCATCTGATGATTCACCACTGTCAAGATCGATTACAAGAGGTTCAATGTCATTGAATACAAGACCTTCATCATAATAGAGCCCAGTTTCGGTATCAGTTTCTTCTCCGATGTCTGTGCCTTGGGCCGATGGTTCAGTATCGGATTCAGCACCGTAAAGAAGGGAATCAGTAAAGTAATTTTCCAACCCCTTAAACAGTTGCTTATCCGTGACCACCATCTTGACCTCATTATTAGTGTCAACATATTTCATACACTGATAGAGGATGGAAGGAACTATAACATTGCTATGGATCCAAGGTCGCCCCAATAACAAGTTGTAAGAAGTTTATACATCAATCACATAGCATGTGACCTCGGACTTCAAATCTCCAAGCTGACATTTCACTCAAATTTTTCCCAGTGGTCTGGATCCACTGGTATTAAATCCATATATTACAGCGCCTGTGGAAGCCAATTTGCTAGCGGGGATTCCGAAATGATACATCAATCGGAGTGGCATGATGCTAACAGCAGAACCCAGATTGACTTGGATCCGATTGATAACGTTGGAGCCAATGTATCCAGTGAAATACAAAAGCATGTCATGTTTTGAATTCCTCACTTGCATATCCTTCTTGGTAAAAGTAATGCAAGGGAATTGTGTGGCCGCGAGGTTGCAATGTTGAACTGATGACTCCGGCTCCTCAGGGGTTGGCTTAATCTGAGTGAGAAACACATTAGAATCGGCAAGGCTTCTTGTAAAGCTTCCCTGGTATCTTTTGAGAGGCGTAGCAACTCATATAAAGTGATCCTCGCTGGGATGTTGGCTAACTGAGCTATGACATCTAAGTGGTATGGGGTATTCGAACTTTCTGGTTTATCTCTTCCAATCAGTTGATTGAAACGAGACTGCTTCAGAACTTAAATATCTTTGTGCTAAGGCTCTTTCCCCTTTTGTTTGGCAATTGGCTTCTGCTAGGGTTTCTGAGCAAGTGTAGGTGGAGTTGTAACCACCCCAGTTCAGCCAATGTTTTGGCATCAGATTAGAAGTTTCAGGATACTTATACTGATATTCATTCTCACTCCTGGTAGCAAAGACTTCGTGTTCCTCTTCAGAAAGTGGAAAAGTAGGGCGCTTTCGTCATCTTTCTCAGGAATTGTAGTAGCAGGACAACAAGATTTGCCTTTGTTCTTGGCATTCTTTTTAGAAGAGGATCCTACCTACTGTTCGTCTCCAAGCATATATAGATGGACCCAAAGAACTTCGTCGTTAGATGCAGTGTGTAGTATGAGTCCCTTCTGGTATTGTCCATGAGGATTATCATTCACTATCTTCATCTCTACTTTCGACATGAGCTCTGGTTGGAACCACGATAGAGGGACGGAGCCGAAACTGATGGACACTGCATTATCACCCACTTTCTTTTCCTTAGGCTTCGTAGTTATGATGCCAGCATCGATCAAGGCTTTAATTCGATCTTTTGAGAACATAAAAGCCCTTAGTAGGATGGTGAACTCTTCTAAGATAAGCGCAATACTTCGGATCTGAGGTTTTCCTAGTTTCCTCTTCATCATGATTGGTGGCAGCTTGATCTTGTTGTTATCCAAGAGATACTTGAAGATAGCTGACACTTCATCCTCTTTGAAGGAATACTCCTTCAGAAATCTAGGTTATGAAGTCTTTGGTTGCCTTGGAGGTTGTTGTGCTTGATGCCATAATTGAAATGATGACTGCTGCGTTGACCGCTATTGCGATCGTCGTTGTGATGTTTGGTGAGTATCAACAGTAGTTGCGGGACCCTTTCCTTTACCTCGAGGATTAAAATTTTGCTTTTGAGGATTGGCTACCGCCCGACCCCTTTCAAGTTTCTTCCTCTTGAGAAAGCGTTCGGCCTGTTCACAACACATCTTCAATTCTTTCCAGGACTTAGAAGGCATGACCCCCATGGCTTCTAAAACATCCAATGAGAAATTATTGTGACACGTTTGGAGGATGAACTCCTCTGTGACTGGGTATCGACAGTTTATTGTTTTATTTCGGAAACGTTTAACGAAATTGTCAACTGACTCTCCATCTTTTTGTTTCTCATCCAACAAGATTCTAATTAATACTTCGGTATCATCGTCAAAGAAATTGGTGAGAAATAAGCTTTCCATATCGTCCTAACTGCTAATGCTTCTAGGTTTGAGATGTCGGTACCAATCGAAAGTGGCCCCGCGTAGGGTGCTAACGAATGACCGGACCATTAAAGCTTTATTTCCAGAGATCATACCCAAATGAGACTTGAAATAAATAAAGTGTTGAGTGGGTGAAACTTTCCCATCGAATAGAGTGAAGTTAATCAGACTGAATTTTGGCGAGTATGGAATTGACTCCCACTCACTCGGATATGGGCATGGAATACCCGTCTTCTTCACCTCCTGAGCCGGCATTAAAGCGTTGACTTTGTTCTCGATCTCTTTCATTTTCTTATCTTCATCCGTATTTTTCTTTGGGTGATTTTGAGTAGGTTAAGGAGGCTTGACTGGACCACCCCCAGTGTTATTGTCATTGGGAGGAGGATCAGCAAAGATGTGTTCATCTACCTCTGAGTCACTATTGACTGTATACGTTTGAACTGGCACGGTGTTACGCTGGCTAGACTCAGCCTGCTGACTTGACTCAGGCTACTGACGAGATTATTGAGTTTGTAATTCTCTCATTTGCTGCATAGTCAACTCCATCTCAGTTCTCATCTCAGCTCTAATCTCTTCTCGCTGCTTAGCCAGAGCTTCTTGCAGCATTTGAGCAAATTGATCCTGTGTGATGGTAAATGCCTCCCTAGCCTGTCTTAAGCTGGACATCATATCATTGGAAGCGATTGCAGAGTTAGTGTCTGAAAGCTCGTCATCCGAGGACATTCCTTCATGCATCCTCTTGTAGTCTCTGCGTCAAGTTGCCCTTAGCTGTAACTATGACATACTTTGAGATAATCTCTGATTGACTCTTCCCCCTGGAGAAAAGTTAGGGTCAGAGTTGGTTGAATGTTTCTTTCCTCTATCTGCTATATTAATGGTAACCTCTGGAAGCTCATCATCTTGAACGATAGATCTTCTCTTGTGGAAATGCCTCGGCTTGGGATTTGACGTTTCAGTAGAAAGTCTTTGCAATACAAAGACTCTTGGTGGTGAGGCTTTGGAGTAGCTACATTCAGATAACACTACTTTGATGAGCCTCTCTGTTTGGTGTGAAAGTTGATTTTTTTATTGTGCAACTCATTACAACTTCAAGCGTTACAAAGAGTTTAAAAGTTGATCTTTTTATAAGATCTCCCCACACAATAAAATAACAAAAATTATAACTCTTCTCAAACAAATGCAATAGACGTTTATCTCCCACTGCTTGCGTGAGATCTTTACCTATGACGGGGATGTTGATATCCGTAGACTACCAAATGATTAGATCAATCCGGAATTTCGTTGATTCGTGAAGAAATTAAGAAACCGAAGCGATTATCTTGGCAACAGCGAGATAACCACTCTTCTCGAGATCGCAGCTAGGTAAGATCTCAAGGGAAGGAACCGGGAACTATAGATCTGACGAACTCTTCTCTTTATGCCGAAGAACTCGATTCGATCTTCTCCTCTTCTCTGAAATTTGTGCTCCTTCAGTCTCCAATTCAGCAGGGCTTCGCCGATGCTCGAACATTTTAGCTCTTTACAAATGAAGGCCATAAGGCTGTATTTATAGGCCTCAGGAGCTTTGTTTTTGGATAAGAACTACTGATTCACTCTTATCCTCAGTTGTAACCACTTTATTATGTTATTAGATAATATTAGATCAATTGAAACAAATCCAGGTGGTTAACGGTTGAAAACTACTCAAAAAATCGTAAAAACAGCTTTTTGGGGCCTGCGAACACCCGTAATGTCTCGGGTGTC
>NC_033801.1:19392783-19404865 GCF_001876935.1 Asparagus officinalis
TTTTGAAGGTACGTGCCTCTTCTCGTGTTAATTATAGGACTAGCCAATTTTTTGACTAATGCAGCTATATTGTGATGTGTCTGATCGTTCTGTTTTGTGCTTAACAGGCGCCTTTGCCGAGACTGATCCTGTCGAGCCGGCTGTGGGACCAACTACACCAGTCGATACACCTACAGCCGTCACACCTCCGCGATCCCCAGTGACTCAAGGGGAAGGAGGTATAAATTAAGCAAATGACGAATATCCTTTATTTCCTTATTATGGCTTCTTGACAGATTTCTCCTTTTTATGTAGGGATTTCCTCTCGGCTTCATGTCCTCGTGAAGGAGTTGTTATCGGACAATGACCCTGAGAAGATCGTCATCTGCGTAGAAGTCCGCTCTTTCTTCTCCAAGCTTTTCCATAGTGGACTTTCTCTTCGCCAATTCAAACCTTTCCTTGATTCTAAAGTTAATTTGATAAGGGAGGCGGGGCATCCAGATTTGGCACAGGCTATAGTTGATGACCTTGATTGTCTAGAGCATGAGCTTCAGACGTTTTGTGAGCTCCGAGATGCAGGTGCCTCCTCATTTATTGCTGCCGAGCTGGACACCCGCTTACAGTTATCACGCGAGACTCAGGTTCTTGCTGAGCTCGAGATTCAGATGCAGCGGGGCCGAGTAGATCGAGTTAAGACGAGTCTTGCTACTAAATTATCTTCGCTTGCCGAGCTCGATCTTTCTATTACCTCCTGTGCGACCGAGATAGACCAGCTCAGAAGAACACTCCGTGAAAAAGAGGAGACTTTGGATATTCTTCAGATGACGAAAGCACAGGATCAGCAAACCCACACTGCTTTATCTGATGAGTTGAGATCCCTGGAGCAGAAGCTAGCCGAGACAGAAGAGATTGCTGCGAGGACTTCAGCCACCACCGAGGAGTCCATCAGGGCTGAACTTAGGCAAGCTTATGATGAGAAGCTTTCTAAGATCAGTCAGCAGATTTTTGGTCATGGTCTTGATGTATGATTTTGTTTGCTGAACACTTTGACTTTTGATTCTCTTAGTGAAACTTGCTTTCGTCTTTATTATGATTCGTCATTCCATTTGAAATGATTGACCACAATACTCATAGGATTTTTGGCAAACCCTCAGCCATCAACGGGTTTGATGAGCCTTTACCGACTACCGTTTGAGTCGGGCTAGCATGCGGATTGTTTAAATCCGTTCGCATGTAACGTTATGCTCGGAGATTGAATTCTCCGAGACTTTGTGCTATGATGTCGAATACATAGACTTCGCCATTGTTACGGGAATAGGCTACCCGGCGACACGTGTTAGGTGTTGACTTTAGGATTTTTGCCTATCCCCCAGCCTTCAACGGATTTGATGAGCCTTTACCGACTACCGTTTGAGTCGGGCTAGCATGCGGATTGTCTAAATCCGTTCCGCATGTAACGTTGTGCTAAAGGAATGAAATCCCTTAGACTTGATGCTACGACTTCGAATACGTAGACTTCGCCATTGTTACAGGAATAAGCTACCCGGCAACACGTGTTAGGTGTTGACTTTATCCCTACTTAGGTTTCGGGATAAAATACCCCAGACTGGTATTCTGGTGTCTTTTTCTATGGCGAAAGACTAAACCAGCGGCGCGTGTTAGGCGTCGGCATATCCTTTCTTAGGATTCAGGATGAAATTCCCCATGCGTGTAAGGCATGGATTCTGGTGTTATTAATAACAACCTGTCACAATGTCGAATATGTGAACGGGTGTTCTTTTTAAACGGTTAAGAACTAACCGGCAGCGCGTGTCAGGCGCAGACTTATCCCTGCTTAGGATTCGGGATAAACTTCCTAGGATGAATCCTAAATTGATAAATTTCGGAAAAGATCGATGCGGGAAAGGCAGAATTTTATATTCTATTTCCCGGTCTTCTTTTAGGGTGAAGGCGAACCCGAAAACAAGGAAGGAAGAATTTTATATTCTATTCCCTGATCCTGGAAAGGAAGAATTTTATATTCTATTTCCAGCGAGGAAGAAACTAGAAGTGGGGTGTCCACTCCGAGAATCTGGAAGATCTAGATAAACTTACCTTTTATAGGATTGGTTATCTGATCGAAAGATGAATTCTTCGTTTATCGAAGCGAAATTTCAACTTTGATTATAACTATAAAAAAGTTTAACCAAAGAGAAAGGAGGGGAGTTCTTTCGT
The DNA here is from genome assembly GCF_001876935.1 of Asparagus officinalis. Lineage (NCBI taxonomy): Eukaryota > Viridiplantae > Streptophyta > Magnoliopsida > Asparagales > Asparagaceae > Asparagus > Asparagus officinalis. Next base: position 19,394,977 of record NC_033801.1, read on the forward strand.
TTATCGAAAGGGGACTCCGAACTGAAAATGGACTTCTTGTTCATGGACGGAATCAAGAGGGCCGGATAAACATTTTTGTGGATTCACCGCCAGTTGGACTTGATCAGTGAAAGATTTTGGTGGTAAAGATGTTTTTGGGTTATCCTCTAGAATATTGAGTGTAATATTCTTCGAGGAACTTCCCGGTAAATGGGTTATCCTGAATGTACTAGGGATAGTACTTTTTCAGGAACTTCCCATTTATTGGCATTAATTGCCTGGCGCCTTCTTGAGTAATCAGGCGATATGCGCCGTTTGAATAGACTGTGTCTATTATAAACGGTCCTTCCCATTTGGGTTCGAATTTACCTTTCTTCTTGGAGGTGAGAATTATTGGTCGGCGAGCAGCGAGGACCAGATCTCCTTCCTTGAAGCTTCTTCGGCGGACTCTTTTGTCAAAAGCCCTTGACATCCTAGCCTGGTAGAATTCGATATGTTGTTGAGCTTCCAAGCGCTTTTCATCCAGCCTCTCGAGCTCTTCGAGACGCTTCTGATGTTGTTCTTCGGTCGTCATCTCCGTTGCGAGAGCGATCCGAAGGGAGGGAATTTGAATTTCCAAAGGTAGCACCGCTTCGCATCCATATACTAACGAGTACGGAGTAGCTCCCGTAGGAGTGCGTATGGTGGTGCGATAAGCCCAGAGTGCCTCCCCAAGTTTATCGTCCCAGTCTCGTTTGTTGGTCTTCACGAGCTTAGACAGGATCTTAATGATCGTCTTATTGAAAGCTTCAGCTAATCCGTTTGCAGCTGGATAATACGCTGTTGACGATACATCCTCGATCTTGAATTTATCACAAAACCTGATGAAAGCGTTGCTTATGAACTGTGGACCGTTATCGTGGATGATCCGTCTCGGCACGCCGTGTCGGTATATGACATGATGCTTGATGAAGTTGATGACGTTGTTTGTCTTCACTTCCTTAAGCGGAATCGCCTCAGCCCACTTTGAAAAGTAGTCAGTGATAGCGAGAATAAACCGATCACCTTTGACTGAAGGGGGAAAAATTGGACCGACAATGTCCATACCCCAAGTCTCGAATGGCCAGGATGTAGTTGATGTGTGTAATCGTTCTGGCGGTTGGTGCATATAATTTGCATGCACTTGACAGGCGTGACATTCTCGTGCATATTCGATTGCGTCACGTACCATTGTTGGCCAATAATATCCCATTCTTCTGATTCGATCATATAGCTTGGGACCAGGCTGATGCGCACCGCATTCTCCTTCGTGCGCTTCCTTAAGCACTTCTTTTGCTTCTTCGTTCGAAAGGCATCGGAGGAGCAAATCGTCATACCCCCGGCGGTATAACGTACGGGTCTCGATATTGTAAAAGAACCGTGGTGCTCTTCGGCGAATAGATTCTTTTTCTTTTACATCCTCCGGCAAGATGCCATATTGGACGTAGTCAATGATAGGAAAGCGCCAATCTCGGGACTCAGACCCGATTTGAGTTGAGTTCACCTCCTTGGTGTTTGGGCCCCTATCATCTTCTTCTTCATCGGTACCCATATTGTATAGGGGTACGAAGAGTTGATGCGATCTTACTGTGACTAGCAACTCTGTTTCAGGCGGTCGTGCGAGGGACACTGCTAGTGCCGCCAGTGCATCTGCATAAGCGTTCTGGAGGCGAGGGATGTATTCAATGAAGAATTCCTCAAAGGATTCCGCCATTTTGATGGCCTCCTGGTGATACGGTATCAGGTCTTGGTTCCTGACTTCATACTCTCCACGGACTTGGTTGACTATTAGCTGCGAATCTCCGAAAGCTTCAAGATATTCGACCCCCAGCTCTTTGGCGAAACTGAGTCCAATGAGAAGCGCGTTGTACTCGGCCACATTGTTGGAACATGGACCCGTTAGCGAATAGGCTCGAGGTATTACATGCTTTCCCGGAGAAACTAGGACGACTCCAACTCCGGAGGAGACTGTAGAACATCCGGGGGTTATTACCCTATTAACCTCTCTTGAAGCACCATCGAAATATAGTTGCCATATTTGTTGATGCGACGATGTAGTATTAACCTCGTGGGTTTCATCCGGCAAGTCATCATATACTTCCGCCGTATCTGTGGTCGGGCTTGCCGCCAAAAGATCACAAATTGCTTGTCCCTTGACCGACTTCTGCTGTTTGAAGTGCAAATCGTACTGGGATAGGAGGAGGGCCCATTTTGCCAAACGCCAGTTCATCGAACCCGGTTGTGTCATAAATACTCGCACGGGATTAACGCCGGAGATTACGTAAATCGTCTGTCCCACTAAGTAATGCCGCATCTTTTGCACTGCGAATACCAATGCGAGACATTCTTTCTCGATCATCGGATATCGGGACTCAGCGCCCACCAAAGTCCGACTTAAATAATAAACTGCCTGTTCGTGACCATTGTCATCATCTTGTGCTAACAAAGCACTGATCGAATGGTTCATCGCCTTGATGTAAATCAAGAACGGTTTACCTGATTTTGGTGCAACGAGAACAGGAGGATTTGTTAGATATGTTTTAATATCTTCAAATGCTTTTTGACAGGCGTCGTCCCAGATGAATGACACCCCTTTCTTGTTTAGCTTAGAAAAAGGTTGGCATTTCCCAGAAAGATTTGAGATGAACCTCCGGATATAAGCTAAACGCCCCTGCAATCCTCTAAGCTCTCTCAGATTCCTTGGAGGTTGCAGTTCGTGTATCGCCTTTACTTTATCGGGGTCGATGTGTATACCTTTAGTGGTAACGACGAATCCAAGGAATTTTCCGCTGGACATTCCAAGGAAGGATTTAGTAGGGTTCATCTTCAACTGGTGGCTCCGCATGAGATCGAACATCGTCTTCAGGTCCTTGATGTGATCCCCTTTGCTGCGGCTTTTTACAACCAAGTCATCAACATAGCATTCGACTGTTTTCCGGAGGTGCTCTTGGAAAATCTTAGTCATCGCCCGCTGGTATGTGGCACCGGCATTCTTCAGGCCGAAAGGCATCACTGTATAGCAGAAGACACCGAGAGGTGTTCTAAACGCCGTATGCTTCTCATCCTCCGGATGCATCTTGATTTGGTTATATCCCGAAAAGCCGTCCATGAAGGACATCCTCTCAAATCCGCATGTATTGTCGATGATGACGTCCGTGATTGGGAGAGGAAAATCATCTTTTGGGCATGCTTCATTCAGATTCCTGAAGTCGATGCAAATCCTGATTTTGCCATTTTTCTTCATGACGGGAACGATGTTGGCTAACCAGTCTGGATGTTGTTCCTCTCGGATAAATCCTGATTCGATCAACTTCTTAACCTCTGCCTCAATGGCTTCCATAATCTGCGGACGAAACCGTCTTTGCTGTTGTTTGACAGGTTTGGCATCCGGCTTGATGTCGAGGTGATGCATTGCCACATTAGGATCAAGCCCTGGCATATCTTCGTAGTTCCAGGCGAAGACGTCGATATATTCCCTGATGAGGGCGATTAGTTCCTCTTTCTCATCTGGGGGAAGACTACCGCTGATGAATATGGGTTTTGGATTGGCCTCATCGCCCATATTAATTTGGACTACTTCATCTTCGGTTGGTGGTTCTCTCTGTTCGAACCTGTCACCGTACTGCATACTTAGATGATGCACCCACGGGTCTTCCCACGTTGGCATTTGATCATCATCCTCCAGCGTGGATGGATCTGCTGTAGTCATGTTTGACATTAAGGTTTTGAACATTTCTCCCAGACTTGTATCAGAGTCCCACTCTGAAGCATCGGGAGAGTATCCATTCTTAGGCTTGTTAGCAATTTGATCAATGATCTGCCAACTACATTCCTCATCTGATGAAACATAACCTAAGCCTCGTCCATATTTATAATAATCCTCAGGCTTCCCTTTCGGTACATATACTGCTTTGGCTGGATTACGAGGACCTCGATCGAAATATAAACCTTCTCCGAGTGTGAAGTCGTATCCTTGCTTTTCCATAAGCTTGCGTGCTTCCGGACTATACTTAGACAAATGCCGACCGGGTTTGTCATCATCTTCATCTTCACTTAGGAAATGATCCCGTAATGGAGAACTTTTCCCTTTACCGTAAATTATTTCCTTCGCGCCCTTTATTTTGTTCGGGATGATCATGGTTGTTCCGAAAGAATGTTGGAGGCGTTCTTTCGTTACATAGGATGATCGGAGCGGCATATGCAAACCAGAATTATTATACAATTCCGTCATCATATTATCAAAAGACAAGGAGTACTCTAAATCATCATTTATTTCATCGGTGGCAAGTTGCCAGTTACAACTGCCATCTGACGATTGATCATCGTCAAGATTGATTACAAAGGGTACAATGTCATTTAGAACAAAACCACCATTGTAATCGAATCCGGCTTCGGAGTCAGCTTCTTCTCCGCTGTCCGCGCCCTGGACCGATGGTTCTGTATCGGATTCGTTACCATAAAGGAGAGAATCAGTGAAATAATTCTCAAACCCTTTAAATGGTTGCTTATCCGCGACCACCGTCCTAACTCTTCCATCAGTGTCGACATATTTCAGACACTGATGTAAGGTAGAGGGAACTATAACATTACTATGGATCCAAGGCCGACCCAATAGTAAGTTATATGACGTCTCAGCATCAATAACATAGCACGTGACCTCTGTCTTCAGATCGCCCATTTGGCACTTTACCCGAATTTTACCTAAAGGCCTTGACCCGCTGGTGTTGAATCCGTATATAACCGTGCCTGTAGACGCTAATTTGCTGACCGGAATGCCAAGGTTGTGCATCAGACGAAGTGGCATAATGCTCACAGCGGAACCCGGATCGACTTGGATCCGGTTGACTTCGCTGGAACCAATGTATCCGACGAAGTATAGGGGCCGATCGTGATTCGAATTTTTCGTTTGCATATCCTCTTTGGTGAAGGTGATGCAGGGAAGGTTCTTAGTCGCCATGTTGCACTGTTGACTCAGCGGTTCTGGCTGTTCATGCACCGGCTTGACTTGAGTCAGAAATACCTCTGCATTGGCCAAAGCTTCTTGTAGGGCCTCCCTGGTTTCTTTGGATAATCGCAGCAACTCATACAGCGTTATCCGTGCAGGAATGTTGGCTAATTGCGCCATAATGTCGAAGACTTGCGGAGTTTTCGAGCTTTCCGGTTTGTCTCTTCCAATCGGGCGACTGAAACGAGGCTGCTTCGGATTTTGCACCTCCTGAGGATTCTTCTCTTTTGGTTTATTCACCGGCTGTCTTCTAGCATCTTCACCCGGTGTAGTACTCGCAATCACCCCCATCTCCGTGAGAGTTTTGGCTGGTCCTCGTTTATTCACCCCCTGTTCACTGGGTGGTGGATATTTGTAGTGATACTCATTTCCGCTTCTAGTGGCGAAGACCTCTTGTTCTTCTTCGGAGAGTGGAAAAGCGAGAATACTTTCGTCATCTTCTCCCGGGATAGCAGAGACTCCACAGCAAGACTTTCCTTTCCCTTTGGATTTCTTCTTTGATGACGATCCGGCCCATTGTTCATCTTCAATTAGGTCGGGGTGAACCCATAGGATTTCACCATTTGGAGCTGTGTGCGGCACAAGTCCTTTTTGGCGCTGTCCATGCGGGTCGTCGTTCACCGTCTTCATCCCGACTTTGGTGATGTGCTTTGGCTCGAACCAAGTCGTAGGTACCGATCCGAAACTGATTGATACGGCGTTCGCTCCCACGTTCTTGGCAGGCTTCGGGGTTATAACGCCCACGTCAATGAGTGCCTGGATTTTGTCCTTGAGGTGGTAGCACGACCTCGTAGGGTGATGGACCGCTCTGTGATACGCGCAGTACTTTGGGTCCGTCACCTTGTTTGCTCCCTCCTGATCCACGATTGCTGGCAGCTGGATTTTGTTGTTCTCCAACAAATATTTGAAAATGCCGGGCACCTCGTCGTCTTTGAAGGAGTATGTCTTTGGAAACCTTGGCTCCAAAGACTTTTGCTTCTGGGACCGCTGCTGCCAATGAGGTTGGGATTGCTGTGGCGCTCGTTGCTGCTGTGGCTGTTGCGGTGCCCGTTGCTGCTGCTGTTGCTGAGGTTGCAACTGAAAGGTTTGGTTAGCATCAACAGCATTAAACTGAGCTTTACCTTTTCCTCTTTGGTTAAAGTTCTGCTTCGGAAGATTTGTTGCCGGTTGACCTCTCTCCGCCTTCTTCCTTTTGATGAACCGCTCAGCTTGCTCCCCTCGGACTTTCAAATCCTTCCACGTCTTGGATGGTGCCGTGCCCATTGCTTCCAACACGTCCAGCGAGAGGTTGTTGTGGCAGGTCTGGAGTATAAACTCCTCGGTGATCGGGTCCCGGCAATTCATCGCCTTGTTGCGGAACCTCTTGACGAAGGTGTCGACCAACTCCCCGTCTTTCTGCTTCTCATCGAGCAATGACCCAATAGAAACTTCGGTGTCGTCATCGAAGAAGTTTGCGAGGAACTTTGACTCCATGTCGTCCCAGCTATTTATGCTCCCTGGCTTGAGGCGACGATACCAATCGAAGGCGGCTCCGCGAAGAGTGCCAACGAATGACCGCACCATCAGAGGTTCATTACCAGAGATGACTCCCAAGTGCGATTTGAAATATATCAAATGCTGAGTAGGGGAACCCATCCCATTAAACGGCGTGAAGTTAATTAGACTGAACTTCGCCGGATATGGGATTGATTCCCACTCCCTTGGGTATGGACAAGGAATGCCCGTCTTTTTTGTCTCTTGAGCGGAAATCAACGTATTGATTTTGCTCTCGAGATTTTTGATCTTCAGGTTTTCGCTGGTTTCTTCGCCAGCATTCTCATTACCACCCCCTGCGTTGACGGGAGGATCATTGGTATTACGAGCATTCGCATCCTCATCTTCCAGATTAATCGGGTTACGATGATTCTGCTCGCCTTGTTGGTTCGCCAATGCTTGGATCTGTTGGTCATGCATTTCTCTCATCCGCTGCATGGCCATATCCATTTCAAATTTGAAACTTTCTTTCTGTTTAGCCAAAGCGTCTTCAAGCATCTTGGCCATCTGTTCCGCGCTTATCATCAGGGCCTCGCGGGGTTGTCCCTCACTGGATACAGTATTATCTGACGCCACCGCGGAACCGGCATCGGATTCTTCATCTTCTGAAGGGTGTCTTGTCCGAACCCTACCATAGGTTGCTCGTTCAATGGCTCCGGACTGCAGACGGGTTCTAGGTCGGGATGCTTTCAGTATTGTTTCGAGATCATCTCGTATCGACGTCCCTCTGTTGGTCATGTTGGCGGTGACTCTCGGATGTTCACCGTCTTTGACCGCTATTCTTCTTCGTTGGAAACGCCTATGCCTTGGTTTTGGCGTTTCGACACTAAGTCTCTCGAATACTGAAACCCTGTCAGGGACTGTCTTGACACAGTTGCATTCTGAGAGTACTGCCCGAATAAGCTTCGAGCAAGGACATTGCGCTTCTAATCTTTGAGGGCTCCTCTTTCTGGTTTTATTCGTACCCCCTGCACGATAGTACAGCTCGTCCGTTTGACGGTTGGAGCAACCCATCGTGTGTTGGCACATTCTCCCAGGTATAACGTCGTCGTCATCAGACGACAACATTTCCTTCTGAGGATGGTTTATCTTCTTCGGACCGTCCAGAGTCGCACGCCTTGAAACGCGCCTTTGTGAGCGTGAATCTCCAGCAGGCTCCTGTACTTCTATGCGCAAAGTTGTGCGCTTGGGCGCCGCAATTTTCTCCAAGTGCTGCGGGTTGCGGCGACCTCCAGCATGTGATATTGTTTGGGACTTCTTCATTGGTCCCAAGCGTTCTTGGACTGGAGCTTTACCTCGTTCTTTGGGAATAGGACCGAGGCGCTCCAAAACTGACTTTCTCTCCTGGGATGGTCCTGCAGGATTTCCCGGAGCAGTTGCAGAAATCACCGGCCGTTTGGATTGATTTGCCGGGTGTTGAACCTTTGGCGGTTGCGGGTTTTGCTCCTTAGTCTGAACCACTCCAGACTTCGGCTTCCAAACCTTGCGAGTCGATGGCTGCTTCTCGGCCACCTCACGCTGTAGCTTGCGACGGGCTTCTTCAGCTTTAGCCCGCGCTTGCGCAGATAATGCGCGGCGCTTGCGGATACGTTCCTCCAGTGTCGAGCGGTCCCGTTTGACACGAACCCACTCCATTGTTGATGGCTTGGAGGAACCATCCTTCATTTGCTGTTGAGGCTGTTTGCCTCGTTTGTTCTTCAGATCCGCATGGTAACGGACCCCGTCAACAGACTCCATGGCCTTGGCGAACTGCTTCGCGAGGCGTTGGCGCTGCCTCTGGCGAGCTCTCTTAGAGAGAATCACCACGCCTTCGACGGCGGATTTGACCTGCTTCGAGGCCGGTAGGACTTCACCTGACGCAACTTCGGCGTCGAATGGGGTGAGGTCGTCGTTGGTGGCTTCAACTTCTTCGCACCAACGGACTTTTCTCCTGGAGGAGAACTTCTGAAACTTCTTGGACTTGGGGGAGGAGGTAGATCCAGACGAGGACACGTACTCCTCGTACTTCTGTTGGTCGAACTCATACTCGACCTCCTCCACGACCGGGATCGAGATCCGCGGCTGCGACGCTCCGATCTCAGCAGTGAGATCGGTGGCTCCCACTGTGGTCGCCAGATTGTTCGCGGGAAAAGTTGGTGTTTTCTTCATTATCGATGTCATTGCACTCAGTTAACAACTTTATGCGTTACAAAGAGATCCGGTCTTTTTATAAGATCCGGCTTACAATGAAAATCAAAATAAAACAAAGAAATCAAAATTACAACTTCTCTCTTTTACCGAACAAATCACAAGATCCTGTTATCCGGTCTCTTGCTTCTGTGGGTTGTTTGCCTGCGCCGGGGTTGCTTACCGTGGACCACCGCGTGATCTGGATCCAAGCAGATCTACGACGTATTACGGGTATTATCCCACCAAGGAGATAATAGCCGGGAGGGATCGTTTCACCAAGGAAACGACCGCTCGAATCTCGGGATCTAAGAACCAAGCTTAGATCCGGAGTGTAACGACGTAGATCTGAGGATTAGACTCTCTCGAACTCCTGCCTTTTTCGGTGCGGGTGCTCGCTAAGAATCAAATCCGGGTCTCCAAGTCTTCAAGCCTTCAGATCTCCGAGTTGAGGTGACAATCCGGCAGAGTTTCGGCTCTCTCAAAAGTTTCAGAAGAAGTCCCTCAAATGAACAACCACCCCCCCTATTTATAGCCTCTCTGAACTGTGCCTTTGTGCACAAGAGAGAGAGGGGGGGGAGTCGGGCCACCTGAGGGTGGCTCGGCTCATGCCGAGCCACCCTGAGGTGGCTCGGCCTTGGCGCGAGCCACTCAGGGTGGCTCGGGCTTTGGCCGAGCCACTCGGGTGGCTCGGCTTTGTGCGACCCCTCAGGGTGGCGTCGGCCTTGGCGCGACGCCACGCGCTGGTGGCTCGGCCACGAGCCACCCTAGGGTGGCTCGGCTTGGGCCGGCCACTTAGGTGGTTCGGTTACGGGCGTAGTTCCGCCCAGGTGCGCTGGTTTTGTCGTTTTCCGTTGTTGAGTTTTGTCGTTGTTCGCGTTTGTCTTGTTACTGTTGACTTGATTCCGGATTTGCGCAGTAAACTGCAGAACGGTGTTGAGTTCAAATCCACTTTGTTGGAAGACCGCTCGACTCCCGACACTAAGCGTTGTTCACATGCGCAGTTTCGATTTAGGCTTTGTAGCTTTTAGATTCGTTTTCGTTGCTTGAACGTTCGTCGATTTGTCCGAATTCGCGGCGCGAGCTGTGTAAGGGATCCTATAAGCAGTTTTATACGGCCTACACTTGCCTAGGGTAAATGGTGCAGCTACAAAACAAAAGAAAGAGTCCAGATAATGCAAGGCACTA
>NC_033801.1:19406553-19408412 GCF_001876935.1 Asparagus officinalis
GACTGCTCCCGATCAGGCCAGATTTAATTGTTTATTTTATTCGGATTTATTTCATGCTATAATCTTAATTATTTGATAAATTTCCAACATATATATGATTTAATTGTTTATTTTATTCGGATTTATTTCATGCTATAATCTTAATTATTTGATAAATTTCCAACATATATATATATATATATATATATATATATATCATTTTTAATATACCTAAATCAAATTTAGATTACATATTAATTAGGATAGGATAAACTACTCTCAAGAGGATGACACATGTCTCGATTAACTGACTCAAACTTGAGACATCGAATCGACCTAGGCCCCACGAGTACTGGCTCCCCCTCAAAGCACTTTGAGAACCGAGGTGAAAGACATTCTCAGTCGGACCTTCTTAATGAATCTAAGATGAAAGATGTCGTCACCTGGGCTTTCTCTTAAAAGACCAAGACGAAAGACGTCCTCACCCAGGCTCTCTCGAAGGACCGAGACGAAGGACGTCTTCACTTAAAACTAGCAACACATCTTGAACCACAAGGAAACCTATCTGTTTTGTCTTCCTAAACGATGTCAGCTAGTCACCGTCGCATTAAAATACATGGCTCGAGTCATCATTACTCCCCCTCCATAATCATAATGACTCCTTGGACTACACCAGAACCTTGGCCATTCTATCGCCATTGCATTAAACTCAAGGATGATTCAGATCACCTACTATTAAAACATGTAAAGTGTTAGCTGACTAAGCTAACTGCATAGACCTGGCTGAAATTACCCAAATATACTTGTCGATTCACTATAAATAGTTTGATTGTCTTTTGCATGAAGGTACACTATTCTCTACAATCGAAATCCTTAATAACTACTTTCATACATTTTTTCCTCTCAGGATCGTCAAGATCGTCACTAACTTGATTATCGGAGGAACCATTGGAGAGCTCAACTCCGATCCTCTAACATTTGTGTAGGAATCTTCTTCTGCCAAAAGTGATCAGTCATCAAAGAAGATTGGGGAACCCTAAGCTCTTCCACATCCATCCTAACCTGCATAATTGAGTTTCTAACATAAATAGATAGGATAATAACATAATATCTAAAAGGATCAATGTTTATTTGTCTATGAAAAGTTTTCCCTAAACTTCCACTTTTAAAAAGAGTATGATGATTTTATTTATCTTTACATGTATTTACTACTTGTGACACCACTGAGATTAAGACGAGACCAGTAAGAAGGATAGCCCTGAAGATTGCCTATTTCATTAAACTCATAAGCTATATAATGACACCACGGAGAGAAAATTTTGGCTTGGCCACCGTGCATAGTCTTGGCATGTGACTACTTTCCAACAATATCTCCATACATTTCTATAATGGAAAAATATCAAGTAGTTAGTGTGTCACATTGCATGAGTAGTTATGTCATTAATTTACTAATAATGACATGAATATTTAAATGGTATCATACTTCGCATGCTAACTAGCGTAGCGTGACTGCGTGAGGCATTATTACTCTTGATACTGTCATTATTAATTATGACATTGACTTCTCTTCCACCATTTGTACGCCTAAATCATCTTTATGCGATAGGAAAAGAAGTTGTTAGCCTAAGAACAGCTCCAACCGGGCTGCATGTCCGGTTGAAGTCCAATCGAGCTCCAAATTTTGGAGCTCGGCTGCAAACCCAACCCCCCAGCTGCATATTTAGAGTTTTTTCTCCAAATATGCAGCCTCCTCCATTTCACTATTCTCCCTAAAAAATACTAATATTAACCCTCAATCTCCTTAACAACATTTCATTATTCCACTCATATCCCATTATTTTTTTCTACTTATTTAAAATATGTATATATATATATATATA
>NC_033801.1:19408486-19459315 GCF_001876935.1 Asparagus officinalis
ACCAAAAAAATTCCTAATTTACCCTTCAAACTAACTAACTACTTTTAGATATTCCACTTATGCCTATTTAATTATTAGTTTATAATTTTTATATATTTTTAAAATAAGTAAAAGAATTATTAAATTGAGAGAAATTAAAATGAAGTTGGAAATAGAGGAGTGTGGTTGGAGTTACATAACTCTACTTTGGCATATTCTAAGAAATATGCCAAAGTGGGGACTACATTTATATTCTAAGAAATATGCCAAAGTGGGCACTACAAAATGCAGTCCCCCGTTAGAGTTGCTCTAAATAGCATAAGTCATCTCCATTTTAACCAAAAAGTTGGTTGCAGACAGGAAAAGAGCACAAGTCATCTCCATTTTAACCAAAAAGTTAGTTGCAGATATAATTTTGGTTTAATTGCACTTTGACCCCCAAAGTTTTACCAATTTTGAACTTTGATACCCTGATGTTTATTTTTGCCCACTTGATTCCCGAAGTTTCCACTCATTTTTGAACTTTGATGCCCTAAAAGTTTATTTTTGCCCATTTGATACCCATAATGTTTTAAAAAAACTTTGGTACCCTTTTTTTCTTGCATACTTTTTATTTTTCTATTAAATTCAGATCACACACTAAATATGTAACTGTTTTGTATTTTATACCTCCCTAGTCATTATAAATGCCCTAGATATGAATGGAAATTGCCAAAATCTGCCATCATACATCTTGTTTGGATTTTGGTGTTTTGGATTTTCGCAATAACTTTCCACGGTTCCACCCATTTCATGGATGTTTACAATGGCTACAGGGACATAAAAGTACAAAACAAACCACATGTTACCACATGAGCTCAACTTGACAGAAAAATAAAACACTCAAAACATTGGGGGTTTAAAATTGCAAAAAGTAAATTCCGGGTATCAAAGTTTAGAATAGGTGAACTTTGAGGAATCAAATGGGGAAAAAAATAAACTTTAGGGTATCAAAGTTCAAAATTGGTGAAACTTTGGGGTACCGAAGTGCAAGTAAGGCTATATTTTTAACTCCAAACTAAGGATCAAATTAACAACACATCTTTTAGAATCCAAATATCTTGATCCTGAGAAAGTTCCTTCATCAAACAAAAATAAAATAAAATAAAAAATAAATAAATATAAATACTGAACATTAGTAGAGGAGATGCATCACTATTCCATGTTTTGTCCAATGAATTCTGGTCCAACAGGCAAAACAGGCTTGCGCGTTGCCACAACATTTGTGCAATGAAATCAAAAAATAACGGTTAAGTAACTTTGCATGGAAATTCTTTTTTAATTTGTGGATAAAAATATTTGTAGGATTTGCAACATATGTAAATTTGTGTGAATGAACAAAAAAATGGTTTTGTATCTTAGGATATCATCTATGTATGATAGTATGAAATCTGTATAAGGAATAAATATATCATTCATAATATTCTGAAATTCAGAAGGGACGTTTTTAAGCCCAAATGGCAGTACATTCCATTCATAATGCCCAAATGGAATAACAAAGGCAGTTTTATATTTATCTTTTTCTTCAATTTGAATCTGCCAATAGCCTGATTTTAAATCAAACTTAGAAAATAGTTTAGCATTATTAATGTGATTTAATAAATCCCTTTTATTAGGAATATGATATCTTATTTAAGGATAGTATTTAGGGGTTTATAATTAATTACTAAGCGGGGAACACCTCGCTCTCTTTCTACTGTTATTAACATAAAAAACAGTACAACTCCAAGGAGAATATGATTTTCTTATTAATTTTTTATCTATAAGAGATTGTATCTCTTTCTTGCATAAATCAAGATATTCCTAATTCATTTGACAATGTCTTAACTTTGTCGGTATATTTTTCTCATTAAAACCTTCAATATAAGGTAGGGAAACAATATGGTATTTCCTATTCCAAAATACATTAGGAACATCAGTGCATATAGTGAGTTTAAATCTATTTTCAATCTAACTTATTTAGTCTTTCTATTTCTTTATTTGTTCTTCAACTTGAACAAATACTACTTCTTCCTTAAGAAAGTTTATTTGATTTTCTTTTAAAATTATATTCTTAACTTCATTTAACATTCTAGTTTGAGGATCAGTTATAAATTCAAATATAATCTCTTTATCTTCATATCTGGCTTTAATGTCATTTGTATCAATTTGACTTATGGGCATAATATTATGCAAAAAGAGTCCCAAGTATAACATGTTAGGATGATTTTTTTTTTACTAAAATGCAAGGGGTAGGTATACATATACCTTGTGTTAAAATTGATTACAAGCTCACATGACATACATGTCCTAGGGGGGGGGGGGGGGTGATTAGGTCTTATGCTAATCTAATCCGATTTTATACCAATTAAAGCTTATTAATAAATTATTCTTGCAAGATAGATATACAATATGTTATGAGCAAGCATATGTAATATGAACAAAAGGATATATCCTAGCAATGAGATATATGGTGAAATATATGCAAGGATATAGAAACTAACACAATGGTAAAATAAACAATGCAAACACATAATATGATCACGGAGTTTGGACATTCCGTCCTACGTCTCGGCTCCCCACTCCTGGGGAGAAATCCACTATCACAATCGGATTTTTTACGCTCACCCGAATAACGTTTACACCTCACAATTTCATTCACGAAGTTCGGTCCCCATGACCTACGTCTCCACTCCTCACCTCGAGAAGATCTCCACTTCACACTCGGTTTCTAGTAAACCGAAAACTTTACAATCTCATAATATAACAAAAGATTTATTCTCTACAATAGATGAGAACTCAATGTAGGCTCACACTTAATGTTACAACTCTCATAAACCCAAATATACTATGTATGAAAATACAATAAGCTCAATGTGGGTGTGTGTAACAATAAGATTTATCAAATCTAAACTCATAAAAACTAGCTTTAAAGAAAGATAATCAAACAAATACGCAAATGTAAAGCTAGATATGAGTTTAGAAATTCTTCTCTGAAAAACAAGATGGAGAGATGGATTATGATGAAGCTCAATCAATGTAGATGATCTCCTCCGCTTGTAAAACAATCTTCATAAACCAAACAAACTTTAAACCAAACTTAAACTCTTGTTAAAAACTCTTTTAAACTTGTTTAAAATATTCCATTAGTTGCTCTGGTAGAGAGGGGTTTGAGGGTTTATATAGGAAGAAAAAACAACAGGCAAAACCCCAAGTCAAAAGACCAAAAAACCCACAGAATCAGAAAACAGATTTTGTACAAATAGAGCTATTGGACGATTGACGGTCGACCGTGGGAATTTCGTGGTCGACCGCGAGCATCTCAGAGGCAAAAACTAGGCTCAGAAAAACAGCCGGTCGATCGTAGCGGTCGACTGTAAAACTCTCTGGACTTCATCCGGTCGACCGTCACGGTTGACCGCGAGCCATCAAAAAACATTCTGAGTCTCTGGACTAAAGGCGGTCGATCGTGGCGGGCGGCCGTCGAGCCATCAAAAAACATTCTGAGTCTCTGGACTAAAGGCGGTCGATCGTGGCGGTCGACCGTAAACTGATATATAAAAAACAGGTTTTGAAAGTTGTTTTCTGATTTTAAAACCCTGTTTAAAAATATTAAAAAAATTCTAAAAAATATAAAAATTTGGGAAATGATTGTAGACATGATAATAAACATACTAAAACAATTGGTTTTCAAAAAGGACCTCCCATATAAAAAATATCATTATTTTTCAAAATAGTCCAAAACATGAAAATGTAAACATATGAGTTTTAACATTTTAGCTTAACCATGTTTTGAAACATTACAAAATGATTATATATGCTTAATAAAAGATGTGTATGATTGTTATTAAGTCCATAAACCAAGAAAACAATATTTTCATAAAATTGTATATTTTGCAAACATTTCAAAAGTAAATATGATTTCATTGAACTAAATAAAATTGATATTGATGAAATCATATATATGCATATAAGTATGAAACAAAAATATGTTTTCTAATTATATTCAATTGTTTCATACTAAAACTTGAAAACTATCAAACTAAAACATATATGTATATATATAACTATATATATACAAAACCAAAACGTGTATGTGTGTATATGATTGAGCTTAAAGTACCAACACACAAAGTATAAACTACAAATACTATAAACTATATACCCAAGCAATCTTGATCTTCAATATGCACTTCTTGGTAAACTTGCGAATGAAGCTTGAACTTGAATTTTTAACTTGAATTGCATAGCTTCACTCCACTGTTCCGCCAACCTCCATTGGATATGATCGTGAATGCTTAATTCCATTCATCCTCTAATATGTTGTTTGTCTACAATAAATAGAAATACACAAATACTAGACAAATAGTATTAGTGATAAATTGTTTGTTAAACATCATCAAAACAAAGAGGCCAAAACACCTTGTACACATATATGTGCTTGTGGTAATTTATATTTTACCTCTAATTGATTACTATTAGCACTGCTCAATGTTTGAGTAGTTTTTTAAAAAAATTTAGAAGGTACAATTCCTTCATTTATGTAGTTTAAATCTGCACCACTATCAACCAGAGCTATTAGATCTGGTATGGACATTTGTTCAGCAATTACCAAAGTGATTTTTATATACCATTTTTGTGAAGTAACTTGTTGTAAAATTTGTAATAAACTATTTTCATTATCACTTTGTTTACTATGTTGAACTAAATTTGTATCATTTTTTGTATTATCTAAACGAGATAGAATATATTTATTTTCTCATTTTAAATCTTTAACTTTGCTTTTTAATTCTTGTATCTCTTTATTAAGAGATGATAAAGATAAATCTTTAGATTTTAATGCACTATTTTGCTTTCTTTTCATAACTTCAGAAATTCTATAAACATTATCAATGTTTGGGTTGTCTTTAATTTCTTTATCTAATAAACATTTTAACATTTCTTCTTTTAATTCAGGAGATATTTCTTCTGATAAAACTTTTGTTATTAACTCAGTATTTACTTTGATCATATTGACCGATAACTCATTCATTTGGATAATAACTTTTCAATATTCAGCTTATGAGTTACAGTTATTAACTGCACATTCACATTGTTCTTCCTCAGATTCTGAGGTTATTGAAGATGATTCATCTTCTTTAGTATCACTATTAAGCATGATTTTGTATAACATTTTCTTTAATCCTTCATCTTCAATCTCTTTAATTTTCTTTTTTGTATAACAACGGTTTGCATAGTGTCTAATTCGGCCACATTTATAACAACGTATTTTTTTCGTTCTTTTTTAATTTTCTTTTTAGCCTTTTGTGACTTTTCACTGTCTCTTTCTTTAAAAAAAATTCTTTTTCTTTTTCTTTATAAATTTTTTAGTTTTTCCTTTATTAGGAATAACTTCTTTATCAACCTTATATGGTTGATCATAGGCGAATTGCTCACAAAATTCTCCTAATTCTTTTCTTTTAGTAAGTCTTTGAGACTTTAATTGATTTTTTAATTTTAAATCATTACAAAGAGCTAAACTCTCTCTTATACAAGCATTTTATAAATAACCATAGGATAAATTATCATAAATGATATAACCTCCATATTTTGATCTAATTTTATTTCTAACCCTTTCTGCAAATAGAGTGGGTAAACCATCAATAAATCTACCTTTCAAGTGTGAGCTATTAGCATCATTAAGAGACATAACTCTACTAAGATAAGTATCTTTATACCATCTATATTGTAAGACCCCGTAGATTTTGATAATTTATATATGTGATTATTAGTGAAAAATAATATTTATTTGTGATAAATATCTTTATGACATGGTTGTGCATGAAATCTAGCATTTTGAGCTTATGAGAATGTATATATACATTAGTTATGAGGTTGAGTTTGTAAATTTGCAAATTATAAGCATCAGAGCCGAAGAACTCAGTTTTTAGCTCATGAGTCGACCCATGACTGTCATGAGTCGACGCATGATATCAACTCCCATTGTCAAAAGTCTCTGCTGAGTCGACTTATTATCTTATGAGTCGACCTATTAGTCGACTCATGGCAGTCATGAGTCGACTCATCGAGGGTTTTCTGGGTTTTGTGGATCGGGTTTGTTTGGGTTTTGGGTCGGGTTTTAACTGTTCATATATATTCTCCTCCACCAGAAAACACCTCTTTTCATCAGTTCTCCCCAGAGAAACCCTAGCCTTCTATCCCCCTCAAAACCCTAGTTCGTTTTTGGGCGTTTTTAGGAGATTTTCGGGGGATTTCAGCAGCTCCTTGTGGTTTGCAGCGAGGGGAATCGTTCTTCAACACATCTGAGGCGAGTAGCATCTCGTCCAATCTCTCTCCCATATTTTTATCAGTTTATAAATGTTTTTATGAGTTTTATTGAGCCTAAGACTTATTTTCAAGTATAAATCAATGTTCTTATTAGTGTAAATGCTAGAAATCATGTGTTTCAGATTTTAAAATCCCCACCAACGAGTTTTTGATGAAAACCCAGATCTGGGAATTTATTTAAGGAAATGAAAATATGAGTTTTATTTGTTTAAATTCTCTCTTTCATGTTTAGGGTTAAATGTTAGATCTAACATGCAAGTGTTCGTTTCTCATGCTAGATGTGAATTTCTTTCACTGTCTCATAGTTTAGAATTGATAGTTATGGAAGTGTAAATCAGTGTAGTGGAAGTATGGAACAAGATGACGAGATGCAGTTGTGAAATATCCAGTTTTCATCTCGTGGGTCGACTCATGACTCATCATGAGTCGACTCATCAGGTTGAGTCGACCCATGACTGTCATGAGTCGACTCACGAAGTCAATTCCTGTTATTCATAAGTGTCTGCTGAGTCGACTTGTCAGTTTATGAGTCGACCCATGAGTCATGAGTCGACTCATAGCTGATTATGAGTCGACTCATCAACGTTTTTCCTATTTCGTTTGTATTTCTGCTTGATCACCTACTGTGCTTATACTTTCATACAGTGTTCATATAAAATCGAGGGTACTATTTATCATTTTTGAATATGATAAGTTGCCTTGTTTATCAGATATTAAATTGCAGTATTTATGATTTCATTTACACATGTAAGATGACTTTTCTGACACAAGCTTAGAGCTGTACAGCGAGACATGTACAAGAGTAGAATATGTATACCTTTATTATTAGTATTTCATGGTTCATATACACAGTCCTCGTGTTGGACTATAATCCATTAAAATCCTCATGTTGGACTATAATCCATTAAAGTCCTCGTGTTGGACTATAATCCATTAAAGTCCTCGTATTGGACAATAATCCATTACAATCTTATGTTGGATAATTTCTAAACCTTGAGTATGTTGCTTAACCGAGTTTGGAACACGACATATTATATGAGGCTGGGACATGATAGCTACCTAGGCTGGACATGACACTTAGTGTAGCTTTGACATGTTTAAATTGTATCGGTAGAGATGAGTTTATATTCTTTTCTTTATTGTTCCTTGGGTTAAACCTCGGGTTTAGTATTTAGGGATTTATAATTTGAGATACACGGTATATACATGAGGGTTTCCTTTTTTGGATTATTTCGCTCGACGTACCTATGCTCGTGTTGTAATTTTCTAAGTACTAAAACCCACTATTGTTAGTATAAATGATTTTATATTTTTATGTATTAATTGTATTTTCATATACAACGAGCCCTATCCCTTAGGGTTGATTGTGATGTTGCTCGCTAGCGCTTTGACGTTCGTTGTCCCTCCCCCTTTCAGGTAACGAGCCCGGAGCCCGGAGAGTCGCAGGTTAAGGGCGAGTTTTTTTATTAGCGCCTGTTTATCCTCTTATTAGATGTATTTCATTTTGTACTCCACTTGAGACATTTTTAGACTTGAGAGATTTATATTCTAGAGTTGTAAAGGATGTGTGCCTTGTTTCATGTATCAGATGTTTTGTATTGTGAGACATGTTGAGATCTCCAAACTGTCATTATTCATTTTAGACATTGACTATGTATTCTAGCTGATTTGATTGATGAGATGTATTAATCCGAGATCTATCATTTCATCATGTACTTATTGTAAAATCTTTGAGATGTATTAATCCGAGATCTATCATTTCATCATGTACTTATTGTAAAATCTTTTACTTGCTTTGTATCTACACCTGTTGTTGATTCCACTAGAGGGGTAGTAATTGTGATGGTGAAACATGTTATTGCACGGTGTGGTGCATGGTAGGTTTGACATTCCTGGTTTCACCTCGGACTGCAGCCTTATGTGAACCCAGGGGCATCACAGTTAGTATCAGAGCTCTAGTTCTAGTATCCTTAGGATCATCCTGTGTCGAGTCGTGGAGCTAGGTTAGAGTTTCTTAGGATTCATGTATAGAGTCCGCTAAGGATTTCCTAGTATGAGTGAGGACGGTATATGCGTATATCTCAAAATTTTGAGAAATTTTTTTTATGACAACTATATTTGTTTAAAGTATATGTGTGAATACTATATGGTGTGAAAATCGTATTGTGATACATTATGTATGTATATATGTCTACTTTGACTCATGAACTTTTATTTTCTTATGACCAGAGAGAAATGACAGGACGTGGCAGACCTCACACTCGTAGAGCCGCTCAGGCAGAGCTGCAACAGGCTCCACCCGAGCAGGAGCAGGCACCACCTGAGCCGCAGCAGGCTCCCCAGTACCTCATTGATCTCATGGCTCCTATCGTAGCTAGGATGGCAGCGATTGAGGAGCTTGTGGCGAGTCATATTGCGCCACCGACACCACCACCACCTTCAGTAGTTCCATCACAGGGAATACCAGCCGTCCCAATCAGAGAGAGAGACCCAGAGGTAGCACCTGCAGCTATTCCACCAGCAGTACCGGATAGAGCCACGGAGCAGGAGGCTTGGCTCCGCTTGGTAGAAAGGTACCAGAAGATGAGAGCACCAGAGTTCCAGGGCTCTTCAGACCCACTTGTAGCCCACAAGTGGAAGGAGGATGTGAGTAATGTCCTAGACATACTCAATGTAGACTCAGTTCAGAAGAAAAGACTGGCATCATATAGTCTGAAGGGGGATGCCGGGAGATGGTACCGATTCTAGTTTCCATTAGAGCAGTGGATGATCCTCACTTGGGAGGATTTTGTTTACTTCTTTGATGCACAATATGTTTCTTCTGCAGCACGGACTGGGAAGGAATTTGAGTTGTCCCGTTTGACTCAGGGGGACATGTCAGTTGCAGAGTTTGAGAGCAAGTTCATGGATTTGCTGCATTTCACGGGGATGTGGCAGACAGGAGAGCATCAGGCTCAGATGTTACTAGCAGGGCTTCACCCTAATCTTCGCTGATACCTCGTCTCGAGGAAGTTCTATTCAGTCCGGGAGGTAGCTGAGGCCGCCACCTCACAGGAGAATGAGACAGCTATGTTTCAGAAGGATAAGGAGAGAAAGACTAAGACATGACAGATTGGAGACAAGGGGAAGAACAAGAGGCCCTTGTCAGGACATCAGCGGCAGCAGCAGGGCCCTCATAAGAGGGGACGCCAACAGGATCAGAGGGCACATCATCAGCGCAAGTTTCAGGGGGTATGCTTTAACTGTCGCAAGGTGGGACACAAGGCATCAGAGTATCGTAGTGCACTAGCAGGAGCTCAGCAGGGCAGGGGTCCGAACCAGCAGCAGCCACGATAGCAGGGTCGAGGTCAGGGTTAGCAGGTCTGGCTTGAGGCACTGCCAACAGCGTAGAGGCCAGAGGGACAGGTTCGAGCAGTCCAGGAGGCCCCCCAGGGGCAGATTGTTCCGTATTTTCCAGCACCA
Source organism: Asparagus officinalis (assembly GCF_001876935.1). Lineage (NCBI taxonomy): Eukaryota > Viridiplantae > Streptophyta > Magnoliopsida > Asparagales > Asparagaceae > Asparagus > Asparagus officinalis. The sequence continues at coordinate 19,418,273 of NC_033801.1, forward strand.
GCGGTAGAGCAGTCTTCAGCACCAGGCAGAGTATATGCAGTGGTTCCTCGTGATCATGGTGCCAGCGGTGCAGTTGTGGATGGTACGTTCCTCGTGAATTCCTTTCTCACCCGTATTCTTTTCGATTCAGGAGCTTCGCATTCTTTCATTTCGTATGTTTTCATGGTTAGACTCCAGCTCGTAGCTCATTCGTTAGACACCCCTTTATCAGTTTCCACCCCTCTAGGAGAGGTATCGCTTCTGGAGAGCGTTTGTAGGAGGTGTATTATCAGTTTAGACGAGTCCGAGTTCATAGTCGATTTGATAGTTTTGCATATGTTCGAGTTTGATGTCATCCTTGGTATGGATTGGTTATCATCCTACCATATTAGTATTGACTGTTTTGCGAAGACAGTCAGATTGCAAACGTCCGATGGGTCCGAGAAAATTGTGGCCACTTCTCAGGGCAATCACTTTGCGGAGTCGTTTCTGGTGTTCATCGATAAGGTGATGTGACGGGATCAGAGTTCTGATTTATTGGAGACTAGAGTTGTCTCGGATTATCAGAATGTCTTTCGGGACATACCTGGGTTACCTTCTATGAGAGTGGTTGAGTTTTGTACTGAGTTGCAGCCGGGCACAGCCCTGATATCCCGCGCACCTTATCGCATGGCACCAGCTGAGATGAGGGAGCTTCAGACCCAGTTGGACGAGTTGTTAGCTCAAGGATTTATTCGTCGGAGTCATTCCCCATGGGACGCACCGGTCCTCTTCGTGAAGAAGAAGGACGACAGTATGAGATTGTGTATAGATTATTGGGAGTTGAACAAGGTCACTATCCGGAATAGATATCCACAACCTAGGATTGATGACTTGTTCGACCACTTGCAGGGAGCGCAGTTATTCTCGAAGATTGATCTTCGTTCTGGTTATCATCAGTTGCGCATTCGGGAGATGGATATCCCCAAGACCGCTTTCCTCACGTGATATGGATCTTTTGAGTTCTTGATCATGCCATTCGGACTGACCAATGCACCCGATGTATTCATGGACTTGATGAACCGGGTTTTCTGTCCCTTCTTAGATCAGTTCGTGATTTTTTTCATCGACGACATCCTCATTTATTCGAGATCGGAGGCAGATCATGAGCAGCATCTCCGATTAGCTTTGCAGACCCTACGGGAGCACTAGTTATACGCCAAGTTCAGCAAGTGCGAGTTTTGGCTTTCAGAGGTCAGATTTCTCGGCCACATCATCAGCAGAGAGGGTATATCAGTAGACCCAGCTAAGGTTACAGCAGTGCTTGATTAGGAACCGCCGAAGACGGTGACGGAGATTCGTAGTTTTTTGGGTTTAGCAGGTTATTACAGAAAGTTCATCCAGGACTTCTCAAAGATTTTGACGCCTCTTACATGCCTTACGAAGAAGGGTGTACAGTTTATTTGGAGCACAGAGTGCCAGGAGGCCTTTGATACATTAAAGGCTAAGTTGACTACAACACCAGTTTTGACTATTCCGAGCAGCGACAGGACATTCGTCGTCTACACAGATGCATCTTTAGAAGGGTTAGGAGACGTCTTTATGCAGGCTCAGAGAGTAGTAGCTTACACCTCACGGCAGTTGAGAGTGCATGAGCAGAACTATCCTACTCATGACTTAGAGTTAGCAGCAGTGGTATTTGCATTGAAGTCATGGAGGCACTATTTGTATGGAGTGTAGTTTGAGTTATTCACAGATCATCAGAGTCTGAAATATCTTTTCTCTCAGAAGGAACTCAACCAGAGACAACGGAGATGGATTGAGTTTATCAAGGACTATGAGTTCGCGATTCAGTATCCTCCGGAGAAGGAGAACGTCGTAGCGGATGCTTTGAGTAATAAGCGTCGACATCAGGTTGCGGTTTTGAGATGCTCGTTGCATCGAGACCTTTTCACCCTTAGCTAGTTTGATTTTAGACCTAAGGTTGATGGTACCAGTGCATTTTTGGGAGCTGTGTCGGTGCAGCCATCTTGGAGTGGCAAAGTTGTCAGAGCTCAGTTGGAAGACTCTTGGATCCAAATTCGTAAGGAGGAGATTTCCAAAGAGCCTAAGGCCGATTGGACCATTGGAGCAGATGGAGACCTCCGGATGAAGGGTAGATTAGTTATGTCAGCCAGTGCAGAACTGAAGAGGGAGTTATTTGATGAGGCACACCGTACTCAGTACACAGTACATCCAGGGACTACCAAGATGTACAAGGACCTGAAGAGATATTTCTGATGGAGTGGCATGCGAAGAGAGATTTCAGAGTATGTGGCTAAGTGTTTTACTTGTCAGCAGGTAAAGGCAGAGCATCAGAGACCGGCAGTGACACTTCAGCCGTTGCCTATTACAGAGTGGAAGTGGGTGGACATTTCTATAGACTTTATTATAGGGTTGCCGAAGTCAAAGAAGGGGAATGATTTGATTTGGGTGATAGTGGACCGGTTGACGAAGTCAGCACATTTTATTCCAGTGAGGACTACTTATACAGTCGAGGCGTATGCGAGGATCTTCGTTCGAGAGATAGTTCGACTTCATGGGGTTCCAGACACGATCGTGTCGGATCGAGGATCAGTATTCACTTCACATTTTTGGAGGAGTTTCCAGGACTCGTTTGGCAGCAGACTATCTTATAGCAGTGTATTCCACCAACAGACGGATGGTCATACGGAGAGGGTGAACCAGGTGTTAGAGGACATGTTGCGGGCTTGTGTCATTGACTTTCAGGGCAGCTGGGAGGAGCATATTCCACTGATAGAGTTTGCTTATAACAATAGTTATCAAGCGACGATCGGTATGGCTCCGTATGAGGCGTTGTACGGCAGACCCTATAGATCACCGATATGTTGGGCAGAGCCGGAGGATAGCTTGATGCTTGGACCGGAGATTGTGAGGCAGACTACTGAGAAGGTAGCATTGATCAGGGAGCGGATTCTAACCACTCAGAGTCGGCAGAAGAGATATGCAGATAAGAGGCGAAGACCCCTAGAGTTTCAGATTGGAGATTTGGTTATACTGACGGTATAGCCTATAAAAGGCGTACATCGATTCGGGAGGCGAGGGAAGCTTGCACCGAGATATATTGGATCATTCCGGATTTTGGAGCGCATTGGAGCTGTGTCATACATACTAGATCTTCCAGCTTCAATATCTAGTATACACAATGTATTCCATATTTCTATGCTCAGAAAGCACTTGCATGATGAGGAGCAGCAGCGAGTATTGGATGCACGAGAGATTGAGCTTTGGGATGATTTGACTACTATTGAGATCCCAATGTCAATACTTGCTAGAGAAGATAAGAGACTCAGGAACAAGGTGATTTCATTGGTGAAAGTTTAATGGAACCGAAGTGGAGTTGAGGAAGCTTCTTGGGAGCATGAAGAAGACATGCGACACGACTACCCACACTTGTTTGAGCAGGTAAGTTAATTAAAGTATTTATGATGTGAATTCTTACTTGTATATTTATATATGTACCTTGATACTTATATTTAACACTAGAATGAGGGTATTTTCACTTAATTCCTAATCTTTCGGAACACATGGTATATACATGGGGGGTTCCTTGTTTGGGGAACACATGGTATATACATGGGGGGTTCCTTGTTTGGATTTTTTGCCCGACGTACTAGTTCCATTAGACTAGGGGTTGAGTAAGAATATACCATTTTAGATCGTTAAGTACGAATATCACTATCTGCTTATCTAGCGGTTAATATTGCGAGATGTGTATGTGTGCGGGTTGGATTAGACCATTGTCGTGCTTTTCAAGTACCATTATGAGTTAGATATGATTTCTGAATTTCGAGGATGAAATTCTTTTAAGGGGGAAGAATGTAAGACCCCGTAGATTTTGATAATTTATATATGTGATTATTAGTGAAAAATAATATTTATTATGATAAATATCTTTATGACATGGTTGTGTATAAAATCTAGCATTTTGAGCTTATGAGAATGTATATATGCATCAGTTATGAGGTTGAGTTTGCAAATTTGCAAATCATAAGCATCAGAGTCGAAGAACTCAGTTTTTAGCTCATGAGTCGACCCATGACTTTCATGAGTTGACTCATGATATTAACTCCCATTGTCAAAAGTCTCTGCTGAGTCAACTTATTATCTTATGAGTCGACCCATGAGTCATGAGTCGACTCTTGACAGTCATGAGTCGACTCATCGAGGGTTTTCTGGGTTTTGTGGATCGGGTTTGTTTGGGTTTTGGGTCGGATTTTAACTGTTCATATATATGCTCCTCCACCAGAAAACACCTCTTTTCATCAGTTCTCCCCAGAGAAACCCTAGCCGTCTATCCCCCTCAAAACCCTAGTTCGTTTTTGGGCAGTTTTTTGGGAGATTTTCGGGGGATTTCAGCAGCTCCTTGTGGTTTGCAGCGAGGGGAATCGTTCTTCAACACATCTGAGGCGAGTAGCATCTCGTCCAATCTCTCTCCCCATATTTTTATCAGTTTATAAATGTTTTTTATGAGCTTTATTGACCTAAGACTTATTTTCAAGTATAAATCAATGTTCTTATTAGTGTAAATGCTAGAAATCATGTGTTTCAGATTTTAAAATCCCACCAACGAGTTTTTGATGAAAACTGCAGATCTGGGAATTTATTTAAGGAAATGAAAATATGAGTTTATTTGTTTAAATTCTCTCTTTCATGTTTAGGGTTAAATGTTAGATCTAAACATGCAAGTGTTCGTTTCTCATGCTGAGTTGAATTTCTTTCACTGTCTCATAGTTTAGAATTGATAGTTATGGAAGTGCTAAAATCAGTGTAGTGGAAGTATGGAACGAGATGACGAGTTGCAGTTGTGAAATATCCAGTTTTCATCTCGTGAGTTGACTCATGACTCATCATGAGTCGACTCATCAGGTTGAGTCGACCCATGACTGTCATGAGTCGACTCACGAAGTCAATTCCTGTTATTCATAAGTGTCTGCTGAGTCGACTCATCACTTTATGAGTCGACCCATGAGTCATGAGTCGACTCATAGCTGATTATGAGTCGACTCATCGAAGTTTTTCCTATTTCGTTTGTGTTTCTGCTTGATCACCTACTATGCTTATACTTTCATACAGTGTTCATATAAAATCGAGGGTACTATTTATCATTTTTGAATATGAGAAGTTGCCTTGTTTATCGGATATTAAATTACAGTATTTATGATTTCATTTACACATGTAAGATGACTTTTCTGACACAAGCTTAGAGCTGTACAGCGAGGCATGTACAAGAGCAGAATATGTATACCTTTACTATTAGTATTTCATGGTTCATATACATAGTCCTCGTGTTGGACTATAATCCATTAAAGTCCTCGTATTGGACTATAATCCATTAAAGTCCTCGTGTTGGACAATAATCCATTACAGTCCTATGTTGGATAATTGCTAAACCTTGAGTATGTTGCTTAACCGAGTTTGGAACATGACATATTATATAAGGCTGGGACATGATAGCTACCTAGGCTGGACATGACACTTAGTGTAGCTTTGACATGTTTAAATTGTATCGGTAGAGATGAGTTTATATTCTTTTCTTTATTGTTCTTTGGGTTAAACCTCGGGTTTAGTATTTAGGGATTTACAATTTGAGATACATGGTATATACATGAGGGTTTCCTTGTTTGGATTATTTCGCTCGACATACCTATGCTCGTGTTGTAATTTCCTAAGTACTAAAACCCACTATTGTTAGTATAAGTTATTTTATATTTTTATGTATTAATTGTATTTTCATATACAACGAGCCCTATCCATTGGGGTTGGTTGTGATGTTGCTCGCTAGCGCTTTGACGCTCGCTAGCGCTTTGACACTCGTTGTCCCTCCCCCTTTCAGGTAATGAGCCCGGAGTCCGGAGAGTCGCAGGTTGAGGGCGATTTTTTTAGCGCATGTTTATCCTCTTATTAGATGTATTTCATTTTGTACTCCACTTGAGACATTTTTAGACTTGAGAGATTTATATTCTAGAGTTGTAAAGGCTGTGTGCCTTGTTACATGTATCAGATGTTTTGTATTGTGAGACATGTTGAGATCTCCAGACTGTTATTATTCATTTCAGACATTGACTATGTATTCCAGCTGATTTGATTGATGAGATGTATTAATCCGAGATCTATCATTTTATCATGTACTTATTGTAAAATCTTTTACTTGCTTTGTACCTACACATGTTGTTGATTCCACTAGAGATGTAGTAATTGTGATGGTGAAACATGTTATTGTACGGTGTGGTGCATGGCAGGTTTGACATTCCTAGTTTCACCTCGGACTGCAGCCTTGTGTGAACCCAGGGGCGTCATATATATTGAGTTAAGTATGGACATCTAAAATTTTGTAGTAATGTTCTAATTCTTTCACCTTCATGGAGATATGCTCCGGTGAAGTGTTGTGTTATTGCTAGCATTAAAGTATAAACATCATCATCCTGCTGCACACCATTTTTAATTTTAGTTGCATTTATTATTTCATTTTTGGCTTCTGTCGAGAGATAATTATCCCACAATCCTTTAAGGATGCCAGTAAAACCACAAGTAATAAATTATGCTATCATTCTATCGGTATTACCGTTTTGTTTACAAATTGTACTATACATTAACATTCTATGTATAGCAGCATTTATCTGAGTATCAGATAATCCATCAATATTCTATTCGTAGATATTTATACCATTATAATATGCTTGTAAACAAGCATCATTTTCTTCGAATAATACATCGGCTGGGGTAGGTCTCTTATAATAATACCTTTCTAGTCTTTTATTTGGATATTTTATTAATTTTTGTAAAATTATTTTCTACAGCAAGTAATTGTTTAGGAGTTATTTCTCCCGAAGAACTTTCTGATTCTTCGCTTTCATTAGAAGATTTATTTTCTTATGAAATAGACTCTTGATTATGAGTATGTATTCTGGCACTGCTTAACTTTTTGTTAAAGCATCTATTATGTCAGAAGTGATTTCATCACCTTTTTTAAACCCAGATATTTCTATAGGTGGTTTAATATTAGTCTGTTCTAATTTAGAAGCATGTGGTTTATGTTTTTCTAATAATTTTAATGATGGTAATACATCATATATTTTACGAAGTAATTTTTCCATAGCATCTTCAATACGAATTAATTGATCTCCTAAAGTTTGAAGATGTATGTTTGTATAATTATTTTGTTTTATAATTTTATTCAATTCTTTCGTGTGTTCTTCATTAATTTCATTAGGCTTTATAAAAGCCATTGCTTCTATAGTAGAAAGGTGAACATCCTTTAAATAGATAGGATCTATTGGTGGATTAACGGATCTTATTATTTTTCCCGTTGTAGTTTTCCACTGTTTATAGTGTTCTTCTATTACACTAATCTTAGTTTCTTATTTTTTAATATAATTTCTTAGAAACCAAGGTATAAAAAATTAATTCCTTGTTTTAGTTTTAATTGTGAATAGTATTCATCTATCCAGTTTAACTATTATTTTTTAGTAAAATTATTAAAATATCATTTTCTAAAATTTTATGTATTTCTAGGTAAAATTCTTGATTTATTCCTTTCTATACTTTTTTTTCAAAATTCATTATATTCTAAAACACATTTCTATATTTGGAGGAGAATTTTTATCCTTATATAAAGGATGGGGAACATTATTATCAGATAAATTTAATTATTTTATTTCATTAGTTCTATAAGAACTAGATATTGAAATTAAATTTATAGTAGAGGTGGCTACATCCGATATTCGGATAGTTCTTGATGGATTAAAAGTTATTTCTACTTCTCCATCAATATTTTGAATTATTTGATCTATATCCTGATTTATTATAGGCTGTGGTTGAACTGCGTTGGGTATAACCCAATTATCTGGAAAATTTATTTCATCCCATTTAATCTATCTATTAACAACAATACTAGAGGATAAGATATCTATTTCTACTAAAACAGACTTACCTGGTTTTGAATGTATTTTAGCTTTAGGAGCTTAAGTATTAAGAATTTTAAAATGAATTCTATATATGATAGCAATGATTTCGGATCCCGGTATGAAATTATAACCGTGGGTTTTAATATTAAGACTTATTGCCTCTAAAATATTAGGGTCGGTCAAAGACAGACTAAGATTAGGATAAACATTAAAATATACACGTCTATTGCATAGACTAGTTTTCATTATACCCATAATAGTCTGGGTCCAGTTTAGGCATCTTGCATCTCTAAGACAGACCAATACATATGTATTTATTCCAGATAGAGTTAATGGCCGAAAACCTATTTGAATTAGGCCAACATGTATATATTTATACTTGTACATATATGGTTCAATATCAATTGGTCCTAACAATGGAATTGTTTGTTCATCTTGGTCGGTTGTAGTAGTCCTTTCTAGAGTGTTAATATTTGTTAATGACTTATAATCTAGAAATCCTATTTTGTAAATATCCCTATTAGGGACATCAGAAATAGTCCACTTCTTAAGAGATTCAATATCTGTCTGATATTCAGTTAATTAAGCATTTTTAACTTTTTTAGTTCCAGTATAACTGGATTTTCGAGCCGAACTACTTTCAACTTTGTCTGTCATTTGTTTTCTTACAAATTTATCTTCTGATTATTTAAACAATAAGGATATAGAAAACATATTTTTATTTTTATTCTCTATTAAACAACCTAGTTAAAAAACTTACACGTCTGTCAACAACTTACACTACCCTAACAAGCCATCCCGGCAACAACATGGCTTTATATTGCGTGACTTTGGTGACGTCCCATAAGTTTGCAGACTAAGTTCTTAAACAGAGAATAAAAAGAATATATATGATTTCTACATTCTTATAGTTAAACAGTCAAAAAGATAAACTATAAGAGCACAAATCTAAGCAGACATAATCAATAATCTGGCTCTGATACCAATTTCAAAGTGGAAACAAAAGAATAAGAAGCGAAAGAAGAACTTACAACTTGAGGCGGTCGATTTGCAAAATAATATCTTTATTATCCAAACTTTTTACAATAAGTACACACTTACATTTTCCAGAGGAAACTTTCTTATAAACTCTTCTCTCTAACACTCTTTTATTTTCTCTCTACTAAGCTTACATAACTCTTTTGCCTTCAATTCCTTTATATAGACGAAGAAAGATGCCTTTGTAAAAGCTTTAGAAGCATCTCGATAATAACGTGGCAAGGGAATCTTTCTCAAAGGTAATCATGGCAGCATAACCTTTTAAAAGTATAACTTTTTTATAATAGTGTAAATTCTTCTTTTTATAAAGTAGCTTTATAAAAGCTTCTTTGTTTGCGTCAAAAGTTGGTTTTGCTGTGGAATTCATTATATCTTCGTTCGATTACAACAAATTCAAAAGAGATAGCCTTTTTATAAGACTTCTTTTACACAACAAAATAAAAATTACAACATTTTAGAAACAAACGCAGGATCGTTGTTTGGATCGCTGCTTGCGTGGGATCTTTGCCTGTGCCGGGAGCGCTTTGACTCGTGGACCACCAAATCACAGATTCTGATTGAATCGTGAGGGGTTTAATGATTCTTCCTTCGTTTATCGAAGTGAGAATTTGAAATGAGATCTTATCGAAGTAAGATAGTCGTTCTTCTTGAGATCAAGTCAAAGCTCGAATCTCAAGGGATTGCCAGAAGCTCAGGAACTCTGCTCTCTCTGCTCCAAAGTGCTAAAAATGATCAGCCCCCTCAAAAAATGATCTCAGGGGGGTATTTATAGCCTCTAGGATGAACAGTGTTTCCGAGACAGTGTTTGCTGTCTCGGCGGCCGAGACAGAGTTTACTGTCTCGGGTTCCGAGACAGTAAACACTATTCGGGGTTCCGAGACATAAATACTATCTCGGAAATCCTCAACCGCCCAGCAGTTTTCTTGTAACTGCCTTCTCACGTTTTACAACTCGTTATTTTGGCAGTTATCAACGTGATTCTCGCCGACACGTTCCCACGTTCTTGAACAGTTGGTGCGCACGTGCCGGCAGTTATCAAGGTGGTTGTTGACCATTTCAACACTGTCTCGCTGGCGAGATAGTAAACACTGTCTCGCTGGCGAGACAGTAAACACTGTCTCGCTGGTGAGACAGTAAAAGACTGTCTCGCTGCGAGACAGTAAAAGACTGTCTCATTGCAAGATAGTAAAAGACCGTCTCGTTGTGAGACAGTAAAGACTGTCTGCGCTGCGAGACAGTAAACACTGTCTCCGTTGTGAGACAGTAAAGACTGTCTTGCTGGCGAGACAATTCATATCTGTATTCTTTTGATTTTTTTGATGATCTCCTCTTGGGCTGTATTTGGATAGCTTTCAGTATTTTTTGACGCCTACAGATACCCCCTCCAAAGTATTCCAGACTTATTCTTATATAGAGGAGTTTGGGATACTTTGGATAATATAGATTTTTCCTTGCAATTTCTTTAGTAGTTTGTTGAGAACGTTGCGTAACATGGTCTACGGATGGCTTCAATTCTTGACTTCTTCATCTTTTAGCCTATTCAGTGCTTTGTAGAATAGCTAAAATTCCTCCGGTGCTGCGTTTATCGCGTGGCCGCTGTCGAAGTCTTGAATTTGAACTGCCGTCGAAGAATGGAGAAATAGTTTATACTCATATGCTCTATTGGAGTGTTCGGGAAATAGTTTAACCTCATATACCCGTTGGGAGATAATCAGGTTATTCTTAAGAATATTCTGAGTAATATTCTCCAGAAACTTCCTGTTAAGAGTAGGGAAACAGTTTAGACTCGTGTACCTATTGGAGTAACATGATCTCTTTTTTGGTGGTAGAGATGAACCCAATGATGGAGAGGAAGAATTTTATATTCTATCTCCTGGTCCCTTGTTTGTTGGTAGAGATGAACCCGAAATTGGAGAGGAAGAATTTTATATTCTATCTACTGGTCTCTTGTTTGTTGGTAGAGATGAACCCAAAATCGGAGAGGAAGAATTTTATATTCTATCTCCTAGGTGCAAAGGAAACTCAAAGTGGGATCTCTACTTAAAGAATCTGGACGGGTTTGAATAATCCTAACTGTCATAAGGTTTGATTATTCAATTGAAAGTTGGACCTTTCGTTCGCGAAATGAATCGAAAAGAAATTTTGGTTATGGTCCTAACTGTAGTAAGGTTTGACCAAGTGGGAGTTTTGAGACGATCCTAACTGTAGGAAGGGTTAATCGCTCTATTTGTGGACTTCTCGTTCCTTGGAGGAATCGAGAGAGAATTTTGGCTTTGGTCCTAACTGTTTAAAGGTTCTCGTTCCTTGGAGGAATCGAGAGAGAATTTTGGCTTTGGTCCTAACTGTTTAAAGGTTTGACCAAATTGGGACTTGAGACGATCCTAACTGTTTAATTTGACCAAATTGGGACTTGAGACGATCCTAACTGTTTAAAGGTTTGATCGTTCAATTTGTGGACCTCTTGTTCATGAAAAGAATCAAGAGGGGATTTTGGCTTTGGTCCTAACTGTTTAAAGGTTTGACCAAATGGGAATTTGAGACGATCCTAACTGTTTAAAGGTTTGATCGTTCAATTTGAGTTGACCTCTCGTTCATGGAAGGAATCGAGAGGGGATTTTGGTTTTGGTCCTAACTGTAGTAAGGTTTGACCCTCGTTCATGGAAGGAATCGAGAGGGGATTTTGGTTTTGGTCCTAACTGTAGTAAGGTTTGACCAAATGAGAATTTGAGATGATCCTAACTGTTTAAAGGTTTGATCGTTCAATTTGTGGACCTCTCGTTCATGAAAGGAATCGAGAGGGGATTTTGGCTTTAGTCCTAACTGTTTAAAGGTTTGACCAAATGAGAACTTGAGACGATCCTAATTGTTTAAAGGTTTGACCGTTCAATTTGTGGACCTCTCGTTCATGGAAAGAATCGAGAGAGGATTTTGGCTTTGTTCCTAACTGTTTAAAGGTTTGACCAAATGGGGACTTGAGGCGATCCTAACTGTTTAAAGGTTTGATCGTCCAATTTGAGTGGACCTCTCGTTCATGGAAGGAATCAAGAGGGGATTTTGGTTTTGGTCCTAACTGTAGTAAGGTTTGACCAAATGGGGATTTGAGACGATCCTAACTATTTAAAGGTTTGATCGTCCAATTTGGGTGGACCTCTCGTTCATGGAAGGAATCGAGAGGAGATTTTGGTTTTGGTCCTAACTGTAGTAAGGTTTGACCAAATGGGGATTTGAGACGATCCTAACTGTTTAAAGGTTTGATCGTTTAATTTGTGTGGACCTGTCGTTCATGGAAGGAATCGAGAGGGGATTTTAGTTTTGGTCCTAACTGTAGTAAGGTTTGACCAAATGGGGATTTGAGAGGATCCTAACTGTTTAAAGGTTTGATCATTCAATTTGCGTGGACCTCTCGTTCATGGAAGGAATCAAGAGGGGATTTTGGCTTTGGTCCTAACTGTTTAAAGGTTTGACCAAATGGGAATTTGAGACGATCCTAACTGTTTAAAGGTTTGATCGTTCAATTTGGGTGGACCTCTCGTTCATGGAAGGAATCGAGAGAGGATTTTGGCTTTGGTCCTAACTGTTTAAAGGTTTGACCAAATGGGAATTTGAGACGATCCTAATTGTTTAAATGTTTGATCGTTCAATTTGGGTGGACCTCTCGTTCATGGAAGGAATCGAGAGGGGATTTTGGCTTTGGTCCTAACTGTTTAAAGGTTTTCGTTCATGGAAGGAATCGAGAGGGGATTTTGGCTTTGGTCCTAACTGTTTAAAGGTTTGACCAAATAGTGGTTTGTGAGGAAAGATTGATCCAACGAAGTGATCGAATCTCATCTCAGCAAAAGAGTATTCAGAAATCACCGTGGGGATGTAGTGTTTATCACTTTATTTGTAATGATCGGGTTATCCCTAAGAAAATTACATATAGCATTCTTCCGAGAACTTTCCGTTACATGAACCATCCACCCCCAGCTTCCTTCGCGAAACTGGGTCTAACATCATATTGAGTTACATGACCGGGTTATCCTTAAGAATATTACATGTAAAAATTTTTAAGGAACTTTCCGTCAATAGTGGGAAATAGTTTAGACTAATATACCTATTGGAGTATCGAGGAGCAGTTTATACTCGTATACTCTTTGGAGTGAGGGGAAACAGTTTATACTCGTGCACCCAATGGAGTTTTGAGAAGCAGTTTATACTCGTATACTCTTCGGAGTGTGGGGAAACAGTTTATACTCGTGCACCCAATGGAGTTGGAGTCGTCTTTACTTGGCTTGTTTCGCCGTTATGACGCCGGAGTCAATTAAGGCTTGGATTTTGTTTTTGAGTCCGAAGCAAATCTCAGTGGGATGAAGAACCCTTCTGTGGTACGCACAGTAGTTTGGATCCGTAATCCTCTTAGCTCCCTCCTGATCTTTAATAGGTGGTAGCTCAATTTTGTCATTGGCGAGGAGGTATTTCAAGATGGCTGGAGCTTCACCATCTTCGAAAGAATACTCCTTTTGAAACCTCAGATCGGGAGTGGCGTTCCCAGTGATTGCAGATGTCATCGGTCAGCTTCTCTCAGCTTTCTTTCTTTAAAGAAAGTGTTCAGCTTGTTCACCGCGCATTTTCAAATCTTTTCAAGTTTTGGATGATACGACCCCCAGGACTTCCAGGACATCGATAGAGAGATTATTGTGGCATGTTTGCAGGATGAACTCCTCTGTAACAGGATCTCTGCAATTCATCGCCATGTTACGGAAACGCTTGACAAAATTGTCGACTGACTCTCCGTCTTTTTGCTTCTCATCCAAAAGGATTCCGATTGACACTTCGGTGTCATCATCGAAGAAATTGCTGAGGAACAAACTTTCCATGTCATCCCAACAATTGATGCTCCCTGGCTTGAGCCGTCGGTACCAATCGAAGGCGGGCCCACGAAGGGTGCCAACGAATGACCGGACCATTAAAGCCTCATTTCCAAATATCATACCCAAATGAGACTTGAAATAAATCAAGTGCTGAGTAGGCGAGCTCTTCCCATCAAATGGTGTGAAGTTAATCAGATTGAATTTTGCCGGGTACGATATTGAATCTCATTCTCTTGGATAGGGACATGGAATACCCGTCTTTTTCACTTCTTGAGCCATCATCAAAGCATTAACTTTGTTTTCAAGCTCTTTCATTTTCTCGTCATCGTCTATGTCTTTATTTGAAGGACGTTGAGGAGAATGAGTTAGACCACCCCCTGTAAAAGGTGCCATCGAACCACCCCCAATATCGTTATTGGGAGGATCCGTTAAACCACCCCCAGCGTTATTGTCATTGGGAGGTGTATCAGCCATAATGACTTCATCCACTTCTGGATCACTGTCATCCATAATATTCTGAGTGTCGCTGACTGGACTCTGGAGGTTGAAGCCATTGAGCTAGCAATTCCCTCATTTGTTGGATAGCTAATTCCATCTCTGTCTTTATCTCAGCTCTGATTTCTTCACGTTGTTTGGCTAGAGCTTCTTGAAGTATTTGAGCAAATTGATCAGAGGTGATCGTGAGTACTTCTCTGGTTTGTCCTGTGCTAGATACCGTATCATCCGAAGCGATCGCAGAACAAGTGTCCGAGAGCTCATCCTCTGATGACATTCCTTCATGCATTCTCTTGTAATCCCTATGTCTGATGGCTCTTAACTGGAATCGGGTCATCCGTTTGGCAATTCTTGAATTGACTTTCCCTCTCGAGGAAAAGTCGGGATTTGATTCACTTGAATACCGCTTAGATTTTCCTTTATCAGCCATGTTGATGGTGACTTCAGGGAATTCATCATCTTGGACAGCTGATCTTCTCTTGCGGAAATATCTAGGCTTAGGCTTCGACATTTTAGTGAAAAGACTATAGAATATCGAGGCTCTTCGTGGGATGGCTTCTCGTTTTGTGTAGTTATATTCCAACAATGCTGCTCTTATAAGTAGCGCACAGGAACAATGAGAGTTTATTTCTTGAATAATTTTCTTTCGAAATTTATTCACACCCCCAACTTGATAATACGATTCATCGGTATGATTGCCAAAAAATCGTATCGTCTGTTGGCATGACCTCCCAGGTATGACGATATCTTTTGGTGAATGTG
Organism: Asparagus officinalis; assembly: GCF_001876935.1. Classification (NCBI taxonomy): domain Eukaryota; kingdom Viridiplantae; phylum Streptophyta; class Magnoliopsida; order Asparagales; family Asparagaceae; genus Asparagus; species Asparagus officinalis. The sequence continues at coordinate 19,433,343 of NC_033801.1, forward strand.
TCTTCTTCTGGGGGTGTAAAACCTTGTTGGCATTCTCAGGACAATTTATTACTGTCTTTGAGCGATCCAAGGTCATGTCGGGAGTCGCACGTTTAGGACCACCCCTTCGCGGGTATGGAGTCTTAACGGGCTCCGAATACTGATTTTGCTTAAGTCCAGACTTCGGGATCCAAACTTTATAGAATTTTGGTGGTTCTTTGGCCACCGTTTTCTTGTTTCTTTCTAGTCTTTGTTGTAAGAGAGCACGGGCATAAGCAGCATTTGCACGACGCTTTTGTATACGTTCTTTGAGGGTTGAGCGAACCCTTTTGACTAAAGTCCATTCATCCATCGTTGGTTTAGCAGAGATATGAGTAATTGGTTGTTGAGACAACTGAACCACTCGATGCCTCCTCGACTCTAGGTCCGCGTGATAACGAACCCCGTCGGTTTGTTCCAAGGCCTTAGCTATTTGACGAGCGCGGCGCTGATGTTGTCTCTGACGAGCCCTCTTCGTCAATGCCGGCGGGCTTTGATTTAACGACTCCTTAATTGGAGAAGAGTCATTATGAGCAGAGAGGTTGCGAGTAGAATCCTCAGCAACAATCAAGCGAGAGTCTTCATCTGTAGTGTTTGACAACTTCAACAAAGATGAAATCTTCCTGCATTTGCGAGGTGAGGAAAACTTTACAGATAAGGATGACAAATACTCCTCAAACTTCGCTTGATCGAACTCGTTCTCGACCGTTGATTCAACCTGGATCTTGATGGTTGGCTGCGACACGACGGTCTCGGCAGCGAGACCGTTGGCTCCCACTGTGGTCGCCAGTTTGTTTGCGTCAAAAGTTGGTTTTGCTGTGGAATTCATTATATCTTCGTTCGATTACAACAAATTCAAAAGAGATAGCCTTTTTATAAGACTTCTTTTACACAACAAAATAAAAATTATAACTTTTTAGAAACAAACGCAGGATCGTTGTTTGGATCGCTGCTTGCGTGGGATCTTTGCCTGTGCCGGGAGCGCTTTGACTCGTGGACCACCAAATCACAGATCGTGAGGGGTTTAGTGATTCTTCCTTTGTTTATCGAAGTGAGAATTTGAAACGATATCTTATCAAAGTAAGATAGTCGTTCTTCTTAAGATCAAGTCAAAGCTCAAATCTCAAGGAATTGCCAGAAGCTCAGGAACTCTGCTCTCTCTGCTCCAAAGTGCTCAAAAAAATGATCAGCCCCCTCAAAAAATGATCTCAAGGGGGTATTTATAGCCTCTAGGATGAACAGTGTTTCCGAGACAGTGTTTGCTGTCTCGACGGCCGAGACAGTAAAGACTGTCTCGGGCTCCGAGACAGTAAACACTATCTCGGGTTCCGAGATAGTAAATACTGTCTCGGAAATCCTCAACCGCTCAGCAGTTTTCTTGTAACTGCCTTCCCACGTTTTATAACTCCGTTATTTTGGCAGTTATCAATGTGATTCTCGCCCATGACGTTTCTCACGTTCTTGAACAATTGATGGCCACGTGTCGACAGTTATCAAGGTGGTTGTTGACCATTTCAACACTGTCTCGCTGGCGAGACAGTAAACACTATCTCGCTACGAGACAGTAAACACTGTCTCGCTAAGACTGTCTCGCTGCGAGACAGTAAACACTGTCTCGCTTGCGAGACAGTAAACACTGTCTTGCTGGCGAGACAGTTCATATCTGTATTCTTTTGATTTTTTTGATGATCTCCTCTTTGGCTGTATTTGGATATCTTTCAGTATTTTTTGACGCCTACATTCTTTTAAAAAATTGCTTTTTAAAAGTTTATTCCAGACGGCTCCCCGAGGCTCAATCTAGACTTGATTGCTTATGAAGCTGGACTCTTTCCTTTAAGGTCTGGCACGTTGACTTCAAGAATTCATATTGCTTCGACCCACATATCATCTGGGTCTTGAGCATCTTGTATTAGAGTATCTTCCATAGAATTCTGACTTCTAGTATCATAGTATCAAAAGCCTCAAAAATTGTTTTTTTAAAGTATTCTAAGCACTTCTGCTGAATTTCTGATTCAGAATTCTGAGGATATTTCTTCCGTATCATTTTTTCTATTTTTAGCATTAGAATTTCTTTTTGGATTTCTTGAGTCATATTAGTCTCAAGAATAGCAGTATTCCTTTGAATAATTTCTTTTATCTGCTTTATTTTTTCTTTTAGACAGATGCCATTCCACCATCTATAATAAAATTTTCTTTATAAAATTGGTAGATGTGAAACAGTATAAGTTGTTTCAAATGACCAAGTACAAATCCACGGAATTTCTGCTTCAGCCATGAAATGAATAAGGCATAAGCCATCTATAATCCGGCTTTCATCTAGTTTCGAAATAAATGGGTGAGAATCAACACATGCAGAGTATAACTTCATAATTGGTTCTGGAATTATATCAATACACAAGAACTCCTATTAGGAAGAGAGTAAGTTAAAAAAGCAATGAGCTAAAATTTTAAGTTTATACACAAAACACGAAAATATTTTCAATGCCACTTCATTAGCATGAAAAAAATACAATATTGTTAAGTATTTGATTTATAAAATACACTACCAAGGCATTTGGATTTCTATGAAAACCACCTCATATAAAAGTGGATTGATTTACAACATTAATAGAATAACCATAATTCACTAACAAACCATTTAACCACCCATGAGTGGTACAGATTATCCTACTGGATGGGGTGTCACCTAACCACTTAGAGAAAAAATTTATATGTTAAAATGAAATATAACAACTTATATGTATAGAAAACTGCTAGAATACTTTTGATTTAGGGGAAAAATCTTTGTAAAGTGGGTGAATTTAGAAATAAATGAGCATAAAACCTTAAACTTAAATGAGAAACCTCACTTACTATTTGCGGCATTGCAACAATGTGGACAAAAACCTAAAATAATGCTTAAGCATTTTGGTCTAAAACATTATACACTTAGATTCTTAGAAAAGAAATATGGTAAGTCAAGGTAGAATATAACAACTTGAGTTTAAAAAATAGGTTGTTGTAGTTTTTAAGAGTGATTTTTGAGGTGTATGGTTTAAAAATAAATATATATAATACTTTAGATTTATAATAAAAATTTCTTGCAATATGTATGTTTGAAAATAAATAAGGATAATATTTATAGCTAAATAACCAATATATAGTTGTAAGTGACTTGTAACTTATGATATATTAAAATTTATGAAATATAAATTAAGTTTAAAAGTAATCCATTAGAGTATTTTAGGTCAAAGACTGATTATGAAGTGAGTGAATTTAAAAATAATTAGTGAATTTTGGGTTTATAGCAAAAAAATCTTTATACGGTCCTTCATTATATTATTATATTATGTTATTAGAGTTCATGGAGTATTTTAGGTTAATTTTTCAAGTGGGTGGGATTAAAAGTAAATTGGGTTAGCTTATTGGGTTTATAAATAAAAATCTTATTTATTTATTATTAGTTTTAACTACACCGAACTGGTGTTGCGGAGTTGAGAAACTTTTCAAATTCAAAGAGCATTATATACTTGAGATGGATTTTTGAAGTGGTGCACTTATAAGAAAATTGTTTTGAACATTAGATTTGTAAATAAAAATTACTTATCATCGCTTTTAACAATAAGCTATTGGGGTGTACTATAAAAGGAATAATGTCAATCTACAATACTAACACCAATAGATTTAGTATAAAGACAAGCAAAATTAACCCACTCGTTGCCGCGACATTTGCGTGCAAACGGTCAAAAAATATAGTTTAAGTATATGACCTAAAAATACATTATATGCCTAATACTTTGAATAAAATAGCAAGCTAAAGTAAAATACAACATCTTATAATGATACAAAAAATTCTAACATACAATAGTTTAAATTAATTATTTTAATTATGTAAGAATCTAGGTGATCTAGAAATTGTGTGGGTCTAAAAGCAAACAAATGTAAAACTTTCGGTTTAGAGATAATTTTTTTTTAAAAAGTGAGTGAGTTTAAAAATAAATGAAGCAAAAAAATCGCACATCTAAAGTTCACTATGCTGCGATATTAACATGAAAAAATCTAAAATAAAAGATAAAAATTACTATGAATATGAGTGAGCTCAAAAAATAGAGAGGAACTTTAGGCTTAGGGCAAAAAAAAAAACTTTATGGATTAAATATTTAGTTCAAAAATACGGAGTAGCTGACCACTTAAAACAAAAAAAATATAATGACTCACAATGTATACCAAATAGTTGTAATACAAAATAGATTTAAAATTAATGTTGAGTATTTTGTGTTTAAGAGTAGATTTGGAAATGAGTGAGTTTAAAAATAAATAATATGGCTTTGGATTTAGAACGAAAATATACAAGGTTATAACAACATATACTCACATATGATGAGTGGTGAAAATGTAAAGTGAGTTTAAGATTTGTTCAAATGAATATTTTGGATCTCAAGCGTGATTTTTGAGGTGAGTGACTTCAATAATAAATGAATGCAAGATTTTGGGCGTATGCACAATAACTCATTTTAGGAAGAGAGTAAGTTAAAAAGGCAATAGGCTAAAATTTTGAGTTTATACACAAAAAATATTTTTGATGCCGCCTCATTGGCATGGGAAAATAAAAATAAAAATACAACATTGTTAAGTATTTTATTTATAAATACATGTTGTACAAAAACATTAGGATTTCTACGAAAATCACACCTATAAAAGTGAGGTGGTTTATACCATAAATAGAATAACCATAATTTACAAACTAACCATTTAGCCACCCATGAGTGGTATAGATTACCCTGTTAGATAGGGTGTTCTGATAGAATCCATACTCTACCTAACCACTTAAAACAAAAATTTACATGTTAAAATGAAATATAACAACTTACATGTATAGAAAACTATCAAAATACTTTGATTTAGAAAAAAAAAACCTTTGTAAAGTGGATGAATTTAAAAATAAATGAGCATAAAACCTTGAACTTATAGGAAAAATCTTACCTACAATTTACAACATTGCAACAATGGGGAAAAAACCTAAAATAATGCTTATGCATTTGGTCTAAAAAACCGTACACCTAGATTCTTAGAAAAGAAATATAGCAAGTCAAAGTGGAATATAACAACTTAAACCAGATGTACAAAACCGTCACAAGTTGAGCTTAAAAATAGGTTGCTGTAGTTTTTTTTTACTCTAAGAGTGATTTTCAAGGTGTGTAGTCTAAAAATAAATATAACTAATACTTTAGATTTATAATAATAAAATCATGGTAATGGGCATGTTTGAAAATAAATAAGAATAAGATTTATAGCTAAATAATCAATCTACAGTTTGCAATTTATGATATAACAAATTTATGAAATATAAATTAAGTTTAAAAGTAATTCAATAGAGTATTTTAGGTCAAAGACTGATGATCTTTATATGGTCCTTCATTATATTATTATATTATATTATTATATTATATTATTAGCGTTGATGGAGTATTTTCGGGTTTATGATTAATTTTTTAAGTGGGAGGACTTAAAAGTAAATTAAGTTAGCTTATTATAGATAAAAAGCTTATTTATTTATTATCATTTTTAATTATATTGAACTGATGTTAAGGAGTTGAGAAAAGCTTCAAACTAGTGAGCATTATGTACTTGAGATGGATTTTTGAAGTGGTGGACTTATAGCAAATTAGGTTGAACATTGGGCTTGCAAATAAAAATCACCTATTGTCTCTTTTAACAATCATCTATAAGGGTGTTCCGTAGAATGAATAATACTAAGCTACGGTACTAACCCCAATAGATTTTGTATATAGATAAATAATAAATATAAAAAACAATTTATCTTATAATTAAAATCTCATACTCTTTTTAAAAAATTATTAGTTTAATTCAAATTTCACAACAAGCATAATAGCTTTTCTCTCTGTATCTCGATAACCTACTTGAAAGTTTTTGGGCCAAAATGAGCTTTATGTACTATATCCACCGAAGGCCCAAGTTCATTGTCAACTCACACGAGTCTGAAGAGAGAGAGCAGTTAGTACGTCCAAACCAAGCATATTGACAAAAATACCCTCCGCCAGAAGCAGTGTCGGTCGTCTTCTAGCACACCGAAGACAGCTGTAATCTCTCTCTCGCTACTGCCAGCTAAGCATAAAAAAATAACGTACCAACTGACAAATTCACCCACTATCGGCAGGATGGGTCCACATACTACACACGGAGGTTTAAATTTGGGTGCAATACATGGAGTCCCTGAAGTTCGTTCCATTTCTCTTCTATCTCGGCAACTAGCCGACGAAATTCACAGCTAAAATATAGGCGTTAGATATTGGCCCTAGAAATTTTGCATAAAAGTTCAGACAATTGCATCATTTACAACTAAGCATAAATGATTTTTACAATCATGGATATCTCTTAGACATCTTAAATTGTTATTATAAAACTTTATTTTTAAACTAATAGTTGTTAAATATTAAAAAAATCTCATTATTCTGTATGCATCTACTTTCACACCAGAAAGTTTAATCCTAATCAGTTGTGCTTGAGTACCGAAAAAAAAAGTTCTTAGCTTTTATCTATTCATAAAATATTTTTTCTATCCATCAACTTTCAATTTATGACTGTTCAGAAAAATAAAAAAGTTACAAAGATAAAAATGTCACAACGGTAGAAAAATGTTTAAAAATTCAATTCTTATTCATTTTCGCAAACAATGTTCTCTGGCAGCACAAAAAAAAAAGTATTTGAAGTGTTTTTATATAAATACAGAGATTAACTGGACCATTACGCGAATTTCACCTTAAGTACCCGTCTAAAAATCATCCTAATGGTTAGAGCGTTATTTTCACGATGGGCTCCCCTTTCTTATTCTTATTTATATATTTATCCCTCTCTCTCTCTCCCCCTATTAGAAGCTGAGAGAGAGAGCTGACTGAAATTTCGAGAGATCATCAAGTTTTGTGAATTTCTTTTGCAATTGATGCTCAAAGGTCAGTTCTTTACTCTGTAATTGAGCTGATTTTGTTATGAAATATTGTTAATACATCAGCTGAATTCCCATTGTCTGTGTGGCAATTGATCGAGCACCTTAGGGACAAGTTGGTGATTAGTCAGATCTAGTCAAATTGATTGGAATCTCTCAGTTTGTGTTTATTTATGAATTGGGTTTTTAATTTTTATTAGGCATGCAGTCAAATTGTTCATAGATCTGGTGAGGTTGAAGCTCTTCGTCATTTGAATCTGTTGATTAGCTCTGATAGGATTCAATGGAGGTCGACGGAGGAACTGGGGTCAGTATTTCTTTTGTAAAAGATTAATTCTTTCGTGTGCTTCATCCCAAATGTAGTTCCAATTTATAATTCGAGTTGCTACTAAGTCTAATTTTAATTGGAGTAAGACGTTCGCAAATTTGTTTGTTTTCGCATTGATTGAGTGCTGATTTTGATTGAATTGAAGAAACACGGGAAGCCAGCCGGAAGCCAGCAGGTCTGCCAAATCTGCAGCGATGGCGTGGGCACCACGGCGGATGGAGATCTCTTTGTTGCTTGCGATGTCTGTGGATTCCCCGTGTGCCGCCCGTGCTATGAGTATGAGAGGAAAGATGGCAACCAATCTTGCCCTCAGTGCAAGACCAAGTACAAGAGGCATAAAGGTCTGATTTTGTATCGTATAGTTGTCTTTTCAAACAAGTGAACTTGTATTGGAGATTGTCTAAGTTGTTGTTTGTTCGATGGTGGTTTGATTAGGGAGCCCATTTATCCATGGTGAAGAAAGGGATGATGGAGAGGTTGATGATGCAGCTGAGAGGATGCTGAGCTGGCATGCGGACTATGGTAGAGGAGAGGATGTTGGGGCAGCAAGATACGATAGCGGGGAGATTCCTCGAACTCACATTCCTTTGCTCACTCATAGCCAAGCAGTATGTAGCCTTTTGTACATGGAAATGGAATGAGTATTAATACCTTGTAAAAACTTGGTTTAATGGATATATGTGCTCTTTTCAGCTCTCTGGAGAAATGCCTGGAGCATCTCCTGATATGTCTCCAGGAGGAGGTGTTAATGGGAATCGTGTGCATACGCTCCCTTATCCAAGCGTCAATCACTCTCGTATGTTTTCTTTTTGAAGATTGTTATGTGTATTCTTGAATTCTTATTTGTTTTTATGCATATTTATGGGAGTTTTTTTCCCTCCTTTTTTATAACCAGCTAATCCATCGAGGGAGTTTTCGGGGGGTTTTGGCAATGTTGCATGGAAGGAGAGGGTTGATGGGTGGAAGATGAAGCAGGATAAAAACGTAGTTCCCATGACTAATGGTACTAGCCATCCCCCTTCTGAAGGAAGGGGAGTGGGTGATATTGATGCAACTACAGACTATAATATGGATGATGCTTTACTGTAAGTTTTCCATTGGCGTGGAACATAATGAATATAATTTAATGTTTGAACTTGGTAATCTTGCTCACTGGGAAGTACATGGCTTTACATCTTTCTGGACGTCTCAGTTCACACACAAAATTTAACTATTATATCCATAGATCTTCCGTAATAAAATTTAAAGTGTAATACAATACATTACATGAAAATTGTACCTTTCTCAGCTATCAAATGGAGTCAGCTAGGCCTACATTATTCTGTGTTTAACTGGAACATTTAGTTATATTCCTTGATTTGTAATCTTACTGTCTCTTAAATTGAATTCATTATGTTTAGTTGCTTGATGCCTGTGTTGATGGAAAATTTCACCCTACATTTCTTCATGCTTCTAATAAAATAGCCAAAAAGATTTGCTGGTGAGTTTGGAATTGGAAGCTTCCTAGTCATGCTGTTTGAAGTTGACATTTCCTCCATTAATAATAAATGAGGATTATCTGGATATTTTGATATTTATGTGCAAAGAATGAAATTCATAAACATGTAGGCTTAAGCTTTTCATGCTTTGAAGCTTACATTCTAAATCATCTTACAAAATTTTAGTTTACCTTTATGCTATATGTAAATAGACTATCACTATTAAAATGGCAACTGGAAGCTTAAGCTTTTCACATTTTCAAGCTTAAACTTACTTTTCCCTCCATTCGACAGATCAGCATTATAGTTCCATGACTTAGTATTTACAGCTAACCAAACATGGTGTTGTGTTCACAGAAACACAACTTCTGAACTAAAATGGCCTAGCTACATTACCACTTACTAGAACACCATTTAAAGCCCCATCACTTATAAAATGTATACCATACTTTACGTACAACGGACCAAGCATTCCCAATGGCTTGAGCAAGATGTTTAATTCTGATATATATTGTCCAACCTTTTAAATTTTGAGAAGAAAACAAGTGCACTATCTCCTGCAAAAATTTTGCTCATATGGTCTTCCTTAGGATAATTAATTTGGTCAATATACTGTAACCTTTATGTCTACACAGTGGTTAAAATCATCTCTTCTAGTATGCAGAGCTTCTTCAATTGTACTTAATTGTGTTTTCTATCACTTGCAATTTGATCTCTCCAAAATATTACCTTTGTATTGCAGGAACGATGAAGCACGCCAGCCTCTTTCAAGGAAAGTGTCTATTCCATCTTCCCGTATAAACCCATACAGAATGGTTATTATTCTGCGTCTTGTTATTCTTTGCATCTTCTTGCATTATCGTCTCACAAATCCCGTGCGCAATGCATTTCCTTTGTGGTTACTGTCCGTGATTTGTGAGATCTGGTTCGCAATATCGTGGATCTTGGATCAGTTTCCTAAGTGGTTTCCTATTAATCGAGAGACTTATCTTGATAGACTGGCTATAAGGTAATTTATCTGCTTTTAGCTTTTAGTTCTTAAACATTTCCTGTTGCAATTTCCTATTAATTAAGACGTTAGTTTATAGATTTTCATGTCTATGTTTGCTCGAGGTAGCTATTTAATATGTTAGTGTATACATTACGTTGATTTTAATAGGTATGATAGAGAAGGTGAACCCTCTCAATTGGCTGCGGTCGACATTTTTGTCAGTACTGTTGACCCTTTAAAGGAACCTCCTCTAGTTACTGCTAATACAGTACTATCAATTCTCTCGGTGGATTATCCTGTTGACAAGGTTTCTTGTTATGTCTCTGATGATGGAGCTGCCATGCTGACATTTGAAGCACTGGCAGAAACCTCTGAATTTGCGAGAAAATGGGTTCCTTTCAGTAAGAAATACAGTATTGAACCCCGAGCTCCTGAATGGTACTTTGCACAAAAGATTGATTATTTGAAAGATAAAGTTCATCCTTCATTTGTCAAAGATCGCCGAGCAATGAAGGTATGTACTAAGTGTTGGCATGTTGAGTTTTTTTATCTTAGTTGGACTCTTATTTCTCTTGCATGTGCACATCTTACCACCACTTTTTATAATGCAGAGAGAATATGAAGAGTTCAAAGTTCGTATCAACGGCCTTGTTGCAAAAGCACAGAAAATTCCTGATGAGGGGTGGATCATGCAAGATGGAACACCTTGGCCTGGAAATAACACCAGAGATCATCCCGGAATGATACAGGTTGCCTTCTAACTTGAATTGTTTGCTTCGTTTCTGGTATGATTTGGCTCGTAACTGGCACCATTTTTCAATGATATAAAATTTCAAAATTTTCCCCTGAATCCTTTGGTGTTCTGACGCATTATTTAGAATAATATGATGAAGTTGAGAACTTAGGATAGTATCTGTCAGCTTGTTGCCTTTTGAGTATTGATGCACGACTTACCCAGCCATCACCCAACTTGAATTTCACTGTCCAAGAGTTGACTCGCTCAAGATCTTGTTGTTTTACTGTGATAAGTGTTGTTCCTATTCTGTAAAGGAATTATTTCTACAAGCTGATCCTTTCTGTTTGATTTCCACGACTTGCAGGTTTTCTTAGGGCACAGTGGAGGGCTCGACACCGAGGGGAATGAGCTTCCACGATTGGTTTATGTGTCTCGTGAGAAGCGTCCTGGTTTCCAACATCACAAGAAAGCTGGTGCCATGAATGCTCTTGTAAGAAACTGGTCATGACTTGTGATGTAGCTGCAAGCTATTATATGTTTCATTTGATAATCTGTTTTTAACTTGCACACAGGTACGAGTGTCGGCTGTTCTTACTAATGGATCTTATATGTTGAATCTTGATTGCGATCATTACATAAACAACAGCAAAGCATTGAGGGAAGCTATGTGTTTCCTTATGGATCCAAACCTTGGCAAATCAGTTTGTTATGTACAATTTCCTCAGAGGTTTGATGGTATAGACAGGAATGATCGATACGCCAACCGTAATACTGTGTTCTTTGATGTAAGTCAACTAGGATTTTTATTTCTTTATCATTTTTTATTAATGAGATGAGATCAGTTTTCATCAAGCCCATAGTGTTAGGGGTATTTTGCTTGTATGCTACAATATGGCCCAAGTGTTACTGTAGGTAAGGGTTTCATACACATGCTTTCACCTGAGCTATACATTATTATAAAAGAAAAAAGTCTCTTCCAAGTAAAAAACACCTTCAACTTGGCTCATTTTTATGCAACTGCATAAGAAACGATGATTTTGGAGAAGGATAGTCCTCTAAGAGATTCAAAATTCCTTTTTAAGTTTGTGGCGTTACTACGTTTTTTTTATTTATATATATGATTCTCTCAGCATGCCTCATTTGTCTTTTTGTGCCACTAAAATTTCATCTTAACAAATTCAATTCTGTAAAGACTTTAGCTGTTTTTATTCTAAGAAAGATTTACAATTAGTTTGATTACAAAACTCTGTGAAGGTCTGAAATTTTCTGAATTCTTCCTTGTTTTCTTATCATTCTAGATTAATTTGAGAGGTCTCGATGGCATCCAAGGCCCCGTTTATGTGGGTACAGGATGTGTTTTCAATAGAACTGCTTTATATGGCTATGAGCCTCCTATCAAGAAGCATAAGGCGGGTGGATTCTTCTCTTCATTGTGTGGTGGTTCTAGGAAGAAAAGTTCAAAATCAAGCAAGAAAGGTTCAGACAAGAAAAGGTCAAGCAAGCATATTGACAATACTGTACCAATTTTCAATCTGGAAGACATAGAAGAGGGAGTTGAAGGTACGCTCATACCTATTTTATATTCATATAGCAATTTGGTGATTTTGAAGTTATGTGATACTGCTATTTGTTCCAATTTTAATGTGCTTCAAGCTTCTCTACTTTGTCTTGAGGAATGCATATTACTTATTTACTTTGCTGATTTGTTTAGGGTTTCTTCCTGAGGTTAACTCATCTTTTGGCTATTTATAATTATAGGAGCTGGATTTGATGATGAGAAGTCACTGCTCATGTCGCAAGTGAGCTTGGAGATATTTATAATTATAGGAGCTGGATTTGATGATGAGAAGTCACTGCTCATGTCGCAAGTGAGCTTGGAGAAAAGGTTTGGTCAGTCGACTGCCTTTGTTGCCTCTACACTAATGGAACATGGTGGTGTACCTCAATCAGCAACCCCTGAATCACTTCTGAAAGAAGCTATTCATGTCATCAGCTGTGGCTACGAAGATAAGTCGGAATGGGGTAGAGAGGTATAGAACTCCTGGCTCATACAGTAATCTCTTATTTCCTATGGCTGTATTAGTTATGACCGAACAGTGAAACCCTTTGCAGTTACTGCTTCCAGTTTGCTGTGACATGAAAATTTGAGAACATCAATTAGAAAGTGATACCGTTAATTTAGGTTTCTGCTATTCTGAACTTTGTACATGAATTTGCTAAGTGTAGTTAAATCTGTAGAGCTGGAATAGCTCTTGTTTACCTTCTTTCTAGGTAAGTAAGGTCATAAGTGGTTGATATCCTGCTGCAGATTGGATGGATTTATGGTTCAGTTACAGAGGATATTCTCACTGGATTCAAGATGCATGCTCGTGGTTGGCGTTCAATCTACTGCATGCCTCATCCTCCTGCCTTCAAAGGATCTGCTCCAATTAACTTGTCAGATCGTTTGAACCAAGTGCTTCGTTGGGCTCTAGGATCTGTTGAGATTCTCTTCAGTCGTCATTGTCCTATATGGTATGGATATGGAGGACGACTCAAATTCTTAGAGAGGTTTGCGTACATTAACACCACCATCTCCTCTCGTTATATACTGTACATTGCCAGCCATCTGCCTCCTTACTGGAAAATTCATTATCCCTCAGGTACTTTCCTTAAATCGACTACTACATTAATAATAGAGTAAACAAGGTTGGTGTGTCCCTCCATACTGTTGACTGACACATATCAATACCCCCTATGGTCATGATAATCAACATTACCCAAGTTAGAGCGATGGTTTTGATGTATATCATGTCAGCAGCACGCCAACTAATATTATGGAGAGCCACAGCAGTCCTACTTATTCTTAATTATAGAGTTAAATTGGGGATAGACCCCTTAGTTCTATTGGTGAGGATAGGTCCCCTGTACCATTTGCCCAAGTGTGGATACACCCCTTAGTTATTTCTTTTTTACTATAGGGGGTCTGTCAGCAATTTAACCCTTAATTATATAACATTTGTATTGCATAAATACTGAATTTTGAATATGTTATACGCTACAGATCAGTAATATCGCCAGTATTTGGTTCATCTCTCTCTTTATCTCTATCTTTGCCACTGGTATACTGGAAATGAGATGGAGTGGTGTTGGGATCGACGAATGGTGGAGGAATGAACAGTTTTGGGTCATAGGAGGTGTATCTGCTCATCTTTTTGCTGTCTTCCAAGGGCTTCTTAAAGTTCTTGCCGGTATTGACACAAACTTTACTGTCACCTCGAAGGCCTCTGATGAGGACGGTGACTTTGCCGAGCTATACATGTTCAAATGGACGACACTACTAATACCTCCTACTACCCTCCTTATAGTCAATTTAGTGGGTGTCGTCGCTGGCATTTCATATGCTATTAATAGCGGTTACCAGTCATGGGGTCCACTCTTTGGGAAGCTCTTCTTTGCTTTCTGGGTCATTGTTCATCTATACCCTTTTCTTAAAGGTTTGATGGGAAGGCAGAACAGAACTCCGACTATTGTGGTTGTTTGGTCTATTTTGCTGGCCTCGATCTTCTCCTTGTTGTGGGTTAGGGTTGATCCTTTCACTACTAGAGTCACTGGCCCTGATGTCCAGCAATGTGGAATCAACTGTTAAAGTGTTAATATTATAGAGGGAAGGATACCGATGTTTCGACAAAACTGCATCAGATAGACCCTTCGATTGGGTGCTCTGTTTTGGTTTTTTGAGTTTTTGTTTACTAAACTGAAATATTTATATGTCCTTGAATAGGGCTTCTGTAGCCCGAGTGTAATGAGAAAGATGGTGTTTTTACAGAACATTTTGGGTGGTCTCTGTTGAATCCTGAGTTATGTGCTGTTTATTTAATGTTCTTTGTATGGAAAGTATTATTTAGTGAATGTAACTGATTCTTGTTTGAGCTCATTTTCATATTACTGTTGTGGGTTGGTTGGAACTGCTACTTTCTTGTTGTCTATCCTGAATTTCTTTTGGGAGATGATACGCACTCCTCATTTATTTACCAGAAGTTACTCCCAACTGCAGTTAGAGGGTGCTGTTTCTTGTTTTTTTTTTTTTTTTTTGAAGTCTACTTTCTTTTTTTTTTTTTTTTTTTTTTTTTTTGAAGTCTACTTTCAATTCAAGTTTTATGGACACCATCATCTAGCAATTTGGTATCTCAAGGCTACCATTTTTTTGGGCGAAAGGTGACTTGTCATATGTTTATTTATCCATTGAAGCACAATATTCTGCCCATAACTTTGGTATATTGACTTCTCCACTATCAACCTCAAACAAAAGAGTAAGAGGATATACCTTCCAAGGATACTGAACTAAGCCAAATGGCAAGTCCTTGAGGCGTTGGACAAAGGGCGCCATCCAAACTAAGACCTATAACCACAATGTCACCCAATTCTATAAGAAGAAAAAAACATAGGTTTATCAACATTTTCCCCCACTCTGTGTTTGGTAAATTATGGGTTAGTTCCTTGCATCACCTAGCAAAGAAGTCATCGGTTAAACCAAGCTTAAGTGCACAATCCTTGAAATCTCAACCTCCGCGAGTGCTTGGATTATTGGTTAGGGCTTAGAACATCAATTTGGAAGGATTTCATAATAATTATTTGATTAGAACTGATTTAGTTTGTTTTTTGATTAGTTTATACTTGAGTTCAAGCTAATTGAACTAGGATTAGATGAGTTCTAGTTGAGCTGGATTGGTTTGGTAAAATTGCATCTCATTTAAATGTAATTCTCTTCTGCAAGGCTTCTTTCGTTTTTGGATTAGATTGGGATTTGGTAAGAGGTTCTTTTCTGCCTTGAATAGCACTAGTGGTTTCTTGTTCAATCAGAGAAAAATGAATAAACTTATTTAATTTTATTTGACTTGCTAATTTTGAGGTGCGATTAGTTTTCTTTCTTTTTATTTTTTTGGTGAGTGCAATATATTTCCTCTTTAATACATGTTTTAGTGCTAACACAGGCATATAAGGGAACTGATGGGTGAAAGAAGTTTGAAAGTACAAAGGCTAAATAGCACTTATATACCCTATTGTTTCACCTACTTTTCACTTATATACCCCAACTCGTATTTTGTAGCAAAAATATACCCTAAGGTTTTTAAACTTGCACTTTACCATCATTTTTTCTTGGCGGCACTTAAACACCCTAAAGTTTTTACGACTAGCATTTAAGTACCCTAAAAGTTTTTAAAACTTGCATATAAAACCCTCAGTCATGCATACTTGAGGGTATTTAAGTGCAAGTTTTAACAACAATACAATATTTAAGTGTTAGATTTAAAAACTGTAAGGTATTTAAGTGCAAGTTTTAATAACTTTAGGGTACACAAATGCTACCAAAAACAAGTGAGGGTGCATAAGTGTAAGTTTAAAAGACATTAGGGTATTTTCTTGCTATCAAATATAAGTGGGGGTATATAAGTGAAAAGTAGATGGAACAATAGGGTATATAAATGCTATTTAGCAAACTAGAAAGTATCATTCTTTTTTCTGTAATTCTAGCTGACATGAGAATCGTCAGATGTAGGTAGGCAACCGGCCAATGGAAAACTTTTCGTCTCAATCTCCTTCTCACTCCATAACTATGAGTCATATCTTGCTTCAAACTCTCTTTCATGTTCAAAACAAACATCCCCCTACTTGCTCACATATATAAGCTCGACATGACAAGATTCTGTACCAACATCTAACCAATTTACTTGTCTTGTCTTCATAGGACAATAAATGGGTCTATTAAGCTTCCTCTTATTGTCCCTTTTGCTTATTCTTGTTCATGATCTTTCTTTCTATCTAGTGGCAAGTTGTATTACTCATCTTCAACATTCGAATGAAGTCGTGAATGTAGATGATTATGGTGCGTATGGAGATGGAGTTACCGATGACAGAGAGGTATGATTAAGTATGTTTTCATGAAATTGCATTCATCAAGTTATATAAAAGTTCTTTTGTTCTTTTGTTATTTATAGGCTTTTGAAAAGGCATGGAAGAGAGCTTGTTCGTCTCATTTCGGAGCTACTGTTGTTGTTCCTGCCAACAAGAATTACCTCTTGAAGCCACTCCTCTTCTCAGGTCCTTGCAAGTCGGATATCACAATGATGGTACATAATCGTGTGCACCAACCTTTTTGTTTTCTCTCCTTTAGGAAATCAGTAAGATATAATCAATTTTTTGAATTTTATATCAGATCAAAGGCACAATAGATGCTTCATCAAATCGCTCGGATTGGGATGGTATGAGTATTAGACACTGGATTATGTTTCACAACTTGAGAAATTTTGTCGTCACTGGTGGTGGAACCGTCAACGGCAATGGCAAGATATGGTGGCAAAATTCTTGCAAGATCAATAGAACTCTGGTGATGACCATACAATACGATGAATTTGATTTTATTGATCTCTTTGTGATAGCTCACTAACCTGTTTTCTTTCCCACAACATTCTTGTGTTTTCAGCCTTGCACAGTTGCACCAACGGTACGTTCATGGTTAATTTGGCATGAGTAAGAGAGAAAGAAAGTGTTGTATCATATAATGAGACGTTTTAATTATTTTTACAGGCTTTGACCTTTTTCGGCTGCAAAGGTTTGAGGATTGAAGATTTAAGGATAAAAGATAGCCAACAGATTCATGTGTCCATTGAGAAGTGTAGAGATGTAGAAGTCTCGACTCTATCAATAAATGCACCAGATGAGAGTCCCAATACAGATGGAATTCATATAGCCAACACGCAGAATATTGTCATAAGCGATTGTGAAATTAGAACAGGCAACACGCAGAATATTGTCATAAGCGATTGTGAAATTAGAACAGGCAATAAATCTAGTCAACAATATTCATCCTAACTTTTACCTGATCAATTTTTTTTGTGAAATTAGAACAGGCAATAAATCTAGTCAACAATATTCATCCTAACTTTTACCTGATCAATTTTTTTTCTTGATGTGAATGTCTTATGAATTTAGGTGATGACTGTGTTTCAATTGTATCCGGGACTCGAAACGTTAAAGGGATGAACTTATTTTGTGGCCCAGGTCATGGAATCAGGTACAATACTTTTGACTCCTACCAGTTTCAAACCTTGCAAATTTAACACACAATATTTACACAGTTGTGTTTTATTATGGTGAATAGCATTGGAAGTTTAGGAGCTAATAACTCCAGGGACCGTGTCAGCAATGTTTTCATGGATACAGTTACACTTCATGGTACTCAAAATGGAGTCAGAATCAAAACCTGGCAGGTAACTTAAACAACTATTTACAAAAAATGTGTTAATTGTGTAAACCCCCTCATCTATATCTTCAATAGCTACCATCACCCTTCCAAGACTTTTATAAGCATTTATTATCCCTGGATTGACATTTGAATCACAGATAACCCCCTCTTCCTCTTGATTGAGGGGTGGTAAGTGCTATAAAAGAGTCGAGGGACTACTGAAGGTATAGATGAGGGGGTTTTATCTGCAATTTACTCTTATAAAAACATTCTGTTTCTCTACTGAAGGCATAAACAATATATAGGGTCTAACCGAGTACATGATGTGCACATGGATATGATTTAATACTGGCATATTGATAACCAGAATTTTATACCGAGTACATGATGTGCACATGGATATGATTTAATACTGGCATATTGATAACCAGAATTTTATCTTCGCGATATAAAGATTTCCAAGACATGGATATGATTTAATACTGGCATATTGATAACCAGAATTTTATCTTCGCGATATAAAGATTTCCAAATACAAATTGTTATTGCCTAGTTCATGGGATTGAGCTTTTGGGTATAATACTTATCTAAAAATGGACTGTATAACGATTTTGGGTTTTTCGTTATTAGTCCTATAACTCATTAATATTTTGATCAAATCATTGAAATTTCTATTAGGTCCCTCAATTATTATAATTTGTTTTGAAATTAATCCCTCAAATCATTGAAACTGCTAGAGTTTTCCCGAATTGTTATAAAATTGTTTCAAATTAATCCCTCCAATTAAAAGTAACACTAGCAATTTACAAGACTTTTGGGACCTGATATCAATTTCAATGATTTG
Organism: Asparagus officinalis; assembly: GCF_001876935.1. Taxonomy (NCBI): domain Eukaryota; kingdom Viridiplantae; phylum Streptophyta; class Magnoliopsida; order Asparagales; family Asparagaceae; genus Asparagus; species Asparagus officinalis. The sequence continues at coordinate 19,451,906 of NC_033801.1, forward strand.
CAGGACTAATTCCAAAATATTGAACATTCGAGTGACTAATATCGAAAAAACCCAATATTTGATGTACAGTTTGATCCACAAATCTTATTTTGTAAGTCACCTTCATCTTCTGCTTAAATACACAGGGAGGCCAGGGATATGCAAGAAGAATCATATTTCAAAATATTTACGTGCGCAATGTTCACAATCCAATAATCATTGATCAGAACTACTGTGACTCCACAGAGCCATGTCCTGAAAAAGTAAGTAACCATGCTACACTCTCCTTTATCTTCTCCGTTCATTCATCAATCAACTCTCTCTTTCATTTGATTTCAGACTCAAGCTGTGGCAATAAGCGGCGTGGTATACAAGAACATCAAAGGAACGAGTGCATCTTTTGTGTCTATGAAATTCAATTGTAGCAGAAGTGTCCCATGTCGAGGGATTACGTTGCAGGATATAAATTTAGTACGAGAAGATGGGAAGCACACCGAGAGTTCTTGCAACCATGTTGATTGGTTTGGAAATGGTGAAGTTGTTCCTCATCCTTGTGAGCAGAAAATTTGAAATGCAAGTAAACGAACTTGTTTGTTCGTGCTCTCATTCTTTGTAAACATTGGATAAATATCATCATAAATTATTAGTTGTTACATTTTTTTTGTAGTTTGAAAGAAATGTTGTTGATGGTTGATATCAAACAGTCAATGAGAGAAGCAATTTAGTTGACGGAGGTCCTCTAACTCTCGGAATTTCCGATTCTGAAATAGGCTGCTCTTCCCTGTACAGGTAGCAAATCGTAAGCGGACAGGGTTGGGTTCCCCGGTTGTTCCTCCAATGATCAAGTCAGTAAAATGCTTAAGTGAAGAAGTAAATGAAATGTAGAAGTTCTTAAGCACAGTGGGTAGAGATAAAGATCTTCTCTTAATGTTCAAAATAGTACCCATATTTATAGTGGTAGTAGAGGGGTAGGATGATAACTTTTAATGGCATTTGAATGATGGGCAGATGATGGCGTCCATAATGCATTTAATGGCATTTATTACGAGGTGATTGGTTGTTAGTACACGAGAGAGGGCTCAAGCCTCGAGGTATTCGTTGCTTTTCTACTTGTCCGGTAGAAGGTCGAAAAGTACCTCCTTTTGAGTCACCCTCACGAGATGTCGGCCGAATGGTCAGTCGAGTAGGTTGGTCAATAAGTCGGCCCAGCTAGGAGTTGATATGTAACACCTTTTGAGTCATCCTCGCAAGATGTCAATGGGTTGAGTCATTCGAGCTGGGTCTTTGGTTATCTTAAAGTGAAGAGTTGACTTGATTACGCATAATGCGGGACAATTGTCTATTATTGGTTAGAGATTACTTTTTTGCACTAAAACAACTATAACAGTTGGCCTCTTTTACTTGAAGTCGGCCTAGGCCGAGTCTAAGTGAAATGAAACAGGTCTTGCTGAGTCACGAGGAGCATTAAATGAGGGAGATCTGAACAGTTTTTTGGAGACAACATGGCTGCCGTCAGCGAATACTTATTCATTAATTTGGAGCCAAGGAGAGTTGAAAAGCCTAATCGTGAATTTTTTTGAGAGAATGTTAATTATAAGATTAATTAGTTCGAATTTCTTATTGATAAATAATAAATTGAAAGTTTAAGGGGTTAAGTATGGGAACTTCTCACAAACCTTAGTTTCAATCTTCAAGTAGCCTCACTTCTCAAAGTATTCAACTCTGGTTTAGACTATAATTTTTTTTTCAAGAATGAGCATGTAATTTAACTCACGTTATGAAGTAAAGAAGATGAAATTATTCAGATACAACACATATAAAAACCGTGTAATCTTTCTTCACTTACAGATCCTAAAAATTCCCTTAAAGTACCCAAAAATCACATGGGATTAAATTAAGCGACAAAATAAAGTCGACTAATATTTATCATGATGGATCAGAAGAAGGCAGACGAATTATATGAACCTGATATGAACTATATCGAAATTCCTCATCATTTGCAGTTCCTAAAAGAAAAAAAATTTAGAAGCAAGTGAAATAATAATTTTCTCTAAAGATTGTATACTATCTGCTTTTTTTCATCATATGCTTAGAGTACTTATAGCTACAAATGAAGACTATCAGAATTCATTACTAAAAAAGTGACTCTTGGATATCATTCCAAAATAACTGAATGACATATAAAGACTAATAACAAAATGTAACTCCTATTGCATTTAGTATGTATTATTAGACATTAAAGCCATGCAAACATTCAAGTTTGTAGTGGGCTTTACGTGCTAATCCACGTCCATAACAATATGCTTTGGGTTATAACAAATGTACCATTCAAAGTTATAGTATAGTCTATAAAATATATTATAGTATAGTTACATAAAGATATATTAAAATATATTTTAGTATACATTCTTCTTTTATGTATAATACACTGTAAATATAAAATTTAGTATAATATAGAGATATCAAACTATGGTAATTATTTATATCATACATTAATTTTAGGTGTACATATTTGTTTGATTATAATTATAATTATAGCATAATGTATAATATAATATAGATATAAAGTTCATTAATTATTAATATCTAAACTTCAGTATAAACTTTTTATACTATAGTTCATAATTATATATTTAACTATACTAAATATAAGATTGGATGTTATGTGAAAATTTGAAGGGATATAGTTTATGTATGTATGCATGTAGATACACTTGTTGTCCTTTATTAGGATCTTCAGTGAACCATAGAGAATAAGTAGCACAAAATTTTATATGAAACACATCAACATAATTAGAACTATACATTTTAAAGAAAATGATACGTAACAAAGTTATTTTAGCATTAAAGAATAGATTCAGTGATATTGCACACAAAGAGTCTCTCTTTGTGAAATTATCTTTTTTCCTAAATCTTTTTGTCTCAATTTACCCCAAATATATAAGATGAAAAAAAACAAAGAGATGTGACTAAGAAATGAGTTTCTCCAATTATGACAACACACACCACTCTGAAACTTCAATTTAGATAATATAAATGCATTTATCTATGCACAGAAGTACTAAAAATGTGAATGGATGAAACTCATGTCCCAACTTCATCATGAGCTCCTCCGACACCTTCCTTCTCCATCAAAACCTTCATCACCACCTCCAAATCCACATCCCCTTCCTCGATCGAATTACTTACCACTACTTCCTTTGTCAGACCCACCATCTTTATCGAATCAACCACAATTACCCATCGAACCCAGCTTCTCCACCTCCTCTGACATCATCTCCGGCCCCTACTACCGAAATTGCCAAGCTCGCTACAACCACTTTCATCAAATTTACCTCAGCGCTAATACCGAGCTTGCCTCAATGGCAGAAGCAAGTCTTCTAGTATTTGAACTCCCCGTCTTCCTTCAATTTCCTTGCATTGGCAGAGCAAAGAAGAGTAGCAGGGGGGAGTAGAACTTAGATACTTTAATCATTTGATTTGACCTAGTATTTATTATATGAAGAGTGGTAGAGGGGGCCCTAGGAAGGAGACTATATAGGGAGTGAAACAAAATAGCTGGAAGTTGGAGGGGTTCGTGATAATTTGTTGGAGGTATCAAGAGGAGCTCACTTGTCAAAGGTGTTAATACACGAAAAGAAGCTTTCTAAACTGTTAATTTTCTTCTTTATGAAATGTTTCCATTAGAGAGACATCAAATTTTCACTCATTAGAAAATCTATGTTTTGTGGGGACTACTTAAGGTAGAATTAGAGAAGTGTGAACTATTTTCTATCTTGGTTTGTGTCTCTCAGACACTATAAACTATTGAAGTCTGAATAAAACGTTTCATCTATGCCTTTACATATGCGCACATAAACACCAAGTTATTGTTAACAAGTCGATTAAATAATGATTAATTTATTAATTTAATTAGAGTTACATAAATAATTATTTTAATTTTTATTTAAAACCACTTTAGATGAGATATAAACGTTATTTGCAGCTGATAAGCACTAAAAAATTAATGTTTAATTATAAACTTATACTATTAAAAATCTAATGTTTAATATAAATTTGTACTAGTATAATCTAATTGGAGTTGCATTATTACATAAATAATAATTCCTATAGTATATTAAAACAACATACACTTGATAATCTAATACTATTATGATAATTAATTTAATTATTATATTAGATTTATTTTATTTAATAATCTAAAGAATAGTTATACTATAGTATAAACCTTTAATTAATGTGATTTAATAAGATTGGGAGTTATGATAATAGAGTAAATTGGTTAATTTCATAAAAGATGAAGGGTATTTTTGGGAAATAAAAGTTTTTCCAGTGCTCCCTCTTTTAAAGGGAGAATGATTCTGCGAGTGGCAGTTACAATTAAGGGGATTAAAGTTTGGTTTAAGCGTGGTTGTCCTCCCAAATAAATGTAACTTTTTTCTGATAAATGTAACTTACACCATACCTTTTATACTTCACTCATTATTATTTTAAAACCATCAAAAAGTAATGAACTGTTACAATTTAGAAATATGACCTTTTAATTCTTATGGAAATATGAAACGACCAAAGCCCATCTCAAAACGGACTATCCGGGTCGGGTCCGTATACAAACCCATTAGCCTTGCACCCGTTAATTTTCTTCATTTATTACTCCGAGTGCTCCTCAAGCTCCGTCCACTGGCGGCAATGACAAGTGCTTCAGGTTGATGGGCGAACTACAGGGAGTCAATGTCGAAATCATTGGTGGGCTATTCATCTACTTCAAGGTCGTCGGTGGTGGGTGACGTGGCGGCGAGGGGAGATAGGGGCAGTGGATGCAGAGGTTGATGGGCTTGAGGGAGGAGGGGAAGTGAAGGGAGGGAAGAGGAGGAGGTTGGTGGTAGTGGTTGAGGGGAAGTGAAGGGAGGGAAGAGGAGGAGGAGGGGAGAGGGAGAGATCTCTTCTGAGCTCAGATGGAGGAGGAGGGGAGAGGGAGAGATCAGTTGGGGATGAAGGGTAGTTTAGGGTTTTTCAAATTTTTTGGATAAATACAGTACAAATAATGGGTGTATTGTACATTTGGGTTTAAAAATAAGTGGGATGTGATTTTGTGGGTCTATTGATGTTTTGAAAAGTGAATGGGTTTTTAAATAAGTTGGGGTAAAACTTTGGGTTAAAAGAGGATTTTCCCTTTATTTAAAGAACATGAGACTACCTAACATATAGAAACCACAATAACATTAATTGACATTGGCAGTTAAGAATTGCTTTCCACCTCCAAAATGAAACATACCATTTGCTTCTTCTATATAAATGCTTGAAAAAGGAGTCCTACAAGTTTCTTAGCATTCTCAATACTTGTATTGACAACAAATGAGTCAATATTTCTTTCTTATACTCTCAATTCTATTGCTCAACATTCACAATATCCAAGCTGAGGGTCTCAACAGGACAAGAGTGGTGAACGTCGATGATTTTCGTGCTAGACGCAATGGATCTATTGATGATAATGAGGTAAATCTTCGGAAATTTGAACTGCATTTTCTTTATGTTACATATTTATAAGAAGTTTTAATAAGATTTTTTTTTTTTAGTAATATTTTTTTAATGTTTATGTTACTGTAGGCATTTGTGAAAGCTTGGAAAGAAACCTGTTCGTCTTCTATTTCATCTGTCTTTATGGTTCCTCAGAACAGAGAATACCTTCTCAAGCCAATTAATTTCTCAGGCCCTTGCAAGTCTAATGTAAAATTTTTGGTGAGATATAATCTAACATAACTCATTAGCTAGGTATCTCATATTTAATGAATATTTTACATAAGCTCTTGAGGAGTTTCTGAGTAGTTTTCAAAGGTTTTTGACTAACTCCTTAGTAACTTGAGTTACATGAATATATATCTCCTTTGATTCTTAATTCTACATCAGATCAAGGGAAGAATTGAAGCTTCTTTAAATCCGTCAAATTGGAATGAATACGACCCAAGGCACTGGATCGTCTTCGATAATATAAAGAAGCTAGTAGTCACAGGTGGAGGGATCATCAACGGTAATGGACGTATATGGTGGCAAAATTCTTGCAAGAAGAATGAAGCCCTGGTGATCGTTTAATTCTTCATTTATTAGTTGATTTTGCCTGATATCTGATTCTTTCTATCGATGATTGAAGTAATCCTGCTTTATTCTTTCTTATTTGCTTAGCCCTGCACAGGTGCACCAACGGTATGTTCATCGCTCATTTGATAACGTTATATTCACAATTCAAGAGAAAAGGGAGATGGTAATAGCTTATATTGTGCTTCATAGGCTTTGACCTTTAGTGCATGCAAACGCTTGAGAGTGGAGAACCTGAGGATTAAAGATAGCCAACAGATGCATGTAGTAATAGAGAAATCGAAAAAGGTTGTAGTCTCGAAACTCTTGATAAAGGCACCAGAGAAAAGCCCGAACACAGATGGGATTCATGTAACACACTCGGAGAACGTGATCATAAGAAATTGCAAAATCAGAACAGGTGATACATCAAACACGCCGTATCTTTTCAGATCAATTCTTATCTAAGATAAAAGAGTTGGTGAATTTATAGGTGACGATTGTGTATCGATCGTGTCTGGATCGAAGAATATCGAAGTCAGAAACATCACTTGTGGTCCGGGTCATGGCATCAGGTTTGAAACTCATACCTATTGAAAAATCAGAAGCGTGCTACTAAGAGCATCTCCAACAGCTTCCCCATCTTCTTGAAATACTCAAATTTGGAGAATATAGAGCTTTTTTTTGGTCCAACAGATTCTCCATCTCATTCCCCAAAATAGGGAAGGAAGAGAAAAAATAGGGAGCCTTCCCCAAATCTGCAGCATTCTCCAAATTTTTGGGGAGAGCTTTATTATTGTAATAAATGCGATTTTTCAAAATGGGGAAGCTGTTGGAGTTGGAGCAAAAATAATTTGGAGAATATGACTTTTGTTTCTCCATTTTGGAGAAAATTTTGGGGAAGCTGTTGGAGATGCTCTAATATTTTTCTTTTAGCTACTTATTTCATGTGATTTGATGGTTATCAGCATTGGAAGTTTAGGGAAATATAACACAAAGGCCCATGTCAGAAATGTAGTGGTGGACACGGCCATTTTGAATGGTACAACAAATGGAGTTCGGATCAAGACTTGGCAGGTAGCAACATATAAGCCACCACCTCATTTAGTCAGTACATGATTCATCACAGTTCTTCTTTCGGTTAATTTCACAAAACCACCCTGAGCTTTGGGTTTTTTTTCATGAAACCCCATTGAACTTTTTTATCTCACAAAATTTTCCTTTAATTTTGGGTGTTGCACAAACCCCCTGAAGTTTAAACTTTTCTCAATGGATCCTCTACCTGTAATTAGCAAATAACTAAAATATCCCTGAAAGAGAAGACCAACAAATTTTATTTGGTTTTTTTGGGGTGGGGGT
>NC_033801.1:19459333-19489281 GCF_001876935.1 Asparagus officinalis
TGTAACTGAAAAATGACTAAATTGGGGTCTTTCAACTTCCAATAATATTAGAGTTATTTGTCAATTACATGTAGGGGCTTCATCATAAAAAGTTTAAACTTCAGGGACTTTTTCTGAAACACCCCAAAGTTTGGGGGTTTTGTGGGATATTAACTTCATGGGGTTATGTGTAAAACCCCCCAGCATTCAGGGGGTTTTGTGAAATTAACTATTTTTTAAAGAAATTTTTTTCCTCTTTCCAGGTGGTAAAATTTATTTTAGAACATCATAGGCGTGAGATCAAACCCCTTTTTTTTGAAAATTGAAATCCGCCCGGTCATCCCGCAACGCCCCTCGCCCCCCGCCAACCCCATGCCGGCCACCACCCAATGAGAGAGAGAGCAGACACAGGCATGTGAGAGCTGCAAGCGTTGTTGATACTTAAATCTTTCACCTCACTTCAATTCTGTTTAAATTAACAGGGAGGTCGCGGCTACGCAAAATCGATAACCTTTCAGAACATCAACATGCACAACGTCAAAAATCCCGTAATCATAACACAAAACTACTGTGACTCCAAGATTCCATGCCATGAACAAGTAAACAACCATACCAAATTTTCATTTTCAAAACAAAATAATCATCTAGAGCCTAACATGTTTGATTCGTTTCAGCATCGTGCTGTGGCCATCAGCAAAGTTCTATTCAAGAACATCAAGGGGACGAGCGCTTCAAAAGTGTCAGTGAAATTGGACTGCAGCAAGAGTGTCGGATGTAAAAAGATAATGTTGCAGGATATTAATTTGGTAGGAGAAGATGGAGATAGCACAGAAAGTTGCTGCAAAAATGTTCGGTGGAGTAAAAGAGGGACGGTAGTTCCACCTCTTTGTGTCTGAAGAATTTGCTGAGAATAACAGGCTAAGGACACGAAAAATATTAGCGGAAAATGTTAGGTTATGTTTATTTAGTAGAAGAGAACAGGAGTTTAGATGACTCTCTGACATGAAGATTCATCATGTATTATGTAGTGATCGATATTTCGTTACAGTTTTGGATTAACAAAACCTTGTTTTATGGTATCACAGTGGAATATTTTCGTGCAATGGTATAAAAGATGGGGTTTTGTTATTAATTGATGAGCAAATCAGCACAACCACAATCATTTCTGGAGGGATAAAATTTCAGCTCCATGAGTTCATTTGGAAATCATGTATTCCTTTGAAGGTCAAAACTCTGTTCTGGATTATAAGCAACAATAAGCTTAATACTAGGGCTAATTTAGTCACCAAGGGTTGGCAAGGTGATCCTCGCTGCCCACATTGCAACCTAGTGACAGAAACTCAAGATCACTTGTTTATCCACTACCCATTTGCAGGTTCTGTTTGGTCTTCTCTCCTTCCTCATGTCCCTGAGGTAAGCTGGCCTCTTACCATGAAGGCTTTGACTCTTGTTTACAGAGACCCCAACTTCAGTTTAGACATAAAAGCTTTATGGAAGTACATGTTACCTTGCTACTGCTAGGGAATGTGGAACTGCAGAAATAACATGATATTTAGAGATATCCAAGCTAATCCCTCTCATATTGCATCTAATATCGCTAGATATACCATGTTTTGGACAGGGGCTGAAGATGATAGGCTTGCAAGGCGGCTTCGAAGGGCAGCTCATAATCTGAAGCTGCAGGATATAGCCAAGGAAAATGTAGCAAGGGATATCGGTGACAACTTCTCAAAGAGTACTAGTTAATGGTGGTCGATGTATACTCACGGCCTCAGCTTTTGGTTGTTTTCTTTTGGCATGTACTTTTTTTTTAGGATTTTGCAGTATCAGACTCTGTATGTATGTCTGTTTTCTATCCTCGCCTTGGTGGATGTTACTTGGTTTGACGGCTTGGTAGGCGACGACTAGGTCCGCTCCTTATCAGCTCGTTCTCACATCAGTTTGCAAAGAATTTAAAATTTACAGTTAACACCTCAATGTCTCAAAAATTATAGAAACACCCTCAAAAGTTTAAATTACAGACAAGCACATTAAAATTCTAAAATTTTAAAACTTATAAACAACACAGATGAATTCAAGAGATTACCATGATACACCTAAAATTTTTGACATTTAAATTTAAATTTTTTAATTAACACCCTCAATATCTCAAAAATTATAGAAACACCTTCAAAAGTTCAAAAAAAAGTTTTAAAATTGCAGAAAAGACCCTGAAAAGTTCAAAATTATAAAACTCATCCAAATGTCTCAAAACTTAAAATAAAAAACATGAAATTAAAAAATTAACATCAGTTGCAAAAAAATTTAAATTTTACAGTTAACACCTCAATGTCTCAAAAATTATAGAAACACCCTCAAAAGTTTAAATTACAGACAAGCACATTAAAATTCTAAAATTTTAAAACTTACAAACAACACAGATGAATTTAAGAGAATACCATGATACACCTAAAATTTTTGATATTTAAATTTAATTTTTTTAATTAACACCCTCAATATCTTAAAAATTATAGAAACACCTTCAAAAGTTCAAATTATAAAAAACCACCCTAAAATTCTAAAATTTGTAAATAAAATAAGATGAATTCAAGATATTACTCTTAGACACCTAAAAATTAAAATTTGTCAAAATTGACCTCAAATTTTTTAAAAAAACTCCTTCAAAATTTAAAAATAGTAAAAAAAACTCTAAATTTTCAAAAATTTTAACTAACACACATCAAATTCGTCGATAAATTTTCAAAATTTTTAACTAGCACACATCAAATTCGTCGATTGGTAGACCGCTGAAATTTAATATTTTTCAAAATTAATCTATAGTTTTAATAATTGCAAAAGACACCCTCAAAATTTTAAAGTTATAAGAAATATACTAACATTTAAAAAATTACCACCAACACATGAAACATAGAATTTACAACTACCAAACTTAAAAGTAATTTTTTTTAAAAAACTCTTTCAAAATTTTAAAAATTATAAATCACACCCTCAAAGTTCAAAACCACAAAAATGGGCTAAAATTTTAAAACTTGGCAAAGAAAAGTGTAATTGTTTGGTATTTTTCATATATATATATATTAAAATTTCTAATTTAGGGATTTACTATCCATTTTCAACATCTAAGAATAGTCTAAGTTGATACTGGTAAACAAAAACAATAAGAATTGATTAAAAACATCCGGTTAATGGATAAAATTTTTAAAAATATTATAGATTAAAAATTATCAGCACTATATAAATTAAAGTAATTTCATATAATTTTAGTAATAAGTTGGGGTAGCCAAAATACATTCGTAACATTAATTGATAGATGTTTAAATCCATAGAAATGATAAAACACTATAATATTATACCTTAGCATTAATTGATTTTAATTTAGAAACTTTAATCTTTGACGTTAATAATATTTATAGGGTAAAAGAATACAAGGAATTACATATGGAGAAACTATTAGAATATTTAGAGATAACTTTAAAAGAATTGAGTTATTTCCATTGCAAATGGGAAAGTGATGGAAATAAATCTAAAATTCAGAAAACGTCAATGAATCACTTGAATTGGCATTAACATAAGACATATCTATTAATGAAGCACTGAATGAGTTACATTAAAAAATAATTTAATAACTTTATCCTAATCAAAGAAAAAATCTCCATGGAAGACATAAGAAAAATTAGTAAGTATTCATAAATTCCATACTGTGTTCTTCAAATTAAATATTAATATTATAATCTAAGAGAAATTAGTAATGAATAATGCAGGTATTTATTTTAGATCTTTATGAAAAATGATAAGGATAGAGCAAAGGTAATATTATTGAAATAACAGAAATTCTTATTGGATGCACATCAGAAGAATTCATTTTAGAGGAAAATAAAGAGATAGCTTCTAATTTATTTAAGTAATAAATTAGGAACACAAAGAATTTTATATATATGAAATTAATATTTATTCTCATTGAAATAGAAAAAAATCAAAGTCTATATTTTGAGCAGTTTGTGTTGAACATCATAAGTACATTTGACTTCTTTGTAAAGTTAAATGAGATGATAAAAAATTAACGAGCCTAGGAAAGATAATAGCATAAAAAATACAAAATTAGCCTGATGTCACAATTGATGTAGATGATGAAGACAATACTCTAGAATTGTCCGAGAAATGATAAATGATAAACCTGAAGAAGGATTGATCTTAACTCAATAAAAAATAAAATAGAAGAAATAAAAACAATATTTTATGAATATTTTATAGAATAGTTTAATTATTTTGAGTGAAATTAGGAATCTTTAGAAGGGAGTTTCATGAATTTTTTTCAGTACTTTTATATTCTTATGTGGATGTTTTTATCATATAAAAGTATACTAGAGTTAGCATTAATCTTTAATTTATATTTTTTTATGAAGTCTATCAATGATTAGGAATAAACTTCATATTCTCTTTTGCATCGTTTTAACATACTTTAAATCAATCATTTTGCCATATTGGTTTTAAATATTCACCTTCCTTGTATAACACTATTTTAATATTTTTCACTTTGCAATGCTATACTTTCTCAAATAAAGCTTAGTTTCATATCGGTCAAAAATAATATGAAAATTCAAATTATTTTTAAATTATATTTGTTTTTTGTCAATTCAAATATCAACATGAAAATTTAAATTGGGTGTATCCCATTTAAACAAACATAAAAAAATAATCGGGATGTAAGAGTTTAAAGAAAAAAATGAGCACAAACTGCCAAAAATACTTAATCATGGTATTAAATCACGTGCATTGCACGTGTGTAAAAACTAGTCAATGATAAAAGCACATGTTGACTTTCGTGTCAGCTTCACATAGTTATGTCCCCGGAAACGTAGCCCCTGAACGCGGGGGGAAAAATATCATAGAGATGCGAGGACTCTTTATTAAAAAAAGGTATATGCGGAAACTGAGTTGCACATACATTTATATTTTGTTTGAAATGATCGATATTCTACCTGTTAATACTAATTTTATTGTTCGTACGTACTTGCTTTTACCCATACCGTGTTGAGGCAATTTCCAGGAGCCCACGATGACTAATGCGCAGTCCTAACAGCCACAAAAGGGGAAGGGAAAAAAAAGACCTTTTACAATAGGCTCAAATACTTCTCTATGACAATGAGTGTGACACTAATCTTGCACTCTATCTCGAGTAATTTTGATTGTACTAATTGAAGCAAAAGAGAGGTGATGAGCGAAATGTTTTGTTTCATTCCTTCACGTATGCTGTACTTTACATAGAGCTCATGAGCCAAATTTATCGAAGAAAGGAGATAGTAAGAACATGCTAATAATTTACATGGAGCATTTTTATATAAGTAAGTCGATAGCCTATATAAGCCAAGGAATATATTCTACTAAACTTGGCAAAGTAGTAAAACCTCAATAACATAAGCTTTCCTTTTGTCACATAATAAAGTAAAGCTTAAGACCATCTATGACAAAAGAAATTTAAATATTTTGGATAACTAACGTGATTCAGGGCACCGAATACTTTCTTAAACATCAGGACCGGTATATACGTAGAGCCTGCACGTCAGTTTATTTTATTTTTGTTTATTTTTATTATTTATATTTATTTATTTATTTATTTATTTATTTATTTATTTATTTTGTGAAACTCAGGTTTCAAGTCCAACATAGGAGTCAGATTATTCAGTTCTTGACTTCAAATGTCAAACACCATGTTCAGCAGCCTCCGATGTCCCCACGAGGCCTGCCCTCTTTTTTCTTCTAAAGGACATAAATATATAAATAACTAATTAAGTGACCATAAAGTCCTCCCTAATTTTTCGATGCAAAATTGACAAATCATTATGGCCCCCAGTTCATCTCCTTCCCTATTATTGCGCCTCCCCTCATTGACTACTCTTGTGCCCTCCACAATATCTTCATCCAAATTTGCTTAACCCATCCTTCACAATTTCCATTATTGAGTGACAAATGGATCCATCCAAGTTTCTAATTCTGTCGATCCTCACCCTCCTCGCTCATAATTGCTCATGCCAAAGCGTTCCGAGCCACAACGAAGAAGGCCGTAGAGTTGTGAGTGTGGATGATTACTTCGCCAAAGGCGATGGAGCTACCGATGATAGCAAGGTAAGTTCATAACCATTTAAACTGTGTTTTTTGGATTCAAAATGATAATAATAATAATAATAACAAATTAATAACAAAACAAGAAGAAAAATAAAGAACTGTTTGTGCTGGCGCAGGCATTTAAAAGAGCCTGGAAAGAGACCTGCTCGTCTTCAGTATCAGCTGTGCTTGTGGTGCCCAAGAGAAGGAGATATTTGCTTGAGCAACTCAACTTCACCGGCCCTTGCAAGTCTCCTGTCACATTTCTGGTAAACCCATCAGCACTGACTAATTGAGCTTGGAAGAAGTACAATATATTGGTCTTGATATTTCATTGATGCATCAGATTAAGGGAACCCTCGATGCTCCTTTGAATCGATCCGTATGGAACGATAAGAATCGAAGGCTATGGATCGTATTTGATAGCGTGAGGAACCTTGTCGTCAAAGGAGGAGGCACCATCAACGGCAACGGGCATATTTGGTGGCAAAACTCTTGCAAGAGAAATAAAACTCTGGTGACATTCTCCTCCTGTTTTAGTTACTGAGTGAACCGTGTAATTCTCGCAGTCCAGTGTCTGATTTATTCTCTCCTGATTTTCCTGACTATTTCAGCCCTGCATCGGCGCTCCAACGGTATGAAATAAGCTTAGCTCTTGAATTATATATCTTAAAATGACAGAAGAGTATCCATTGTTTTTGACAGGCATTGACCTTTGTTTCATGCAATTACTTGAGGGTGAAGAACCTAAGAATAAAAGATAGCCAACAATTTCATGTAGTAGTAAAAGACAGTAGGGAAGTCAAACTCTCAAAGCTCTTCATCCATGCACCAGAAAAGAGTCCAAACACAGACGGGATTCATTTGGATCATGCCAGTAATGTTGTCATAAGAAACTGCGAAATCAGGACAGGTGATAAATTGGGCTGATCTTTCTTTTATTGCATATAATCCTAATATTTCAGAGATCATAGTAATGAAAAAAGCTTTATATCTCTAGGTGATGACTGTATTTCTATATGGACTGGATCCAAGAACGTCAGAGTTCATAAGATAGTTTGTGGGCCTGGTCATGGGATAAGGTATTTAGCTAACGGCTCTTAAGCTCAAATTTTAGTAGATACAAGATGCAAAATATATGTAGTTCTCGTGATACCGAGATTTGCTAATAAGCTTTGGTAAACAGTATCGGGAGTTTAGGGAAAAATAACACGAAGAATCATGTCATGAATGTGAAGGTGGATGGAGCTATTCTGAATGGTACAACAAATGGAGTTAGGATCAAGACTTGGCAGGTAATTTCAGAACTTCAAAAAGTTAAGAAAATTAAGTACATATGAGATAATCAACTCTCTCCCTTTATTTCATTTGCCTGAGTCCAGCCATGTCACTTTATATGAGAGAATCCCCTCGTATCACTAGAATATCCATTATTCTCATATATGTTTTCCTATTTAGCCACAGCTTCATTGTTGAAAATTTTTAACAGGGAGGTCGAGGCTACGCAAAACATATCACCTTCAAGAATATTGCAATGCACAGTGTCAAAAATCCTATACTCATAGATCAATTTTACTGTGACTCCAAGGATCCATGCCATGAACAAGTAAAGAACTATTCTAACTCTCTTTTTCTCTTTCATGATACAATCTTCAAGATACTAACATCTTCTGAGCTCATTTTAGCATGATGCTGTGGGGATTAAGCAAGTGGTGTACAAGAATATAGTGGGAACGAGTGCTTCAAAAGTGTCCTTGAAATTCAACTGCAGCAAGAGTCTTCCGTGTCGAGGGATAAAATTGCAGGATATCAATTTAGTAGGAGAAGATGGGATGAGAACACATAGTTCGTGCAGTAGTGTTCATTTGACTAAAAAAGGGTTTGTTTTCCCAACCCCTTGTGTTTTTGGAAAGAATAAAACTCTTGTCACAAGAAAGAGTGAGAACTGGTAGCTGAAGATGTCCATAGACTGCAAGAAATTAATTCATGTTTCGTTCAACGTTATTAAACTTGTTTGAGTTGGAGGTTATAATAATACTGAAAGCATACTTCGGTGAACAAGCTCGTTTCAGAGTGTATTATCTGAATGTAGCAACAAACATGTATATCTAGTAGTAGCAGGCGAAAATGTCTGATCTTACATCCTAAAACGAAGGATGGTAACTGATGAATCTTGATTATTGTAATTTGAAACATTGAAAGGATTGGAGTAGTCTGAAAAGGCTACTTTAAACTTCAAACACGAAAAGGAAGCGGTAAACACAAGCAAATTTTCTTCGTTTGCAATATATCCGTTCGCTAAGCATTAAAGATAAAATTAGTCTAGATTCTAGCACACAGCTGCACTTGTTAAACAGAATAAATAGATTTACAAAGAATTAAACTTTACTAGGTTTTGATTATAGCAGGGCATACCACGAATGCTCCATACTTTAAACTAAAGCTGAACCTTACACGTCGCAGAACTACAGCATCATGTTAATTACACAAACATCAGTCATGTAAATGCAAAAAATATGTAAGCTATTTTTTTTCCTGGCAATATGAACCTATGCCCAAATGTTGAAATTTTAACTCAAAACTGCCCTTTAGATAGATTCCATACGCACTGAACTGACTCAATCAAATATTGGAAACTTATCTTGACAACCTTGCATTGCCAGCATAAGAATGAAAAATGAGGGGCTAAACACCTTTTGACATTTGTTTCGACGCGTTATAAGTACAAAAGGCTTCAGCCTGAGTTTTGACGTTTTAGCTCTCACTAACACGACATGAAATATTACGGTTGTCATATAAAAGAAGCAGACATATTGGGTCATCAATTTGGCTCTATCCTACAGTACACAAGCATGGATACAGGATAAGAATACGTGGTTATGTAGCAATATTTTCTCCATTTGATACTGAACTAATAGGGATACATGATACGATACTCGCGAACAGATGTGACCCCAGCACAGTATACATACATACGCACATACATACACATACACTTACCTATATGCATACATACATACATATCTATGTATGTACTTAGGTACGCCCTTGGTCTGTATGATGGTAAGTCTCTCTTATTATCCATGAATCCGGGATTGGTAATTATAAACTGAGTTCTAAGTGGAGAATATAGTTGCTAATTTACATTAAAAAGATGGAGATGCATGCTAGTTCTAATGCAGAAATTAGTTATCTTAAGTTTCATAAGAAAAATAAGAGACAGGAAAAATTAGAAAGGAGAAAGAGGACACATTGTACTACAGAAAATCTAGTGGATCATTCAAACAAAACTAATCTAGAATCTAGCAAACTTGTGGGTAAATCTACAGCATTACGAAAGTGAAAAAAGCAAAGAAGTTTCACAAGAAGCTAGAATCACAAAACTACAAACTCTACCAAATACTCTATGTAATAAAACAATTAGTAGTACCCCCTCAAAACATATTACCACCCTCTCATTAGACAACCACAAGCTCACTTCTTCTCTTCCACCGCCTTTGATCCCTCCGGCGGCTGAGCTGTCGCTGGAATACCTCCGTCGATGCAGCTCCGACACTTCCTCTCCACCCATCCTTCAAGGTCATGCTCTCCAACCAAATGTCGTCCGCCGCATACACGGGCCAAAACCCCCGCCAAGACCGCCAGGATCACTATCGCCGCACGACCACCACAAGAGTCTCCACCGATCGCCTCGTCGAATGCCCCGCCATTGCCGGTGGCCGCTCCATTTTCAGAAGATAGTAAATGGGTGTGGCTTGCAAAGACTGTTGTAGGGCATGGGCATTGGGAGATGGATAAAATTTGGAGTTAGATGGTCAGGGATCGTGTTGGAGTCTAGTGCCAATGTCCAGTCAATGTTTTTGTGTGATTTGGCTCACTCATGGGTGTGGGTCACACTTATTGCTGCCATCATTGGTTTTGTGTCTCTTAACGCATGCTGTCCTTTTGTGCAGACATTCTTGAATTAGGAGTTGATAAATGTAGTTATTATGGGGCTTGCTGTTTTTTTATATTCGTGCTGATATACCCCTGTTTGCAACACTGGACTCTGCTGCTAATCTCTTAATATGCGAAATCTAGGCTCTAATGTGGCTGCAGCAGAGGTGATTACCCTTTCCTAACTATGAATAGTCATCAAGTTAATCACCTTCTTGACCTCAATGCTTGTTTTGCTATTTAATTTGTTTAGTGTTATCATTCAATCAAATGAAGGATGAAAATGAAAATCCCCTTCATTTTTTGTTTAAATCGGTGACTAGATAAAAAGTTTTTATCTTGTCGTTATAATTATAATCGGTGACTAGAATCTGCCCTGTCTGCCATGGGTGTGGTCTGCGCCACACCAGGGTGTGGTAGAGTCTGCCCTGTCTGCCATGGGTGTGGTCTGCGCCATACATGGGTGTGGTCTGCCATGGGTGTAGAACAGTCAAGATGCTCGTGAAATGAAATTTTGAATAACTTTATATAAAAAACCGTAGAAAGTGTAAGTGATAACTAACAGAGTACCCGCATCTGTGCAATGAAACATAAACCGCTTGGTAACTTCAGTTGAAAAACCACTACCAAACTGAACTTGAGACCACGACAAAGTGAATATGAAACCAAAAAAAATTAAGTAACAAAAACTCAGACATGCAGTTTGCCATACTACTGGTAATGTACTCCCAAATATACTAATTTGAAATCTTCAATTTATGTAAAAATAAAGTACTTACAATAGAAGATTTACAATGAAGAAAATCTTTGCAAACATGCAAGTAAAACAATCATTACTTTATCTACATCGAAAAGCATCAACCTTGTCATGTCACAGAATTTAGAATACGCCGATTTATTACCAGTGCGGTATCGTATATCATTCTACCTTTAAAAGAGGGAGTCTTAGAAAAACTTTCTCTACCCCAAAATACCCTTCATCTTTCATTGATTTAACAAAATTACCCTTTCTTTTTTCGTTAATACTCAGAAATCAGAAATCGCAAAATGTCGTTCCTTTCCTTCTCCGTTCCTTTGGTTACGAATTTCCGCCGGCAACTCAGTCCCACTATCTCTACTATTAAAGCGCATTTAATTCTTCAAACGCTTCATTTTTTGTTCTTCTCAGATCTCGATTACCTCTCTGCGCCTAGAGAAGTTGAAGGTATTGGATCTCGTTCTTCAATTTGTTTGCATTTTTTGGGATCTGACGTGATTCTTTGCTTGTTTGATTCTTCTATACTGAGAATGCTCTCAATCTTGAAGAAAATCTAGAAATTATCTTGGATCCATGGACGTGGACTCATTGATGTCGACTAAATCCGATCACGATCAGGTCGCCGTCACCAACAACAACGATCCCGCCATGGAATCTTCACCGTCGACGTCGTCGCTGGTGTCTAATGCTCCGCAGGTGCAGTCGGCCACCGTCACCGACCTGAGGCTGCGTCGAGTTACTGGGTGGTGAACGCGGTTATCGAGAAATAGGAGGACGGGTCTGGATCGAGGTGCGGGCACACGTTAACGACCGTTGCTGCCGTCGGGGAGGAGGGGACTACTGCTTATGTTGGCCCTCGGCTTATTTTGTTTGGCGGAGCAACTGCTCTTGAAGGAAATAACGCAGCACCGCCTTCATCAACGAGGAGCGCTGGAATCCGTAAGTTCAAACTCTAGATTCTGATATGAAGATTAAACCCTAGATCTTTGAATTGATAAAAGTTGAAAAACTTTGTTAAATTATGTTGTTTTTATTGGATTTTGCAGGTTTAGCAGGAGCTACAGCTGATGTTCATTGTTATGATGTGCTAACAAATAAGTGGTCAAGGTAAGGTTTTTGGAAGAAGTGTGTTCTCTTTAATGAATTAGGTTAATGTATTGGAGATGGAATGTGTAAGTAGTAATTACTGATTTTGTTACCGTGTGATGATTTCAGGCTCACTCCTCTTGGAGAGCCTCCATCTCTGAGAGCTGCTCATGTAATAATAGCTGAGGGAACAATGGTTGTAATTCAGGTACATAGGAAGTTATTAATTATCTTTTGTATCGTGCTTATTTATTTATGGAAACACATAGATTCGAAAATGGGGGCTTTTCGTAATTAATTATCACTAAATCGACGAAATTTAGGGTGGAATCAGTCCAGCTAGTTTGTTTGCAGAGGATTTGCATGTTCTGGACATGAAACAACAGAGTGGAAATTGTTGTGTACATATCAAAAGGGTTTGGATTTCTTCTTCTATTTAGATCTGGTGAATTCTTTGTTGTTAATGCTTAGATCAAATGCTTATTGATTATAAATTTTGATCTTCTGTTTAGTTGTTTAATGATGCAATATAGATTGCAGTTTCTATCATTATTTGTGGTTGATTTAATTTTTTTTGAAGTGCCTATTTATACATAGAAACTCGTTCCTTGGTTTGCAATTCAATAAATTCATATCAGCATTAAGAGATATCGACTTGATACTATGTTTATTGCATGTATCAAAGAAATCACTTTTTAGATGAGAAACTTATGTTTTAGTTCGTCGTGCCGTGCCCGTGCTCGTGTGTCTTTATCTTTATCATCTTAGTTTGAACCCATGATTTATTTAAGATCATACCTTGAAAATGGGTTTTAAGACTAAGTATGAAGTCCTTAATGACCCTAATGTGCACCTTTTAACCTATACAGTTGACATGTTGGTACATGTTTGTGTAGCTTTATGCTTCTTTCCTTTTGGTCCTTCTTCCATGACCTGTTTAAAACTGAATGTGGTCACTGTTATAAATCTGATAACTGTGTGAAGGTTCTTAGCTGGTTTCTTTCTGGCTGCAATTTTGTGGTATGTTGGTGTTTTCATCCTTGTGTTCGTGTCTCAGGACTACAGAGAGAAGCCAGGACTGGTTGCATGTACAGTTGCAGTAAGTGTCTAAGTGATCTATATTTTGTATCTTTCTTCACTTTCTTTGATCTATATTTTGTATCTTTCTTCACTTTCTTCTTTTTAGCAAGGTTTTGTTTAACCGCAGAAAAAAATTATTTTATTTTAATCATGTTAGTCATTATAGATTCTTTTCTAGATAACTTTTGCGGGAATGCATACATTATAGATTATTTGTCATATTTTTTGAAGACTGGTTATTTATTAAATAAGTTCATAGCACATTGTAAAAACCAATTTCAGTTGAGTACATATATCTTCTAGAGGATAGATACAATGGCTGGGTAACACATTTTGTTCTAGCAAAAGTCACATTACCTGTTATGGCCTATACTTGCCTGAGATAAATTCATATGGGGTTCTAACGAAATTGGGTACAAATATAATAATAAGCAGGGGTATTTGAATTTTTAGTATTTCATTGGTTAAAAGTAAATCCATCAGAACATAAATTCAGTTCATTCAAGTCAAATCCTTGATATGCCTAATGACTGTCTTCCTGCTTCTGTTGTGTATCTAATTTTTCTGAAATGTATTTTCATGATGTCACAATTTATCTATAAAAAACAGTAGCAAATTTATCCTATGGATTGAAGTTGGTTTTTATGATACGGAATTTTCAGATTAAGATTCTTGATTCAGGAGATATGAAATGAATCTACATGGGCCAAAAGGAACTATATCTTGGTGCTGAGAATTTTTCATAGCCTCCTCGAGCCAGTGCCAATACATTCCACTCGAACATAAAGAAGTTAATATACTTATAAGCACCCCCAGTGTTAATGTAGTTCATTTTCTCCAAGGGTGCATAATATTAGTTTGCTGGAAAGTTTGCCTTTAACAAGAAATAACTAGATGGTATGCTTTTGTTCTGAACAATTTCAGTTTTTTTCTTTTTTTTTCTTTTTGGATATTCTTGTAAATGGAGACAGAAAACATCATACATATGCTAAAGTTTCAACAGTTAATTTGGGTCAACAAAACAATGAAGTAGAAAATTTAAGTATTTGGTTATACACTTCATAGGAGGTTGGCCACATTATTTTAAAGGTAGGTGATCGTATTGAACTTTGAAAGGTTGAATGTGATATCATATCCTTATGTCACCATCTCGAAGGTTGTACTCTGCAATATGCACTTGTCTTCCATAGCCTCAAATGCCAATAAGTTATAGTTTATGCTACTCGGTTCACACTATATATCAATACAGTTTATCTGGACATGTGCTTTAAGTTAACTTTCTTAGTACCAGATTTTGTTCATTAATATAAACATATGCCTTTCATCCTTTCATATTGTTACATGGAAGTAACTACAATTTTACTATCAACACATATCAGACAGTTGAACGAACTATGTTGCTTGCAAGCGGCTCTTGCCACAATGCCTTTCATCCTTAAGCCGTTCCATGAATTTTTTGGCTGGTGAAGCTGAAGTGTACATGACATTAATTGCTATATTGGTGTGTATATGAATATGTTTCTCATTTGTTGCTCGTGGTGGTTGGTCCTGTTATATTACTCTTGGAACATATTCTGTTCTGACATGATATTTGTTTGCTAATGAAATTTATTTAAAAATTTATCACGTGCATTGCACGTGCAATCCAACTAGTTAACTAAAATGAGAAACTGAAAATAACAAGTGAAAAAAGCCCCAGCCTAAGAAAGACGTGCAATTCTTCCATCAGGTAGCAGGAGCATTCTAGCTAACCTTAAACATGATGAAAAAAGAGTGATTTAACTCTTATAATCAGGGCACGAAAATGTAATGCCTCTCCTTTCATCTCTCATGACCATCAATCAGAATGCAAAAGTAAAGAGAGAACAGGAGGGGAGAGATTTCTCCGCCAATATTTTTTACCAGTGCGGTATCGTATATATTAACTAAAATGAGAAACTGAAAATAACAAGTGAAAAAAGCCCCAGCCTAAGAAAGACGTGCTATTCTTCCATCAGGTAGCAGGAGCATTCTAGCTAACCTTAAACATGATGAAAAAAGAGTGATTTAACTCTTATAATCAGGGCACGAAATTGTAATGCCTCTCCTTTCATCTCTCATGACCATCAATCAGAATGCAAAAGTAAAGAGAGAACAGGAGGGGAGAGATTTCTCCGCCAATATTTTTCGACGCCAATATTTTTTATATATTAAGCGCATACTCAATGTGACAGCCAAAATCAACATATGATAACCAAAAGAGTGCATGTCTTGACAGCCACAGTTTGCGTAAACACAATATACCAAAATAACAAACAGCGACATCCAAGTCTCTTTTGATGTCCATATGACCCACTGGTGCAAAGCAAACTGCTAGCTAGAAAACAAACAAACTAGGGTCCTAACTCATAGTGCTGACTTTCCTCTACTAACAGAAAGATACCACCTAAGCTTCTAGTCTCTCAGTAATATCTTCCATAACAACCTTTGTGAATGGCTTGGCCAGAAGGTCAGTGTACTCCTGGTATGGAGATTTCACAAAGCGTGTCGCCGTCCACAAGTCTGGTGTCAGGAACCCATAAGTCTTCATGAGGCAATCAAATGTGGCCTGCACACAGAAAAAGCAACAGGAAATGTAGTCACCTCTGATTCCTACGGTTTCATGAATCGCCATACATTATTAAGCCGAAAAAGTCTAGTGAACTTCTTATTTCATAAGTAAGCTCTGCCTTCCACATGTGCAGTTATTATCAGATCAATGGTGAAAGGTGCATGCATATAGTATAAAGCAAAACTGGAAGGCACCAGCAACAGGTACCTAAATGATGAAAAGAACGCAAGAACATAGTTTCACCTTTGTTTTGTAAGATTGCATTGATTTTTCTGAAAGACAAGTGAACTTATTGATTTCATAAGCCTCCTTCCGCTATGTGCAGTCATCAGTTTGGTTGTTAATAATGTGTCAGTTCAATTGTGAATGATGCCTTCACGCCCATTCTTTAAAGAATCTAAAAGCTAAAAGCATGCTTAGGAATTGGTCAAAGTGGCTTATAAGCCACCAGGCCATGTTTGACAAACACCTCTTTTTGGCTAAGAAGCCAAAAAAAATATAACCTGGGCTAACCCAGGTTATTTTTGGTGGCTTATAAGTCACATAGTTTGACCAAGTAAAAAACCATTATACCCCTTAATATTTAAGGAAATTCAAAAGTTCCCTATTCTTTATCTCCACTCTCTTTTTGGTCATTTTGACAACAAAGGATCATAAGCCACTCATTTGCCAAACACTCTACTATATTGGAAATGGATTGTAATCCATTAAATTTACCAAGCACTTTGAATTATATCAACTTGAATTATAAGCCATTTGTGGATTATAAGGTACGTGGATTATAATCCAAAGTTGCCAAACATGGCTTAAAAATTACCAAAATGTGTTCCCAATAAGCAACTAAAGCATACCTGCCAACTCCAAGACAACAATTGGAGGACAGCCTGACTTTCCTGAAAGTACCTAAATTATATAAGTCATATTGGCTGCTTAAAAGGTAGAAAAAACCCTAAGCACACATGTTCCACCATCTGAAGAATGCTACCATGAGTAGAGATCATTGCTGTGTCAAAAATGAAACAAACACCTTTATTCATTCAAAAGCCCATGATTGCATAGGTGAACCACATTATTTTCTGTTTCAAATTCATAAATCAATGAAAATAGATATACTAGTTTAGACGATCATATTTTCTTCCATGCAATTCATGATAGAAAAAAAAAAGTGTATCACTCCTGGAGACCTTTCTCTACGGAAAAAGGCAATGTCCTTTAACATTCAATATTTTTTTATCCCATCTTAAAACAACATTTTCACTAAACCTGTATTTGTTGTATTTATTGGATAACCCACTCTGTTCCCTACATCCTTCCATCTTCTTTTCCTCTCCATATATTCATTCCTCTTTCTGGTGGTTTCTTTTTCCCTTTCTCCAACATTGTTGTCGCTGTCACTTTCTTAAAACAGACTATCCTAAGAAATACAACTGGAATTTATATGCTCTCGAGATACAAGCATATGGTTAGAGGGGAGAGATTTCAAATTTATCACTTTTTACCAGTGTGCAATCCAACTAGTTAACTAAAATGAGAAACTGAAAATAACAAGTGAAAAAAGCCCCAGCCTAAGAAAGACGTGCTATTCTTCCATCAGGTAGCAGGAGCATTCTAGCTAACCTTAAACATGATGAAAAAAGAGTGATTTAACTCTTATAATCAGGGCACGAAATTGTAATGCCTCTCCTTTCATCTCTCATGACCATCAATCAGAATGCAAAAGTAAAGAGAGAACAGGAGGGGAGAGATTTCTCCGCCAATATTTTTCGACGCCAATATTTTTTGACGCAATTCTCTGCGGGTATTGTATAGCGCATACTCAATGTGACAGCCAAAATCAACATATGATAACCAAAAGAGTGCATGTCTTGACAGCCACAGTTTGCGTAAACACAATATACCAAAATAACAAACAGCGACATCCAAGTCTCTTTTGATGTCCATATGACCCACTGGTGCAAAGCAAACTGCTAGCTAGAAAACAAACAAACTAGGGTCCTAACTCATAGTGCTGACTTTCCTCTACTAACAGAAAGATACCACCTAAGCTTCTAGTCTCTCAGTAATATCTTCCATAACAACCTTTGTGAATGGCTTGGCCAGAAGGTCAGTGTACTCCTGGTATGGAGATTTCACAAAGCGTGTCGCCGTCCACAAGTCTGGTGTCAGGAACCCATAAGTCTTCATGAGGCAATCAAATGTGGCCTGCACACAGAAAAAGCAACAGGAAATGTAGTCACCTCTGATTCCTACGGTTTCATGAATCGCCATACATTATTAAGCCGAAAAAGTCTAGTGAACTTCTTATTTCATAAGTAAGCTCTGCCTTCCACATGTGCAGTTATTATCAGATCAATGGTGAAAGGTGCATGCATATAGTATAAAGCAAAACTGGAAGGCACCAGCAACAGGTACCTAAATGATGAAAAGAACGCAAGAACATAGTTTCACCTTTGTTTTGTAAGATTGCATTGATTTTTCTGAAAGACAAGTGAACTTATTGATTTCATAAGCCTCCTTCCGCTATGTGCAGTCATCAGTTTGGTTGTTAATAATGTGTCAGTTCAATTGTGAATGATGCCTTCACGCCCATTCTTTAAAGAATCTAAAAGCTAAAAGCATGCTTAGGAATTGGTCAAAGTGGCTTATAAGCCACCAGGCCATGTTTGACAAACACCTCTTTTTGGCTAAGAAGCCAAAAAAAATATAACCTGGGCTAACCCAGGTTATTTTTGGTGGCTTATAAGTCACATAGTTTGACCAAGTAAAAAACCATTATACCCCTTAATATTTAAGGAAATTCAAAAGTTCCCTATTCTTTATCTCCACTCTCTTTTTGGTCATTTTGACAACAAAGGATCATAAGCCACTCATTTGCCAAACACTCTACTATATTGGAAATGGATTGTAATCCATTAAATTTACCAAGCACTTTGAATTATATCAACTTGAATTATAAGCCATTTGTGGATTATAAGGTACGTGGATTATAATCCAAAGTTGCCAAACATGGCTTAAAAATTACCAAAATGTGTTCCCAATAAGCAACTAAAGCATACCTGCCAACTCCAAGACAACAATTGGAGGACAGCCTGACTTTCCTGAAAGTACCTAAATTATATAAGTCATATTGGCTGCTTAAAAGGTAGAAAAAACCCTAAGCACACATGTTCCACCATCTGAAGAATGCTACCATGAGTAGAGATCATTGCTGTGTCAAAAATGAAACAAACACCTTTATTCATTCAAAAGCCCATGATTGCATAGGTGAACCACATTATTTTCTGTTTCAAATTCATAAATCAATGAAAATAGATATACTAGTTTAGACGATCATATTTTCTTCCATGCAATTCATGATAGAAAAAAAAAAGTGTATCACTCCTGGAGACCTTTCTCTACGGAAAAAGGCAATGTCCTTTAACATTCAATATTTTTTTATCCCATCTTAAAACAACATTTTCACTAAACCTGTATTTGTTGTATTTATTGGATAACCCACTCTGTTCCCTACATCCTTCCATCTTCTTTTCCTCTCCATATATTCATTCCTCTTTCTGGTGGTTTCTTTTTCCCTTTCTCCAACATTGTTGTCGCTGTCACTTTCTTAAAACAGACTATCCTAAGAAATACAACTGGAATTTATATGCTCTCGAGATACAAGCATATGGTTAGAACTTTTTCTCCGATGTTGGAATATAAGTCTTATGAGGAAGGAAAGTACGTGGCTGACAACCACATTATTTAAGAGTTTCTGTGTTCTTACACATAGACAAATTGCAACATCGCTTACATATAGTTTATGCTCATGAATACTAATTGCCCATGAATACCAATTACAAAATGAGTAAACAGGAGATGGTGTGTCCCTCTAAGGTGCTAGCCGGTGGGTCACTGATGCAACACACATTCAAGTAGTCCTCTATGATCTAGTACTCGATTTTTATGGACTATAGTGATCTGGCTATGTGCTACATCAGCGACACACTAGCTGACACCATGGATAAACACACGAGCCCCCGTTTACTCTTACAAAATAAGATGTTAGTTCAATCTTCTAAACCCAACCTATTATCCAATTAATATGACTAAATTGAATTGTTAAATCAATTAAACAAACTCTAATGAACTAGAGGTCTATTCCCTCACTCTAAAAAGGTGATCCCCCTTTACATTTCCTTCTTAAGGGGGTTGTTTGTTAGGAGGAAAGAAAATGAGATTGTGAGTGAAACACTTTAATGTATCTTCGGTGTTCTATTTAGACGAAACTAGCATATGAAATCGTGAGTGAAATTTTCCATGTAGAGTATGTTGCAAAAAATTCATTTTCTCTAGAAAAGGTATGAAGTCAATAAAGAAAGTGAAAAATTGGAGAACACTATTAATAAATTTAATTATTAGCAACTCCTTTTTTTCCTATTCACTTTGATGATTTAATTAATTCAACAAGAAAAAATATTTATTATTATTTATGATATCATCAAAAGTATACAATTATTTATAATTCAAAATAATTTATAAAATTAAATACATCATAAAAGTTTTATCTTACAGACCATTATTATATAATGTTGATGTATTCACGTCTCATTTCTCTCTACATTATGGCAAAAGAGAAATTCTAATTAGTTATGCGAGTAAACTATTTTTATTATTATTTACATTCAATGTTACAGAAGGCGCTAAGCGGACTAGGCGTTTGAACCAGCACCTAGCGACTAGACGTTTGGTTATTTTTAAAATAATTTAAATAAAATAATTAATAAAAATATGTATTAAATTCATATAAATTTGCCAAAAAAAAGATAGGAATCCTAAATTCACAATAAACCATGCATACTTAAATACTAAATAGCCAAAATAATAACTAACAAGTCTAGAAAGCACTAAGAAGCCTAGTCATGGGACCTGATGCCTAAAGCCTAGGAGGTTTTTCTTATTTTTTAATTACAATAATTGATAGTGAATGTCAATGTTATCGAAAGCTTAGGTGTCGGATTGGTGTCTAGACGGATCTTTCTTTATTTAAGTGGTGATCGAAAAGGTTTTGCTGAAGGTCGAAGAAGGTAGTGGAGATGTTCATATCTAGAGGTGAAAAAAAATTGAAGGAGGATGGAGGACGTGGAGGCTGCAACACAGAAAATCACGATCAAGGCTTAAATGTTGCAATCAACATAAGCAGACAATGCTCCATTAAACACTCCCAAAACCTAGATTGACAGCCTAAGTACCGCTCAGGCGCTAGTTAGACGGTCTAGGTACCGCTTAAGCCTAAGCATACACCTAGGCAGACTAGACGGGGGCTTTTTAAAACAGTGTTCAATGTTACATTAAACGCTGGGCGCTCCTAGGCGCCGAACCTGGCGCCCAGCGTTTAGACGTCTAGGCGGGCGCCTAAGCGGTTTCTAGACGGTTTTTTCTTTTTTTGTTCTTTTTTTATATATATGTGTGTGTGTGTGTGTGTGTGTGTACTCAATCAACATTGCATAAATACAAAAATACCAACACATATGCTATCCAAACTATAATAGTCAATCAAAGATCCATACATACTAAATAACAAGGCATATAATATCCAATAACTAGAAGTTTTGGTCCCAAAATATCAGCAAAAATACAGTCAAAAACTGCATTTTCATTCGTTATTGTTGCAACTTTAAAAACCGCAACTAATTATTGTTCTATTTTGTAGGTCAAAAACTGCAACTTCATTCGTTATTGCTGCAAATCCAAAAGTAGGGAGCATGAATATTATAGTTTCAGCACTCAACTCAATACAGATACACAATTATAGCATATACAGTTGTAAGCTTTGAACAAATGCAGAGAATGAACATGACAAAGACAAATGTAAGGAGCATAAGTCTGTTGTGGACCGTGGTGATGCATATTCTGTTGTACCGCACTCAGATACTTTTTCATTTGAAATAGGAAAATTAAACTTAAACAATTAAACAACTAAACTTAAACAATTAAACTAAATATGATATAAATATACTAAGTTAACATGTAATAAATGCATATGACAGTCATAGGAGACTAGGAGCAGTTAATTTCCTTGAGCAATGCCAATCAAACTAAATATGATATAAATATACTAAGTTAATTTCCATGAAACATCAACGGATTAAACTTACTATCTCTCTTTAAACTTATTATCCTCACAAGTAATAAGAATCTATCAACGGATTAAACTTACTATCTCTCTTTAAACTTATTATCCTCACAAGTAATAAGAATCTATCAAACCTGAACCAATCAACACCTTATTATCCTCACAAGTAATAAGAATCTATCAAACCTGAACCAATCAACACAGATTTTGCCTTTTTAAAACTTGAACCCAATAAAAATTATCAACACAAGACTACAATATCAAATTAATGAGAACCCAAAACTTGAAGACGAGCTCGGAATAAAGAAAAAAAAGGAAATTGAAATCGAAATAAAGAGGATTAGGGTTTTACGAAGACGAAGACGAACTGTCGGCTGAAGTCGAACTGTCGAAGACGAAGACGAGTCGAAGACGAAGACGAGCTCGGTTGGAGACGAAGACGAGTCGAAGACGAAGACGAGCTCGGTCGGTCGGAAGTCGTCGAGTCGAAGACGAGCTCGGTCCGAAGTTGTCAAGTCGAAGACGAGCTCGCAGATTATTTTTCTGGCGGCATCGGCTGAAGGTGAGATAGAAGATTAGGGTTTTACTTTTGAGTTTGGGTTTTGGGTATTGGGTATCGGGTTTTGGGTTTTGGGTTATGCATTTTTTTTTTTTTGGTTCGGGTTTTTAGGAGCGCCCAGCTCAAATTTATGAGTTTGCAAACAGCTGGGCGGCGCCGTTAAGCGGGCCCGCTTATCCCTGGGCGGCCCGCCTAGGCGCTCCAGCGCCTAGACGTGGCCGCTCAGGGCAGTTCTGCACGCTCTAGGCACCGCCTCCGCCTAGGCGGGCGCCTAGGCGACCGCCCAGAGCGTGTTTTACAACACTGACAGTGTTTACATTATCATAAATTTAAATAATGATTGCATAATTGAAAATGATTTATAAAAATAAGTACATCATAAACATGTTACATAAATATTTAATTTATAAACATTAAAGTGGATATTTGTTAATAAAAGCGTCATGGTTATTCTCCTCAACCAAATGAAGAAATAATTGTCATGATATACAGTTTTACTTTCAATTTATTTTTTATTAATTACCAAAAAAATTAGAGCCACTAAAATAGTAATATATAATAATAATGAAAGGAAAGAATATTTCAGGTGCAAATTTTCTTGTTAACAACACTTTCCCTTGCATGCCAAAATGAATGCACTTTCACACTTGTAGAAAAAATGGCCAACTTCAGATCCACCAGTTTGCCAAACACTATAAAGCAACCAACCGTCTAGCAGTAAGTTATGTAAACTTCATTTTTAATTTTCATTTTCATTATTTTGATGTTGTAAATTTTCTCAAATTCATGTGTTGGTGTTGTATAAGAGATCTTTCATCACCTATCTATCTTCTTAACTAGTGACTAGTGAGCAATCATAGATTTGCTACTTGCCATGTAATCAATTGTATAACAAACAGGTAGCTAATAAATGATGGTTTTCTTTTTA
Organism: Asparagus officinalis; assembly: GCF_001876935.1. Classification (NCBI taxonomy): domain Eukaryota; kingdom Viridiplantae; phylum Streptophyta; class Magnoliopsida; order Asparagales; family Asparagaceae; genus Asparagus; species Asparagus officinalis. The sequence continues at coordinate 19,482,463 of NC_033801.1, forward strand.
TTTGCTATTGATATTTGTTTTGGAGTTATCACAATATTGAGAATTTGATGCCATTTATATGTATCATCAATCCAATATGAAATAGGTCATTTTATCCTATTAGAGCATGTCTGGCAAAGTGGATAATCCACAAAAGTAGATCATCATCCACTTTTGAATGTTTGGCAAGTAAATTATTTAGGATTATAATCCACCAAAAAATAAGGTAGGGTACCCCAACTTTTTTTTGTGTTATAATCCATAAAATTGATCAAGTCATAGACATTTGTACCCCCTCATAGTTTCATAAATCCCAAGCTTATTTATTAACTCACAACCGACTCCATTGATCTAGGATCCTTTTTGGTCATTTTAACAACAATGATAGATTCTAACCATCCATTTGCAGAACATGTAAAGTTTGAAAATGGACTATAATCCACTAAATTATCACACTTTGGATTACAACCCGCTTGGAATGAATTATAAACCAAGTGGATTATAATCTATAGTTCCCAAACATGCTTTTAAAAATTATACAAAGCTTATAATATTTTTTTCCTCATGTATCTGGAAACTTTTCATTCTTAACGTTATATATAAAAAAAATAAATTCAATGTGATTATTTGCTAAACGAGCTATCAAACGATATAGGACTTGTGAAACCCTATGAAGCACGGACACGGACACGGCGACACGGACACGACACGGACGGACACGGATACGGCAAAGCCTCAAAAAATAGGATACGGCGACACGGCTAGATTTTTTAATTTTCACTACTTTCATCTTGAGCATATAAAAATACAAGAGAATAAAGTTCAAGTTGCAACTAGTTCAATGACTACAAAATACTAAGTTACTAACATTGCAAAAATATAAAAATTACACTCAAAAGCATATCTTAAAATAAAGTTTTCAAGTTGAAACATCAAAAAGATTATTCTATGGATTCAACTCTTTCATCCTCATCAAACACAATGGCCTCCATCGTGGGCTCGTCAAGAGAAAGGGCAGCAACATCTAACATGCCGGCTCCTTGAAATGAGTCGAAGGCATCTCCACCAATATCCCACATTCTTGATTCCCCTTCCATATACTCTTCCGAATTCCGAGAAAGTAAACGAAGGTTGGTGTGAACATAAACAAGATCCTCTGCCCGTGTCGGGGTTAGCTTGTTCCTCTTTAAGGAGTGAATGAAACCATATGTACTCCAATTCCGTTCACAACAAGAAGAGGAACAAGGTTGGCCTAGAAGCTTTATGGCCAATGCTTGCAAATTTGGAGCACTTGCACCATAAAGAAGCCACCATGACTTTGGATCCATATTTCCTCTATTGGAAAGAGAATCCGGATCACCAAAAGCCTCCAAAGACCCCACAAACTTAGCATATTCCAAGTTCACCACCAATCGTTCATCGGGGTTAGGATAATATCTTCTTAAGCACTTTGATCTTTCTGTAGAGATCTCAAGATCTTGATTTGGAGGTTGCCGATTGACGTTCTCATTGAGCCATGTGGAATGATAGTACCTATGTTTGTGAGAAGAAATTCATGTATTAAAATTAATTGAAATATTCGCATTAAAGAGTAAAATGTGAAATATTACCTTGGAACTAAAGAGTGCCAAGCACTGAAGCGGGGTGTTGCCCTTGTTCCATCGATCCACCAAGATCTTGTGAACCACCTCATAAAAAGGAGATTCCTCGTTATCCCTTTTACCCTCATGCCTGTAAATAGCTTGCTTCACCTTCTCAATCATTGTATCCCACATATCATACACCAAATGAAGACATGGTGTATCGGTGTCGGTGACCCTTATCATTTCATAGATTGGGCCGGTGAAGTCAAGAATAAAATCTATCTTGTCCCACCACAAATCATCGAGGACTTTCTCTTTCACAAATTGAGCTTTCTCCACATCATCGTCTCTATATAAGCTCCATCGATCACTAAGGACCATGTCTTGGAGGCCTCTCTTGACGACCTTAAACCTCTTCAACATAATAATCCACGAGGCAAATCTTGTGTCGGCAATTGATAGGAGCTTCATCTTGGAAAAATCATTGAATATGGAAAGCCGCATAGAGTGGTTCATGATAAAATTCTTCATAAACAATGCATCATCGGAGATCTCTGTAATCCAATGTAATTGTGCATAATCCACGACATTTGCTTCCGTATTCTTAGCCGGACAAATATTCTTGACAGCAAGATTAAGTGTATGGAGACTACACAAGGAGTCCAAAATATGTGAGGCCAAGTTTGCTCCACAAGCCCTCCCGCGGCCTTGCATGCCGAAGCATTATCGGTTATGATTTGGATGACATTTTTCGGTCCCACCTCTGTGATGCACTTTTCTAGCTGTGTTTGGATAAAATACTTATTCTTGACTTCTCCCTCGACATTCACGGCATTCAAGAACATTGGCTTACCCTCACATACCGCCATAAAATTGATGATGGGCCTCCTTTGTGCATCCGCCCACCCATCACTACAAATGGAGACTCCCTTCTGTTGCCATGTACCCCTGATGGGCTCCATCAATCTCTCTACGTGAGTTTTCTCACGTTGTAAGATAGTGGTCCTCATGGAATTGTAACCAGGAGGCTTGTAGCCAGAAATTGGATTGTTTGCGGCATATGCAAAAGCTTTGACATAATATGGATTCCTTGTCAAGTTGAAGGACAATCCCCCCGTGAAGAACATCCTACCAATCAATGCATTCAATTCCTCCCTTGCTCCCATGTTGAATGCTTGTTCCACGGTATTAGGCCCCCTCCTCCTCTTAAATCCACCTGCATCAATCGGCATGCTTGCACTTGCACCTACACCGGCCGTACTTGCAGTCGAAGATGTAGGCAAAACTGACATCTTAGGCCTAGAAGCCATCAACCTCGCCTCTGCTTGATCCAACGTCCTTTGAAACTCCCTTAAATTTTCGGGTGTTGACTTGGAACACATCTTAATTCCAGTCCCACTTATCCTCAAGAGGTGATTTTTAACTCTTGAGTGTGAACCGGTAAAATCCTCTCTGCAATAGTTACATCTCCATCTCCAATTTCCTCCCGCCGTTCCCCCCCTTTTCTCCAATTTGGTAACATATTTTCAAAGCGGACATTTGTCATCTTGTATTCCACTACCACTAGAACTCCCGTCTTGTTCCATTTCTGTAAAATATAAGCAATAACAATAAATTAAGAAATTAATAATAGTAGAACAGCAAACAATAGCTAAGCAAACAATGGCTAAACAACGCTAATTAACATCTAAATTAGCATACAATAGTGGAACAACTAACCAAACAACAGCTAAGCAATCCTAATTAACATTTAAATGAGCATATAACAGTAGAATAGTAGGCAAATAACAGTTAACATTAAAAAACCATACAGCAGCAGTAAAACAGTATAAAAAAGAATAATTAATAACAGTTAAGGCGGTAATAAAGCAGCAAAATAGTAAATAAACAGAGATTATCATCCTAATTACCCAATTGCAGCAGAACAGAAAAAAAAAACAAGGTTTAAACCAACCATCAGCAGTTAACTATGAGAATACCAAACTAAACAGCCCAAACAGTGAGGCATCCAACAGTGGGAAAAATGACAAAACAGTAAACAGTAAGAAACTCTTATAAAATTAAAAATAAACGTAGTGGGGGGCAGAGGTCTTTTGAAACTATTATAAAATTAAAAATAAACGTAGTGGAGGGCAGGGGCGTTTTGAATCTCGTGTGCGATTTTTTTTCGAGAGAGAGAGGGAGAACAGTGGATGGTGGGTTGAATGAGGCGTTCCTGGGGTTTTTTTTTTTGAAAGGGGAAAGTTTGTGGGTTTTTTTGTGGTGAGAGTGTGAAAGAGATAAATGAGGGAGAGAAAGAGACAAGAAAGAGAGAGAACCAGAGGGAAAGGGATGAGCGAGAGCGAGAGCGGAGTCCGAGAGAGAGAGAGAGAGGGGGGGGAGAGAGAGAGAGGGACTGACCTTGGAGCTGAAGACGACGACGACGAAGAAGAAGCTGACGACGACGACGACGACGAGGAGGAGACTGAGAGCTGGCGGCGCCTCTTCACTTCGCAAGAGCCCTTTCGACTTCAATCGGGTAAGTTTTCTCACGACTAGGGTTAGGGTTTGGGTTTCTGTTTGAAATTGGGTTTCGGGTTTGGGTTTCGGGTTTGGGTTTCAAAGTCTGGTTTCGCCGTGTCGCCCTTAACTTCGCCGTGTCGCCCTCTACTTCGCCGTGTCGACTAGCGCTGACCGTGTCGACGCCGTTGACGCCGTGTCCGACGCGTGTCGAACGCGTGCCGAACGCGCGTCCGTCCCCGACAAGCGTCGGACACGGGGACGGGGGGTTTTTTCACGAGTCGGTGCTTCTTAGGTGAAACCCATTCTGCTGGTCATATCAAGAGCACATGGACATCAACACTTTATCTCTACACAACTCATTTTGCTAAATGAGGACATCTCATATTCATTGCCATCATATATGCTCGCACATATATTGAATCTAAGATAGCACATTAGAAACACTTTACCTTATACATACATATATATAAGATAAAGTGTATCTACGATACCACCTTGGATTCAATCCAGGAAAGCACCCATGTGGTAAAATCTGAGCCTACATCTTACATGTTAAGTTTGAAAATGGACTATAATCCACTAAATTATCACACTTTGTATTACAACCCGCTTGGAATGGATTATAAACCAAGTGGATTATAATCTATAGTTCCCAAGCATGCTTTTAAAAATTATACAAAGCTTATAATATTTTTTCCTCATGTATCTGGAAACTTTTCATTCTTAACGTTATATATAAAAAAACAAATTCAATGTGATTATTTGCTAAACGAGCTATCAAACGATGTAGGACTTGTGAAGCCCATTCTGCTGGTCATATCTAGAGCACATGGACATCAACACTTTATCTCTACACAACTCATTTTGCTAAATGAGGACATCTCATATTCATTGCCATCATATATGCTCGCACATATATTGAATCTAAGATGGCACATTAGAAACACTTTACCTTATACATACATATATATAGGATAAAGTGTATCTACGATACCACCTTGGATTCAATCCAAGAAAGCACTCATGTGGTCAAATCTGAGCCTACATCTTACATGATGAGAGGGAGTGGTTTTTTCTTTTTCCTTTTTAGCGCCCGCAAAAAAAATAATTCTGACATAACAAGATAGTTAGCCATTAATGAAGTGATCTCTCTTCCATTTCGCTAAGATTGCGACCCCCTCAAGCCCCTAAGATCATATGATCATGTCCTTATATATGTGGTAAAGTCTGTAGTGTGCCACCTTAAATTCAATTTGCGAAAGCCCTCATGTAACCAAATCTCAGCCCATGTCTGACATGATGAGAGAGGGAGTTAGGGGAAAGTTAAAACACAAGTTTGGGGAAAGTTAAAACACAAGTTTCGGAAAAACACTCCTTCCAAAAAAAGATAATTGGCCATTAATGATTCCCCCCCCCCTCTCTCTCTCCTCTTCACCTCCATCAATTGCAGAGATAGCCAACCCCCTCAAGTGCCTCAGATCGTGACCCCCTCCTTAGCAAGGGTACTCTATCTCCTCCTTTGAGCAACACCCCTATCCCTCCATGAGGTAGGAAACCCGCTCCCTCCTCTTTTGAAGGTGCTCCTCATCCCGTCCTTTTGAGTAGCAAGCCCCCACTCTACCCTACTCCTTCAAAAGCGCCAACGTCCCCTCCTCCTTTGAATAGCGACCCCCACCCTCACCTCCTCCTAGTAAGGATAGAGCGCGTCTGAACGAGGGGATGGGGCACCCGCAAATGAGAGGATGTGATCGCTACTTGAAAGAGAAAAGAGGAGAGGAGGGTGTGGGTCACTGTAATATAAAAATATTAAAACTAACTAGACAACTATTTTTTGTAGAATTTTTTAATCATATTTCTCAAAAGTGACTAATAGATGAATTTGATCTGGATTAAAATTCACATAAACTAACATTGAAATGTTAGAATACGTCTATTCTGATTCACAACTGCTAAAAGATAACAAAAATAAGATATGTAAAACCTATTATCTTCATCCAGATGCATATCAATGAACAAGAAAATGAGCAGTTGCAGTCCCTTGAGATCATTGCATCACTAAACAGGACCTTAGAAGTTATTTTGCTTTGAATGATTCACAAAAGAAGCAAATAATCAATAACATATTAAAAATAAGTAGACAAATTGCAGACAGGAAATCTAAAATAGAATTAAACCCAGAACCAACACTAGGTGACTAAATCATAATGTCAGCTACTATACACTAAACCAATGAACAACTAAAGCCTTGTAACCCAAGCAAAATAGTTCCCAATTTAATCAAGTATATAAGAGCATGTTTGGAAGTCTTAGATTATAATCCAAGAGTTTGGAAAATTTTAATGGATTACAATCTATTTTCAACAGTAAAATATCCGGAAAATAGGTGGATTATAATCCATAATTGTTGTCAATTATGTCAAAATGATCAAAAAGATCATGACTTTAATTTATCCCCCCAAAAAATTGGGGCTTGGAATTTTGTGAAATTATGAGGGTTATATATGTCTTTTACTAGGTCAAACCTCATGGCTTATAAATTATAATCCACCGAAAAAAAAAGCAGACTTGTCAAACATCTCAATTTAATAAGATTATAAATACAATATCAAGCAGCGATAAAACTAACAATAAGAATGAAGAATCAAAACCACTAACCTTAACAAAATTCCCGAGAGTCTTAGTCGACCCCCTAGAGCACGTAAACACATCATCAATCCCCGCAAACTGCAGCACCTTCTTCGGCACCCTCGCCGCC
>NC_033801.1:19489291-19489721 GCF_001876935.1 Asparagus officinalis
GGAGCGGGCACCATCCTCACCGTAACCGACCCGCATTTGCCCGTAACCTTACACGGCACAGTATGCACTTTCCCAATCTTATTCCCCCAATACCCTCTCCTCACCGGAACCACCGAAAGCTTCGCCAATATAATCGCCCCTCGAATCGCCGTCGCCACCTCCTTCGAGCACTTAACCCCCAACCCCACGTGTCCATTCCCGTCGCCGACGACGACAAAGGCCTTGAATCTCGTCCTCTGACCGGCACGTGTCTGTTTCTGGACCGGCATGATCTTCATCACCTCGTCCTTGAGGCCTGGAAGTAGGGTTTCGATGATCTGGTGCTCCTTGACGGGGAGAGAATGGAGGTAGATCTGCTCGATGCTGTGGATCTTTCCCTCTTTCACGAGGCGGCCGAGCTTCGTCACTGGGACCCACCCCTTCTCCTCGT
>NC_033801.1:19489742-19492245 GCF_001876935.1 Asparagus officinalis
TCGTTTTGCGGTTCGCTTACCGCTTGGGATGGGTTTTGGGCTTTTCTCATCGAGCCGTGTTAATTATGCAAAAAGATCGTATTAATTCCCTACGGATCTTAGAGCATCTCCGACAAACTCCTAGTTGGCAGTCTTTGTTGGAGAGCTCTCAAGTTCTTTTAAGACCATGGCCCATCATTTTTAATGTCATATCACCCTTCTAACTAATATTGATATCTAACAAACTCCTAGTTAATAACTCCAACAATATAAAAAAAACCTCTTCTATTTTATTTTTGTTACCCATTACTTTCAATTATATTTAAACCTCTTTTATTTGATTCCTAATCGTTGGACACGGTCTTCGAGGGAGCGCGCACTTTCATTGACAACCAACATAATCCTATCCACTGGGCACGATCTTCGAGGTAACTCGTGGTCTTCGAGGTTGCCTATATTTCCACCGACAACCGACAAATTCATATCCGTTGGACACGGTCTTAGAGGGAGCATGCACTTTCACTGACAACTGACAGATTCCTATCCGTTGGGCATGAAGTTCGAGGTATCGCGCACTTTGACCGTCAACCGACTGATTCCCATAAAATTCGACGCCTTCTCACCTTAACCCATCATCTCCCACAACAAAATGTATAGCTCATCTAGCTCAAGCGATGATGAAATGATGAAGACGTTCTTTCTTGTGGGAGTTGTTGTTGTCGAGGAAGAAGAACAAGAGAAAGTTGGAACTTCACGCCAACACAAAAGGACGTATCGCGCTCCATCGAAACCGATTGGAAGGCCACAATCGGTTGTTCCAAAACTATTTTGCAGACACACCAACCTATCATCTTCATTATTTTCGTCGAAGATTCAGAATGTCGTGTTCATTATTCCTTCGAATCCACAACGCAGTCGTCGAACATGACGAGTACTTCGTCCAAAAGAGAAATGGTGCTGGATAGTTGGGACTATCTAGCCTTCAAAAGATTACTGCAGCTATGTGAATGCTCGCATATGGAGCATCCGCTGACTTCGTTGACGACTACGTTCGGATCGGTGAAAGTACGTCCATTGAGAGCCTGAAGAGGTTCATTCGATCGATTATCAACATCTTTGGGGAGGAATACCTTCGTTCACCGACAAATGAAGACGTTGCATGCCTGCTTGAGGAAGGTTCACAACGAGGTTTTCCTGGTATGCTTGGGAGTATCAACTACATGCACTCGACATGGAAGAACTGTCCAACCGTCTGGCATGGTATGTATACTTGGCATTTTCATGAACCTACAATTATTTTGAAGGTTGTAGCTAGCAAAGATCTTTAGATATGGCATGCCTTCTTTGGACTGCCAGGGTCTCACAATGGCATCAATGTTATATATCGTTCACCGGTTTTCGCACAACTTGTGGAGGGAAGAGCTTCACCGTACAACTATACTGTCAATGGCCATGAGTACAATATGGAATATTATCTCACCGACGGGATTTACCCAGAGTGGTTCACATTAGTGAAGACTATTCCAACACCTCGAGGAAAAAAGAATAAATACTTTGCTCATCAATAAGAGAGAGTAAGAAAAGATGTCGAGCGAGCTTTTGGCGTGTTGCAAGCTCGATTTGCGATTGTTCGTGGACCAGCACGTTTCTGGCAACATAGTGTGTCACGCCCCGCTTCCCAAAATACACGGGAACCGGAACGTGAACAAGCCCGCGACGTATTAGACTGAGAAGAGATAAGTGCTAGACCCCGTCTTCTCAATCTAATACGCTAAGCGTCTGGAAATAAGTACAATACGAAGTCACAGGTCCCCAATCACACATAGCAAGAATATAAAGACAACCCAGAATAAGAAATAAACATATCATCAATGGTAAATCATCCCAGACATAAAAATATGGGTCAAACGTACCCTTATACATATCTGAACAAATGAGTGCTGGAGAAATGTAAAATACAATGACCAAGCAGAAAAGAAATGCTACAAAAGTAAACTGAGATCATCGAACAACAAGAGGGAATAACTAAACTTCGGCTTCTTCTTCTGCTTCATCTACAAGGCACTCCTGCTGAGAATCTTCTGGCTCCTGTTGAACCTGTTCTTCTCCTAAGTCTGACGTACACCAGAGAAAATAGGTGTACGTCAGGTGCATGACGCACGGCAAGACCCGACCCCACAAAGAAAATAGAACGAAAGGAAATCCAATGCGAAAAACGATACGATAACAAAAATAACAAAAGAACGTACAACTGAAATCCACAAATCAACATGAAAACACTACTAAAACATGATAACATAAAGCATCCAAAAATCGATCAGGTAACGAGATCATGCAGCTAACGATCAGTCTAATCATCCAAGCAACAAGGTCATACAATAGATGGAATTAATACTTAAAAATCTACAACAAGAGACGTAGTACGTCGAGCGAAATAATCCAAACAAGGAAACCCTCATGTATATACCATATGTCTCGAATTGTAAATAATTAAATATCAATCCCGATCTATGTATGAAAAGAA
>NC_033801.1:19492270-19502689 GCF_001876935.1 Asparagus officinalis
ATGGATGAAGACGTCCTTGTTCTGTGGGAATTTGTTTTGTCGGAGGAGAGAAGAACAGAGAGAAAGTTGGAAGCTTCACGCCAAACAAATAGGACGTATCGCGGCTCCCATCCGAAACCGATTGGAAGGCCAGCAAAGTCGGATTTTGTTGCGCAAAGACTGATTGTTGTCAGTACGACACCACCTAATCATCTTTTCATTATTCTTCGTCGAAGATTCAGAATGTCGTGTTCATTTATCCGATATACACAACGCAGTTCGTCGAACATGAGCTCGACACGATACTCGTGCCAAAAGAGAATGGTGGCTGGATAGTTGGGACATGATCTAGCCTTGATCAAAAGATTAGCTAGCAGGCTAATGAATGCGTCCGCGATATGGAGCATCGTGCTGACTTGTCGTTGACGACTTACGTTGCGATCGGTGAATATGTAAGCGTCCATTGAGAGCCTCGAAAGAGGTCATTCGATTGCCGATTATCAAACATCTTTGGGGAGGAATACCTTCGTTCACCGACAAACTTGAAGACGGTTGGCATGCAGTGGCTGCTTGAGGAAAGGTTCACAAAGCGAGGTTTTTCCTCGGTATGCCTTGGGAAGTATCAACTACATGGCACTCGACATGGAAGAACTGTCCAACCGTCTGGGCATGGTATAGGTATACCTTGGCGCATTTTTCATGAACGCTACAATTCATTTTGAAGGTTGTAGGCTAGGCTAAAGATCTTTAGATTATGGCATGCCTTTTCTTTTGTGTGTGAGCAGGGGTGCGCTGCACAGATGGCTATCAATCGTTATATATCGTTCACATGGACGGATTTTCGCCACAAACTTGTGCGAGGTGAAGAGCCCTGTCACGGCGGTAGCAACTATACTGTCATGCCATGAGTAACAATATGGATATATTATCTCACCGACGGGATTACCCAGAGTGGTTCAGCATTAGTAAGGACTATTCGCAACACCTCGAGGGAAAAAAGAATAAATACTTTGCTGCATGCCAATAAGGAGGAGAGTGAGGAAAGAGAATGTCGAGGCGAGCTTTTGGGCGTGTTGCAAGCCTCGATTTGGCGATTGTTCGTGGGGACCAGCACCGCGCGACGCCTTCGCGTGTCATCTGGCTAAACATAGTGTGTCAGCGCCCCCGCTTCCCAAAAATACACGGGAACCGGAAACGTGAACAACGCCCGCGGACGTATTAGACTGAGAAGCAGATAAGGGTGACTAGACCCCGTCTTCTCAATCTAATAGCCGCTAAAAGCGTCTGGAAGATAGAGTACAATACGAAGTCACAGGTCGCCAATCACAGCATAGCAGGGAGCAAGACCATATAAAGACAACCAGAATAAGAAATGAAACATATCAAATCAATGGTGAAGAATCGATACCCAGACATAAAAATATGGGTCAAATCGTATCCTTATACATAATCTGAACAACATGATGCGGAGGAAATGTAAAATACAAATGACAGCAGCAGAAAAGAAAATTGCTAACAAAAGTTAAACTGAGATCATCGAAGCAAACAGAGGGAAATAACTAAACTTCGGCTTCTTCTTCTGGCTTCATCTAAGCAAGGCACTCCTGCTGGCTTTGAGAATCTTCTGGCTCGCTAGTTTGAACGCTGTTCTTCCTCCCTAAGTCTGAGCGCTACACCAGAGAAAAATAGGTGTACGTCAGGGTGCATGACGCGCACGGGCAAGACACGACGCCCACAAAGAAAATGAGAATGGAAAAAGGAAATCCAATGCGAAAAACGATAGCGATAACATAAAATAACTAAAAGAACGTACAACTGAAATCGCACAAATCAACGATGAAAAACCTACTAAAACATGATAACATAAAGCAATCCAAAAATCGTCAGGGTAACGAATCATGGCGCTAACGATCAGTCTAATCATCCCAAGCAACAAGGTCATAGCAATAGATGGAATTAATACTAAAAAGATCTACAACTCGAGACGTAGTACGTCGAGCGAAATAATCCAAACAAGGAAACCCTCATGTATATACCATATGTCTCAAATTGTAGATAATTAAATATTGACCCCGATCTATGTATAAAAAGAAATACAACTGATCTACGTCTCACAAGAATCATACTTAGCCAAGAATCTAAGTCATGTAAATAGTCATCCTATAACAGGTCACTGGTTCACATCTCACACAGAGTCAAGGTTCACATTATCGGATATCTGGTTAACAACCACATCTCACTAGTACCTCAGACCCGCCCCAGTGTGAAACGATTCACTGGTGCGTGCCTGGAAATAAACAATAAGCATATCCGATCACTGATCCTCAGACCCACCCCAGTGCGAAACGATTCACTGGTGCGAGCCTGGAAATAATCAACAATCACAATATCACATCACCTCAGACCCACCCCAGCGCGAAACGATTCACTGGTTCGAGCCTGGAAATAAACAACAATCACAATATCACATCACCTCAGACCCACCCCAGCGCGAAACGATTCACTGGTTCGAGCCTGGAAATAAACAACAATCACAATATCACATCACCTCAGACCCACCCCAGTGCGAAACGATTCACTGGTGCGAGCCTGGAAATAAACAATAAGCATATCATCACCTCTCCTCAGACCCATCCCAGTGCGAAACGATTCACTGGTGCGAGCCTGGAAACAATCAATAATCACACATGAGTGAGTATAAATAACAGTGTCAACATGTCGGTGTTAATGTACATGAAACGTCGTGTTCTTCAATTATCAATCACACAATCATAACACAAAAATAATCTTTTACCAAAATAACTTCTTTAAAAATATTTATCATTCTAAAATAATTTCCTTCCACGATAAAAATTCTAAAAATATTATAATTAATCTAAAATAATTCTGTTACCCAAAATAAATTCTTTAACTGAAAATACTATTTATCACATAATTTCTATCCATTCGATATTATTCATCAAACTCACGCAGATAATAACAATTCATAATTTAATTTATGCAAGTAATTAACAATAGATATAAATAGGAATTGACGAGTCAAGAGGAGCGGGATCTTGCCTCGGGGTTCGTCGAACGAATCGACGTCGACGGGGATCTCAGCGATGTAGCGGATGACGGTTCAGATCTGAGAGGGGACGAGGCTGAACGTCGACGGCGTCGATGAGCGGCGGTTGTGGCGACGGCTAAAGGGGACAGCGGGGAGGGACGTCGTCACTGCTGTGGGCAGCGGCGTCGGGCTGAGCTCGAATCTAGGGTCGTCGGCGAGGCGGCGACAGGAGAGGGAGAGGGGACTGTCGGGTTTGGAAGAGATGGCCGGCGGAGAGGGCTGGCGGCTGTCAGGTAGCGGAGCGGGAGAGGGGGCTGGAGGTGGTGCAGGCGGAGGAGGGGTAGCCGCGGGCGGAGGTGACGGTGTAGCAGGGGATGGGGGCGAGTGGTGGTGAAGAGGGCGGTGCTTGGCGGAGGAGAGGGTGGTTCATGCGGTTTGGGGCAGCGGGTTCAGTGCAGATCCAGGTGGAGGAGGCGCTGGACTGCAGGAGGCTTGGGCGTTCGCCGACGGCGGTGTTCAGGCGGTGCTCGCGACGAAGGTCAAGGCGGGCGAGGGTGGGCAAGGCAGCGGTCAGGGGGTCTCAGCGGAGAGGGGGAGGGGGTTATATATATACACGTAGGATTTATAATTAGGGTTAGGGTTAAATACTCAGTAGAGGGTAAGGGGGTTATATATATACACGTAGGATTTATAATTAGGGTTAGGGTTAAATACTTTAAAACAAAATTAATTAAAATAAATAGTTATAGGTATTTAAAAATCAAAATAAATACGGGATAATTATCTACAAATAAAAACGTACATGTTAAGCTAATACAACAGTTGATACGAAATAGTCGAAATATACCCATATTATATAATTAAACAAGAATAATTAATAATAAAAATATATTTACTTACATTTAAACTCAAATAATTATGGGATAATTATCTATACAATAAAACGTACTAGTTGTATTAATACAATAGTTAATACGTAACAGAAGAAATAATACTATAAATTACACAAATAATACGTAAATAAATAATATAATCATAATACACGAAATAATACGTAATGGTACAATAATACAACGTATTATATAGAATAATACATAATAGTACCGATAACATAATAGATTAATTTCTAAAATTTTTATTGCTCAAAATAAATTTATAAATATCAAAATCATTTAAATAACTATATAATCAGATTTTTAAATCATAGAAAATTATAGAAAATCAAGAAAAATACAATTACTCTTTTAAAAATTATAATTAAATATTTTAAAATGCTAGAAAATTATTTTAATTAAAATTAAAATTTCACGGTCATTACATAGTGTGTTGAAAGACATCATGACAGCTTGCATCATAATGCATAACATGATCGTTGAAGATGAACGAGATTATCAATTTGACAACAATTTCAACTTTGTTGATTCGATACCTTCTCATGTGAGGATGGTGCCTCTAACTGAGTTCATCCAAAATCATAATCAGATCAGGAACACGCAAACACACAAATCACTAAAGAATGATTTGATCGAGCATCTGTGGCAGCTCAAGGGATCCGTAGCCGAGGATTAATTTTCTTTATGTCTAATGTAATTTCGTTATGTCTAATGTAATTTCGGCGAACTTGTTCGAGTTGTTGTACTACATCAATTTCAATTTTAATAAAGTAGTTGTATTCATTCAATGCCAAATTTTTTAACTGCTAGTACAATCATAAATATAGATAATATATGATAATTAGGAAGAACCATTAGACATCCACCTCTCCAATATCTTTGTCTGACGCATTTCAAAGTATTGTTATTGAACTGAATTGAGTGTTGAGAGATCCATCTTCATGATATCGTCATCTTGTTTCTTCTGTTTTAGCTCAACTGAATTGAGTGTTGAGAGATCCATCTTCATGATATCGTCATCTTGTTTCTTCTGTTTTAGCTCCATTTTTTGATTGGTGGTTTCATCTTCATGATATCGTCATCTTGTTTCTTCTGTTTTAGCTCCATTTTTTGATTGGTGGTTTGCTTCATCTACGCGAAAGCCTCTCCCATGATGGACTTAGCAAACTCAGAGTTTTCTACATTTTGTTTTCTCTTGAGCTTTACCGCTTTCCTCCCTTCAGGCCTTGCTATAACATCATCCAAGTTAGTGTTCAACTCGATAGGGGTTGCTGGAGAGGAATTGTTTGGTGAGGAATCAGAGTTTGTGGTTCTTCTCGGCTGTGATCAAATCTTATTATAAGTTTCAATCTGTTGGGTCCACTTTTGATGATGACGCAACTCAATCCAGCAATGGTCAAACACGAATGGCTTACCATAAAGAGATTGGTATAATTCTTTTACTCCTGCAGTCTATACAGGAGTTAAGTTTAGAATAATTAAACGTATGATGCTTGAAGAGAATGGTGAAGAAGACAAACATGCATAGGAGGAGCCTATAGGTCGACCGATCGGTTCTGATCGGTCAAACGTGCACAGGAGGAGCCCATAGGTCGACCAATCGTGTATGATCGGTCGACCGATCTGATAGCTATGGACTCCTCCTCTCTTTAATGCTATAGTGTTTATAAGTTAAATATTTATCTGGTCAATAATTCTCGTACCAGATCTTTTTCTTCCTTCAATCTGAGCAACGCACCCGCAGAACTTGTTGACTGACAGTTGAATCGTTGACTAACGATGCATTATTTGGTTTGGTGTACGGCTCGTTGGATCGGTGGAGTATTGGATAAAGTAGTCGTTAGCTCTGTGCCAAAACTTATTTTTGTGTTGCCCCGTACCTTGGATGACATCTTGGCTCGTGTTCAACCAAGCAGACACAAGAAGCTTATCCTCATGGACAGTCTAATTTTCTGACCGTGTGTAAGCCTTCTTCTTATTTGTGGTCGGTATTTCTTGGGATGACACTTGTTGTGTTGCCGATTGTGAGAACTCATGGATGGGTGACCTTCTTCTACGATGTTTGTGTAGAACGGCGGGTATAAGGTCGATCCTTCACCGGTAAGGAGTTGCAAATAAAAGTTTTGGGAGGGATCCATAAGATTTATAATTTGATAGGAAAATATAGAGTTTTTTTAATGAGAGTGTTGTGTTGAATGTTTTGTGTAGTGAATTGAGTATTTATAGAAAAAATTTTACTGTTCATGATAAATTTTTAAATCTCAACAGCTAATTTTTAAACGGCTAATTTACTGTTCATGTCAATTTTAAAAAATCTCAACGACTAATTTTTAAACCGCTATTTTCAAACTGGGCTCAAAGGTAGGGGTTTTTTGTAAAAAAAAATAATGGCTGGGAGCTCCTAAGCGTTCTACAAATTTTTAGAGCGGTTAGGAGCCCCGTGGCACACCAACCTAGGCTCTGTGTAACGCCAGCTCCCAAGGAGAGGCCGTTGGGAGCTTGCTGAAGATCTGCAGCAAGCTCCTCAGCGCCACTTCAGCCTTGGAGTGGGGTGAGAGCTTGCTGCAGATGCTCTATACAACAATGTTAGATTAGCGACAAATTTAACGAAAATGTGCAAGGGTTAAATCCCCCCCCCCCATTTTTTAGCAATTATAAAAGGTTAAAGGATTATATTTACATATCAATATTTTTAGAATTCCAATTTTAATTTGCCAAAATAAAAAAAATTACTAATGTGTAATCTTTACTAGAGCTAACTAACTATTCCTTGAGATTAGAGATTTATAGAGCAGTAGAACCTTTCTTTTTTTGCTTGTCATTATTGCATTCACTGCATCACAATTAAATCAACACCACACACACATCACACCACACACAACACACCACACACTATATATTATATTAATAATATATATCTTAATATTATTAGAATTATTACTATTATATTATATATATTATCTTATTATATACTTAGGTTTTATGCACGTGCAATGTACGTGATTAAATATTATGAATAAGTATTTTTGATTTATTTCCTTACTAAAATTTGTTTCTTAGTTCCACTTTGATTATTTTTTCCCACTTATGTCTTTAAACTTTAGTATTGTGATTATTTATTTTCTTTAATGTTTGTTCGAATGGGCTACACCAAATTTAAAATTTTCACGTTAATAATTGAATTAACAATAAATAAATATAATCTAAAGCTAATTTGAATTTGCATGTTATTTGAATCAACTTAAAACCAAGCTTGACTTGAGAATGTATGATGTTGTAAAAGTAAAAAAACACTTGAAGAAATAGCGTTAGAAAAGAAGGATGAATAATTAAAGCCAATAAGATAAGATGATTAATTATAAGAGGGCTAAAATGAAAATAAAAAGAATATAAATTTTGTTTTTAATCATTGATAGACTTCGGAAAAAATCATAAAATAAAGATTAATACTAACTCTAGTACACTTTTATATGATAAAAATATCCACATAACCATATAAAAATATTAAAAGAGTTCATAAAAATCTCTTCTAAAGATTCCTGATTTTTCTCAAAAAAGTAAGCTATTCTATAAAAATATTTAATAATTTAAAATTGTGTTGTATTTGTAAAGAGCCTTGATGGAGATGCTTTAGTTTTAGCAGCTTTTGCTAATGAACCCTGTGTATTAGCTTTAAAGTGTAATATTTTTTCTTTATTGTGTTATATAGATGTTTACTTGGTTTACTTATCATTCTCTTATTTCTTTAATAAGTTGTATCTTTGGATTCATATATATTATTAACACAATTTACGATGACATACATATCTTTCCTATAAATTTGAGACAGATATAAGGTAAATTTTATGTTTAGTGACCTTTAATAAGAATTTTAGTTGTAAAGTATATTACTTTTATATTTAAAGATCTTAAAATCTGACAGTACTATTACATGCTTATCTTTGATCGTATCTCTAAAAATTGATCCTTCGTTGGCAGTCATATCCCCAAATAAGGTTACTTGTAGAGTCATGCCACTATATAGAAAAAAGAAAAATATATATATCAATTTTAACTTTTTTTTACTTACGCTATGGTAACTAAGTATCATGTGCATACATTTTGCCAATTATAGTGATTTTTCTCATTTTATCTAGCTTATTATATCTCCCAATATAGTTGATCAATGGTTTTACTTTAGTTTATATTGCAAGATTATTTATATATAATTTTATATTAAGTTTATGATTCCTTTAGTATGAAAATTTATAAATACTTACTAATTTTTATTGTATGTTTCATGAATAATGCTTTTTTAATTAGAGCAAAATTGTTCAATATATTTTTCATTGGGAACTCGGTTAGTACTTCTTTGTCAAATTTGCCTTTTATTAATGTCAATTCAGGTGATTCATGAATGTTTCCGAATTTTGAGTTTATTTCCTTCACTTCTCCATTTGAAATGAAAACAACTTAGTTCTTCTAAATGATATCTCCAAACTTTCTGATAGTTTCTCCATACATAACTCCTTATATTTTTTACCTTATAAATATTATCAATATTAGAGATAAATGTTTATACATTATAATCGGTTAATGCTAACATATTATATTATAGTATTTTATTAATTTATCTTCTATCAATGAATGTTATTATTAAAACTATATACAGTTCATTGAATTTATACAATAATGTTAATTTTAATCTATCATATATTTTTAAATTCTTATTCCTTAACTGGATAGTTTTAATCTACGGTAATTACTATTTTTTACCAGTATCAACTTAGACTATTTTTT
The DNA here is from genome assembly GCF_001876935.1 of Asparagus officinalis. Classification (NCBI taxonomy): domain Eukaryota; kingdom Viridiplantae; phylum Streptophyta; class Magnoliopsida; order Asparagales; family Asparagaceae; genus Asparagus; species Asparagus officinalis. The sequence goes on from NC_033801.1 coordinate 19,500,971, forward strand.
GTTGGATAACAGGTTTCTAATATGTTTCCTAATTTGTTTTGATAACAGGTTATTAGAATTCCTAATATGTTTTGGTAACATGATTCCAAATCTGTTTTGATAACAGGTTATTAGGATTCCTAATCTGTTTTGTTTTTTATTTTAGAATTCCTAGTATGTTTATGATTTTAGGATTTCTATATATATAGAATAATTAGAAAAGAAAATTAGGGATATTTGGAGCACAGAAAAAAGTATTTTCTGAGCTATTGGTTAGGGTTTTGTTTGGAGAGAATTAGAGATTTGTTGGTGAGATTAATTGGCGAGTTTGAGTAATTTGTAATCTCAGTTTGTACTCTTCTTCTCTATTAGTGAAAAACCTTATCCCTTTTTTGCCCCGTGGACGTAGGCAACTTGTCGAATCACGTTAAAATTGGATGTTTGTGTTTGTAGCATTGATTTGGTTCGTTTGGCCTTCTCTCGACGTTCGTTTGATTTAATTTCTCGTAGCACGTTGGTTTGGTTGTTTGGCTTTCGCAGCGCTCAACAAGTGGTATCAGAGCTCGGACTACGCTTGGGCTATTTGGAGGAGTAGGTCATTTTGGAGGCTCGTCTAGGGCTTCGTTTGGTGATAAATGTGGGATCTTTTTGGTAAAGACTCTATCTTTTTAGTTTTGGATCTATTCTTTATTTATTCCGCATTTGTTTTGGTGCTTTGAGAAAGATGGTCGGGAAAGAAGGAGTTGTGGAGGGTACTTCCGGCGTGAAGATCGTCCAAAGTTTGAATATTCACTCTATGAAGATAGATATGCAGAAGTTTAATGGCATAAATAATTTTGGTCTTTGGAGATGTAAAGTCTTGGATGTGCTCAATGTGCAAAATTTAAAAGATACTTTGGAGTTGGACGGAAAACCGGACGATATTGAGGAGAATGTTTGGAAAAAGATAAATAGAACGGCGTGTGGTGTGATTAGATCTTGTTTGGCTCAAGATTTAAAATATGATGTGATCAATGAGACTTTGGCTAAGAAGATTTGGGAGATCCTAGAGGGAAAATATTTGACCAAGAGTGTATAGAACCGCTTGTATTTGAAGAGGAGGCTTTATCGCTTCCAATTAAAGAAAGAGACCTCCATTGGTGATCATATGAACTACTACACGAACCTTCTTACGGATTTGGTGAATGTAGATGTGATGATTGAAGATGAGGACAATGCGTTGTTGTTGTTGAGTTCATTGCCTGGCGAGGAATATGAGACCTTCGATCTTACTCTTATTAATGGGAAGACATCACTTTCTTATAGTGAGGTCACCATTGCATTTATGAATTATCAGCTTTAAAAGAAGGATAAGGAGACTTCAGTTGACCCGGTAGCGGGGGCATTGGTCGCAAGAGCAAAGAGTTCAAATCGCGGTAGGAGGTCGCAATCTAGAGGGGCACATCTTGGAGTTCTTAGGAATCAGTGTGCCTTTTGTAAAGAGGATGAATATTAAAAAGCCGAATGCTCAAAGTTAGTTGATCGAGCTGGGAAGAATAAGGGAAAAGCTATTCAATCTTCAGAGGTGAATGTTGTCAAGACTAGTGGCAATAATTCAGATTCGGATTCTTCGGACTACTCATTATCTACACTACCGTCAGTTTGTGTTGTCGACTCTACAGAGTGGATGTTGGATTCGGGTGCTTCTTACCATATTTGTCTTAGGAGGGATTGTTTCTCCAGCTTTCAGGAGTTAGAAAG
>NC_033801.1:19503689-19505086 GCF_001876935.1 Asparagus officinalis
GAATAAAAAACCAACTCTTTCTCAGACAGGGACGTTCATCTATTAATTTTATTGCAATGTCATGAACACACCCTACATAGCTGAATAAAATCTATATAAGAAAATTATAATATAATAGACAATGTTGTGGGTTTGGATCAAGATGGATTGACGTTATATTTGGGCTGACCCAAGATGGAGGAAAACATTACCTGGACATGACAGAGATATTGCTCAGAATATATCATATTTCAAGATGGAATAGGACGCTGAGCAATACTTACATCTTCCAATGCTTATATGATAGCTGATTGCAAGCTGGGGTAACTGGTGAAGTATGTTGAATGATTTGAGAATAAAAGTGCTTTTGTGGGAGCGACACCTTGGATTTCTGTCAATGCTTTTATCTTGTCTCTCTTTATCTGAAATTTTGGCCTAAGATGTAGAAATAGTCTAAATTTACTTTAATAGTTTGAATAACTAGGCAATTGACATATAGTTATGTACCATTACAGCATAACAGTTTGCTAGGACCGAATTCATGCATAATAGAAAACTAGATGCTAATAAAGTGCTTTTGCGGGAGTTGAGATGAGAATGAAGGCATGGAGGGAGAGGGGAGGTTGAAGAGGATGAGGAGGAGGGAGAGGGGGGAGGTTGAAGAGGATGAGGAGGAGGAGAGAGAGGGGGGTTAGGAGCAGGAAATTGTATGGGGGGGGGGGGGTTTGCAAAAAATCCCATCAGCTCTGGTCGGAACAGTAACTCCGGCCAAATTTAAGGCCTATATGACGCCGGAGTTGAAAAAATATATCAATCTGACAAAACTAAAAAAATATATACCAAGATGTCACCAAGCCTCGAAAAAAATATGCCAATCTAGCCATTTTGCCATTTTTGGGAGGAAAGGGATGCTTTTGGGAGTATATTTACAAAAAGAACCTCTAGTTATTGGAAATCTGCAAAACAAAAATATGAACCCAATAGATAAATCTTTTGATTAGTAGAACTATCTCGTATTAACTTGACTAGTTGGATTGTACGTGCAATGCACGTGGTAAATTTTTTAATATTATTTTAAATTTTAATTTTATTTAGGGAAAGAAAGATTTAGTATAAATTTATTGGATGTAAACAAAAGAGCAAACATATGAACAAAATCTAAAGATTTGGTCTATTCTACTTGTTGTGAATAGACCCTATTGTAGTATTGGCCCAAGTCCTATACACCCCTTATTGACTTTTTTCGATTCTTTTAAAAGTGAAAAAAATAGGAGATCTATCCACCTCCTCAAACATTCTTAGCGATTTGAAGAGTAAAAAGAATTTCAGTAAGGGGTCTATTTGCATCAAGTAGTACTACAAGGTGTCTGCTTGCAATATACAGAACTACAAGGGGTCTCTTTATAATTGAGTGATAC
>NC_033801.1:19506086-19523739 GCF_001876935.1 Asparagus officinalis
CCTTACTCCAACAAGATCTCATTAACCTCTCATGAGATGTTCCAAATCCTTAGAATACCATAATATATCCAGCAAAATATTTGCGGGGAACGTCTTTAACAGAGAGCAAATATGAGCCAAACCAAATACCTTGCCTCAAGATGTTCAAGATGTTATTAAGGCAAAAGTTGAAGGTGACAATATCCTTTCTCTTCTAAACAATCACAAGGAATTCAAATTTCCTAATACGACATATAACTCTCCCAGATTCATGATCAGTCTTCCTGATATTCCTCTTTATGTTCCACATAAAGACGTTGGACTTGTCTATGAATTGAGAATATCAAGAGAGCCACCATTCTTATACAATCCAATGTGGTTTAAAGGACTGTCTATCATTATCAAGACTGTCATTTTCTTATCTCTAATAAGTCTAGCACATCTTTAATTTAATATTACAACTACCTTACATGAATGAAGGGGTTTTGAAAATTTCCCAAACTTACAAATTTGGGAGATTTCTACAATCTTTGATCTCCATACTTATAAAAGATTTCATGAACAAAGCTACAATTTAGGGTTGGATCGCTTTCAAAGCACCATCTGGTTCTATAAGAAACTTAAGTATTTACTTGATGATTATTGCTATTATATGACCGACGGACTTTGAATTATCTGCACTAACATGGGCGAAACTTCTCACCACAGAGCAACCAAAACACTCATTGATCAATGGATGACTAATCCACCAATTGGCCCAGAAAGAAGAGAAGCTTATGATGTTTTCATAGTAGCAAAACAATACCAAGAGAGTGACTTCAGTCAAGAAGAAGAATTCCACTCTTCTAATGATATATCTATCGACGGTGATCTAGCAGAAGAAATATCCCATACATGGGATAATTTTTGATATGCCATTAACTTATGGTAAATCCCGCATATGATTAATCTCAATGACTTAAATATCAAGTCAATCATCGCTTATCAATATCTTTTTCTGGTTTAAAACAATTAACTTTTATGCCAATTTTATTCACAGCTAAAAGCAGCAACTGCAGAAAACATGACAGCAGATATGTCTACACACAGTAAGCTACATTAGATTCCCATATTTAGATACTTAAACATGAAGAAACTTTTGTCAAAAGACTACTCTACAACCTAACCTCTTATAGGTTTTGACAAACTTGCTTGCGTGGGACCTATAAGTTATGAAGGCATCTTAGAATAGTATCTCCAAACCTCTATAAAAGCGGAAGAAGCTCATGAAGTGGTGTGAGGCTTTTTGGAGAGTGAAGTGTGAGATCCTCTTAAGAAATCCTCTTGTTCTCTCTTTTAGTTTTTTAAGTTTGAGTTTGAGTTTGAGTGAGATTTGCTTTCAAGTTTTTTTTGAATGTTTGTAAGATAAGTGTGTACTAGTACTACTACTCTGGTGATGAGCAGTTCTTTTTAATACTACTACTTAGTTTGCTTCCGTTGTATATTCTTTTGCTTTCATCTTTTTTGTTTTTTCTTTTGTTTTTTATATACATGTGAACGAAGAAGAAGATATAGCTATAAACAATATCTATATTCTCTCATCCGACTACACAGTAATCCCCACGAGCTAGCTTTGATACGTATATGTATATCAAAATGAATTGCGTATAATGCTAATTTTGAAAATGTGCATCCTTAATTCAATCTAAGGTGGACTCCTTAGAGATCAGATATGAATGACGGTCGAGCTAGAGCCCCCCCCCCCACACACACACACACACATATATATATATATATATATAATATAATTATATATATATAATATATATGAATATATATATATAATATATATATATATATATATATTATTATAGCTATATATATATAATATATATATATATATTTTAAAAGTATATATATATATATATAGTATATATATATATAATATTATCTTAATATATATATATGATATATAAGTATATATATTATATATATATATATATATATATATAAATATATATACATATATATATTATATATATACATATATATATATATATACATATATATATATATATAGTATATATACATATATATGATATATATATATATATATACTATATATTATATATATAATATACATACATATATATATGATAGTATATATAATATATATCATATATATTATATACATATATATAAATATATACATATATCCCATTATATAATACATATAGTATATATATATATATACAATAATACATATATATATATATATATATAATATAATATTAATATATTACATATATATATATATAATATATATCTAAAAGTAATTATATATATATATATATATATATATATATATATTATAATATATGATATATATAGTATATATATAAGAAAAAACAAAAAAGATGAAAGCAAAAGAATATACAACGGAAGCAAACTAAGTAGTAGTATTAACAAGATGCACGCTTACATACTTGAAGGAAAATAAACTTACAAACTAGTAGCTGGGTAATGAACTGCTCATCACCAGAGTAGTAGTACTAGTACACACTTATCTTACAAACACTCAAAAGAAAACTTGAAAGCAAATCTCACTCAAACTCAAACTCAAACTTAAAAAACTAAAAGAGAGAACAAGAGGATTTCTTAAGAGGATCTCACACTTCACTCTCCAAAAAGCCTCACACCACTTCATGAGCTTCTTCCGCTTTTATAGAGGTTTAGAGATACTATTCTAAGATGCCTTCATAACTTATAGGTCCCACGCAAGCAAGTTTGTCAAAACCTATAAGAGGTTAGGTTGTAGAGTAGTCTTTTGACAAAAGTTTCTTCATGTTTAAGTATCTAAAGATGGGAATCTAATGTAGCTTACTGTGTGTAGACATATCTGCTGTCATGTTTTCTGCAGTTGCTGCTTTTAGCTGTGAATAAAATTGGCATAAAAGTTAATTGCTTTTAGCTGTGCATAAAAGTTAATTGTTTTAAACCTGAATAACGTTTACACCTCAGTATATGGTTTTCTAGCTCACCAAAAAATTTACAACTTACACACTTGCAAATACACTTCACACCCTCTAAGTATTGGCCTACCACGTGTTACCTTCCTCAAGTGTTTGGAATTACCACCTCTCACTAGGCTTTACCACCGACCCCACTCCTCTTGAAACCGACCACGTCTCTCACCACACACTTCTCTCGGTATACAAGTATAATACAATGTGCAACTCATAATAAAGCTCAATTACAATAAAATGTTGTCTAATTGGATGAGAACTCAATGTAAGCTCAATCTCACAAATCACAATCCCACAACCCAATATATAATGTATGAAATCCTACAAGTTCAAATAGGGTGTGGGTGATAAAATGAGTGTAAATGAAACCTAACTCAATTAGCATACTGGTAATAATAATAATAATATGAAAATTAATAATAAATTGTTAGAGAAAAGAGTTAGAAAAACTTCTTTATAAACGCAATAGAGGATGAAGAAGATTAACGATGAATTCCTCAATTGAAAGAGCAAGCAACCTCTTTGTAAACTCTAACTTAAACACTTAAATAATCTTTTAAACACTTTTAAACTCTTGTTAAAAGCCCCTTGAAAATGGATGTTCTGATGAGAATAATAGGGGTTTATATAGGATGAAAAACCAAGGCACAAAACCCAAGAAAAACCAGTGAAAACGATAAAATAATAAAGATTAGAAATATAGCCATTGGAGTTGGTCGACTGATGGGATGCATTAGTCGACTGATGAGCTGACCGTTATATTTATTTTTCAGCTCATCAGTTGACTGACGATCTTTATCAGTCGACTGATGGACTATCAGTGACCAAAACAAAACAAAAACTATTTGATGATTGCAAGCATTTTCGTCAGTCGACTGATCAGTCGACTGATGTCATCAGTCGACTGACCAGTTGACTGATAACAGAATATCAGCCTGAATTGGTTTTTATAATGAGTTTCAAGGCTCTATAAAAAATAGCAAATAAATTCCAAAAAATATAAAACTTTACGAAAAGTTTACAATCATGAATATGAACATGTTGAAAAAAAAAAATTTCAAATTGCTCTTACCATTTGTGAAAACTCAGAAATATTCAAAAGTGTAAAAATACATGTTTTTCAAATATGCTGATTTTGACATTTTAGCTCAAATCAAGTTCTGAAAACCTGTGTAATATTTTTATGGACATAATAAAAGATGTAAACAAGGTTTGTATAGTCCAAAACATATTTGAATGTATTTTGCATAAAAACACCTATTTTCATGAAAATTCACAAATGTAATGTGTGTGTATATTTGAGCTTATAGAATTAACACACATAATATAATCATATACTAAGTATACCAGAAAAGAATCTTCTGAAGCTTGGACTAGGAATTATTAACTGGATATGCATAGCTTTAATATATCTTGTTTAGCTCGATTTCCTGTATATACTAAACAACACAAAACAAAACACTGAAAACACTATTAGTTGTAAATTGTTTGTTAAATCATTATCAAAACAAAAGGACCCAACAATCTTCACCTTTTTGATGATGATAAATAATTTACCAATATGCATAAAAAGTCAAGAAACCAATTGAAAATAAATACTATATACTCACAATTTTCTCCCCCTTTGGCAACATCAAAAATGGAGAAAAATAACATGACGAGAGCTAGAAGCTCCCCCTACATATAAGCGCAGGTGAGATATATAAAAAATAGGGATTCTCCCCCTATTTAAAAGTCTATAAGAATGGTTAGCCACAAAGCATGAATAGATATAGGTTGTAAGCAAGAGTGCAAAGAGAATATATATAAACACAACCATATCTACACATTTTACATTTCATCACAAGAGGCATAAGGAGTTGAACATGAGATATATAAGGAAAATTTAGAGTTTACAACACTCACATGATCAAACACCAACAGGGCTTACATAAACCAAAACAACTTAAACAACCAAAACAACTAAACATTTAAGTGCCATACAAACACAAATCAAACTTCATAACAAAAGTCACTACATCAAAATATTTTTCAAACCATAAAACAAGTATATAACAACAAACAAAAAATTACTATGGGAGAGTAAATGCAATAAAAAGAACTTAACATAACTTTCCCTATCAAAATGTCATAAAGAATATATGCAATAAAAATCATGGCAACCATGTGAGTAAGTATAAATATAAGATATGTTAAACACAACTCACATACAAAGATAGACCAAGCGAACACACATACATGTATCATGAAGATAAGATGTCACAAGAGTCTAAAACATAAACATAATCAATATGTATGAAAACTCATGAAAACCAAAAATTTGTTCATTGAAAGAAATCATGAGAATTCATGAATCCATGAGTGCTAATAAACGATACCAAAAGGAAATTCAAGTGAAAGTTCATGGAAAACATAAGATATTATTTTGATGAAGAAATGATCAAGAAAATATTTAAGTTCAAAAGATAAGAGCACTCAAATCATTTCTTATAAAACAATCTTTTGGCAAAAAGGTAAACATGCCAAAATAATATCAAACACTTTTGTGTTTAATCCATAAGGATCAAGGAAAATTATGCTTAGGATAACATAAATTATAATAAACATGTTTCAACCCATATGAAAATCTGGTAAACATGAATGCAAAGAATCAATACACGTTCGGGGGGGGGGGGGGGGTTGTACAAACATACACTTAAAAATACGATTGATCAAAGAATGAAATCTTCTATGTAAAATTTGATCAATCTATACAAGGAATACTTTATAAAGCACGATAAGATGATCCATAAGCTCAAACACATAAATATCATCAAGAAAGTGTTTATAAAGATCCTATAAATACAAACACATTGTTTAAACCAAACAAAATTAACAACAATGTATAATACCAAAAATAATGTTTTTAAAAAATTATCTTGATAAAAATTATATCAATTCATAAAAGATGAAAATATGAAAATCTATGAAAGAGAATCATGAAAAAAATTGAGTGATAACTTTTCAAATCAAATACCAAGTATAAAATTATTTTCACTTTTGTTTATAAAACTCAAATAGAAGTCATCTTTAAGAACATGGAAAAATTTTAAAAACATAAAAATTTGTTCTTAAAGAAAATTAAACATATTTTAGTACCCAATTACTCTTGGTACCTAAGAGTCTAGGGACATGACCCCTATCATTAAAGCTTAAAGCCCTAGGGTTATGATTCCTTTTGGGCACATTTTGTGCACGGGTCCGGTCATAGCAATAATTATGCAAATGACTCATTCGATTGCAATAAGTACAATGAAGAGGACGCATTTGTTTATGTTGATCATGTGAATGTGCACGTGGAACATTTGCAAACAAAGGTAAATTATTTGAAGCTTTTTGTAAATGCAAAACATTTTTAAACAATGGTCTATTTGGAACATTTTGCAACATAGAAGCTTTTGTAAATCATAACAAAATTTTACAAGATGTCCAAATCTACCATAAACATTGTAAGTAAACACATGTGGTATTTTAGAATCATTTGGTAAGAGAGAATTTCTTTTTAAATCAAAATAATATTTGGCCAAATGACCAAAACGACCATAAAATTTACACATATACACATGAGCATGTTTATGATTATTACTATGTGTGTGTACATGTGTATGAGATGAAGAAGTTTGATGGGATGCACAAATATGATTAGGATTATTAGGCTTTTATGCATTATAATAAAATTTAGCAATATGGCCTTTACGGCCGCAAATTGAATACTTGTAAATTTTGTTATACTTGTGTGCATAGTGAATATGTTTCTTGAAAATGTTTTTGTGGGACTTTACACACAAGTCCATAAGCTTGTTGTTATTAACAATGCAAGTTTTTAATGTTAAATTTAAAGAGGATATTCTACTTTTAACATGATTCAACTCATTATTATCCACACAACATTGTTGTTAGAAGTAGAACATGCATGATCAATTTTGAAGGAATTGAGCTCTTTTCTAATGTTCTCAACTTCTAATATAACATCACATTTAGCATGAAATAAACTAGCATTTTCTAATTTTAATTTTTCATTACATTCTTTAAGATTTATATTTTCATTTGCAATGAGATTAAACTTAGTGGCTAGTGTTTCATGAGAGGGTTTTAATTCGACATGCTTGTTTTTCATATTAATATAGCTACATTGCAATTTCTTATACTCATGCATCAACAATTCATAACCATGTGCGAGTTCATCAATAGTAAGATTATTTTTATTATCGGACTCGCATACCTCATTAGGGCTATCACCTAGTAGTCGTGCGTATGAAGAAGCTCCATGTGAACTTGAAGAGGGAACCACAAAAGATCGTCGGATCGCCTCCAAGTTCCCTTGATATGCTTTAAATAATTTTTAAATTGTATAAGCACTATCAAAATGAGCAAGTTCGTTAGAAATACATGGATCTAAAGTATTATGCATAAATTCTAACACTAACTTGTTCATAGTAAACATTTTCTTGTCATGTTTGCTCCACTTGGATTTCTCTGAAGTGGGCACAATATAAACATTGTCAATAACTTCCTATAAATCTATGTTTCTAGATTCAAAAAAAATTTTGAATCTACAACACCATTGTTCATAAGAGAAGTTACAATATCTAGGAGCAACATTTATATCGTGGCCTACACCGAACATAACCATAATATAGGAGCAAGTGAATTAACTAATATCAAAACAAGATTAGCAACAATATTAAAGCTTGGACCGTTAACTCAAGATGGTTAAACCTTAAATCAAGACCACCAAGCTCTGATACCAATTGAAAGTATCATAGAGGGGAGGGGATGAATATGGTTATTACTAATCTTATTAGATATTAATGCCAATTAAAAGTTATTAACAAATATACCCTAACAATCTTGATATTCGATTTGATATATGCAATGATATATAAACAAGAGTAAATAAACACAAGTGATAGTGCGTAAAAGACAAACGCAAACACAAGATATGATCACGGAGTTTGGTCCCCACGATCTACGTCTCCGCTCCTCACATCGAGGAGATCTCCACTATCATAACTGGGTTTTTTACGCTCACCCGAATAATGTTTACACCTCACAATACAGTTTTATAGCTCACCAAAAACTTTACAACTTACACACTTCCAAATACACTTCACACCCTCTAAGTGTTGGCCTACCCCGTGTTACCTTCCTCAAGTGTTCGGAATTACTACCTCTCACTAGGTTTTACTACCGACCCCACTCCTCTTGGAACCGACCCCGTCTCTCACCACATACTTCTCTCGGTGTACAAGTGTAATACAATGTGCAACTCACAATAAAGCTCAATTACAATAAAATATTTTCTAATTGGATGAGAACTCAACGTAAGCTCAAACTCACAAATTACAATCCCACAACCCAATATATGATGTATGAAATCCTACAAGCTCAAATAGGGTGTGTGTGTGCGTGCGATAAAATGAGTGTAAATAAAACCTAACTCAATTAGCAAACCAGCAATAATAATAATATAAAAATGAATAATAAATTGCTAGAGAAAAGTGTTAGAAAAACTTCTCTATAAACATAATAGAGGATGAAGAAAATTAAGGATGAATTTCTCAATTGAAAGAGCAAGCCACCTCTTTGTAAACTCAAACTTAAACACTTAAACAATCTTTTAAACACTTTTAAACTCTTGTTAAAACCCCCTTGAAAATGGATGTTCTGATGAGAACAATAGGGGTTTATATAGGACGAAAAACCAAGGCACAAAACTCAAGCAAAACCAGCAAAAACGATAAAATAACAAAGGCTAGAAATATAGCCGTTGGAGTTGGTCAGTTGACTGACGGGATGCATCAGTCGACTGATGAGTTGACCGTTGTATTTATTTTTCAGCTCATCAGTCGACTGGCGATCTTTACCAGTCGACTGATGGATCATCAGTCGACTGATCAGTCGACCAAAACAAAATAGAAACTATTTGATGATTGCAGGCACTTTCGTCAGTCGACTGATGTCATCAGTCGATTGACCAGTCGACTGATAATAGAATATCATCCTGAATCGATTTTTGAAATAAGTTTCAAGGCTCTATAAAAATTAGCAAATAAATTCTAAAAAATATAAAACTTTATAAAAAATTTTATAACCATGAATATGAACATGTTGGAAAAAGAATTTTTCAAATTGCTCTTACCATTTGTGAAAACTCAGAAATATTCAAAAGTGCAAAAATACATATTTTTCAAATATGTTGATTTTGACATTTTAGCTTAAATCAAGTTCTGAAAACTTGTGTAATGTTTTATGGACATAATAAAAGATGTAAACAAGGTTTGTATAGTCCAAAACATATTTGAATGTATTTTGCATAAAAAACACATATTTTCATGAAAATTCACTATGTAATGTGTGTGTGTGTGTATTTGAGCTTATAGAATTAACACACATAATATAATCCTATACTAAGTATACCAGAAAAGAATATTCTAAATCTTGGACTAGGATTGATTAACTTGATATGCATAACTTCAATATATCTTGTTTAGCTCGATTTCCTGTATATACTAAATAACACAACACAAAACACTCAAAACAATATTAGTTATAAATTGTTTGTTAAATCATTATCAAAATAAGAGGACTCATCACTTGGAAGCTGGATCCAAAAGGTCGCGGACTCGCGGGTGAGAGAGGGCAAAAGACTCGGAGGGGTATTAAAAAAAATTTATTTTCTTGCCCTAGGCAGCTGCCCAGGGCAAACCCTGCACAGCTACGCCTCTGGCTGCAAGACACTTATCTACGAGGTTGAATGATCATCCAATATCAAGAGCAAGTATTTGAAAACAATGTTGCAATCTCTTTGAGTTATGCTTTTAAATTGTTTTTGTATATCTTTCAATTTTCAACAATTCAAGGTCCTCTCTTTATCTTCATGGATCTTTGTAAGAAGAAGGTTATACATCACTATTAGTAGAAATTCTATATTATATCCTTCAACATTGGGACACAATTCATGTCCTTGTTTTTTGTAATTACATGATACTTTGATACTTTTGGTTTTTAATGAACAAAGATTATCCCTTGTTTTTTCATAAAAAAAGGATTATGATAATAGGAACTTTCATATTTTAATATTCATAAATCAATTTATAGAATCTTGATTTAAAAAATAAAAAAAGCAAAGTCTATAATTGAAACTATGAGACACAATTCTATATTAAGGTAATCAAACTTCACTCTAATCCATATCTTAAGTTTTGAAACAGAAAAGCTTTATTAAAACATAGCGGCTGATCCAAGATCTTGTTCTCGTATAACTCATCGAACTAATTATGTGGTGTCCTATACATAGTAAATAGAAGCAAAAGTAGGTAATTCAGTACCCGTGACACCATTCGGCACTATTGTGGATCCAGGGCTACTAATTAAAAAACACTAGATATTTGCCTTGGATAATATATCGAAAGAACGTGGGACCTAGTTTACAATCCAAGTGATGGTGATGAATCATACTCCCTTTAAAAATACGAGATCGAAAAAAAAATTATGGTCAATATTACCTTTAACTATTTGAATATTTTATTTAAATTTTAATTTATTATAATCATAATTATATTCTATCCTAATCCTACATGAACTACTTACATGTCAATAATTTAAAAAATAATAAGCTATAATATATGAAAATTGCAAAAAAACCTAAAAAGTTTCAAAAATTACGTAAAACACCCATAAAAGTATAAAATTACACAAATCATTCAGACGTTTCAAAACTTAAAACAACAAACATGAAACTTTTAATATTTTAAAAACTATAAAAACACCCTCAAAAGTTCAAATAATAACAAAGCACTATAAAATTCTAAAATTTTAAAACTTGCGAACAACAAAGAAGAATTCAAAGAATTCCTATCATACACTAAAAAACTAAATTTTGTAAAAAATGACCTCAAAGTTATAAATATTCTGAAAAACTCCTTCAAAAATTAAAAAACACAAAAAAACCCTAAAATTTAATAACTTATAACCAATACATATCAAAATTTAAAATTATACGAGTTTGGAAAAATCTTTCCATTGTTAATATTATCCTTGACTATTTGAATATTTTATTTAAATATAATTTATTATAATTATAATTATATCCTATCCTAATCCTATGTGAACTACTTACAGGTCAATAATTTAAAAAACAATAAGCTATAAGTATATGGAGATTGTAAAAAAACCCTAAAAAGTTTTAAAAATTGCACAAAATACCCTTAAAAGTATAAAATTACGCAAAACATCCAAATGTTTTAAAACATAAAACAAGAAACATGAAACCCTTAATATTTTAAAAATATAAAAACACCATCAAAAGTTCAAATAATAAAAAATTACTATAAAATTCTAAAATTTTAAAACTTGCGAACAACAAAGCTGAATTGAAGGAATTACTATCAGACACTAAAAAAACTAAAATTTATAAAAAAAAATAACCTCAAAGTTATAAAAATTCTGAAAAACTCCTTTGAAAATTAAAAAACACACAAAACTCTAAAATTTAATAATGTATAACCAATACATATCAAACCTCAAAATTATCATAAAACCGCTAAAAATTTAAATTTTACAACAAACAATCTAAAGTTTCAATAATTGTAAAAACCCTTAAAATCCAGAGTTACAAGAAATATTCTAACATTAAAAAACTTACTACCAATACATGAAACATAAAAATTACAAACACTCAACTTAAAGTTTAAAATTGTTAAAAAAACACTCTCAAAGTTTCAAAATTTGCAAAATACACCCTTAAAATTCAAAATCATGAAAAAAACGACTAAAATTTCAAATCATGCATAGAAAAAAAAAGAGTAGTTATTTGATATTCTTTCATTAAGATATGTAAATTTAACTTTTATTTTAAGGTGTTACTATCCTTTTTTGGCATCTAAAAGTAGTCTAATTTTATCAAAAAAATTAAAGGTAGAGAAGGATTGATAACGTCTCAATAAAAAATAAAATAGAAGGAATGAAAGACAATATTTTCTAAATATTTTATAGAATAGTTTTTTTGGAGTAAATTAGGAATTTTTGGAAGGGATTTTCATAAACATTTTTAGTACTTTTATATGTTTATGTGGATATTTTTATTATATAAAAGTATACTAGATTTAGTATTAATCTTTATTTTATAATTTTTTTAAAGTCTATCAAAGATAAGGAACAAACTTCATATTATCTTTTATATCATTTTAGCCCACTTTTAACTAATCATCTTGTCTTATGAACTTTAATTATTCATTTTCCTCTTAGAACGCTATTTTTGAAGTGTTTTCCACTTTCACAATGCTATATTTTCTTAGGTCAAGCTTGGTTTGATGTTGGTCTCAATGACATGATAATTCAAATTGATTTCGGATTATATTTATTTCCTGTAAATTCAATTATTAATATAAAAATTTTAATTGGTTGTAGTTCATTTAAATGAATATTAAAGAAAATAAATAATCACAATGCTAAAGTTTAGAGATATAAGTAAGCAAAAACCATCAAAGTAGAACCGATGAACAAGTTTTAGTAATGAAATAAACTAAATATACTTAACCATGATATTTGACCACGTGCATTGCACGTGCATAAAACCTAGTTAGACTAAAAGTGGGACATTATAGATCTTCTAAAACATTATTATCACTTAAAAACAAATTCCTACTATTTTCTACAAAGCCCTCGGATCTTTTTGTAAGAATATTAAAATTGCTAAATAATGGCATAGCCTTTTTCATTGATATTAGGAGATATTTATAGGATTACAAGAAAATTAATTAGTTACATAAAATCTAGAAATATCTAATTAGTTACATAATTGTTAGAACTAAAAGGGGTAAGTGAGCTATCGAGATATTAACATAATATCATACAAAAGGAAAGAATCACAGGGCAGTGTTGACTGACACCACATGACGTGTCGACTGAGGCCGCCTTTCGTGTCGACTCAAAGGGTGTCGACTCAAAGGGTGTTAACTCGTTTTGTCTCGTCTCTTTTGGTATCGTCAGAGCGTGTCAACTAACTCCGTAGGATGTGTCGACTAAGACCATCTTTCGTGTCGACACAAGGGGTGTCGTCTCATCTGGACTCATCTCGTCTCGTGTCGTCTGGTCTGGTCTCGTCTTGTCTCGTCTGGTCTGGTTGCAATTCCTTAATATGCCCCCCGCAAGTTGGAGCTCCTTGAGGAGAGACCAATCTTGATCAGCAAGTTATGAAAACGCGTGCGGTGTAGTAGTTTGGTGAGTGCATCAGCTAGTTGGTCCGTGGAAAAGACATGAGTGACTCTTAAGATGCCTTCTTGGACTTGTTGTCGAATGAAGTGAAAGTCGAGAGCAACATGTTTCATTCGAGAATGGAAGACTGTATTGTAGCAGAGATTTGTTGCACCCATTATATCACAGTAGATTATCGGGTGTTGTGATGATGTGAGCCCAAGTTTGTCGAGAAGTGATGTGACTCATCTCAACTCGGCAGCCGTCGAAGCGACCGACCGGTACTCGGCTTCCGTTGAGGAGCAAGCCACTGTTTGTTATTTTTTCAAACTCTAGGATATCGGGTTTCAACCAAGATATATAATGTAGGAACTGGTGTAGGCATCAAAAAATGCTAAGAGGTATCCAAACATAGAGAAAATCACTCAAATCGACAGATATGAATTGTCTCGCCAGCGAGACAGTCTTTACTGTCTCGCCAGCG
The DNA here is from genome assembly GCF_001876935.1 of Asparagus officinalis. Taxonomy (NCBI): domain Eukaryota; kingdom Viridiplantae; phylum Streptophyta; class Magnoliopsida; order Asparagales; family Asparagaceae; genus Asparagus; species Asparagus officinalis. The sequence continues at coordinate 19,519,791 of NC_033801.1, forward strand.
AGACAGACTTTACTGTCTCGCAGCGAGACAGTATTTCCTGTCTCGCAGCGAGACAGTATTTGCTGTCTCGCCAGTGAGACAGTGTTTGCTGTCTCGCCAGCGAGACAGACTTTACTGTCTCGCCAGCGAGACAGCTTTTTGTCTCGCTAGCGAGACAGTGTTGAAATGGTCAAAACTACCTTGATAACTGCCCTACACGTGTCCATCAACTGCCAAGGGACGTGGGAAACATCGTGGGCGAAAATCACGTGAATAACTGCCAAAATAACGGAGTTTGAAACGTGGGAAGGTAGTTAAAACGAAAACTGCCTGCGGTTATTGTTTGCGAGACAGTATTTACTGTCTCGCAGGCCGAGACAGCAAACACTGTCTCGCCCAGCGAGACAGTAAACACTGTCTCGCCAGTCTAATTTCGTCGTTTGTTGAGTTTTTTCAGTTATGAACTCCAGAGGCTATAAATACCCCCCTAAGGTCATTTCTGACGAGGATCGAGCATATTTTCGAGCAATCCAGAGCAGAGAGGGCAGATTTGAGTTTTCGTGCAACTCCTTGAAATTAAGCTTTGACTTAATTTTAAGAAGAACGACTATCTTACTTCGATAAGATATCGTTTCAATTTCTCACTTCGATAAACGAAGTCAGAATCAGTAAACCCCCTCTTCACGATCTGTGATTCGGGTCCACGAACCAAAGCGTTCCCGGCACAGGCAAAAACAGGATTCGATAAACGACTTCTGTGTTATTTTCTCAAAAGTTGTAATTTTCTCTTTGTTGTGTAAAAGAGGTCTTATAAAAAGACTATTTCTTTGAATTTGTTGTAATCGAACAAAGATATAATTAATTCCTCAACAAAACTAACTTTTGCTGAAAACAAACTGGCGACCACAGTGGGAGCCAGCGGCCTCGCTGCCGAGGCCGTGGTGTCGCAACCGATCAAGATCGTGGTTAATGAAGAGATCGAATATGAATTCGATCAAGCAAAGTTTGAGGAATATTTATCATCCTCATCTGCGAAATCTTCCTCGTCTCGCAAATATAGGAAGATTTCGAAAACTTTCAAGTCTGCAATTCCAACGGAGACCGCAGGCGAAGATTCCTGCCCGACTGCTGCTAAGGAATCTCCTTGCGACATCCCTGCTCAAAACGACTCTACACCCGTTACGGAGTCGTTGATCAATAGCTCACCGGTGCTGACGAAGAGAGCTCGTCAGAGACAGCGCCAGCGCCGTGCTCGTCAATTGGCTAAGTCAGGACGTGGGAAAAACGGTTTTGGAACCGTTCGACTCATGTTTGAGTGAGTCAAACGCCCAATCTGGCGTTCAGAACCTCAACTTCGTGTTCTTTGAATTGAGACGCGAAGTTGGGTGTTAGCTGAACACCATTGAATGCGAGGGTCGCTCACGTTTGGTTTGTGGCTTGACGACGCGAGGGTCGTCGTTGGTCGAACACCATTGAACGCGAGGGTCGCTCACGTTTGGCTTGTGTATTGACGACGCGAGGGTCGCTGTTGGTTGAACACCATTGAACGCGAGGGTCGCTCACGTTTGGCTTGTGCATTGACGATGCGAGGGTCGCTGGCTATGATATTAGCCATGCTGTTGTCACAGCCATCAAGATCAATCATCTCAGAAGTGAGGTCGCGTTTGTGGCGATTGTGGAGTTGCGGATGCAGTGATTGGGAAGTCGTCTGATTGTGACCTCCGTTGTCGGAGCTTGTTTGAATAAGCTATCTATTGTGATTTTTAGACAGCCTACAGAACCCCCTCCAAAGTTTTCGAAAGTTCGCGGTTGACTGGGACGAATTTTCGGAATACTTTGGATCCCAGAATTTGGTGGATTGATTGCTCTTCTCGCCTGATCGAGTCAGATGATTTCGCCGTTGTTGACTGTACTCTATCTGTACTCCTCCAACAGACTCCCCAGTGGAGTCGTTTGTTTCTTCCTGGCTTTGATCGCTTTGGTAACCAAGAAATTGCTGTTCATGGTGGTCTCAACACAGAGATGCCTTCTGCATTTGAGAATTGGAACGCGTGGGTGAGCCCAGCGTTGGGAAATTTGAACGCGCAGGTGAGCATCGCGTTTGGAAGCTGAATCAACTCGAACGCGAGGGTCGAGTTTGGGCGGGCTGATGGCCTCGAATCCCGTCCGTTAGGATTTGACAGCTCATAGCTGTCTATAAATAGACCGCTAGGGGTCAAATCAAGAGTCATTTGACTCTTCTTGAAAATTTTAACGAAAAATTTTCGTTCTCATCTCCGGCGAAACGCTGTTCATCTCCTCCGACGAGATCTTATGGCACCCAAGAAGCCCGTCGCTCCCAAGTCCGATGCCGCTGCGGCTCGGGGATCTGCATCATCAGCGCCGGCCAGCGGCGCCGCTGCTCAGGCGAATGTGACGCCCCAGCTTCCTTTGATCGGTGGTGAGTACGACCTTCGTGGTCATTAAACTTGCTCCGGCAAGTTCTGATCTTGAAATTAACGAGGAAACTCGTTCCCATAACGCGGGGCTGGACTCCGTCGTTTAATCTTCTTGACGAGGGGTTTAACCTCCGCGTCTTAGATTTTTGACGCGAGGGTCGACCCACGCGTCTGAACTTTTCTGACGCGAGGCTCGACCTTCGCGTCTGAGATTGTCTGACGCGGGGTTCGACCTTCGCGTCTGAGATTGTCTGACGCGGGGTTCGACCTTCGCGTCTGAGATTGTCTGACGCGGGGTTCGACCTTCGCGTCTGAGATTGTCTGACGCGGGGTTCGACCTTCGCGTCTGTGATTGTTTGACGCGGGGTTCGACCTTCGCGTCTGAACTTGTTTGACGCGGGGTTCGACCTTCGCGTCTGAACTTGTTTGACGCGGGGTTCGACCTTCGCGTCTGGGCTTGTTTGACGCGGGGTTCGACCTTCGCGTCTGAACTTGTTTGGCGCGGGGTTCGACCTTCGCGTCTGAACTTTGATTTTGAGTTGTCTAACTCTTTTCTTCTTTTTGCAGTGCGCCATACCAGCGAGCCTCTTCTTTTTCGCCACCACTTTGGACATGAAGGTGGTGCAGACATGAACATAACTTTCAGCTCGCGTTTAGAACTCCCGGTTTTCCGGATGAGGGAGAAGAGTCGCATGGAACTGATCACCCAAGCTTCTTCCGACACTCTTAGGATATTGGTTTCGGACGCTCGACTTGAAAGCCCAAGCCGTAAGCCCATAACCAAACCTGGATATCTCTTCGGGGACTTTGTTGACTTCAACGCAAGCACTGCTTATGATGGGGGCTATAAGTGGCTGCGGAGAGTTGAGGAACGCAACCTTTTCTTGCCCAACATGGAGAGGATGTTCCCCCTATCTTATTTCCAATGCGCTTCCGTCCCGAGGCGTATGGATTGGCCCCTGGTTAAGGATCAAGATGGGGTTGCTCTAGGAGCTCTGACTTTCTATGGGGTTCGCCCCGTTGGTTATAATCGGCAGGTGACAGCTTTACGGCCGAGTTTATTTGCTAAGGAGTATCCCCTTGGCGAAGCACCCAGTCCGGCAAAGACCTTCGTTAAGAGATTCCTGGAAAAGAAAGGAGAGTTTCCCGCGCAAGGATTTAGAACTCCTGGTTGGGTTCATTCTCCGGCGGCGGGATGGTGGGCCCAGATGACCAAGTTTGTTCTGAAAGAATTGGAAACTCCTCTTGCCCAAGCTGGATTGCTAGTTCCTGTGCGGGCTACTGAGTTTGGGATTATCCAGAGCCACTTTCATTTCTTCTCCATACTGGAGAAGTATAATCCTGATAGTTGCACTTTCTTTACCCCTGTGGGGGAGCTAGGCTTCGCCCTTCACGAGATGCACGAAGTCTCGGGTCTTATTCTCGGGGATTTGCCGTATGAAGAGTTCGTTCCGGGCTCTGCTGAACTCCAGATTTTGAAGAAGACCAGTCCGGAAATTTATGCCACTCTCTGGGAAGTCATGTGTCACTTC
>NC_033801.1:19524739-19529656 GCF_001876935.1 Asparagus officinalis
CCTGCCGATCTTTGATCCAACAAAAAAAACTATGCCAGAAGAATAGGATATAAAAATTGACCGGTACAAAAGCCATCTCCATCAATCAATCTACGCTCATTGAGGAGACGGTGACATAGAAAAAAGGGGGGGCGAACGAAAGAGATGTGTGGCTGAGGGGAGGAGAGAAAGAACGCATGCATTGAAAATCCTTCTGTCGGAGGTTCGAGAATCTATGATAGGAAGGACATCTAAGGCTAAGGAAGAAGTCAAGGAAGTCCATTACTGAGAAGTGGTGATCTCATCTCGTCTTGCTTGCTGGGAGAGAGGAAGCTTCCGGACCACCTTTTCCAGCCAGATAGCGAGCGATCACTCAGCAATGATACCGCCGGCCGGGAATAAGTACCTATCCCTTACGGGAATCGAACCCGTGTCTTCGACATGAAAAGACGATGTCCTAACCACTGGACGAAAGGGACCAAAAAGCAATTCTTCATATACCTCAGCGCCGAGAATAGAAGTGGTTTGTTTTGTTTCTATACGAAATTCGACGATTTAGTTTGTGTTCATGTTGGCGATTTCTGATGTGAATTCGGCGGGTCGTCCCCCTTCCTACGGGTTCCCCACCGACCCAGTGACACATCAACCACGCCCCTTCCTTTTCTCCGATCATAAAGCCCCTGATCCCTTTCTTTGTCTTTCATACCCCCGTCCCGTTCTTTCTAATTCAAAAAAGAAAGGGGGGCGGTAAGGTGCCTATGGTTTGACAGGCTCGCAACAACCAAAGGGCACTTGCTGCTCGCAGGCCTAGTTTCTATTATGATTTCGATGTCTATTCAAGCTCCTTTGACTCCAGCCCCAGAAGCTATTCTTTCACCAGCACCTGCACTTACGATACTACTATTTCTTTATTTATTGAAAAAATTTCTCATTGCCATTCTTCTTCCTACTTCGAGGGGATCCGTAAAGAAAAGAAACGGAAAAAAAATGAGCTAAAGCCAAGCGAACAAGGTAATGTCAATTAAACAACTCGAGTTAAAAAGCCAATAACCAAGATAAAAGAAGCTCGGCGAGCGAGTAGGTTTGGTAAAGGACAGTAAGGCTTCATAAGGTAAGAAGGTCAGTTTTCTTTTTCGAGGGCTTAACACAGCGCCTTTTACAGAGCGACACTCCCCTTTCAAACACAGAGATTTTGGCCATGTCTCACGAAAGAGGTTGACCCCTGCCCTCTTCATTACATGTGGCCTATGAAACCACGCTTTGGCCTCTTGCTTTGAAAAAGGTATAGTTCGGGGCGCAGGTTCAGGCAAGCGCCCTTACTAGTAAAGGCGTTTTCTTCGCACCTTCCCCTCCCTTTGTTTTGGATAGTGGGCAGGCATGCTTTTTTCTCAATTGATAATGCAATCGAGGAGCCTAACTCGCATTAACGTAGTCATCTCCTGTCCTGCCTATTACTATGAGTTGGCTTTCGTAGAGTGATTTTATAAACCCTAAGGACCTTGCTTACTAATACTCTTTCAAGGTCGAGGGGGTTTACCTACTCGACCGATAGGGAGATGGTCCTGAAGTTGCCTCACATGGGCGGAAATAGCGCCTCTAGACCAAGTATAACACAAGATATGAGGCTTTTTTTTCCACATGAGTTGGCAGACGCTTATTTTGCTTGAAAGCCTGAAGCTGATTCAATCTCGTAGCAGCTGTTGATTTAGATTGTCTTGTAGCTGATGAAGCTTGAAGAAAGCCCAGAGCTGTGGAGTGGTGTGTGGGACTCGTGTAGTAGTAGCTAGACTCCACGTGCCAGCTTCGCCCCTCCCCTTAGTGTAAACCAATATCCCGTGGTAGACTGACGCTCATCTAGGTCTCCTGCCCAGCCCTATCAATGTAAAGATCGGTGTATCCGCAATAAGGAGAATGCCTGTCCTGTGCTACCTTGGTAGCACAAACAAAGATCCTGTGTACCAGCGATGTACGAATCATAGTCAATCACTTGACTTACTTTCTTAGTGCCAACCTGTCTCACACGAAAATCTTTTAACCGACGCCTACTTACTGAATAGGCTATGTCTGGTCTGAAAACATAGAATACATCAGGCTGCCTACAGCACCTCGGGAATGTGTGTCATCCTCAACGGATCTTCCCTATTTAGGCGCTGTTAAGCCCTTAGACAATTTCTCATTCTTCAATTCAATAAGTATTCGTTTTTTCTATATAAAGACGGATTTTTTTGTCCAATCGACAAACCTAGTTCTCTGATCTTGCTATGACCATGAGGCTGCTTCATCTTTCCCCTCCTCTTCCGGGAGATCTGGATAAATTGCTTCTGGGATCTCATCTCTGTAGCGTTGTCACCGCGAGACTCCCGCTTCTTCCAAAAACCAACACCACCGGTACGCGCCGAGGAAGAAACGCTTCAACTCATTGAATTCCGACTCTCCCCGTCCCTACAAGCTTTGTTGTTCCTGACGTCAGTTGCTTTTGATTTAGTTGCTCATTCCGTAATGATATTGAGTCGAGGAAAGGTTGTTTGGAAGTCTTCTCTCTGCGGTGCGTAAGGCCAGCCAATAAACGCTTAGTAGAGCCAGATGAAGAAGAGGCTTGCTTCACTGGGGTGGGAATAAGATATAGAGGATAAAGGTTCTGTTCCGGTCGGATCGCATCAAACATCATACAGCTTTAATGCTTGCTTGGCCGGGATGTCTCCTACACCACAAGTTGTAAAGAATATCCCTACTTGTTGCTCAACGAGGGGGTTGCTTCAGGCTATTTCCTTCATGTAGTAAGGCGACTTACTGAATGAGGCTCCCGCTATGATAAAGACTAGGAGAACTATAGGTCACAACCTATTGAAGCATCTAAACGTTCGTTCTAAGCTAACAAATCAGGCTTGTAGAACCTTTGAGAGTGATCGCATGACGAAAAATTCATTTCTCTTTGCCTGATCTAAGCTAGCTTGTTCGTTCCATGTCTCATGTAGTCCGTTTTGCCAGCGCCAGTTTGTTTCTTTAATCACATGAGCAAATGATAGTTAGACATAGGTACACACCATAGCCGTCATACTCGCAGCGTCGTGGTTGCAGAGTGAAATGAGGTGGCATCCGGGGGATGAGGAGCAATGGAGTCATCCCATAAACCAGTCGGACTCTCCCTCTATCTTGATGACTAGCCGGTTGCCTCTAAGTTCGCGGGATACTCGGCGTGCACCTATGACCAGGTAGATTCGCTGGCCAAGCCTTGAGAAAGGATAGTACATCTTCCATACATGAATAGAGACTGATGCTCCATCTTGCTTCTTTCTTGGTTCGCTACTTACTATACTACATAAAGGGGGCTTGCGGACTGTGATGTACGACCATCAGTTCAGTACGACCTGAAAGAAGGTCAGACTTTCACGATTACCACAGAAAGACAGGCACTTTTCATCAAATAGGGGTCTGACTTGCTATTACTTGACCTATGGGGACCGTCGCGTGATGCTTATCAGCCTAAGCGCCGAAAGAGGAGTGACGGCACAGTCAAACTCGGAGTTTCTAAGGTTCTTTGATGGTCAAAAAGCAAAAAAAGAACGTGACGGGATGAGAACGTAGTCTGTAAGGAAGTGGCATATGGCTGGTGGTAAGATCCCCATGCTTAGAGAAAGAGAGCTCGACACTGCCTGCGGATTATAGTACCTCTGTTCCTGAACGAACCTACGAACTACCGAAAGATCTTTCCTGCCTATCAGCTACAACATGGGATGGATGATGATAGAAGACCCTCGTAAGCTTGCCAGGCCAGAAACATTATACTCTTCTCCTTTGGCTTCTGGTCAACCCCTATTCCGCTCGAGCGCATCCGACTGCTATCAACCTACTCTGATTGCTTACTCTGGAAGTCTTGCAGGCAGGCCCTGAACGGGTCTAAAATAGAAGGTAAGTCTTACCCTTTTTGTGATGAGATTCCGTTTTGGAGGTAGAGATTGTTTTCCGCTACGACTTCCCCGTTCTGCTAGCTGGTTTCGGCTTTGACTTGACATACGCCTATGACTTCTTTGAAAAGTTGAGAACTTTGCTATATGCTTATCAGCGCGGGAGAAGATAGTGCTTTCTAATATATTTTTAGAAAAAAAAGATGCGGGAATAGAGCTTGTTGGAAAGCTCGTCGGCTCTCCCCATTACTTATCCTTTTGCTCGTCTTGATCATTGCTGTATGTAAGGGCGTAGCATCACCACGCCATCATTGCTAAGCACGACTAATTCTTACACGAGCTCGCCTCTGCTTAGCCTTTGACTCGCTACCCTTTTGCCGACGAGCTCGAAGCCGGAGTGCTAATCCCGCCTCTAAAGTAGCGCCGGCAAAGCTACTTCTTTTTAACTCCAGGTTACCCTAGGTGTCTGCTTACAAGGCGTTTTGAGCTCGATCGTTTGTCGAGTTTGAGGAGGGACCTAGCTCCTTTTCTATTAGTTCCTACATTACTTGCCTACACCAGTGCATTCAGAAATCTGCTATCACTCCTTGCTCATTTTAAATCACTTGAATCTTCCTTTGTTATTCTTATTCTTCTTAAGCATCAGAATCATAAGACCATTCAGGAAGGAAGGAGGGCGGGGCTTGGTAGGGAGAAAGCTGTCCAAGAAGTTTCACGAGTCTGAGTAGACCACAGAATAAGAAATTTTCATATTAGGGCTCGAAGTGCACTTTTTTCATGAAAAAACAGGGAAAAATGAAAACTTGACTATTTCGCATGCCCGTCTCATAAGCGAAATCCTGTTTTAGCCCAAAAACACGGGTTTTGTAAGAAATGTTCACGCGAGACCCCGCTCATAGGGAAAAGACTCTTTATGCCAAAAAGACGGGCTTTGCTACATTCGATCATTTGAGGCGGTCGGAGGCTCCTACAAAGAACCTAAGCTCCGTGGGCTACATTTTATACAAGACTATGCCCTCTCGGATCCCTACAC
>NC_033801.1:19531455-19555684 GCF_001876935.1 Asparagus officinalis
CACAAAGAAGAGAGATTTGAGTGTGTGCTTTGGCCATCGTAGAAACATAGATAGGGTCACGACGACGGAACGAACGAACGAAATCTTTACGACAGCTTTTTCGTACACGTTCACTTGCATCACATACACAAGTGCTCTCTGAACCGTGCAATAAGGTCACCCATAAACGGGCTCTCCCACTGGAGTTACCTTAGCCCCGGGCCATGCTAATTCATGATATTGGAAAATGGCAGCGTAACGACTTATTATAATCGTCGTGACAAGCAGAGCGCCTTTTGAATATGAGTGGGGCTCCTAGTGTGGCGCGTTCGTGGAGCCAAACCGAAGGAAGAGCAAAAGGAAGGTTGGGTGCTTGTGGGGCGAGGCCATCCGGCTCGAATAGGAGGGGCTTAGCTCTGGATCCCGCCTGCTTGCAGAAATGAATGGATCAGAAGGGGGGGCTGGGTTCTATTTCCGGGCCGGGCGCGGAGGTGAAGGCCAGAAGAAGAAGAGAAGTGCGCCTTCCCGGTAAGGAAGAGGATAAAAAGGTGCTGTCATCTATCTCGACCAGTTTCCCGAGGCATTGGAATAAAGACCGGCTCAGAGAATCACTGGCGTGGTTTCTCCCTCCCCATCGTTTCGCCAACAAACAAAGAAGTCATCCTTGATTGACGATTGACCATTCCTTCCCTACCGAGCCGTCTCTCTTCGCCATTGCAGTACTTACCTCTGCCTTCCATTTTTTATAACATACCAAGGCGCCAATCACTAAGAAAAAAGAAAGTGAAAGAAAAAAAAAGAGACTTCGTCTGCGATTTTCTCGCCCCAAGGGAGTTTACTCGACCCATTCTCCAGTCTCCCGCACTGCTCAAGTGTGCGACTCCGTATGAGGACCTCCTTCCCTTTTTGCTCTGCCCACTCTCCGTTCACACGGTTATCAAAGCGTGAAGAATGGGTGGGCAGCAGGTACCACGAGCCCTCTGTCCCACACATCTATCAAGAAGCAAGTGTAGTTCACCGGTTCCACCGAATGCTCCTATCTCTCGGCAAAGATCGTGTGAGTGTGCAGTTATGCTTCGGATGCTTCGCCATGGAATAGATCGAGCCAGTTCCCGTTCTTTTCCGGTGCACTCGCTTTGTATCTCCGACACACAAGGAAGGACGCGGTGGGAAGGAAGCAGCCCTAGCCTCTGTCCGGCCGATCATTCCGCTGGCATCTCGCATTCACGCCCCCGTTTGACTGCCGCTCGGGGATGTAGTTGTAGATACGTGAGTCTTAGTGGGTCGTTGGCTCTTCCACCTGTTATCTCCTTATACGACATGCTGTTGTCGTCGCCATATTCAATATGTCACTTAGTCATATCTGCCTTGCTGGCGGTCAGCACCTCCGAAAGAAACGGAGACTTCATTCAGTGACTCCGCATCGCCCTCTGAACGATCAGATAAGGTAAAGCTTGAAGATAAGTTTTGTACTCTATAATTTCTCAGTCCCTCTAGTCGGGTGGCGCCGCGGCCGGTCTTTCGGCCGGATCCCCCTGAAAACCGTACGTGCGGGTCTCCCGCATGCGGCTCACGCCATTCTAGGTGGCCCAGCCCAGCATTCATTCGAAAATCCTTTTTGAAATTGAGACTGCTCGACCTCGGAAGCTAATTCGCGTGTAGGCAGCGCTGTTGTCTACCGTTGACTCTATCTATTCATTGATCCATTGGCTCGCTCCCTCCCTCTTTTTCAAAGAATGAATGAGCCGCTCGGAAAAAAAAGCCTTCCATTTCCGTCAAATGACCCGGCCTCCCCTGGCTCTTCCACCGTCCGGGCTCCCTTTCCTCCCTATGCTCCCCGGCGCAGGCCTACCACGCTTCGCGCCTGCGGCGTTTTCGCCAGACGGTCTTTGCCAGTAGTGCCATCCTCCCCAGGCTGTCTGTATGGGTGGGTTGTCCCTTGCTGCTACGTTCTTTTAGGCGCTATGGATTACAGGAAATTAAGTAGTTGACTTGGACAGCAGGCGGGTTACACGTTCCACTGTGCCGAGATGTGAGGTGCAGGTGGTGATGATCACCCGGGGTATGCGCTAGCGCCCTTGACGGGCACTCCAGGACCCGCCAACGCTCGTGAAAACCCAGGGCTTAACAGCGCCTCCCATTCATCCGACGATGTGTGGATAACGAGGCCACCTTCACAACCTTCTCCCTTCTATCCCTATCAAAAGGTGGGGCGGTTCGCTTGAGTTGCTCAACCGCCCCTTTGCCCGATGCTCATGACGCGCTACGTACGGAATCCCCACCCTGCCGGGGACCGAGCAGGGCATAGCTAGCGCATAGGAGCCTACTCAGCGTCAGCGGCTTCGTGCCGCACTGGAGTGATCCAATATGTGGTTCCGCACGTTCCACCACTTCTCGTTCATTTCCAATACTGATCGTGAAACACCATGAGCAGCAGGATGTTGAGGTCCGGAATTCGAAGTGAAATTCTTGATTTGCCCGTTCCTAGTCGTCATGGGAAAGACAGGTGCTTGCGAAATAAGAAAGAGATTATTCCCCTAGAGCTTGTCCAGTACCACCAGTACTCAAATGCATCTCCTTCGCCCGCGCGCGTCTACCTGGCTTGGCTTGCCGCCTTGCGTGCAAGCGAAGCGCTATTGGCGGCAATTAATAGCTCACTGAGCGATGATTGATGCAGTCAGTCAGTGCCCTCGATTGTTCCAGATAGAAGGATCGCCCGGAACCATGACATCCAGCAGCTGCAGCATCTCCTTGCGTGCAAGAGACTTCTATGCCGGCCGTTATTCCGGCTCTGTGTTGAAAAAAAGCGGCAGCTAAAGCAGAAAGCATTTTTTTTTTGCCAACCAACCACTTGGTACCAAGCAACCGGTTAGCTGTAGCGCTTTCAAAGTAGAAGAGTGGTCTCTTAGAAGTGGTGGTGTAAGAAGCGCGCTATCCTCTTTGTCTTGAAAGAAAGTGAGTAAGCGTAGCGAAGCGTATACGTTAGATTAGATAAGTAAGCAGCGTAATAAGCCGGCCTTTGAAGAAAGTCCCCACCAAGAAAGAATAAAGTCATGAATGCCAGTGTCCCGGAATAGAACATATGATTGATTGAATGAAGTGGTGGCGTGGCGAGAAAAAGAAGTGTTGGTCCCATGCACCCTGCTTTTGGTCGTCCATAGGAAGGAAGATAGGGGTCAGCGAGCAGGTGTTCCCCATCTTTACCAAAGGCAAACAGCTCCCATGTTATTCAGCGTGGGAGCCTGCATGACAGAGCAGGTGCTCTATTACTCATCTATGGGGCAGGGCGGCGTATAATACTTGATTTGCGGCAGTCGACGGTCTGTCTTGTATAAGCGAGAAAATTGCCCTATATCTTAAATAAAGGCCTGTTCTAGTTCTGGCAGGGCTCCTGTTCTATCTAAGCGGGAGCAGGCGATGGAATCCCTGTAGCTGCATAGCTACAGCCCGATGGAATCCCTCCACCATTAAATAAGGGGAGATGGAAGGGCAACCGTGCAGAATGCAAGGCGTGTGTGGAAGCGAGCAGGCAGGAATGAAGGCTGCGAACGATACACTACACTGAATTTATTACCACCTGGTGTAGTGGTGCTTCGACCACATAAATTGAAAGAAGGAATAACGAAATGCAAATTCTATCTATTAGATATGCAAAAGAACTGACTGAGGAACCTTCTGCTCTTGGCGGCCTTGGAACGTCGATTCCACGTAAGTGGAGAGAGAGTAATGCGAGTGAACGCCTACGGCAGAGGAGAAAGGACGGATCACCTGCCGACTTTGATCCAACAAAAAAACTAGGCCAGAAGAATAGGATATAAAAATGACCGGTACAAAGCCATCTCCATCAAATCACTCTACGCCATTGAGAGACGTGCACATAAAAAAAGGAGGGGCGCAAGCGAAAGAGATTGTGTGGCTGAGAGGAGGAAGAAAGAACGCACATGCATTGAAATCCTTCTGTGCGGAGTTCTGAGAATCTTGATTGGAAGGACATCTACAGCTAAGGAAAGAAAGTCAAGGAAGTCCATTACTGAGAAGTGGTGAATCTCAATCTCGTTAATCGCATGCCGGAGAGAGGAGACCTCAGCGATCCAAACCTTTCCAGCCAGATAAGCAGAGCGAATCACTCTCAGCAATGATACCGCCATGCCGCCGAAATAAGTACCTATCCCTTACGGGAACGAACCGTGTTCTTCGACATAGAAAAGACATGTCCGCACCTGGACGAAAGGGACCAAAAAAACAGCAATTCTTCATATACCTCAGGCCGAGATAGAAAGTCGGTTTGTTTTCGTTTTCTATAAACGAATGACCGATTATCGTACTTGATTTAGTTTGTCGATTTCATGTGTGAAAGCGCTCTTAGTGTTCGGCGTCTCCTTCTACAGGGTCTCGCACCGACATCCAGTGAACAATTCAAACCACGCCCTCCTTTCTCCGATCATAAAGCCCTGATCCCTTTCTTTGTCTTTCTGACCCCCGCCGTTCTTTCTAATTCAGAAAAAAGAAAGGGGGCGTAAGGTGCCTATGGTTTGACAGGCTCGCAACAAACCAAAGGCAACTTGGCTGCCGCAGCCTTAGTTTCTATATATGATTTCGAGTCTATTCAAGCTCCTTTACTCCAAGTCACCAGCATTCTTTCACCACACTGCACTTACAGATACTACTATTTCTTATTTATTGAAAAAATTTCTCATTGCCTTCTTCTTTCCTACTTCGAGGGATCCGTAAAGAAAAGAAACGAAAAAAAAATGAGCAAAGCCAATGCGAACAAGGTACATGTCACATTAAAGCAACTCGAGAGCGATTAAAAAGGCCAATAACCAAGTCAAAAGCTAAGCTCGGCGAGCGCATGTAGGTGGTTAAAGGACAGTAACGACTCTTCAATTAAGGAGTAAAGGTCTAGTTTCTTTTCGAGGGCTTAACACAGCGCTTTACAGAGCGAGCACTCCCCTTTCAAACACAGAAGAATTTGCGCCATCTCCACGAAAGAGTTGATCCCCTGCCCTCTTATTACATGGGCTAGAAACCACGCTGTGGCCTCTTGCTTTGAAATAAAAAAATAGCGTTGTTTCAGGAGCGCGAGGTTCAGGCAAGCGCCCCTTACTAGTAAAGGGCGTTTTCTTCGCTACCTCCCCTCGCGGACCTTTGTTTGGCATAGTGGGCAGCATGCCTTTTGAATTCTCCAATGATATGCAATCGAGGAGCCTAACATCGGCATTAAAACGTAGTCAGCATCCATGTCACTGCCTGATTACTATGAGTTGGCTCTTCCGTATAGAGTGATTCTTATAAACCTAAGCGACCTTGCCTTACTAATACTCTTTCAAGGTCGAGGGTTACCTAACTCGACGATTAGCGGAGATGGTCCTGAAGTTGCCTCACATGGCGAAATAGCGCCGCTAGACCCCAAGTATACACGACAAGATATAGGCTTTTTTTCCACATGAGTGGCGCAGACGCTTAATTTTGCTTGAAAGCCTGAAGCTGATCAATCTCCGTTAGCAGCTGTTGATTAATTGTCTTGTAGGCTGTATGAAGCTTGAAGAAAAGCCCAGATGTGGAGATGCTGTGCGGGAACTCGTAGTAGTAGCTAGACCTCCACTGCCAGCTGTCGCCCCTCCCCTTAGTGTAAACCAAGTATCCCGTGTAACTGAACGCTCATCTAGGTCTACTGCCCTAGCCCTATCAATAAAGATCGGTGTATCCGCAATAAGGAAATGCCTGTCCTGTGCTACCTTAGTAGCACAGAACAAAGCACCTGTGTACCAGCGATGTACGAATCATAGTCATCAACTTGGACTACTTTCTTAGTGCCACCTGTCTCACACGAAATCTTCTTAACCGTGACGCCTACGTTACTGAATTAGGCTATGTCTGGTACTGAAAACATAGAATAAACATCAGGCTGCCTACAGCACCTCGGGAATGTGTGTCAACCTCCAACGGCACCTTCCCTATTTAGGCTGCTGTTAATCCCTTAAAAAACAATTTCTCATTCTTCAATTCAAATAAGTATTCGTTTTTCTATATAAAGACACGATCTTTTCGTCCAATCGAAAACTGTTCTTCTGATTGCTATAGACCATGGGGACTGCGTCTCATCTTTCCCTCTCTTCTCCGGTGAGATCTGGATAAATTGCTTCTGCACTCATCTCTGTAGCGTTGTCACCGCGAGACTCCGCCGCTTCTTCCAAAAACAAACACCACCGGACGCGCCGAGAAGAAAAACGCTTCAACTCATTGATATCCGACTCTCCCACGTCCCTACAAGGCTTTGTTGCTTCCTGACGTCAGTTCTTATTAGATTTGCTGCTCATTCCGTAATGCAATATTGAGTCGAGGAAAGGATGTTTGGAAGTCTTCTCTCTGGGTGCGTAAGCCATAGCCATAAAAACGCTATATAGAGCCAAGATGAAGAGCAGCCTTGCTTCACTGGGTGGAATAAGAATAGAGGATAAAGTTCGTTCCGTCGGATCGCAATCAAACATCATACAACTTTAAATGCTGCGTTGGCCGGATGTCTCAAACACCCACAAAGTTGTAAAGAAATCCCTACTGTGCTCACGAGGGGGTTGCCTTCAGGCTTTTCCTTCATGTAAGTAAGGCGACTTACTGAAATGAGGCTCCCGCTATGATAAAGACTAGGAAACTATAGGTCAACCTAATTGAAGCATCTAAATCGTGTCGTCTAAGCTAAACAAACAGGCTTGTAGAACTTTCGAGAGTGATCCGCGAATGACGAAAAATTCATTTCTCTTTGCGCTTGATCTAAGCTAGCTTGTCGGTTCATGTCTCAGTATCCGTTTTGCCAGCGCCAGTTTTGTTTCTTTAACACATGAGCAAATGATGTTAGACATAA
This sequence comes from Asparagus officinalis, assembly GCF_001876935.1. Lineage (NCBI taxonomy): Eukaryota > Viridiplantae > Streptophyta > Magnoliopsida > Asparagales > Asparagaceae > Asparagus > Asparagus officinalis. The sequence continues at coordinate 19,538,297 of NC_033801.1, forward strand.
GTACACACATAGCCGTCATAACTCGCAGCCTCGTGGTTGCAGAGTGAGAAGAGTGCATGCGGGGGATGAGGAGGCATGGATCATATCCCAATAAACAGTGGACTCTGCCTCTATCTTGATGACTAGCGCGGTTGCCTCTAGAGTTCGCCGGGATAACTCGGGCTGACCTGATGAACCAGTTAGATTCGCTGCCAGCGCGTTCGAGAAGGATAGCTACAGTCTTCCATAATGATATAGAGACATGATGCTCCATCTATGCTTCTTTCTTGGTTCGCTCACTTACTATACTACATAAAGGGCGTGCGACTGTGATGTACACATCAGTCAGTACGACCTGAAAAGACGGTCAACTTCACGTATTACCACAGAAAGACAGGGCACTTTTCATCAAAATAGGGGTCGACTTGCTATGTACTCGACTCTATTGGGGAGCCGTCGCGTGATGCTTATCAGCCTAAGCGCGAAAGAGGAGGACGGCACAGTCAAACTCGGAGTTCTAAGGTTCTTTGATGTCAAAAAGCCAAAAAAGAAACGTGACGGATGGAACGTAGTCTTAGGAAGTGGCATGAATGCTGGGTGGTAAGATCCAGTGCTTAGAGAAAGAGAGCTCGACACTGCCCGCGATTATAGTATTACCTCTGCTTCCTGAACGAACCTACGAACTACCGAAAGATGCTTTCTGCCTATCAGCTACAACATGGGATGGATGATGATAGAAGACCCTCGTAAGCTGCCAGGCCAGAAACATTATACTCTTCTCCTTTGCTTCTGGTCAACCCCTATTCCGGCTCGAGCGCATCGACTGCTATCAACCTAACTCTGCGATTGCTTACTCTGGAAGTCTTGCAGGCAGCCTGAACGGGTCTAAAATAGAAGGTAAGTCTTACCCTTTTTGTGATGCAGATTCGTTTTGAGAGTAGAGATTGTTTTCCGCTACGACTTCCCCGTTCTGCATAGCTGGTTCAGGCTTTGACTTGACATACGCCTATGACTTCTTTGAAAAGTTGAGAACTTTGCTATATGCTTATCAGCGCGGGGAGAAGATAGTGCTTCTCATAATATATTTTAGAAAAAAAAAGATGCGGAGAATAGAGCTTGTTGGAAAGCTCGTCGGCCTCCCCATTACTTATCCTTTTGCTCGTCTTGCATATTGCTGTATGTAAGGGCGTAGCATCACCCACGCCAATCATTGCTAAGCACGACTAATTCTTACACGAGCTCGCCTCTGCTAGCCTTTTGACTCGCTACCCTTTTGCCGACGAGCTCGAAGCCGCGAGTGCTAATCCCCGCCTCTAAAGTAGCGCCGCCCAAAGCTTACTTCTTTTAACTCCAGGTACCCCTACGCGTCTGCTTCACAAGGCGTTTTTGAGCTCGATCGTTTGCGAGTTTGAGGAGGGACCTAGCATCCTTTTCTATTAGTCTACATTACTTGCCTACACCAGTGCATTCAGAATCTGCTATCACTCCTTCTCATTTTAAATCACTTGAATCTTCCTTTGTTATCTTATTCTTCTTAAGCATCAATCATAAGACCATTCAGCGAAGGAAGGAGGGCGGGCTTGGTAGGAGAAAGCTGTCAAGAAGTTTCACGAGTCTGAGTAGACACACAGAATAAGAAATTCATATTAGGCGCCTCGAAAGTGCACTTTTTCATGAAAAAACAGGGAAAAATGAAAACTGACTATTTCGCATGCCGCGTCTCATAAGCGAAATCCTGTTTTAGCCAAAAACACCGGGTTTTGTAAGAAATGTTCACCGCGAGACCCCGCTCATAGGGAAAGACTCTTTATGCCAAAAAGACGGCTTTGCTACATTCGATCATTTGAGGCGGTCGAGGCTCCTACAAAGAACCTAACTCCGTGGGCATACATTTTATACAAGACTATGCCTCTCGCTCCCTACACAGCCTTCAGCTACAAGAAGGATATTGACTGCATTCAGCAGATTAGGAATGACTTCGCCTTAGCGACAGGGGTGAACCTAATGTAGAGTCGGCTCCTCCCTTGCTAATCCGATCACACCCCAAAAAGACGGAGGTTGGTGGTAGGTCGGGCTTGGAGGTTGGTCGGTGGTAGGTTGGCGGCCACTCCACCACAAAAGAAAAGGCACGGCACACATACTCGGACCGATGTACCTGACGCGGATACAAGGGGTCCTAGGGCGCCTTTTCTTTAAGCATAATCCAGTGAAGGGAAGAATGAAAGCAGTTTCTTGCTTCCTGCGCCTATCATGGTTGGCGGTTTACGATCTCTTCAGCTGTCTGAACTAAAGCCAGTCAACTCGACAAAGAACATCCTGAGCAGTTACGGCAATTCACTCTTGGAGTTATTACAGTTGTCGTTCTTTTCTGCCTTTTTTCCGAAGCCTGTAAACCAGCTAAAAGACACTTTCATGGGGACCGTACCACTTTTCGTGATTAGGAAATTCCTTCTTTCATTTTTAGTAATAGCTCTCCGTAGAATCTCTTGACTAGTAAACATAGGAACTCATCCCATCAGTGCCTTCTTGTGAGTGCTAGTCAGCTACCATCCTTGATATAGGTTGTTCTCCTGTGCTCCTGTAAGAAGTCCTTCCTATACCTGATGCGCTTTTTCTCCTTTTTTGTTAATGTAAAGACCCAATTCGCCCGGGCTGGGATGTCTTCCGACCTAAGCGGGGTTGCACCGTAGGGACCGATAGTCTCCAGAGTGTTAGTCTGCAGCAGAGATTGTCAATCATCCAACGTCAAACGCCTTAATCCAGCAGTATACTTCTAGGTGTCAGCCAGTCTTTGAAACCAGACCGAAGTGCAAACCCCCGTTAACTAGCTAGCCTACCATACCACTTAGAAAGACGGTGACGAAAGTTGTCACAAATCAACCCTACTTCCTAGATCGGTCCACTTCGCTTCTTTGAGACCGTTTGCACCACTGTGAAAGGAGACAGCACGCGCGTCACAGATTGATTATCTATGCAAAAGGTTTTTTAGTTAAGTCTGGTTGATAGTGGATAGTTCTTGTTAACAAAGAATCACTGTCAATCTTCCTTTTTTAGGATTTACATGTAGTTATCTAACCTTTGGTTGGCATGGCAACTTATTCAGGAATGTAGCTTTCCCCCTTACTTATACCATTGTATACCCCTTTAGTCTTTCTAATGAGATAAAGAAGAGATAGTTAAACGACAGAGTTTAGGGATTCTTGCTTTAATCCGTCCCGCCATTCTGACTTAGGAAGGAATATAGTAAGGACGACTGCTTATCATCATCTTTGTATGAGTGAAAGAATGAACGAGATGACTATTTCATTTAGCCGAAGGCCTTTGACAAGCTTCAGACTAGTTCTAACCCCGATCCTTCTTCAGCAGATTCGTTCAAAAAGCCTTGCCTCTTTCCTCCTGCCGATCATCAGAGACATGAATCACATTACTTTTTGAATGAAAAGTTGGGTTGTCGAGTGATAGGGGTGAGAAGTGGAGCTCCCAGAACGAGCGAGCAAAGAGCAGAACGACATATGCAAGGTGGTAGGTGCCTCAATTAACTTGTTCCTTCTAAGGCAGTAAGTGAAAGGAAGCAAGAGCAGCGGAGGAAGATCAGTGCGAGCGTAAGGGAGGAAGTGAAGCAACGAAACGAAGGCAGGCAGGCGCGAGGTAGCACAGCGTAAGGGATAGAGGAGGTTTGATTGGACCCAATGACGTCCATCTCCAGGCTTCAAACGACCATGATGGCACGGTTGGACATGGTTCTGGGGCCCGGTGGATGTAGTCACCATGAAACTGGCGGGCATCGCACCCGGCGGGCATAGTCGCATGCCAATCCTTGATCATGGAAGGGCCAATAGCCAATAGTAAGCCAATCTCCGGATTCTGTCTTGAAATTGAGGTCCTTGGCTGATGACACCACAAATGCCGTTATGGGTCTCTTGAATGACCTTCTGCTTCTTGGTCCGACAGACACCGGCAGGAGCACTCCATCGTTAGGATTTCCGATACAACGTTTAGATTTGAGGTCGTAATGGAACACTCGGAGCACGTCTTCGGATACTTACCTTTTCTTTCGGTCATCTGGTAGTATCCCGTATTTATTGGATAAAGTCGATGAAAGGATATCTCAATCGTCGGAATTCCCACTTCGTCAACCGTTATTCGAACCGAACGTCGATTGCATTCCGCAAGTGCTCATAAGATGTCTAGCGGTGGTAGGATTCTTCTTTCGAAGACTGTGTGATATTATATGGGTGAACCCTCAGACGTGTCATGGAAGCTGCTAACCATCGAGTGCATCCGGCTCGGGCGTTTTTACCCTCGGCACATGTCTATGTTGAAGTACGTGAACGCATGTGCCAAACTTTATTCCCTCCGTGGATAAGGCGAGCGAAGTGAGGGCTTTCTCACTTCATAGACATTGTTCATTTGGTTACAATAAGGAGGGAATCGCCCCTGACTTCGAGTCTTCGGATTGCCAACTCCATTCCCATAATCGACGCTTGATACTCCGCAACTGTTGGGAACACGGTTGAGGAGAGCGAACGAATGCGGGATAAGATGCCCTTCTGGTGTGATGAAAAAAATGCCGACACCTGAGGACTGTTCTTTTCGTCCATTCATTCGGGAGGCATCGTCAAAGTACATTGCCCATGGGCTAGGGCTACATAATGCCAACCCAGGGCGAAGGGAAGCAGGGACAGGCAAGGATGCGAGAATAGATGGTTGTGAATAAACCAGTGCGCCGGGTCAACTTCACTCGGTCCTTCTTACTCCGCCTTACACACTGAGAACAATGAACAGACCTGGCTGATTCATAAAGTAAAGCTGAAGTGATAACGACGCGTACTCGCGCGATACGGCTTTTCAGCACGGGGGCAAGCTTAAGAGAGAGTAGGGCGATAGCGCTCTTATCTGTGAGTGATGCGTGGCGTGCTCTCGCTCTGATTGGTGAATCTATCTTTCTTGCCTTCCCTCCCTGTGGTCGGCGGTCTATCTTTTCTCGTTCTTGTCGGCTCTATCTCGATCCGGCACCCGATCCGTTTATGCTTCCGCCGCCCTGCTTAAACTGGTTTCGGGTAAAATACCACTCGGGCAACTGACCGATCGGAGTCTGTATCTCCAACGAATGTTCTGCTCCAGTATTTCCCACAGCTATCCCAGCTATTTGTGCTTGGATCCGGGAAACTCGATCCACCGGTATGGATCGAATCAGAAACTCGCCATGGGATTGCCACAAAAACCGGCACTGAATCTAGTTTAGTTGCACCTTGCCTATGACTCACCTTAGCTGAGGCATACGGAACTACGGATGAACAGAGCTCCTATAAAACAAGCTCTTGCTCTTAGAAAAAAACCTCGAGCACAGAAAACGAAGTCCTAGCAAGACCTTCTCTTCTCCCCGAACCGAACAAGACAGATTGTCTTTGATCCGCTTTCACAAGGCTTTGATAGAAAGAGAGAATAAGCTGACTTGAAAGAGAGATAGTACAGGACCAATGCCCCCGGTGCTTGCCGGAAAACTGCCAATTCTTTGGATTTTATCAACATTTTACGTAGGTAAGGATAAGAAGATCGAGGTCTGTCCTCTATTCCAAAGAACGTTTCGATGCATGATGCTTAACACAAGCTACCCCAGCCAATGGAAAGTTTAGGTTTCGTTCGCGACTAGGACAAGACACTTCCTACGGCCTCGACGCGCGCAGCCACTATTTTTGACTCCTTTTATGCAATTATGAACTCCACGGAACTTTCTCGATTCCAATGCAACTTATCCTTTTTGAGTTGACGTAACAAACTACGCGAGCCTCCCGATGAAGCCAACAGAAATCCTATCCGAATACTAAAAAGAAAGGCAGTTCTTCTTGTGGTATACCAGCCGCCAGTTCTGGAACTTGCAGTTCCATCGGAGTAATAGATCCGTAAATGGATTTGTATGTATAGCCACTTCAGTCGTGCTCGTCGTTTCTCGAATGGAAAAAAAGAATCTTTTTCTGGGAACATGGTAAACCAGAAATTCTTATGTTCGTGATTCTTCATCCACCGATGCAGAAAATGCCCAGTTTTCCATATCTTAGGCAGGAAGGTTTATTGGCAACAGGTCGACACGAAGTGATTCATCATGCTCAAACATGAACCGATCGCTCGTTGGGGACGGTTTATAAATCAAAAAATTACCACAAATGGAATGAGAAGTGGGTCCATGTAAATGATCGAGACCTCGCAAACAACAACGCCTCCTTACCCATATGGAGTTCGGACCAAAGGCAATCGTTGAGTGAACTGTATCTTATTCGTATTAGTTGACCTAAGCCGCACCATTATTGCTGGGGGTGGGCTCGGCCTCCGAACCGTACGTGGACGAGTTTCTCGCCTCATACAGCTCGGGCCCGAAGACCGCGGGGGAAGTTGAGGAGAGATGGGAGGAGCCAGCTTGCCGCGTCGGACGGACAGGAAACGGCGGATAAGCTTGCTTCTTCACAAGCTTATTCCCCACCCCAAAAAACCGCCCCTATAGCGCTTCGCGTTCTTTCAATTTATCCCAGTCCATTCCGGGATAGACGGCTAATACTAATCTCATAAGTGCAGTTAGTCGTCGTCTGACCAATCGGCTCGGACACAGATCGCTCGTGCCCGTCCAAACTACGATCATGCTCGCCCTAAATGAAATGGCTCTCTTAGTTACGCTGCGCCCCGACCCGAGTCCCACGTCCGCTTTTATCCCCGCAACCCGCTTTCTTTGCCAACACAACTTTAGGCCGTCCCCTTCATTCTATGCTGACCCCGGCGGGCTGGCTTTTTGGGAAGCCCGTTCCCACCGCGCTCACGGCCGCTGGCTGCCAGCGGTAGTGGAATTCTCCCGTTCCCTGGTAAAAAAAGGTTGGTTGGATGCGGGATCTACTCCACGAGACGGTACGGACGTAGATGATATCATCACGACCTCTCTTTGGCGTACCACTAGGTAACGCCACTTCGCCAACTGGCATTACCCGCGCTTTCGTCTCTCTCAGGTGGTCAGCACTGGGTGTTTCCGAGCAGCGAGGCTTACACCCATTCGCATTAGTTCATCCAAAGTTCCTTACCCTTATGCACGAATTTTGAGAATAAGCCATCTTCCTATCAAGGTTAAGGAGTCACTGAGCATCTCAGCGGCGGATTGCATTACCGCGATCGAATCAGAGTTCACGCCGCCGCCCTGAACAAATAGAGGCGTGGCCACAGGTCGCACATAAGCACCGGGTCGCACGACAGAAGAACACCCAACATAAAGATGCACACTCCTCCATGTAAAATAGGAAGATTCATCTTCACTTTTTTGTAGTAGTCGTGACCAACAGCCATCAGCAGTCGGCTCGTTGGTAAGGCGAGAGCTTCAAGCCCGATTTCTGGCGCCACACCCCCCAAACAAGCACCACTCGACGAAGGGGGGGCGGGAAAGCTACAGGCCCAAAACCTTCGACCCTTCTTTCTATATGGGGTGCCCGGGCACCTCATCTTGTCATTTCGTCGTTGCTCATTCCCGGTAGGCCGAAGTGTTTGGCCTTTCCTTCTCCGCGCCCGCTCACGCTTCGATGACCTATCACGGGGTAAAGAGAAGAGAGTACGAAAGAATTGTAAACAGAGCAGGCCGCCCAGAAAGATTCTAAATATGACAAGTCCCCCATGGATTCGAGAAGAAGGAAATGAAGAACGAACGAAACGAAATAAAGCATTCTAGCGGATGAGCTCTCCCAATTATATTTGGTAATAGAATAGGGCGGCTTGCTCTGACCAACACTCCACTTTTTTGCTCTGTCCATGGAGCGTTAGATTTCCTGGAATGTAGATAGACCAAAAAAGGAATTCAGGGATAGAATAGGAATTATAGTACCATGGAAGAAGGGGCACCAGTGGGAACATTCTCTACTGACGAACCATTTCAATAGTACGGTGCTGCCGTGCCACAAGGCACGACCATGGAAGTAATGAAAAAGAAAGTTCTGTAGTTGGACCATTTTGCTCTATCCGTTCGATTTTAGCTTCTCCAGAGAAGATGAGACGCTAAAAATAAATGAAAGTGTTCGCAACGCATACCGAAAAGGTACCATGTTGCCGACCATTAATGTAAGTTCGAACACCAGGAGCAGGTTGAACCAAGAAAAATTTGTTACTTTCCTGATGTTTCCGAACGTTTTCAATAAAACCTTATTTGTAGGAGTATTTTAACAAAGTTTCGGCGATACGATATTAGTAGATGCTATTCGAACCGTTCCGTTTTTATCCATGTCAGCATTTCTTATAGAATTATTATATCGGCGAGAGTCTCCCTACCCATGACGAACTGATAATTATTGTGCCTCCCATTATATTAAAAAGAAAAAAAAAAAATTTTTATTTACAGAATGATGAAATTCTGAAAAGTATATGCGTGAGACACAATCTACTAATTTGATCTATTTCAGATATCCTACTATCTCATAGTTTCTACTACTAGGATTTTATATAATTACCTCGGGCTAATGAACTATTTTAGTTAAATTCAACTCTTTAAATTCCCGAGCGATCACACCAAAAACTCGAGTTCCTTTTGGATTTTAATTCTTGATTAATGACAACCGCTGCATTGTCATCATATCCCATTATCATACCGTTGTCACGTTTGAGTTTTTTAGTGTGTACGTACAATTAAAGTCTAATTACTTCTGATCTTTCGAGAGCATATTGGGCACTGCTTCTTTGATTACAGCAACAATAACGTGCCAATATGAGCATATCGGTGATTAACCAGCTCCTATGATTCGAATACACATCAATTCTCGAGTTCCGCTGTTATCCGCTACATTCAAAAGGGTCTGAGGTTGAATCATATCATTTTTCTTTGAAAATAAATTTATTTCAATCCAAAGGATGAGGAAAAAAAAGAAAGATTTTTGTCCAGAAAGCAAAATAAAGAAACCTGTGTTTGTTTTTCATCCTCAAGACCCCGTTTAGTTCTACATCCTATCACTGAACAAATTGAGTTTGTATAGGCATTTTGCACGCAGCTATTTCAATAAGCTGCTCTGGCTACAGTTCTTTGACTCCGCCCATTTCATAAAGTATTCGACCCGGTTTACAACGGATACTTATATATATATTCCGGGAATCCTTCCCGAACCCATACGTGTTCCGTAGGTCTTACTGTAACATAAGCAGGTTTCGGGAAAAATATAAGTACCCATATTTTCCACCACGACGCGCATATCGTGTCATTGCTCTTTCGCTCTGCTTCTATTTGTCTAGCTGTGATCCAAGCGGGTTTCAAGTGCCTGAAGAGCGTATCGCCGAAACAAATATATTTGCCTCGACAAGATATTCCTCATTCTTCCTCTATGTTGTTTACGAAATCTGTTCTTTTTGGGTATAAGTTGATGTTGTTTCTTAATTCCATCTCTACTGCAGAACCGGACATTAGAGTTTCTTCTCATCCAGCTCCTGCCGAATGAAAAAAAAAAATGAGGTTAAAAAGAAAGAAGATTTCTTGTCTTGGCTTATCTTACTACCGCGAGCATCGGGCTAAAGTGAAGATCGACAGTTTTCTTCAATTGCTTTACTGAACGCGGAAAATCCGCCGAAGCTTGACAAATCTCTTTCTAACGACGAATCCATGCTCAATGGGCTTCTTTAGAAATGACTGAAACGGAGGAGGAAATCGACTCACGAAGGGCTCGGTAGTCCTTCTCTAAATTACCTGATATTGCGGATAGGCGAGACAGGTGATCAGGTCGAAGCTCTTATAAGCGTTGCCCTATTGAGTAAAGTTGAATACTTAAAACTTTAAAAGAATCGATTTCAAATGTCGCAGTTCGAGTTGAGAAAGATAGTACGAGTTGGAGATAAGATTAGATTAGAGTCGGTAAGCTATGTCATTAGTGAAGGAACAAGGCTAACAAGGGCTTTCAGCGCCTGTTCTTCCTGCTTTTGCTTTCTCGATTGAAATTGATGACGTTAATTTAGTGCTATACTACAAGCAGACTATACGTCAAGCTGAATCAGAAACCATTAACCAATGACTTTTCTCTCCTCTGAACTGAACTAAGCAGAGAACTGGAAGAAGTCATCACTCGCCGAGGGAAAGCGACGAGACCTAGAAAGGAGGTACGGTCCTGATCTGATTGAAAAATTGCATTTCTTAAAAGAATGAAAGGAAGCAACCCGTATCTGCTTCTCAAGCTAGAACCGACTCCTTACCAGTCGTCCTCACTACGTTCGCCTGCGCTACAGGCTCAGGAAAGAAAGTAAAGATATTAGATTACCGAACTCACTAGCTCGGAAAATGACTTGTACTTCTCGTTCGGGGATTGCGATCGATTTTCCGCATTATCTCGAAAGCAAGCATGACTTTAAGCGACCGATTCGGAGCATTTGACTTTGAACGAGCCTCATCTTTTCTTCACTTAACTGAATTTGTTCACTTGACGAACTGAACTACCGCCTTACTGAATTGATGAACTTGACTGCTTTACGATAATCTCGTCATCAAGACTATCGCCTCGAGTGCGGGTTTTTCTGCCTGTTTTAGCTAAGCTTGCACCTTTAATCAGGAAACGACTCCTTTCCTGCGGCGGATTTACCGTTGCAGTTGTGTACTTCGCAAGACTTATCATTTCAAGAATTAGAGTCCACTTATAAAAAGCAAAATACGTGAAAAAAAAAGAAATATATATTTTATAAGTGAGCCGCTAGTTACGAACTTTCACTTATTCCTTCGGGAAAATGCCATCCAATGAAGCTTAGCGATAAACCAAAGCAATATTTCTTTCCATGACTTAAATAGGAAGATTGGCTTTCATCGGGGGTGCCTTTTACGGGTAAGACCCCCTTCTTTTGCTCAGCAGCAGCTCGTGGCGTGTGGGACTGCCCAATCTCACGGCGTCATTGTCTTTCTTTCCATCCGTCTTTGCCCATCTCTGTCTTCAAACATAGGCCTATATCTTGGTCCGAATGGGACCAGTTCACCAAAAGCTTACTTAGTATGATCATTATAGGATTCCCCTGGATCGTCAACTAGAACCGGTTCACGCCCATCTACTGCTGAAGTAGTCCATAAAAAAAAGATTGCTCAATGCTGTCACGACTGGTACATTCACCCCCTTGGCCTTCTTTATAATAGATATCATCTTCTTCTTCTCGATCCTAATTATAGTGGTACGGTGGAAGGAATAATCTTGTATGGCATCTCCAGCCATGTAATGCGAGATGTATCTTTCCAGAAAAGTTCTTTCAAGTGCAATCACAAAGAGCATGGACAAGTATAGCACATAGAATGGGAAGCCTGCTCACAAATACAAAATATATGCCAATCGCGGGGTCCCACTGTCCTTCGATACGGAAAAAGGATATGGCGCCTCCCCCTAGGTAAAGGAATTGACTTGCTAACAGCCTTTATATATGCAACCCCTCCTCTTCTCTCTTCTCTGCTTCTACTATTTCTTCCCTCCCTCTCTCTTTTCCTTCTCTCTGCCCGCTCTCGATTTCTTATTTGTTTGTCCGTGGGATTAGCGCCCCCCAAGCAAGCGGGTCAACGCAATCGACCCGAAGCAATCGATGATTCGTCCGTCGTCAGGTCCTGATAAAGGATAGGCGGCCGGCTTTGCTCATGGCATAAGAAGAAAAGAAGCGAAGGGCACCTACCGACCTTCACAGACAAGACATCCATCTTCCAAAGGGAGCAGATTGGAGCCCAGTGCCTGCAACAATTAAGGAAGATATTTCCTGTAGGCTCCTTTGTTTAGCAGAGCGAATAAGACGACGCGTTGATCACGCAGGTTATGACCTATTCGACCGAGAAAAGCCTTCTCTCATTCAATTCCAACAGCTATCTTCAATAAATCACGGATACTTCACAAATATTGGGAGGCCTAACGAGGGGTAAAGGATGAAACTCATGATAGAAGAGCCAGGGAAAGTGAAACTAGTCGATCTAGCCATGAGCTGTCCTTGCAAGCAGAGAAGGCAAGGAAGGTTGTGATTAAAGCTGACGAAAACAAAAAATAGCACTTTTCACAATTAACAAGCATAGACTCAACTATAACACTATAGCACCTTAAGCCAGTCTTTTGCTGAGGGTCTGGCACTTATTAATACTAGGAGTGAAATAACCCGGTATGAGTAGACTTCTCCTCTTATAGTTATGTTATCATAAGTAGCTAGCCAAGCTCCTATCCAAGAAAAGAGAAAAGCTTTCTCCGCTCTCGAAAGGGGATGGCAGCTAGAAGTAGGAGGGGGAGGGGAGGGCTATTAATCACATAAATATATGGCCACATCTGCTATCTGTCCTAAAAAAGATAAAGGCCTCTCTTTAGGCATTAAAACACGAGTTTCAGGGGTCTCAGCTATCACCCGAAGAGGACAGAAAGATATCCCGAATCGTCTGCTAATCTTATCTTTTTCTTTTCTCGATGCGAAGAATAGCCCTAGTCTTTTACCAGGAAAGATCAGATGCCGAGAATCGTCTGCCTTCTCTTTCCCGCAAGGAGATCCATTCCTTTCCTATTCCTAGTTCAGGAAAGCAGAATGATTTGAGTGTTCCGGGGAGATCGAATGTTAACTAGCTAACTCGATGGGACGTCGGAGCTAGCCGGCTTTGAAGGAATAGGAATTAGGTAAGAAGCAAGGACCGATTGGACAGCGAAAGCTAAGCGACAAAGAGCAGGAAGAGGTTTAGGAATAAGTAAGAAAGCAGCAAATCCTTACTCGAAGAGAGTTCAAAGCCATGTTAGAGAGAAACCACCGCGGCCATTAATAAGTATTTTGACCGGTCATAGCCCTAGTCTTAGAGCTAGAGAGTTAAGGGAGAAGTAAGAAGGCAAAATCATTTATGATTTTTATTTGAGAAGAATTCATTCCTCTACTGGAAAGCGGTCGCTCAAGGGAGTTTTGACTGTATATAAATTAAAATGAAAAAGGCCCTTTGCCTTACTTTGCTTGCTGGCTCTAAGCCCACTCCTTACTACATTTTTTGACTACCCTTTCGCTAGGAATTCCCAAAAGAAATAATGAGAATTCAGCCTTCGTCCTTCACTCGATCTTAAGTTAAGGATTTTCTCCCAAAGAATTAGGAGACTCGCCTTTTCAAAGAATCTTACCCGACAGAAAGGTCCTTTGGTCCATTCTTTTCTTTAGCCTTCCAATCCATATATGTTTTCCTCGAAAGCGTCGATCGATCTCAAAGGGATTGAAGAAATGTGGCGTGTTGGGGATCTTCCTCTCCAATAGTCCGTCAGTCAGCCCAGCCTCTTGGGACCGGGAAAATCAAGCAACCCGTTGAACACAGGCTTCGGACGATCAGTCCCAGTCTAGCCCTCCCTTGGCTTCCTCGCATATTTGTTGGAAGATTCCCCTCACGCGTCAGACTCCCTATCAACCTTCTTCGCCGTTGAAAAGAAGGGTCTCCTCGTGTGAACGCCGACCCTCAATTCTTCTCCATTATTTTCCTTTTCCGAGTAGAGAGAGGTAAGGCCTTTGCTACTAGTGAGATGTTTAGCAATTTGAAGTGGAACGAACAAACAATTGGACAAGGAGGGTCCATCTATCCTGGAGACTTTTCCCATTTGTTGCCGGACGAGAAGATTCCGACTAAAAGGCAAAGAGGGAGGGGCAGCCCTCGCCACAAACTCTGTCTTGACACGAACGAATCGTGATGACCTGCGTCACGAACTCAATCAGTGAGATCAAGAAAAGCCACAATCAGATTCGAGCTTGCCTCAATCACAGTGTGAGAGCACAGAAGAGTCGTCAGATAGGGAAAGACATTCATGATTGACTCAAACAAAGAAAGAGCTGCTTCTGCCGCTGTACAAGAATAAGGTAAGAAAGAGTTGAAGTGTATAGGGAAGGTTTCGCAAAGAAGGGGAGACAGCCCCAAAGAAAGGCACCCAGTGAGCACCTGATCAAGTAAAAAGCTATCCTCTTTCTCTTTTGAGGAAGCTGCTCTGGTCTCGAAAGTGGCCATCCTCTCTTTTGTACCAAGATGATTTCCAGATACGGCAGGCACATGGGTCAATCAAGGCCTCTACTCTTCTCTTTCGACTACCTTTTGCTTCAAAACGAAATCGATGATGAGACTGTTCCAGCGGGGCTGACCTTCCCTGCTTGCTTGATATCGAATGTCATCGATGCGGCCTGTTTTTCTCTTTCAAAACCTGCTCCCATGGGGCTCCCCATGTATGCGACAGCTATCTTCCGCCTGAGTCTGCTATCCTGACTGCGTACCCTCTCATATGAGACCTCTTCCATCATGGATTGCTCGCTACCCGGACTGCGCTGTGGACCTCTTGCCTGGTTCTGAAGATCAGGATCAGGAACTAAGATGCTTCCTTCTAGCTGTCTGATGCCCACCTCTCTCATGGTTGCCTATTGGGCTCTCCTTTCGAGGATGGACATTCTGCTACAAGTGATTGCCATATACTTCTGACGGAAGCTCTCCGTTGTGGGGCCCTCTTCCTTTTTTAGCTCGTTGTTAGCTGTCTTCTCTTTCTTCTATGAATTGCACCTTGACTGTCCTATCTTTCTTTGTTGGCCCTATTCGGATGAATGACTATTGCCTACGCTTGGTTACCTCTTGTTTAAAAAAGAGTCAAAGCCCACCTGAATTCTGAAGATGAGATGACACGGGAGTCGATGAGAATAAGTCAGCCTCCGCCTTGAGCAATTAGGGTTGGAATAGGAGTCACTGTCCGAGCTGGAAGGGGACAGCACCCGAAAAAGTCAATCGAAATCCAGCTCTGAACCCTCGAGGTCGACATTAGTCCACCGGCGTGGAAGTCAACGGGTTAGTGATCTCCCTTCTCGATGACATTCATTGAGAACGAATCCCTTTTTTTACCTAAACCGGGCAGAAACAGAAGACGAAAGATGGTCATGCATGGACTCAATGAACACGGCTAATGATCCTGCAAGGCAGTACTCTGTCCATCAATCAAGTCATTAGGCTAGTTGTCAATCGTTCTCCTTTTGTCCCCGCCAATCATGGCCAATCTTGTTCAAAGAGTCCTCAGGCGAAGTCAGCTCACGTGAATGACGACGATCACGATAGGCTATCGAAAGATAGAAAAGGGTAGCTCTCTTTCAGAAGACTAAGGAAAGTCACTGTGATAGAGAAAAGCCTATAACGAAATTTCGTATATAAGAAAGTAGATATTGATCTGAAGTGAAGAGAAACCATCGACTTTGAAGCACTTCCCACGGTGATCTAATATCTTTTCAAGAAAATGAGGCGAGAACCGCGCTCGTGAAGAAATAAAGGAATCTTTCTATATCGGCATATCAGTTGGAAAATCATAGGCAAATTCCGCCGGTCAGAATGTGGAGAAAGAACCAAAACGGAATGGTTCCGCCTACTCAAAACTCGAATTTTGCACGAGTTACATAACCCTTCTTTTTCTTTTTTGCGATTCTGGTGGGTCTGTCTTTTTCCTTATTACGACCAATCCCCAATTATGCATTCTTTTGTTATAATCAGATTTCTCTTTTTGTGTGGTTTCGTTGTTGCGGACTCTTCCCAGAACCTGCTTTCTGTTGCGATCCGAATCCGCAACCCGAGACAGCTCAACCACCTGGACAGAATCTTCCTTTCAGTCAACGACCGGAACCGATGATGCTTTTATATCAACGATCTTATGGAGCCGGAACCGCTATATGGACCACGCTCTTCCTGGAGAAGAAGAAGCGCTGGCGCATGTGTGCGCGCACAGAACACTGGCACGGAAGCAGCGCTCTGATTCGCGAATACAACAGCTTTGAGGCAGACCTATCTCACAGGCATTCCGCCTCAACTCAATCCTGCGCGAATACGAAGGCCTTGTGAGGGATCACTTGGATTAATGCCTTTTCGGCCAGCCATTAACACCGCAACTCTCGCGCGAGAGGTATTCGAAATAAAACATTTTAGAGCCTAAAAAGTCAGATCCAAGATCTGCTCTTCAGCTGCTAATGAGCGACCCACAAAGCCATATCAATTTTCGAATTTCGCCTTCAACCACATAAGAGAGGAGGCTTATGAGTTCATCGAGCATCAAACTCCAGGACGTCAATGACCTCAGCCTTCGGTTTCCTTTCAAGGGTCTCCTCTCGAAGCTCGCCTCAACTACTTTCGAAACGCGCTGTCGAACAACGGAATGCATTCCCACGTGTATTTCCCTCTTTTCGACTTCGTAACCGACAGCCAATTCGCCGAGATGGCAATCTTCCATAAGAGATCTATATTTGCAAGTAGCGCCTAAATCTACTTCTGAATTTGTCACCGTTTTTTTCAAAAAAAATTCATATTCATAAAATGGTAAAGCTTGGGAACAGTATTCAAAACTTCAAAATTGACCTAGGGGAGCCATTCTGAAAATATTTTGACTGATTTAAAGATCTTTTGATCTAATGTCCTTATCATGGTCTCGAGAAATGGCGATTATGCCAAGTCATATACGAATGATTGGACTATTCTTCAAAAACATCTTTAGAATCGATGTGTCAGGGAGATTTTATGAGGGAAAACGCCGATAAGCTTGGGAATTTTTAGAGAGTTTATCCGAGAAAACAATGCAGTGGGAACACTGTGATGACAGGGTTTCATCAGTTCTACAAGGCCCAATCACATCCCAGAACCAATGAATAATAAAAAAAAAATAGGTAGGGTAGGCGATCAAAGTACCTTTTTTCGGTTGAGGGGCAGCTGACCGAAAGGAAAGCGGGGGTAGGCCGCCTTTGGACTTCCTTCTGATCAATAGAGCAGGAAGAGTGGAAAGGAAATACCACCAAAAGTCACGGCCAGCAAGCTACGCATAGTGATTCGATCTTTTGATAACCCATTTTTGGAAAACAACAATTTATGGGGGCTTACGCGTTACACACGGAAGATTGCATTGCCTGAATCACAAGTCTTATATACTGTGTTACAATCACCTCATATTGATAAAAAGTCCAGAGAACAATTTGAAATGGAAATCAAGAAACAATTTCTGGTCATAAAAATACAATCCAGGTTGGAGAAATCATCCCAACTTTGTATGGAATCAAGGAAATTCTCCCGAAAATCAAAACTTCATTCTCACGTCGAACCAACAATTCCCTAGGGGAAATACACTTCCATTCAATGTACCAAACAATTTTTAACAAGCTAACCCAGTTTTTCTAACCCAACATCCTCATCCTCACTAGTCTACAAATCCTTCAAATTCTAATCATGACAAACGTCTGAGTGTCTTAGAAAAGGGTTTAGAAGCTATGATCAAAGCTTCTACACAAACTACCAACATGTTGACCCAGGCATCCACCACTCTAAATTCCTTCATGCAAACCACCGGCCAAGTGCTCAACTCGAACACTCAAGACATAAGCCAGTTAGAAACCCAACTTGGGTAACTAGCCACTGCCGTGAGTGAGAGAGAAAAAGGAAAATTCCCAAGTCAACCTGTT
>NC_033801.1:19559846-19568732 GCF_001876935.1 Asparagus officinalis
ACTCATTCTGACTTAAACAAGGGGTGGGGGTCTTTACCAACTTCAAAATCCGACGATTTAGGGAAGAAAAAAGAGGGGCAGGGCACTCTTCATTCGAAACTCATAAATGTCGGGTCGGGGGTTTCTGCCTTGTTATCAAAAAGGGGAGTTGGGTAAAGCAAACTCCCTCCTTGGACGAGCACGGGGCTTAGTCAAGTAGAACCGGGTTGCGCTGCTTGATGCTCCGATCGAAAACAAATCAGTGGGGCCATGCCGGTACGACAGAATATGCGTTAGAAAGGTAAATCCCTCCCCCCTTTTTTTAGTAAAAAATAAAAAACCGGGCCGAACTTCTAAAAAGCTGCCTGCCCGCTTCCATAGAACAATATCGTGGCAACGTAGACCTAAGTGGGTTTATTGGATCCTGGGGAACCATCACAAGTACGGCCGGCCTATAGAACCAGAATGCCGTGTCGTCCAGCGGAGCTTAGAAGAAGGTGACTCGGAGCCTAGAAGAAGGAAGGTGACTCGCGCAGACAGCTGACTCCTTTTCAATAGAAAGGAATAGCCAAACCAACCCAGCTGGCTGGTCAATCTCAGTGATCTTATCGGCCGGCAAACCGGAGACGGACGACCACGGTCCCGACCTTACCAGCACCGTAGGTTTACTAATCAATGAAGCCCCTCAACCCACTGACTTTTATTACAAAGTAAACCAAGCCTAACCAAACCGTCATGGTCACGACATGTTGTTTATATTGATTGAGTTTACGGGATTCCATCCATAAACCGTCACCCCGGTGACCTTCGTCACCAAAGCGTCACGACAGCTTCCAAAGGTTACCCGTCATCTCATCTCCAGCGGGTGCCCAAGAAGTCGGAGCACGTAGGCGCTGTTAAGCCCTCGTTAAAAAGAAGTGGGGGAGAGTCAAGTAAAATACAACAACGTTGGGGTGGGACGCTAGTACTTAAACTAGGGTTGCTTTGGCGCGCTAATCTTGCGTTTTTCAGCAGGCTGTTAGTTGTAGCGCGCTAGCGCGCCTTCCCTCCCCTCCTTCTCTCACTTCAGAAAGATTTTGCAGTATTTTCTTATGATGACCTGGTCGAGAGAGTACGAAACATCGGTATAAAAGATTTAGTGGGATCAGTGAGGTTGGTTATAGTAAGGCCTGGCCTAAAGTGCGCGGCTTACGAAAAGGTAAGCGGTTAGGTTGACTTTGCCCCCATTTTTGCCTTTTTCTGAATCGGAAGATAATCCCATTTTTCTTCCCCGCGGGATCTCTGTCTCCCAGCCACTAAGGTTCCGTTCGGTCCTCTTCCCCATGGGTATGGTATATGAACGTGAGAGCAGGAAGTTATAGCATAAGCCTTCTATTCCAAAAGTAGAATAGGCCGAGTGAACTGCGTGTGTCCTGCCTCCGGGGAATCATGTCTATCGAATGAATGATTGAAGAAAGAAATGCACTTTGTGAATACTTCGTTTTTCGACACTGAAGCTCGTAGTGGAGCATAAAAAAACTCACTCTGATGTATGACAATTCGTGAATTCTTTTTTGAAGGCGCGCGCTAGAAAGCTCCTATTTCATACTTAAGATATGCCTTACCGAAAGTGCACACCCACTTCTGTTTCCTTGCAATAAGCTTCCTCCAGGGGGCATTCTACACAAACAACTGAGTGTTTCTAGAAATTTCTTTTCTCCCCTGTTCCAGGAACCATGATGGAATCTAATTCCATGTTTGAATCATTCCCATCCACCCAACGACTCATCTCCTATTTTATGAAATATATAGTAAAAGTAATCTAGTCATTCTTCGAAAGGTTTTTCTCTACCATTACTATCTTATTCAATTTTTCCGCCCACAGAGTCGAAGATGTTAGAGTTATCCATAATTGTTTAGCTCTTAGCATTCGGCTGAGACTCCCACCGCGACACCCGGTTGGCAAACCGTTTTCCTTTGCCAACACAACATTAGGGCTGTTCCATAACAATTCTCTCATGATTTGATCTATACGTTCTTCTGCCTGGTTTTTTCAAAAATTGACCAGCACCACCTTTCTCAGTTTGACTCTTCCTGGGAGCGAGAGCCACCGTACCGATTGCTCCAGTTCAATTCAATTATTCTTCGTTGGATTTTTTCTATGACCGCTTTCTTCTTTACTATGTGAGGGCTTTCTTGCTTGTCTTTTTCCTGGGGACTGACTTTCCTTTATATGAATAGATCTTCACTCCTAGCTGCACTGATGCCCAACATATCTTGGATTCTTATATGGGCTCTCTTCTCTTGGAGGAGCTTTTCCTTGATTGAATTGCTGCTCCAGAGGCTCCGCAGAACTGATATAGAATTTTTCGGAGACCTGGAGCTTCCTTGGATGAACATTTTCATTTTTCCTATTCTTTCTTCACGCTTTTATTTGTATAGCGCTCTATAGCTTCCTGGCGTGGGGATGGTCAGTCGCCTCAGTGTATAGGCCTTGTTAGCTGAACTGCGTTCATCAATGCCGCCATGTCAGTGCAATGTCATGACCTACTCAAGTTCTCGAGGACATTCAGAGTTCGAACCTTACTGGCACTTTACGAACTTTGAAATCATATACTTTTTTTTTAGTTGGCTTGTGGACTTTTCTCTGTTTCTGACTCGATGAGAACGATTATGAGTGCGGTAGCGCTCTCTCCTCTTGTTTCAAACACCAACACATAACCCCGCTTGTGGCATTTGACCAGTACAATTTAAGGGGAAGGATTATCCTATACATCTGCATCTTGTCGCTTGCTCAGCAGCACTTTCTTTCCTCAGTGAAGGAGTGGCTTCGCTCAATCAATGCTACAACTGCTTGTGCGTATGATTCTTCCCATGTGTACGAGTAGTCCACTTACTTTATTTTACATACTCTAATCTGCCATCGTTTTCCTTCTTCTTCGGAGGCACTTAGCCCTCTCTCCTTTCGTCGTCAGTGCTCGGCATCTTCCCGGCTTTGAGCTTCTCCCCTCTTTCCTGGCTCCGTCAAGTTGTATCGGTCACATCGGAAACCAAACTTAGCTCCACGCTTTCCCGCATTTAGACAAACTGCTATTTCCGTGGCCATCGCGATTTGACTTCGGATGCTTTTTTAATGATTGCTCGTCCTACATGAGCGTGCGAGCAAGAACCAAGTGCGGATTTTGAGCCGAACCTGCAGCCCCATAAAGCGGCACGGCTAACAACAGAAAGGTCAATTCTGAGCCTTAAACTGACCCGTTTGCCAAATTCGAAGACCTCCGCACTTAGCAAGGATGAGTCAAGAAACTCCAATGAGTCAGGATAAGAAGAGTGTAAGGAATTTCTAACACTTACTCGAGCATAGCTCACGGACGAGCACAGAAATCGTTCGCGACTGATAATTGAAATTGCTTTTCTGACATCACATATTGATCTGCCTCGCCTCCTTTCCCCTCCTCCTTTTACGCGTCTCGAGCTGGCGGTAAACCCCCTCGTGGGGTCTACCCTCTCTGATGTTAAACAATCTTTCTTAGATCCTTATACTCCGGGATTATAAGACCGAACTGGCCGGAAACACGAAGTGTAAACATTACGAACCATCACGCGATCCTATGGTGTACTTCGCCTCTATACCGCTAGATTTGAAAGCAAGCGAATACTAGACCTGTGTATAAATACAATGCCAGAGTTCCGAGCACCTAACTGCAATCCGGGTGCGCGGAAACGATGAGCCTAGTCAATCCATCTTCCTCTTTGGAAGCTTATCCACGACGCCTGCGGAATTCTAGCGGGCAACCCCACATTATGCAGCAGCCTTAGCGGCATGCCATTCCACACTGAACGTTTTCTTCAGCATACGTCTGCGCTGCCCGTTTTCCGGTCTCTTAGAATCTCATTAGCATCGCGTCAACCTATGTACGATCCGCTTTCATGCGGTCCAATCTCCTCTCTCTTCCGGACAACCCAAATGCTGAAAACGCAGGTGATGCACACGCTAAGCTGCCATATGTGTCCCGCAGACCGACTCAAGAGGAAGAGGATTGACTAGCTCATTTCCCCGGCAAGGCTGGAACTGCATTTAAAAGCACAGATTTCTCTTCAATCTAGCGTATAGCAAATACACTAACGCTGATTTCGTAATGACATTCTGTTCCAGCGTCATAATCCATATAGATTCAAAAAGTTGTTAATAGAGAGTAGACACGAGGGGTTTACGCGCTCGACCGTAAGGGAGAGGGGAAAGGAGGAGGCAGATCAATATGTACAAAAAAAATTTCATTATCCCACTCCTAGATCTCATAATGTTAGATATTCTAATCTCATATCTGCTCATATTCTATTCTTGCTCGAAGTCAAGGAAACGCAGTTAGCCAAGCCTCGTAGGCGCTTTTGGGCCGCAGGTTCCTCAATCGCCTGTTCTTCCACGCAAGTAGAAGCAAATAACAAAAAGCATCGAGTCAAATCCGTCCACGGAAATAGCAGTTGTCAAATGCGGAAGGTGGAGCTAAGTTTGGTTTCCGATGTGACCGATACAACTTGACGGAGCCAGGAAAGAGGGGAGAAGCTCAAAGCCGGGAAGATGCCGAGCACTAGACGACCAAAGGAGGAGAGGGGCTAAGTGCCTCCGAAGAAGAAGGAAAACGATGGCAGATTAGAGTATGTAAAATAAAGTAAGTGGACTACTCGTACACAGGCGAAGAATCATACGCACAAGCAGTTGTAGCATTGATTGAGCGAGAGCCACTCCTTCCTGAGGAAAGAAAGTGCTGCTGAGCAAGCGACAAGATGCAGATGTATAGGATAATCCTTCCCCTTAAATTGTACTGGTCAAATGCCACAAGCGGGGTATGTGTTGGTGTTGAAACAAGAGGAGAGAGCCTACCCACATAATCGTTCTCATCGAGAGAAAAGAAAAAAGTCACAAGCACTAAAAAAAAGTATTGGATTCAAAGTTCTAGTCCAAAGGTTTCGAAGCTCGAATGTCTCGAGAACCTTGAGTAGGTCATGATTCATGACATGGCGGCATTGGAAAGCAGTTCACTACAAGGCCTATACACGAGCACTACCATCCCACGCCAAAGCTATAACATCACTCTGATGTATGACAATTCGTGACTCTAGAAGAATCCAGAAAGCAAGGGGAAGTTAAAGGATGAGATCATCAAATGGAATTTGTCATCCTGATGATCGGTGAAAGACTTTGGGTACATCACTCTGTGAATGACATAATGACCTTACAGTTGTGAAAAGCTCGCGACAGGCTGCATTCTCAGACTATTGATTTGCTTTCACTCCATACCCCCAAGCCCCTCGAATACCAATAAAAGTGGGCATTTTGTTTTTTTTGGTCCCGAGTGCTCTCGCGCAACTGCCTTCAATTAGGAACCGATTGCCATACTAAGTACAAAACGACAACTCAAGGGCAACGAAGTTTCATTTCTTTCTTCAATTTCTAATGAACTTCGCCCAGCATATCGGTGAACTCGATGAACCACTTCGGGCGACCATTCGCAAGCGACGTTTGATCGGCGGTGGGATCGAATCTATCCATTTTGAAAAAAGCGCTATACAATAAAAGCGTGAAGAAAGAATAGGAAAAATGAAAATGTTCATCCAAGGAAGCCTCCAGGTCTCCGAAAATTCTATATCAGTTCGTTGCGCGAGCCTCTGGAGCAGCAATTCAATCAAGGAAAAGCCTCAAGAGAGAGAGCCCATATAAGAATCCAGATATGTTGGGCATCAGTGCAGCTAGGAGTGAAGATCATATTCATATAAAGGAAAGTCAGTCCCAGGAAAAAGACAAGCAAGAAAGCCCTCACATAGTAAAGAAGGGAAGCGGCTCATAGAAAAATCCAACGAAAGAATAATTGAATTGAACTGGCAGCAATCGGTTACGGTGGCTCTCGCTCCCAGGAAGAGTCAAACTGAGAAAGGTGGTGCTGTCAATTTTTTGAAAAACCAGCGCAGAAGAACGTATAGATCAAATCATGAGAGAATTGTTATGGAACAGCCCTAATGTTGTTTGGCAAAGGAAACGGTTTGCCAACCGGGTGTCGCGGTGGGAGTCTCAGCGAATGCTAAGAGCTAAACAATTATGGATAACTCTAACATCTTCGACTCTGTGGGCGGAAAAATTGAATAAGATAGTAATGGTAGAGAAAAACCTTTCGAAGAATGACTAGATTACTTTTACTATATATTTCATAAAATAGGAGATGAGTCGCTTGGGTGGATGGGAATGATTCAAACATGGAATTAGATTCCATCATGGTCTCTGGAACAGGGAGAAAAGAAATTCTAGAAACACTCAGTTGTTTGTGTAGAATGCCCCTGGAGGAAGCTTATTGCAAGGAAACAGAAGTGGGTGTTGCACTTTCGGTAAGGCATATCTTAAGTATGAAATAGGAGCTTTCTAGCGCGCGCCTTCAAAAAGAAATCAGCGGATGACGAAATTTTATTTCTTTTCTTTTTTATGCCTTCCACTACGAGCCTTCAGTGTCGAAAAACGAAGTATTCACAAAGTGCATTTCTTCTTAATCATCATTCGCATAGACATGATTCCCCGGAGGCCAGAGACACACGCAGTTCACTCGCGCCTATTCTACTTTTGGAATAGAAGGCTTATGCATACTTCGCATGCTCTCAGTTCATTATTACCATACCCATGGGGAAGAGGACCGAATCGGAACCTTAGTAGGCTGGGAGACAGAGATCCGCGGGACGGAAGAAAAATGGGGATTATCTTCCGCATTCAGAAAAAGGCAAAAATGCGGGGCAAAGCTCAACCTAACCGCTGTACCTTTTCGTAAGCCGCGACTTCTAGCGCCAGCTTACTATAACCAACCTCACTGATCACCCTAAATCTTTTTATACCGCATGTTCGTTACTCTCTCGACCACGTATCATAAGGAAACAATACTGCAAAAATCTTCTGAAGTGAGAGAACGGAGGGGAGGCGGAAGGCGCGCTACTGCGTACAACTAAACAAGCCTGCTGAAAAACGCAAGATTAGCGCGCAAAGGCCAAGCCCTAGTTTAAGTACTAGCGCTCCCCACCCAACTGTTGTGTATTGTTACTTGCACTCTCCCCGCCACTTTCTTTTAAGAGGGCTTAACGCGCCTACGTGCTCCGACTTCTTGCGGCAACCCGCTGGAGATGAGATGACGCGGTAACCTTTGCGAAGCATGTCGTGACGCTTTGGTGGACGAAGCCGTCCCGGGTGACGGTTTATGGATGGACAATCCCGTAAACTCAATCAATATAAACAACATGTCGTGACCATGAACGGTTTGGTTAGGCTTGGTTTACTTTCGTAATAAAAGTCAGTGCGGTTAGAGCGGCTTCATTGATTTAGTAAACCTACCGGTGCTGGTAAGGTCGGGACCGTGGCGTCGTCCGTCTGCCGGTTTGCGGCCGATAAGATCACTGGACATTGACCAGGCCAGCTGGTTGTTTGGCTATTCCTTTCTATTGAAAAGGAAGTCAGCGTTGGGCGGAGTCACCTTCCCTCTTCTTAGCCTCGAGTCACCTTCTTCTAAAGCTCGCTGGGACGACACTGGATTCTGGTTCTATCAGGCCGGCGCGCTACTTGTGATGCGTTCCCCAGGAACCAATAAACCCACTTAGGTCTACGTTGCCACGCATATTCGTTCTATGGTTAAGCGGGCAGGGCAGCTTTTAGAATGTTCGGCCCGGTTTTTTTATTTTTTACTAAAAAACAAGGGGAGGGATTTAACCTTTCTAACGCGATATCGTGTCGTACCGGCATGCGCCCCACTGATTTGCTTTTCGATTCGGAGCATCATAGCAGCGGCAACCGCGTTCTACTTGATAAGCCCCGCCTTGCTCGTCCAAGGAGGGATTATGCTTTACCCAACTCCCCTTTTTGATAACAAGGCAGAAACCCCGTACCCGACATTTATGAGTTTCGAATGAAGAGTGCCCTGCCCCTCTTTTTTCTTCCCTAATCGTTGCGGATTTTGAAGTTGTAAAGACCCCCACCCCTTGTTTAAGTGCATGAATGGATCCCCGGGACCCCGGGGACATTGGCTTCCCCAACAGTGAACTATTAAGGATCGCATCCGCGCATATTCTACATCTATACCTTGCCCAACTGATTCAGCTTCCGCTTCTGGGAATCAGACGGAGCTCGATTAGTTTTCTGGCCTAGACGCAGAGAATAAGCGAACATAACCAATGACGGGGACAAGGGAAATACCGGACCATATGCTGCTTTTGCGCCATGACAATCTCTCACTCGAATTACAGGACCTACCATATTAGTACATATACCGGTCCCGGCCAGAAACACACGTGCAAGCTTTCCCTTGCATGGGCTCGTGCCGTGCTTTTTTCCGAGGCGCTGCCTGTGACTTCCAGCATGGGAAAAAGGGGGAGGTCGCTGAACCTGCCAAACGTTTCGATGGTCTACAGAGCATTTCATGTCTTGACCGGGGATTAGGGTGAGTAAGCAGCGTCTACCAAGCAATGCTAAGCCTTTCGTTCGAAAAATAAAAAAAAAAAAAAAAAAAAAAGGCTAGACTGGCTTCTTTTCGGCCGCCCCCCTTGATTTACGATGTGGGCAAGCTAGCCAAGAATAGTATACTTAGGCTTGCGACTCCCAGCCTTCATCTCGGCCGCATCCTGCTCTCAGAGGCGTGCTAGTCCTTGAGAGCGAACTACTCAATGCTCTGTCTTGCCAATCAAGGGCCATTTGGTGCAGAGCTACAGTCCGGTGGTTGACAAAGCCACTGTCAATCGGAGTCGACTGGAGTGTTTCATCAAATGATGCATGTGGGCTGAGCCATGTCCCATCCCAAGTGGCGGCCCGATTCGGCCGGCCATTCGCGGAGAGATTCGAAATAGAGAATATCGCACCGAGAATAGATATCTATGCTTAGCTAGCGGGCCGGGCTTATCTTCTCTCTT
>NC_033801.1:19568757-19574435 GCF_001876935.1 Asparagus officinalis
CTCTGGTTTAAGAATCTCATTAGCATCCGTCAACCATATGTATATTCCCGTTTATGGTTCCCTCTCCTGCGCTGCTTTCTTGGTAAGGAGATCCCTCCTACATGCTGATTTCCCTCTTCTTCTTATGCTACATGGGTTTGTTTCCTGTACTCACTTGCCCGCTATCCTAGGTATGCGGCCAGCCGGTTTCCTCGGTCGTCTTGTTCCGCGCTCTCTCTCCAATTGGGGCTCCCTCCGGACGCTTCTCCTTTCCTCGATTCTGAATTGTATTGGGGTGGGCTCTTCGTTCTCGTCCTCTTTGTCATCGTAGTTGTTAGTATGTATTCCCCACTGCTCGACGGAGTTGTGGTATGGTCACGCGTAGAGCTTCCCGTGCTGCTACCGTACACATCACTTCTACAGCGCTACACCATAGCATTCGACCTGTACCATTTCCATGGACTGACTTCAATCAATCTTGCTTCAATGCATTATCATATGGGTCGATGATATGCCAGCGTGATTCTTTCTTGCGGGCTGCTCGTGCTTTACGCTCTTTAGTCTTATTCGTAACATGCAGCTGTACTTCTCTGGATCTGCCCTCTATTGTCTACACTAGCCTCGTATCTTTCCCTATGCTACATTACAGACCTTGTGCCTTTCGGGCAATTGGTGACCAGTGCCTCATTTCATAGACGATTTCCCTTCGTTATCGTCAACCTATTCGTTTGCGTATACATTATGCATCGATCCGGCCAGCTACTTTCTTTGATCCGATTCTTCCACATGATGCGTAGTGGTTTACTGAACTGTTAGTGGCATCATCCTCTTGCTTTGCGTCCTCATATACTAGTGAGCTATCTCTCTTCGTTTCGTTCCATACGGGTCGCGGCAAGCAAGAATTGACCATTCTTCCGAAGTGACTCTTATCGTCTCCTAGGTACCTCCGCCGCTATTATTCATACTCTGTTACAGCTTTGCCTCGCTAGGAGGGGTCTTTCCTTGCGCGTGGGAGGACCGGATCGTTGGGCGCCTTCACCTCTCCTTAAAACCGAAATCTACCGCGAGCGAACAAAAAATGAGGAAAAGGTAAACAATTGCATCTGATCGACACGATATTCGTATCTCAAACTAAAAGCCCTTCGTTACGTGGTTAAAAGACTCTCCCAGCGCCCCTACGGTCAAAACGATTGCCGCCCAGCATCGCCGCTAAAGAAATCGCCTCAACTTACTAAAAGCATACAAAGAAAAGGCGGTCCACTACGGCCGGATCGATACGACTAGTGAATACAAATAGTCTCAAAGTTTTCCATCAGGCTTGATGAAGATTTTAGGAAGGAAGATCATGGGATCCATTTGGATGAAGCAGCGAAGGGTTTGAGGGATGCGACCCTCACACAAGGGAACCTTCCTTGAGTAGTTGGCCGCAGAGTAATCAGAAATGCAAGTCGGAGGGGTATTGCGAACAGGGTGTCCGTTGCGCAAGCACCCACCATAGACTAAATCCAAGACAAAGAGAGAAGAGCAAAGGCAAAACGAGTCCCGTAAATAAGAAAGCGTAGAGCGATCCTTCAAGAGTGAAAGAACTGAAGGCGACCAGTTCGACGCCTAGCGTCCAAAAGACCCGGCAAACGGTTTCTGGCGAACAGGAAAAAAGCGCAAGCTCCACACGCGGTCGCTGCCCCCAGAAGCGGATAAGAAGCGAAGGAGAATTTCCATCTTTTTAGTAACTCGCCTCAAACTCGCGTTTTTTCCGTCGATAGGGAAAACTAAGCCTGAGAAGCAATTTCTGTCTGGGCAACCTCATCTAGGCTTCGCGTCTTTTCTTTCTCCAAGCAACGAAGCAAGCCTCGTGGTATCCGAGATGCAGTACTCCTTCAGGCCGGACAAAGTGAGGCTGCGCTGTTTCACAATAGTGCTGTGATAGAAGGATATTGAACCCTCCAGAACCAAAAAGAAAGACTTCAACGAGCGTTGGATCGAAAGGACCATCCTAACTACTGCCCCTGTATCACCGATACGTTGGAGACCACCCTTCTCGAAGATTGTTGGGTGCTTTCAGAATGGGGAATGCAAAGAGCAGTACGAGGGCAGGGAAGGTTAGCCCTTAGGTGAGGATGCGCTCTCAATCCTCCGATTCAAAGCAAATGGTTAGCCCTTGCATGACCTAAGGTTTCAAGAAAAGTCAAGTCGAATTCTGTGGGATGCTGTTTGACGTTGACTCCCCAGGCATGCCTTTTCTCGCGCGGAATGGGAGGACAGATGCCGAAGCTTAACCCCTTAAGGGAGGGTAGAGAAAACCAGTTGAGGGAATAATGCAATTGCCGTCCTGCGAGACCGATACCTGAACCCTCCACAGAGAAAGCGAAAGAAGTCTGAGTCTTCCCAGGGAAACCCGCAAAAGATAAGGGAAAGAGACTTGTGAGCCATCGAAGAGTTATTAAAGATAAAGGGAAGGAGCTATACAAATTGGATTGCGCTCCCTTCTAAAAGTTACTATAAACCTATGGCTCGCCCCTTAGTGACCCCCTTCGTAACTCTCTTCTCGCTGAGCTCCGTTTCGTTAAAAAGCATAATAAAAACTCGCCCTCGTCGCTTCGTTCTCTGGCGACATTTTCTGCGCCGACTAGCTTCTCCAGGTGGGTGGCTGGTAAGCAAGCCACCTCAGCCTCTTCATATATCCCTTAATAGTCGGAAATGGGCGGGAAGGGGCCTCCCTACTTCAAAATGAGAATAAGGGGGAATCGCCGTTTCACAGCCGCCCTCTACAAAAATTGATATCTATCTCTTCGCCTAACATGATCACGAACGAAGACAGGAGAATTGCGTAGATAGCGAGGAGGAAACGGAACCAACCGGGGCCAAAAAGGGGAATGAAATTGTAGAAAATGATCGCGAACGCATTGAGGAAAGAAAGAGAATTGGTGGCCCCTTTTCGGCCAGGGGACATCGTCGCCGGCAGCGGAAAATCTGGGGAACAGGGTTCTTTCTTCCTATTAGATATGGAGATATGATTCTGATAGAGATCAGATCTTTCTAGATAGATGGACTCCATTGATCAAATTTCTATTGACTCCGGTTTCAGATTCTATGAACAGAGATGATCACACAAATATCCATGTGAAAAAAAAGAGATAGAATAGAATAGGGCTGAGGCCGACAGCCTGGGCTGAGGTACGACATGATGGGCGAGGAGAGGGCAAAAAAACCTTCTGGATGGATCGGGAAAAGTGACCTCCGGCATCAGCCCCCACGACCTTCCTTCCCTTCGCGTAAGCTCAGGGATGGAATCCGCTGTAGCTTGCATAGCTACAGCCCGCATGGAATCCCTTTTCTTTTTCCAGAATGAATTCCCGCCGACACGAGGAATCGCTGCCGTCCCTGTCTTTCTTTCTCATTGTGACCACCTGGGCTGGGACGCCCCTATGATTCATGATTTAAGGTAGGGCCCGGCGGGGAAAACTGTCCCCCAAGAAAGCCTACTGGTTGCTGCTGGTTGTTCCCACCGGCGGTGGCGGGCGGCCTCGGTTTTCAATCTTGCCGATTCCAACCTTGACATGGCTCATAGAAGGCGTAAGGTAAGGTCACCGGTTCTTAAACAAACAAAACTCTCAGTCCCCTTCGGGCACGGTCTTCCGTTTAGTCCTTTCACGGGCGCGGAAAAGCCCTCTGGCTATACTCTACTGTCGCGGCGAGGCCGGTTCTTTCCTTTTGGCTGCGGCGGAGCCTGGGTTCATTGGCCACCTCTGTACGGAAATGCTCATAGGAAAGTCCAGCGCAGCAAACGAGACCGACTGCGTTGGCCGTACCGTCGACCGAACTAATAGGTACCCCCACCAGCAGCCAGAGTTTGTGAGCCGTGCGTAAAGGCGACATTCGCGCGGTATCGGGGGGCGCACTTGGTAAGGCCGCTCGGCGCCCGGGCTGCCGGTCTTTACCCCTATGCCAATTTTTGGGCAGATTCCGCCCTTCGTACTTAGCAAAAAAAATGAGATTCTTGGCCAGAATCGGAGGTTTGCAATCTGGTCCAACCATTACAAAACTCATACCTATTCTGTTTAATACTCAGGGTGACTTCATCATAAGCTATAATGTAAATCCCGTAGCGGATTAAATTTCCAAACGAGCCCTTACAAACTACGTATTTTTGTAATCGACTCTTATTGGCTTCTTTGCAATAAAAACGCTGGATTCTTCGATCAAGTTTTGAATGACTTTCTAGTGCAGATATCTTCTCGTTTCGCGATATTCAGTTCATCTCGAAGCTTTAGACAAGGGGTGCTATTGAGATATTGGGCCGCTTATCGGTATCTCGTACACATTCCGACGATTGGCCGAGCGAATTAAGTCAACTTCAAAGTGGATCCTGTTGTGCGAAGAACTGTCGTTATGACCAGTGCGCGCCGCCTGCCTGGTGTGGGGCGCTCCTCCGTTGTGGGGTAAACGGGGAAACGAAGACTCTACGAACCCGAGGAAAGGCTGCCCAGCCTTCCGTAGGGGCTTAAGACCGGAGTTTTTTGTAGTGCTAGCAGGAATGCAAGTGAATGAATCCATCGCCCTAGAGGCTTTAAAGTCAGCGCAGGCGTAGCACAGCGGCCTTATTGAAGTAGGCGCGCTCGCTACGGCAACACAGTACTTGTACGGGGTGGGGCTGCTGTCTACTCGCCGAGCCTTCACCTGCCCTGTTCTGTAACTTCCCTTCTTTCGTCCGTCCACGAGGCAGTCAAAAGAAAGAGAGAAAGGGGCGGCTATAACGCAGGAGTCGTGGCGGTTGTATGCCACGAGGTCCCTATAGACAAGGGGACAAGTGAATCATCGCTTTTGGGCGCAGGCAGCCCTCTACCATCCATCCCATTGCATTCCTCTCGTAGAGTACTGTACCGTCTCAGACCAGATACATCTATGGAAATAAAGGATTTCTTATATAAGAATCTTCATTTTTTTATTGATAGGGATCCCCATTCATTCCGTTATTCCCGTAACTACGGATTGATTGTCCCTACCAAAATGGTAGTGGTCTAGGGAGCGCAATTGCTAGAGCACGGGAGAATGAATAGTAATGATTTAAGCAAGAGCAGCCGGACGGACTACTATAGTGAGTCTAGTGACTACTAAAGTCTTTTATTTCTTTGTAGTTAAGTAATAATGTCTGGTATAGCAGCCTTTCTGAGCGAGCCTCTGGGATCTCCTGTAAACCCCCATTATTTTGTAAAGGGAGGATATTAGGGGAAGCAGTGAGTGGAGATTCCCCTGCAGAGAGCCGGATGAGGGGAGACCCTCACGTCCGGTTCGGAGGGCGGGGATATCCCGACCCTACTATCATTATGCCTTTGCAAGGTATTCTTGCATGATATGAAGAGTCTTTATATATATATAAATTGGTGGATAGAAACTTTTGTGGACAAAGGTTTGGTGTCCACTTAAGTTGACATAAGATATATATATAGAGCAACAATACACACACACAAACACACATGTATATATATGTATATATATACATACATATATGTATATGTATATGTATGTGTGTGTGTGTGTATGTATGTATAGAAATATGGGTATGCTTGGTACCAAGCACAAATTTTGTGCTTGGTAGTGATGTGGCATAATACCCTCACCTCATTCAAATGAGGGACCACATTCACATTAGTTGAGGAGTACATGAGGATATGCAACTATTTGAATGAGAGGAGGGGATT
>NC_033801.1:19574532-19578685 GCF_001876935.1 Asparagus officinalis
CACAATCAAGTCTATATACCAAAAAGCTAATATTATTTGAATCAACTTTATAAAAGCATATAAATAGGCAAATCCAAAGTTTTTTAATACTTGAATGGTTTTTTATAAAAAAAAATAAAAAAGTAAAGAAAACATAAAAATTAACCCCTAAAAGGAAAGGAAATCAAAAACTCAAAATCATGCGCATACAACATAAAAGTGAAGCATGCTAGATATCAAAAGATAGAATGACTAAATTTTGTCTCAATCTAGTAAAACGGTCTTTAAGCAAAGATTTTATAAAAATATCTGCAAGTTGTTGATCAGTAGAAACAAACTTAATCTGAACATTTTCTTTAACAACGTGGTCTGTCATGCAGTGATGTCAAATATCTATGTGTTTCATTCGTGAACAGTATACTGGGTTGTTACTCAAAATCAATAGCACTCTTATTGTCATATCTAAGAGGAATCTTCTTAAAGGTGATGCCTAGTGCTGGAAAGTCAAAGCATCCAAAAGACTTGTGCATAACAACTACCTAATGCAATATACTTGGCCTTTATAGTTGGCAAAACTGCACAGTTTTATTTCTCAGTGGACCAAGATACTTTAAAATGATCTAAAGATACACTGTACCACTAGTGCTTTTCCTATCTAAATGACACCTAGCATAATCGCTATTTGAATATCCAACCAAATAAATAAAAAATTACACGTAGGAAACCATAAATTAAATTTTTGTATTCCAACTAAATATCAAAAAATTTATTTTATAGCTTTTAAATGTGATTCTTTAGGATTAGCTTGAAACCTTAAATACAAATCCACAGAAAATATAATTTCAAGATGAGAAGTAGTAAGATATAAGAGACTATCAATTATTCTCCTATATATATCTTTGATCAATTGATACTTCCGTCTCATCTTTTATAAGCTTTGCAAAAGGACTCATTTGGAGTTGAAACTACTTTCAAATTGTCCGTATTGAAGCATTTGAAAAGCTCTATCACATAGCTCTCTTGTGGAATAAACACTCCATCTTTTGTTTGCTTCACTTGAAACCCTAGAAAATACTTCAGCTCTCCCATCATGCTCATCTAGAACTCGTCTTGCATCAAGCTTTCAAACTTTTGCCAAAGATCCTTATTAGTAGCTCCGAAAATAGTATCACTAATATACATTTGTACAATAAGAATATCTTTACCAATAAATTGAACAAATAAGGTATAGTTAGCATTAACCTTTTGTAAAATTATGTTTAAGTAAATAAGAATTTAGATAGTGTTACCAAGCCCGAGGTGCTTCTTTAAGACCATACAAATTCTTTTCTGACTTATTTACATAGTCTTGAAAGACACGATTAATAAAACATGGGGCTGTTCTATATAGACTTCTTTCTTTAGGCGCCCATTTAAAAATGCACTTTTAACATCTATTTGTTAGAGTTTAAAACCTTTATAATAATAAAAAGTAAGCAGAATTCTAACGGCTTCAAGTCTAGCAGCTGGAACAAAAGTTTCATCAAAATCAACCTCTTCTATTTGATTGTAACATTTAGCAATAAGTCTAGCTTTATTTCTCACGACATTACCTTTCTCATCAATTTTATTCTTAAAGATCCATTTAGTTCCTACAAATGGGTGATCTTTACTTTAGGAACCAAATTCAAAACTTTATTCTTTATAAATTGATAAAGTTCTTCTTGCAATGTGATAATCTAATTTTCATTATTGATAGCTTCATTCACATTCTCAAGTTCTATTTTAGATATGAAATTGACATAAGCACATAATTCTCCAAGAAAAGAATGAGCATTTTCACTTTCACCTAACTTTGATGATGACATGGAACAATAGTAATCATTCAAATGACTATGTGGCTGAAGATTTCTTTTTCGGTGATCTCTAATTAAAATAATTTGTTGATTATTTGAATCTCTTTGATTTTGATCAACATCTGAAGCTTCATGATTTGTCTCCTCATTATTGCCCCATGTTTCCTCCAGAATTTTATTCCCACTCTCCTCTTGTATCTTTTCTTGTTTAACCTAATCAATTAGATTTGTCACAAAAGGGTCACCTACATGATTAACCAAAACACTAGAATGTGAGCTTCATCAAATTTAACATGAATAAACTCTTCAAAAATTTTAGTTCTTTTATTGCAAACTTTATAAGCTTTTTGTTGGGAGCGGTCCACTTATCTCTAGGAGTGACAATGACAGTATAACCTACAATGGTAATAGGTTCACTATGGCTATTCTCTGCACTACTCCATACATCAAAATCGGTGGATAACAAAAAGATTTTCATGCATGCTTTCTAATAGGACTAATTTATCCCATCGAAAAGTGGGCGGCAGTTAACTGCGTGTTCCTCAGAAAAAGCCATTGCGATAGACAAACTAGACATCTCTATCCTAGGTTGTAAATCCTAAAAATAGGTAACGAGACTTTAATACCACTTCTAGATCTAAAATGCAAGCCTGGAGGGGGTGAATAGGGTTACTTTCGTTTTTCACTAAAAATACAAAATATGCAGCGAAAAAGATAAAATAAAAGCGAGCAATGATATTCAAACATAAATGTAGGCATCAAAAATTGCCTATGGGTTCCTACACGCAGCTCGAGACGGAGAGAAGACGATGAACGTTATTATCCGAGTCAAGGAGAATTATCTAATAATAACAAGCATATGAAGCGAGTCAACGAAGCGTACAAATCACGGAGCGACACAATAATGAAGAAACGATCGGATCGGGAGTTACGTTTCAATCACGAATGGCGAAGCGCCACTCATGTCTCATCTGCCTCACATATGATGCACTTATGGAAGGTTGTAGATCTCTTCTTCGGCTTTCCAACACACTCTGAATCGCATCATTCTGAGATCGGACGGGAAACTTACAGCGAGAATAGTCAAGGCGTGCAAAATGGCGCCTCGATCGAAAACCGAGACACACCAAGTGTCTCAGCCAGCCGAGACATAGTTTGTGTCTCGACACTGTGCCTCAGGCCCCAAAAATGCTGTTTTAGTGGTTTTTCACTGTTAACTATCCCGATTCTATTATATCATGATCCAAAGCCTCTCCAACTGATTTGAAACTATTTTGGAATGTGGTTAAGTGGTTACAACTGAAGATAAAAGGGAATCAACCATTCTTATCTGAAAACCAAGCTTCTGAAGCCTATAAATATAGCCCTAGGGCCTTCATTTGCACAGAGGCGGAATTCTCGAGCATCGGCGAAGCCCTGTCGAACTGAAGAGTGAGGATCATGAATTTCAAAGAGGAGAAAGAGATCTCGGCGAGCTATTCAGCATAAAGAGGAAGAAGTCGAGAGATCTACATCCGTTCATCCATTTTTCTTAAGATCGTACCTAGCTGTGATTCTCGAGAAGAGTGATTATCTCGCTTTGTCGAGATAGTTACTTTAATTTCTCGACTCCTTTACGAGTCAACGAAATCTATATATTGATCTGATCGCTCGGTGGTCCACGGATAAACCCCAGCATAGGTAAAGATGTCATGCAAACAGCGGGTAATAAACGTCCGTTGTGTGTGTTTTAAGAGAGTTGTATTTTTTTATTTTTTGTTGAGTTCGTTGTAACGACTGAAGTTGTAATGAGCCCACTAAAAAAATCAACTTTCCACCAAAACAATAAATAACAACCAACCAAGAAGACATAAAATTATACAGTGGTTCTGATAACAATCATTTATTCACTCTTTCTTCTCCCGAAGGGGCTTCCTCACTATGTAAAAAGTTATCATGAATCACATGGTTGGCTTATAAGACCGCACCCTGAAATCTATCTGAAACCATTCATCTAAGATAACTGTCCACAATGAGTAACACCTAGCCTAGCTAGGTCTAACCCTCAATTAGTTCGACTTGAGTTCGGTGTAAACAAGTTCAAAGACAAATCAAACCAAACAGTTAAAGAGCATAAAATCAAGAAAGATCTTTGCAACCCTTTTGTTAAACAAACAATTCTTCAATGGATATAAGCGTAGCTCGATGAAGAATAATGTAGATAATTAACCGAAGGGCAACTCTCCTCACTATAACAATCCAAAGATGTTGTGCGTGACGCGTAAGAGTTTGCCAAGGTTCCGAGGGTTAAATCATTTAATAAAATCCCTCACAAATTAAAACCTTAGAACTCTTCATCC
>NC_033801.1:19578695-19579102 GCF_001876935.1 Asparagus officinalis
AAAAAAAATTATTGATATATGCTCCTCAATAGGTCAGGAAAGAGATATCCTAAAGTTGGTAGAGATTGGAGATATATGAAACAACGAATGACTGAAATAAATCTGAAAAATTGCACTTCTGTCATATTTACCATCAATGGTGCTTCACGACCATCGATAGTGTCGAGGCCTCATAGATGATATAAAAGTCCCCGGAATAAAAATTATCGATTTACTATGTATGAGCTCAACCTACCATCAATGGTCAAAGACCAACATTGATGGTGAGGAGGCTGAATAAAATTAGTATTGAGCTGATTTTCGTATCGTTTCGCCTCGTACATTTCTTATACCTGTATTTACCTGTACTATATCATCTCAAATAAATATTAGTACCAAATGATAGTTTCTTATTACTTAAGCAAGAG
>NC_033801.1:19579112-19610411 GCF_001876935.1 Asparagus officinalis
ATACACTTGGCTCTTTCAAGATTCAGACCATAAATCTCTCCACACTAATTTTTTTTTCCTTGTGCATGTGCAACACATTTTGTTGAAGTACAAGTTCAAGCCCATGAGTCGTGCTTGTAAGGCCTGAAGAAAGAGCGCTTGGATGGAGATTGGCCAACAATCTTCATCAATTTTGCAAGCTCTAGAACTCTAGCAATTTTCTCCCCTCTCTTTGCCTCCATTGACGCACGCTTCTCCTCCGCCTTCTGTCGAGCTATCGCTACATCGTTCTGCATTTTCTCCACAGCCTTTGCCCTTTTGCCCTCCAGCTTTCTCTGCAACAACAGTAAATTGTCATCCAAAAAATGTTCAAGAGGTTGAACACAGAAGGCACTATTTTTTGTAACTATATCATCAGTTTTTCGCCATTTTTCTTTTCTTCTGGCTGTAGTACTAACTCATCCATTTTGTGGCGTTCATATTGTATATACTTAATGAAATGATTTTTGGTTGGAATACAGAATTCTTATGCGGGAAAAGAAAATCCAGAATAAGTTTATATATAAAAAGAAAAGAAACTTTTGTATGATAAATATGAAGTCTGTTAGACATGGAATCAGCCTAAGGAAGATCACAAGTAATATCATAACTTTTTGTCATATATAACGAATAATTCATACATGCACATGATTACACTAGATAATCTGTAAGTTGTAACAAAGTGCATAACTGCAAATAAGTATTAGCACTTATTTATTCTGTACTAGCATGAAGATTTCATGAGAGATGATCGTATACCTCAATCTTCTTAAGCCAAGTGCCGGCCTGCTCAATCTGCTCACCCTCCCAACCATTGATAATCGCCTCTTGCCGCCGGTACCTGTTGTTGATCTTCGCCATCTCCTCGGCCTCCCATGCCGAGATCTTCGACTCTACTTCATCAGACCTCGCCCTTGGAGCGGTCACCGCTTCTTCATCATGAGCCCGATCACGGCCAGCTGTAGCGTGATCAGGCTCAGGCTCAGGCTCAGGCTCAGGACCAGAGCTAGGCACGATAGCTAGAGGATTATTGGATTCTTCTGGGTCTTGATGATCTTGTTGATTTGTTGTCTCAACGGTTCGGTTGTCTTGCTTCCATGGCTTGGATGGGATCATGTTGGCTGTTGATTGAGGAAAAGTCGAGGAGAGAGTTGAGCTAATTCTTCACGATTGGTAGCTCCTTATTATTGAGCAGATTGGGCAGTGGATGTTGAGGTCGACTGGGTCACACCAAAGGAGCAATGCTAAAATTAAGAAGGGAAAATTTATGTCAAGGACCAATGAAAGGTCAATTTTTACATAAGGCCCTTAGACCTTCATACTTTTAATTTACATCCTGAAATCCTTAAGAGTAATGATAAGTGTACTACAACTTTTCTACTACTTTGGCATTACCACAAATAAAAGAGTGGAGGTCCCTCCATGAAAATTGTATTAAAAAAGTGATAGCTCATTATGACCCCACTCTTTTGTTTGTGGAGCGCCAAAGTAATAGAAAAGTTATAGTACACTTAACATTACTCTTGTTGTAAGGCTAAACTTGAGAAAATCCCCCTAACTTTAGACTATTATCAGATATCCACCCATAACTTTTAAATATCAGGAAAAACCCTTTAAGTTTACACATTTATTCTTTTATGATGTCCTCCTTTTTTTCTATTCTTTTTTTAAGCAACAAACCGATAATTTATTAATACATCCATAAGGTCTTTCTGTTTGAGTGTGATCCTGTTTCATATGAGCTCTACAATATGAAAATTGTTAAGACTTAAAGGTTGTATTATTTAGCAGAGTATTTAAGATTTGAAAAAGTTAAATGAATGTATAATTTGATTTTAGAGTGCTAAAAATCTATAATAAAGGTGGGGGCAGAAAATAAAGTTTTTAACACCTCAAGGGTTTAAAAGTAATTTTTTTAAAAAAATCTTGTTAGTGTCTACTTTTTGTATTATTGTTAAGTAGTAATAGAGAGGAACCCACAACGAAATTGGTCACAAGGACATGTGTGAGGATGTGAGAGGAGTAAGTGAGTGGTTGACGTGGAAGATAGGGAGCATTTGCTTAGTTAAGTGTATGATTGCTTAAATTAAGAGAAAAGAACTTAGGTAATCTATGTAAAATTATTATTGTACCATTTCTTTTATGTCGGCAGGTTCCCTTTTGAAGTTGGTGTATGCAGTGTCAATTATTGCTCCCCAAAGTATCTTACGTTGAGCCAATGAACAGAGGAAGATATGAGATAGAAAGTTACTTGTCCAAAGTGGCTCCAAATGTGCTTGATGTGATAGATTCGCATCTTCTTTATTCTATTTCAGTATAGTACTAATGTGCATCCCGTGAAAAGTATAATCCTTTATTTTTTAATCACTGTATTTTAAAATTATCTCTCTCTAAGTTTTGATATATTTAATTTAATTATTGTATGCTTAAAATTAGAAATCATATTTACTCCTTTATACTTAAAAAAGTATCCAAGTTTTAATACATTTGATTTAGAAATCATATCTACTCATCTATTGTTATGGTGTTTTCAATCACCTAAGTGCAACTCTTTGCCAACAACGGACGGGTATACTTCTGCATACAGTGCCCAATCAAATTGGCGACCGAGACACACAAGGGTTACATCTCAGCCGACTCGCCGAGTCGATATTCCTTCAAGGCAGAACTAATCGACCCTCTTGTCGAAGACGACTCACAACGAGTCCAGTCGACCAGCTATTCGACGCCTCCCGATGACGACTCGAAATGTGTTACTTCTCGACCAAGCTAAAAGACTTGGGCCTCGAGATCCCCCCACTGACAACGTCGACATCGCAATTAATGCCTGGTAGGTGCCATCATGCCTCTAACTCCGATAGTATTCATGACTCATCAGACCACGTAGGCACCGCCGCCTCCGGTCACTTCTCATTCAATGCTGAGGTGATCTCTCCTCCAATCGCCAGCCGACACCTGTAAAGCAGAAGCTAACTCGGCTGCCAGCCCATGCTTATTTACCACCATCATGTGCTTGTTCACAATGACGGCTCTGCCCTTCCTGCACCACTATAAAAAAGAGGTATTGTTCTAACATTAGGGGAGACTTTTTACTACTTTTGACTTTTAACTGGTTTTGTGATCTGCATATTATACTGCACCCGCAAGAACTCTCATAATTTTTTAGATTCCCCACTCAAGCTCACCAGCCGACTTGATCGTCGGAGGAACTACGGGGGAACCAGCCCCCGTCCTCTCACGTGTTTTTATATGTGCAGACTTTCCAATCGCCCAACTTAGAACTGGATATTCAGGGAAGAAAGCGGCCCCTCATCAACTTCAACCCCATCCAACCATGAATATAATTGACTGTGTGATCACTTAACATCAATATCTATACTTAAAGAATGATCCAAGTTTTAATACATTTGATTTGCTTTAGGTTTTATGATATAATAAATTATTGTTGCATAAATAGTAATTTCAAGTACAAAGGCGCAAATTTGATTCACTATTTATGCTACTGTAAATCACTATAGCGTGAATAGTAACAAAATTTTGTTTATTGTTCATACTACAATATTTACTACAGAATAAACAATAATTCTTTGGATACTCCTTTTAAGTATAGAGGAGTATATATAGCATTCATTTTCAGTAGTATTTAACCATTTTCCATTTAAATATGTAATTATATTTTAAGTAAAAAAAATTAGTAATTAATATAATTTATAGAATCTTATTTATATTTGAAATAAAACACAATTGAGCAATCTTGAAGCCCACGTCACTGCATCAGAACTCTAAAGTCATAACGGCGGCTGAGAATTATAATTTCTACTCTAGTATGCCCCTGTAGGTTAATGGCCCTTTCATGGTGAAAGCCGAAACCTTGACATACAGGGGTTTAAAAAAGAAAATCCACATTAGAAATTCTTGGTCAGTATGATTCGAACCATTACACTGAAACACATGAACCATGGTGAGGGTTGAAAGTTATAATTTTATAATCTAATAAGTACATATATAATTAATTAACTTACAAATTAATTATATTTGCAGGATTCCTTATTTGAGAATTCAAAAAGCACTAGTTAATTTAATATGATCCACTTAACAAGTTAAGCTGAATGACCTATTGAATTCGGGTTTGTGTTTAGATTATTGGATATTCACTATATGATCCACGACAAATCACCTTGATTGGGCCCTTAGAGAATCAAGGCCCACTGACCATGTAGATTAATTATCACCATTTTATTGGAGCCTCGGAGCCGGAGGGCACCATTGTCGTGGTTCGTTTAGCGGTTTCATTTCGACTGTTATGGAGATTGTTTTAGGGGCTGTTTGTTTAAAATCCCAAAATTTATGGATATGGATTCCATCATAGAATTTGAAATTCATAAAATTTTTTGTGGGTTTTGGGATCTCTAAAATTTTGTTTGTTTCATTAATATTTTGGGATTTGGAATACTACAATTTGTAATTTTTTGTTTGTTTTATCAATATTTTAGGATTTGGAATACTACAATTTATAATATTTTGTTTGTTATATCAATATTTTGGGATTTGGAATACTATAATTTGTAATTTATACGTATAATTTATTTTATGATATTTATTATATATTATTATGCAATATCACATACTATAATATATATAATAGTACAACATATATATTATAATATTATATAATATTTTATATACATATATTATTATATAATATATTATATTAATTATAATATTTTAATTATTGTAGCAATTATATTATAGTGTACTATATTAAACCAATATAATAATAAAAACAACCGACATGTCAAGATCCAAATTCGCCGACAGCTGGGCTGGGTACGATGATGGGCGAGAGAGGGAAAAAAACCTTCTGGATGGATCGGGAAAAGTGACCTCCGGCTCAGCCCCCACGACTTCCTTCCCTTCGCGTAGCTCAGGCGATGGAATCCCTGTAGCTGCATAGCTACAGCCCGATGGAATCCCTTTTTTTTCCCAGAATGAATTCGCCCGACCACGAGGAATCCTGCCCTCCTGTCTTTCTTTCTCATTGGACCACTGGCTGGGACGCCCCTATGAATTCAATGATTTAAGGTAAGGGCCCCGGGGGAAAACTTCCCCAAGAAAGCCTACTGGTTGGTCTGGTTGTCCCCCCGGCGGTGGCCGGGCGGGCCTCGGTTCAATCTTGCCGATTCCACCTAGACATGGCTCAATAGAAGGGGTAAGGTTAAGGTCGACGTGTTCTTAAAACAAACAAAACTCTCAGTCCACTTCGGAGCACGGTCTTCCGTTAGGTCCTTTACGGGCGACGAAAGCCTCTTGGCTATACTCTACTGTCCGCCGGAGGCGGTTCTTTCCTTTTGGCTCGGCGGAGCTGGGTTCCATTGCACTCTGTAGGAAATGCATAGGAAGTCCACGCAGCAAACCGAGACCCTGCGTGCGCCGTACCGCCGACGAATAATAGGTACCCCCACCCCAGGCAGAGTTTGTGAGCCGTGTAATAGGCGACCATTTCGCGCGGTTCGGGGGGCACTTGAGTAAGCCGCCGGCGCCCGGCTGCGTCTTTACCCCTATCCAATTTTTGGGCCAATTCCCCCTTCGTACTACCAAAAAATGAGATTCTTGCCGAATCCGAGTTTGCTGCTCCAACCATTACAAAACTCATACCTATTCTGTTTAGTACTTCAGGTGCTTCTCTAGCGTATAATGTAAATCCCGTAGCGGATCAATTCCAACGAGCCCTTCAAACTAGTACTTTTTGTAATCGACTCTATTGCTTCTTCAATAAACGCTGGTTCTTCGATCAAGTTTTGAATGACTTTCTAGTCAGATCGTTCCTGCGTTTCGGATATTCAGTCTCATTCGAAGCTTTAGACAAGGGTGCTATTGAGATATTGGGCCCTTATGGTATCTCGTACACATTCCGACGATTGGCCGAGCGAATAAGTCAACTTCAAAGTGGATCTGTTGTGCGAAGAATGCGTTATGAACCGTGGCCGCCTGCCTGGTGGGGGCGGCTCCTCCGTTGTGGGTAAACGGGAAACCCGACTCTACGAACCCGAGGAAAGGCTGCACAGC
Source organism: Asparagus officinalis (assembly GCF_001876935.1). Lineage (NCBI taxonomy): Eukaryota > Viridiplantae > Streptophyta > Magnoliopsida > Asparagales > Asparagaceae > Asparagus > Asparagus officinalis. The sequence continues at coordinate 19,585,197 of NC_033801.1, forward strand.
TTCCGTAGGGGCGTTAAGATTTACTGCAGCATTTACTACAGCATGAACAGTGATTCTTGGGTCCTCCTATTATTAATAGAGGAATAGATGTATTATATTAAATATTATATTATTATAATATTATATAATATATTAATTCTATATTATATTAATTATTGTATAGTATAGCATGCTAATATAATATAATATAATAATTTTTTAATAATATATAGGTGCAATATCCAACCCAAATCCTCTCTCAAAAATAGGATTTCACAAATGCTAAAATATAATAGTTTTTTATAATTTAGGGATTCAATATCCTAAAATTGGTTTTGAAACAAACATTGTTTATGGAATTCTGAAACCCAAAAAACTTGTAATCCACCTTATATCCCAAAAAAAGATTGAAACAAAAGAGAGGATTTCACAAATCCTAAAAATATATTATTTGTTTATAATTTAGGGATTCAATATCCCAAAATTATTTTTAAAACAAACAAAGTTTATGGAATCTCAAAACTCAAAAAGGACACTTTTTACATCCCAAAACTTAAAATCCACCCTATATCCCAAAAAAAATGTGAAACAAACAGCCCCTTAGCAAACGGTTGAGCAGTCTGGGTCATAGTGGGCCCTTATCCTCTCTATCACAATTAAAAGTCTTCCTTTTTTATCATAATTGTCTATTTATCTATTAGGTTGTTATTACTCTTCACGGATGAACGGATGAGATGCAGAACAAGTATAAATCATGAAAATATATGATTTCTGTTAAATTTAGGGTTAAATGCAAATAGACCCTCTTGTAGTATCACAATTCGGAATTTAACAATTTAGTTTCATTTTGGCAGGTTGATCCTTCTGAGTGAAATCTTTTCGACTATTTTATCATCATATATAGAAAAAGAAAATTGTGTTTTATAGCATATAGACTTTTTGAAAATAAAAGAGTAAAAAAGTTAACGTAGAGGGTCTATCTGCTAGAATAAATCTACAAGAATAATAAGCATGCCGTAGTATAAGGGAATTTAGACAATAATAATCGGAAAAGTGGACCTTTTTTTTATAGAGGGGCTCTTATCTTTACCAGTAATTTGAACTACTAGTTTTTTTTCCCTTTCTTACTCTCTTGAACTATTTTCAATCTCTAGCTATGTGTCCCCTAAACTATTGAACTTTTTATTTGCTTGTCCACCGAACTGTTGGGACAAATCCGAGGCCAAATAGAGCAGGATCACAACAATAGTAGTGAAAATAGAGATAAAAAGATAGACACACGGATTTACGTGGTTCAACACAAAATTGCCTACGTCCACGTGTAAGGATAGAAGAATCCACTATAAGGAGAAAACTCTGGAGTTATAATCTCTCTTTTCAAGGAGATACTCTCTCTCTTTTTTTCTCTCTCTTCTATATGAGGAGTTGTTTTTGGAATGAGTTTTTTCTTTAAGGATTTAGAGCCTATTTATAGTGTTTGGAAAAATACTATGCATAATAAAATATTAATATTTTACTATAAAATAATAATGATGGTGGGGCTCACTCTCTCATTTCTCAAACTTTCCGGCTGGCCAAGCTTTCGGTGCTTGGATTGTTAGGCGCCTGACAATCTCCCACTTAAAGATTTGATTGAGTATCAATCATATCTTCACACTATTCTTTCTATCTTGTCATCTTCATATTGCTTTACGTCTGCGTTAGATCATAATAGGATCGACACCAAATAAATTTGTCAGTACTGACTGCTTTTGTTAAAAAATCTGCTAGGTTGTCTTCGATGTGAATTTTCTGTATATCCACTGTTCCTTCTTTCACTTTCTCACAAACGAAGTGGTACTGAACTCGAATATGTTTGGTCTTTGAATGAAAGACTGAATTTCTTGTCAAATGTAAAGCACTCTGACTGTCACAAAATAAAGATATCTTCTTTTGTTCATAGCTGAGTTCTTGCAGTACCATCTTTAACCATATCGCTTCTTTACTGGCTTGTGTAGTTGCTACATATTCTGCTTTTGTTGTTGAAGTAGCCACAACTGACTATAGTTTTAAAACCCAGCTTACAGCTCCGCCAGCAAGTGCAAACACATAACTTGTGGTGGATTTGCTATTATCATTATCAACTGCATAATCAGAATCAACATATCCACTGACAATAAAATCAGATCCTCCATAATATAATGCAACATATGAGGTTCCTTAAATGTATCTTAGAACCCTCTTTACAGTATTCCAATGCTCTTTACCAGGATTCGCCATGTATCGACTAATTACTCTCACTGCTTGTGTAATGTCTGGTCTTGTACAAATCATAGCGAACATTAAGCTTCCCACTGCTGATACATGCGATACTCGAGACATCTTTATCCTCTCTTCTTCAATGCTAGGACTCATACTGGAGGATAACTTAAAATTAACAGAAAGTGGGGTAGAAATTGACTTAAAATCTTGCATGTTAAAGGGTCACAACATTTTCTTTAAATAGTTCTTCTGAGAAAGCCAAATCTTCCTATTAACTCTGTCTCGGTAAATTTGCATCCCTAGAATCCTGTTTGCAGATCCTAAATCCTTTATTTCAAATTCCCTAGCCAACTGAGCCTTTAATTATTTGATACGATCTTTATTGGGGCCTACAACCAACATGTCGTCAACATACAACAATAAGATAACAAAATTATTTTCACCAAACCTCTTAAAACATGCATAAGGATCTGAATTAAGTCTGTTATATCTAAGGCTCATGATGAATAAATCAAATCTCTTGTACCAACACACTGATGCCTGCTTTAAACCGTACAGAGATTTTTTCAATCTGCAAACCAAATTCTCTCTTTCTTTTTCTTCAAAACCTTCTGGTGGAGTATGTAAATTTCTTCTTCAAGATCTCCATGAAGAAATGTTGTTTTCATATCTAGCTGCTCTAGATGTAAGTCAAATATAGCGCTCATAGCCAAGACTATTTGGACTGTTGTAAGTCGAACTACAGGAAAAAATATTTCATTATAACCAATACCTTCTTTCTGAGCATATCCTTTTACCATCAATCTAGCACGATATCGCTCCACTTGATCATCGCCATTTCGCTTGATCTTGTAGACCCATTTTCTTCCAATGGTCTTTCTTTCTTGTGGCAGTGACACAAGTTCCCAAGTCTTATTCTTATGGAGAGCTTCAATTTCTTCCTATATTATTGTCATCCACAAAGATGAATCTATGCCATTTATAGCTTTATTAAAAGTTGATGGCTCTCCATCTTCTGTTAGAAGACAGTATGCAGCATTACTCTCTGTAATATACTCTGAATGCCAAGTCGGTGGTCTTCTCTCACGAGTTGACCTTCGAGCTTCTAGAGCCTCAGACTCGACTAGTTCTTGTATATCATACTCCGGTGTTGCTTCAGAAGAATTCGAATCATCTTCTAGCTGGACAGCTATAGTCTCTGAGTCCTTCCTTGAACTGCTTTCTTTTTTACCACTTTGTAGTTGATTTTCTACAAAGATAACATCTCTACTGACGATAACCTTGCGGGCAGTGGGATCCTACAGGCGATACCCCTTTACTCCATCAGCATACCCTAATAATATATATTTTTTGGATTTTGAATCCAATTTTCTAATTTCTTTGTCATTGTACATTGTGTACACTAGACTTCCAAATATATGAAGGTTAGAATAATCAGCTGGCTTACCAGTCTACATCTCCATCGGCGTCTTCAATTGTATTGCAGTTGATGGAGATCGATTTACCATATAACATGTGGTTTTTACTGCTTCCGTCCAAAAGACTTTATCCAGATTTGCAGTTGCTAACATAGCTCTTGTTCTTTCCAACAGAGTTCTGTTCATCCGCTCTGCCACTCCATTTTGTTGAGGAGTATAAGCAGTGCTGAATTATCTTTTGATACCTTCTTACTTACAGAATGCTAGGAATTTACTGTATGTGTATTATTCTCCATTATCTGACCTCAAGCACTTGATCTTCTTTTCAGATTCAATCTCGACCCACACTTTGTAGGCTTTAAAGACTGAGAACACACCCACCTTCTTCTTGATAGGATACACCTAACATCTCCTGGAGTAGTCATCAATAAAGAACACAAAATATTTTGCTCCTCCCAAGGATATAACCGATGCTTGTCATATATTAGAATGAACCAGTTTCAAAATATCCTTGCTTCTAAAACTCGATGTGTTGAACTTCAGCTGATGCTGCTTACTTATAACACAATGCTCATAGAATGGAAGAGCTATCGAATTAAGTCTAGGAAGCAGCTTCTGATCGGAGAGAATCTTCAAGCATCGTTCTAACATGTGGCCTAGTTTGCGATGCCACATCATGGTTTGTTCTTCTCCATGGCTTGTTGATGCCATACATAAATTAGCTTCCTACAGAGTTTCTCCCTTGAACATATATAGATTTACAGCTATCTTTTCTCCTTTTATTACCACAAGCGCCCCTCTAACAATCTTCATGATCCCATTTTCTATATGGGTTTTGCACCCGAGCTTATCTAATTATCCCAAAGACAATAGATTCTTCTTTAAGCCCTTCACATGTCACACATCTTGAATAGTGCGTATTGTACCATCAAACATTTTGATTTTGATAGTGCCAATACCAGAAATTTCCAAGGCATGATCATTCCCTATGAATACAGATCCTCCTGAGATAGGTTCATATTTGTAAAATCATTCTCTCCGGGAGGTCATGTGCCAGGAGGTTGTTGAATCTAGAAGCCAGATATCAACAAACCTCTTTTTGCCTTCATCAACAGTGGTTGCTCCACTGAATAGAATTTCACCATCGTCTGATATGCTGACAACGCATCCTTGAGATGTTGATGGCTCTAAAAACTTTTTATCCCCACTCTTCTTATTGTGCCAACACCCCGATTTGATGTGCTCTCTTTTGCCACAGTTATAGCAGTTGATATTATTCTTACTTCGTGATTTTGATCTACCATGGGTGTGACTCCCACTGGAGTCACGTTCCGTTGATCTTCCTCTCGTCATCGTTAAGACTTATGCCTGTTGCGAACTTGCCTGTCTGTCTTTCTTGTTCTTACGCCGATTTTCTTCCTCCGGAACAGTGGCTGCAACATCGTCGAAGACTAGATTGTCTATGAGAATGTTATTTGTCAGGTTGATGATGAGTTGATCATACGAGTCAGGTAGACTCTGAAGTAAAAGTTCTGCATGTTCATTCACACCAACTATATACCCCAACGTTGTGAGTTGGGAGAATAGTGTGTTTAGAGTATTGATGTGGTCGGTCATCGATGTAGATTCTGTCATCCTTAGAGTATAAAGTCTCTTTTTTAAGAAGATTTTATTGTACAAGGATTTCGCCTCATATAGCTTTGTTAGAGTATCTCAGATCTCCTTTGCTGTCTTCTTCTCCTCTATGCTTGACAGCACTCCGTCTGTTAATGCCAGATGAAGATTTATAATAGCATTTTTCGTCCATCTCATTCCACTTCTTATCATCTGTGATGTCGGTCGGTCGTGCACCGATGGTCGCTAGACAATTATCTTTTCTTAAGATAGCATTTATCTTCAACTTTCACATAGAGAAATTGTTCCCATTGAATTTCTCGATCTTGAACTTCACCATCATTGCTTCTACCATGAATAATAACTTTTTACTATTTCACATAAATAGTAACTGTATTTATGAACAATAACCTTATCCGTGAATAGTATCGTACTTGTGAATAGTATTGTATTTATGAAGAGTACCGTACTCGTGAATAGTACTCGTCACCTTCAAAAGGTAAATGATAACCTAACTTATTTTCTGATGTGGAGGATCCATCTTTGGTAGTAGCCATAGAGTATACGATAAGTAGATATATACAAGCACCCTAAGTTGGCTCTAATACCACTTGTTGGGACAAACCCGGGGCACAATAGAGCAGGATCGCAATAATAGTAGTAAAAATAAAGATAAAAAGATGGACACACAGGTTTACGTGGTTCGGCATAAAATTACCTACGTCCACGAGCAAGAATAGAAGAATCCACTATGAGGAGAAAACTCTGGAGTTACAATCTCTCTTTTCAAGGAGATGCTCTCTCTTTTTTCCTCTCTCTTCTATATGAGGAGTTGTTTATGAGATGAGTTTTTTCCTTAAGGATTTAGAGCCTATTTATAGTATTTGAAAAAACACTATACACAATAAAATATTAATATTTTGCTATGCAAATAATAGTAATGGTGGAGCCCACTCTCTCATTTCTCAAACTTTACGGTTGCCCAAGCTTTCGGTGCTTGGATTGTTAGGCGCATGACACGAACTATTTTGTGTCTCATGTTACCTTCTGAACTATAATTTTTTATCATAAACTCGAAAGTGTAATGACTAATGAGGTAAGAGGTAAGCAAAGATAAATTAATAGCTCAGGGAGTAAGAGCGACGAGAAATATTTCTGGAAGGCAAGCAAGGAACAAATTCAATGGGATCATATGGGGACTAAAGATAGTTCAGAAAGTTAAAAAGAGATATATATATACCAACACTTTAGGAGGCAAATAGGGCTGTACAAATAAATTAACCCGAACACATTATTCTGCATTTGTTGCTCAATATTTACTCTTTTCGGAACGTGCTGCTACTTTCAGCAACTTGTCCAGCTGGTGCTTCAAAGTTCTGGTGCTCGTAAGGAATAGGCTGTCCCCACATGCCAGCATAGCTCCTCCCTCGCTCTCATGTTATCCTCCACGTACAAAGAACCCCCTAGTCCTCACATAGATATAAATATGCCACGTGTACTCCCCCCATTGGCCAGAATAAGTCCTAGGGATAAGATAACCCCAAACTGTGGCATTCTCCCCTCCTCACGTATTATTTCCCATGCATTTTTTAGTCCCACATTCTTCATACCAAACGGTTTGAACGCACAAGAGCTTAGAGAGAGAGAGAGAGAGTTAAGTGATGGCATCAGTGAGCATGATGGCTTCCTTCATCGGCAACGTCGCCGTCGCTCCTCAGACGTCGTCGAGCACCCGTCGGACCCTCGTCATGGCGAAGGCTGCTGCGAAATCGGACGTGTCGGCCGTAAATTATAATGTCGACGTGATCAAGGAAGAGAAGGAGAGCAGGGGGCGCAGGGCTGCGATGTTTGCTGCGGCTGCGGCTGCGCGAAGAGGGGAACGCCGGAGGCGAAGAAGAAGTATGCCCCTATTTGTGTGACCATGCCGACTGCCAGGGTCTGCCACAAGATTGCATGAGGGTTGAGGGCTGTTGTTTTTAATCTGTATGTAATGTGTTGGATGTTGGTTTAGTTTCTATATATATTGGGGAAGAAATATTGTAAGATTTGATTTTCAATGGTAATTGGCATGGTTGGTTGTCAAATGATGGTTTGTTTGTTGTGGATTTGTCTTGAGTTCGCGTTGATTTTGGTTCCCTTGGGGATAGATGTTATGCTTTCCGTATTTAGGGCTTTGGTTTGCTACGAAATAGATGGTAGCAAATGTTAATTGCAACATTTTATCGCATGAAATTATCTTCAAATTCATTGTTTAGATATCTGCAATTCTTTTGTAGGACACATTTATATTTCCCACGCAAATTCAGCATTAGGTTGAAAAACTTTGGTATAAATGTTGATTGTTTGTTGCTTTTTTCGCGTAAGAAAACATGTACAGGTGTAGATGATTTCCAAATTAATTTTGTAATGTTCTTTTTCTTTTTTTTTCCCTCCTACCAAATTGAGTGGAGCTTCTACGGTTTTTTTTATTACAATTTGTAAATTCATATTTATCATTTCTAATGAAAATATTGCGAATCAAATTAATAAAATATAGATTAAGTTTCAATATTGATTTTGCAACCTAGCTCATTTTTCAAAAAGGATTTGCAATAGATTTGGTGGTGCAAATCAAATCTTGGCAACAAAATTACTATGATTGTGTGCCGTTACAGTTAACAAGCAGCTCTATAGAACTATAATTGGTTTCAAATAAATTGCAAGAGTAATTTGTGTTTGCAATATCTCATTGCTCAAGTATCCTTACAGTTAACAAGTAGCTCTATGGAACTACAATTATGTTTGAAGCAAAAAAACAAGGTGAGATACCATGTTCATATATTAATTTGTTGGATTTTTTGGTCAAAACTGCTTTCCAAATTGAGTTTTTAAACTATATATATATTAACTATAAGTACTTTTCACAAATACTTAGTAGCTAGTCTAGTGGAAAGTTAATGTTTTGATATTTCAAAAGGTCCTCTGTTCAAGGCTTGCCAACGGCAAGCCGAGAAGTGTTTTATTTTAATTAATCCCTAAGTTCTAGTGAGCCGTGGGTCGTGGGTCATGGGACGTGAGCCGTGGACCATGGGCCAATGGACCGGGGATCGGGGCTAATCGGGCTGAGACGCTAAGTGACGCTTTGTTAGGCGCACATTGCACTTCGCACAAATGCATCATGGCTAAGTGGCGCCATGTTGGCTGCCACTATGGTCGCCATGAAGGTTGTTTCGCTACATGTGGACGAGCTACGTATTCGCATAAGGGTTTGACCCTAATGTTCTCAAAATCAGATGAGGTTCGTCGAGGTTCGTCTGATTCACAAGATCAGACGAGGTTCGCTCGTCAAATGAGGTTCGCCTGTTTGTCGAGGTTTGTTCGTCAAATGAGGTTAACCCGTTCGACGAAGTTCGCCTGTTTGCCGAGGTTCACTCTTCAAACGAGGTTCGCATGTTTGACAAGGTTCGCTCGTTCGATGAGGTTCGCTCGTTAGACGAGATTCGTCCTACAGACGATGTTCGTCTGATTTGCTGAGACGTGACTCTCGCGTTTCGTAGTAACTCGTCCATTGATTGCCTCGTATTTAGGAGTTACTACATGCAGTAGTTACAACGACATTAATTTAGAGCAATTTAATATATTAATGTTACAATCATAATTGCCATTGTGAATTGTAGCAGTCACATTAATTGAGAGTGACTTTTGAGCTGGTCTTAGATGCCTATAAATAGCGCCCCTTGGGCAACTCTTATAGTTAGCTAGAGAACTTGGAATACGAACGTCGGATCAAGGAGATCTTGACGATGTTGCTGTTGTTGTGCTTCTGCTGTAGAAACTGTGCCCGTAGGAACTTGTCCTGAAACCGAAATGTTTTGAACCGAAAGGTTCTGAGATCGAGAAGATCTTTGACTTGACCAAAAGGTATTATAGATCGAGGAGATCTTGACAGTACTGGGTTAGTGCACACCACAGTACTATGCTGCTATTCCTGGAAGCAATTTGGTCTTGGGATCCTTGCACCGGAGTAAGCCAAATATTACTTTAAACACATCGTTTTACAAACGCACAACAGTGAACTAAAAAAATTAAAATTACAGCACATCAAAATTTCTCTGTTTCATTCCAGATTTAACCATAATTTCCAACATCATTAGCATAGAAATACTAACTTAACCTAGAATTGAATAGTCTGAGGGAAGAAAGGATCAAACAATTCATACCAGGAATAGGGAGAGGGTCATACCTGTGACCTATTACTTAGGTCATATCTGTGACCTATGTTTGATCTAATCTTAAACTCAAACTAAATCGTTCAAGAAAAAGCTAGGCAAAATAAATTACAATGCTAGGAGCTATTACAAAGCTCATACTTACATCACAACCAAAATAAAAATTAAAACAGTATGAACCACCAAGATAATTACAAAAGAGAATGGTGTAAACTAGTGAACTTCTCAGAAGTTATCATCAAACCGAGCTATATCATGAGAGGATTAATCATCTTATAGCAGAAGTTAAGCTATCCCTCTTTTCTCCACCAAACTCTTGAACAGTGGCAGCTCTCTTTGATGTGAGATTACTTGTCCATAATAGTATGAAATGTGTAACATTAGAAGCTAAACAACAAGGAGAGACACAAGTCTTGTTGAATGTTAGCTTGTTCATTGCTCTTCATAAGCACCAACAAAATGATGGAAAAATAACAGATCTGTAGGCAAATAAAATTACCTTTATCCCAAAATTTAGAGCTTCGCCTGAGCATCCAAGCTCGCAGGAACAAAGCTCAATCTACTTGTTTACCTACATCAAATAGGCCAAGTCAAGCTCGCCTGAATGCTTGACTTCACATGTAAAGTAAAGTTCGCCTAAGCATTAGACTTCACATAGAAAGAACTAAGCTCGCCTGAATGCTTAGTTCGTCAGCTCACAAGTTAGTTAAGCTCGCCTGAATGCTTCACTCGCCCGCACGAGTCAAGCTCACCCGAAGAAGGTTCACCCGCATGATACAAGCTCGCCAACAGGGTTTAAGCTCGCTTGAACACTTAAGGGGTTCGCCTGTCAACCTCGCTTGTTCGCCTAACTTGCCTGCAAGCTCGCCTGGTCATCAAGCTCACCCGCAGGAGGTTCGCCTGTATGATCCAAGCCCGCCAACAGGGTTTAAGCTTGCATGAACGCTTAAGGGGTTCGTCTGTCAACCTCGCAAGCTCACCTAGCTCGCCTGCAAGCTCGCCTAGCTCGCCTGAACGGTTAGAAACCGCCTCCTTAAATTGTAGGAGTGGTTACGCCCACTTCCCACATTCTAAGGGGTTGGTTACGATCTTTCTCAGTTATAAATAGCCATATCCGGCTACATGAGAGGGGGACATTGACGCGGGTATTGAAGAGAAGATTAATCTCCTTGGTGCACTCGGCTTCTAACCTATAAGCATCCTAGCTCGGGTATTCAAAACTCCAATAGAAGTGGACAGAACTTTGAGATCTTGGCATATTTGGCCTTCAAGCAATCAAGCACTTGTTCGACCTTTCAAGCATCTTAGCTTGAGCACTCAAACTCAGGGAGGCAGAAAAGAGAGAAAATGTGCAGGGGGAAGGAGACGAACCTAGCATCTTGTGCACTCGGCTCTCAAATATCCTAGCTCGGGTATTCAAACTCCGCTAAAGCTTCTACCACACGACGAAGCTTATTAGCAGTCTTGTTCAAATCCTTAGGAGAAGATGATCGAACTTTGAGATCTCAGCATACTCGGCCTACAAGCAATCAAGCACTTGTTCGGCCTTCGAACTCATCCAACCAAACTTCTCCACACACTGAAGTTTGTCTGCAACCTCATTCAAATAGTCAAAGGGAAGCAAACTCGACACGAGCAGCGAGAGAAGCATCCTATTGCCCTAAAGAACCTATGTTAAATAAAGAGAGATCGAATCAATTCTCTCTTCTTTAGTGTAAAAGCGATTTTGATTTGTAATAAATAATTCAATTAATACAAATTTTGTGATCTCATTTTACGACAAATAGAAGATGTCGACTACAGCGGGAGTAATCATTTTTTCTAACAAGATAGGCAGTTTTTGCAGCTCTAGCACTGGTACCCGCTTCCTTTAATTTCTCTAAAAGAAGATGAAGTGCAAAAACCATTAGAGGAGGTACGCACTCCGATTCACTCATCTCTCGTAATTGCCCTCCGAATGGGGAAGTATCTGTACCTGTGTTAGAAGCCGTTAGAGCAACTGTAGTAGTGAGCTCGAATTGAACTCCGATCTCTTTAGCAGTTCCAGCATTGACAGGCTCATCAGCTATTGCTTCATGCATTTGCTGAATAAAATCTGGGTCCTCAGTCTGCATAAGTCCTAGAGAAGATGGTTCATATGGAATTTCACCTTCTTCACAGTCCCCTATGAAAACAAATTGCAAAATGAGTTCAACAAATCTAAAAATGACGCAGTGGAGTAAAGGTGAAGACGAAATATTACCGCCTTCCTCAACAAGAATATTACGGATTGGCTCCTCTTTCATTACAAACAAAGGGACACGTCGTCGATGCACGACCCTCTTAGTTCTTTTTGGCGAACAGACTTCTCCTAAAGTATTGGATCTCTCATGGCGATATTTTATGCGCAATTCAGCTTTTGGAGAAACTTGAGCTTGAATTTGAGCCTGAGTTGAAAGTCGAGATCTCTTTCTATGAGTGAGAGGCATCATATCTTCTTCCTCTTCATCTCCACTAAAGACTTCCACTATTATCCGATTGGGAAATGTCAGAACAACCCTCTCCTTCATTTTTTGGAGCTTCCGGTGATTTAGACAGGTCAGCATGACAAGCCTTATGAGCAACGGGTGCACTTGTGCTTTCCCTTGGAAAGAAAGAACATGGAAGACCCGATGCACCTTCCTCATCGCCACTTCCAACTTCAGCACCTTCAGCCCCACATTCTTCATCGAATGTCCAAGCTACATCTTCGAAGAATTCCTCCTCGCTTTCGTCAAAATCAGTGACTTGTTTCCCTTTGCTAGAGGATTCAATAGGTTCATTTTCTTTCCCAAAAAGAATAGCTTCTCGAACCACTTTAGTGGCAAGTCTGGATGCTTTTTTCACCTCTATCTCAGAGATTTTCTTATTTTTTGTAGGCGCGTTGGCGGCCATGCGCCATTTGCAATACAAGAATGTCATCTATAGATGAGGCTCAGCGACTGGAAGATTAAATTGGGTGTTTGTACAACCAATTATACTCCAAAACCAAGCCCGTGCATCATCAATAAGACCACCACAAGTCTTCAGTCTTCTGTTTGGGTTCCCAACGTACACTTGGTCATATCCAAACTAACGGGCAAATCTACAGGGAAGATAAGGCTCGATACTACAAACATTCTTTACTTAGAAGATGAGGTAGCCGGGGCCAATGTTCATCAACCATCGAAAACATCCTACATCTAAGATAGTTCTATTTCTTCTTAGCTCTTCCTCATCTATGAGCATATCATTATAAGTTCCAGATAATTGAGGAAAACATTTGAAAAATTCTCAACACTTATGAATCCGGAACTGCCTTGATACCCCATGCCACTGTATACCTGTCCATTTACACTCCTCTAAGATCGACAATAGAGGAAGACACGGATCAGCAACCTTAGGTGCTGTCATTTACACTTGAAGGTTTCTTTCTTTCTTGTGTAAAGGTGGTGGCCAAGTGACGAAGCCCACTGTTGATATCGGCAATCATAGCTGGGAGCAGGGAAGTTTATGCCCAATTGCCAGTTGAACAAGGGGTACAAAACTTCAATAGGTAAGGCATAAAGGGTTGATGAGGTACTACACATTTCTTTAGCCAAATGGCTAAGTACCCTACTAGAAGAGTTGTCAGCGTAATTTTCTTTTGAGCACACCACAAAAGGACTCGAACTTCGTACCCTTCGAAAATTTTCCTTCAACTAAGTGGGTAGTGTACGATTGGGCATTTGTCTTCAACATAAGCTTGTTGATCTCTGATGGGGTCAAAGGAGGCAATTCACATACCTCATTTCTAGAGTAATCTTCAAGATGTTTAAAATGATAATCCGCAAACTGATTCAAGCTAACTTGTGGGGATTTTTTTGCCTTTATATCAGCATCTACCATGGTTGTTTGATAATGGCAGGTTAACTCCCAGAAGATGTCGTGAGCAATGGAGGCCGTCTCTTTCATCTGATTCAACTGATTGCTGGTTGGAAAATATTCCTGATAAGGTATGTCCGCCACCATTAATCTGAACACCTTCATCATTTCGTGGAGAGGAAGACCTAAATCTCCATTATTGGTCATAAAAGTATTTTTGTCCGGATTGCATATCTCAAACAAAGCAAAGAAGTGATCTACATTGATTGGGAGACCATACATGCTAGCTCGGATGGGGACGTACAATCCGTTATTTGATAACTCATTTCCCCAACGACTAAGCACGTAGCTCGTCATCCTTGTCCACTATTTATCAGTGGATGAATGGACCCAGCCAAAGTATCTATATTTCTTAACCGACGGCTCCCTTCCCAATCGAGCTAGATGATTCTTCATAGTATTTGCTTTCACCATTAGCTCATTCTGCGGCAAGCAGTCTTGACTCAACACCACAGGATGAAGCCCGCAAGTAGAATTTCTATCACTCGAACCCGGAGTCTTTGTGTCCCTATCAATGAATTCGTAATAAATGCTTTCATGATCTTCCATCAACCGCCAGGACATCTCTCGGGTCACCGCCAAGTTGCTAAGTTGTATAAGGGAATGATGTCGAGGAATAGGAGGTAAGAATTAAAATAATCCACCATACTCAGTCAACCACTGCTCCGAGCCACACGAGAGCCTTTCAGGATCCTCGACATGGTCACCGAACAAATATTGAGGCTTCATTAAAGGTTCAGTCGACTCCTGATACTTAGTCAATGGCACGTCAGTAATCAACTGACGCAGAATACGATAACTCCCTTGTTGCACAAGATCGGGGACGTCCTCTGGGCAATCTACATTAAATTGATGAGCCTCTTTAATCAAAGGACTCCCGTCAATGAAAGCATAGGTGATGCCACTTTGACCGGACACTTCTCTGTCAGAAATGGCCATGGACGGGAAATTGACTGCAAAGAAAAAAATTTATATATCGGAACACAGTTAAAAGAATATTTCTAAGGCGGAACAAGGAGTCAAACTCATCACGTGAATTCACGATATAGAGTCACTACCTTATGATTGGCGAGACGATTTTAGTTGTTTCACACATGAGAGACAATGTACATTATCGTGTAAATAACACGACAATATATCATGCCTTACAAAGTGCGAAACAACATAAATCAGCCCTTTCGTCTTGAGATATGTTTTGACCAAGCAAAACACGTCTTTTAAGCGTTGACCCCCCACAAAGGAGGGTACTGTCTCTTCCCTAATGCCTCGTGAAGGAGAGAAAATGAGGATATACATGCAAAATCCAACTTTTTAATGGAATAAAGTCAAGGGAACTCACCTCCATATGATGAAGCCACATGATCCTCTCTCTCAAGTGCATAAGAGGCTGATCGACTCTTCAGGATGTGCGCTCTCTTAGGAGACATCATCAAGAAGTGGGTTTCAGCCAAAATCCTACAAGAAAAGTTAGGGTTTCATCATTAGAGTCAAACGAAAATTCAAAGAAATAGTCCAGGATGCCACCTTTAGGTTCGGTCCTCACCATGAATCAAGAAATGAGCAAGAGGTGAAGAAGAAAGTGATGGAAAAACTCAAACTTGAGGAAAAGTCGCCAAAAGCCTACAAAATATTAGGGTTTTAGGATGAGAACCCAATCAAGACACTAGAGTAGCCCAAACATGCAATTCATGGGTTTAGTGTTTACCTAGAATCAAGGGAGAAACAAGCCTTGGAGAAGAAAGAACCGAAGGAATCGCTCGAACCCAAAATCAACACCAAAACCCTAGTTTCCTCGAGTTGAAATCCAATAAAATTGAAGGCTAAGAAGGGGGAAGAGATTGGAGAACTCTTTTATAGGGTTTTTAAGGATTTTTTGAACTCAAGAACGCAGGCAAAAGTGACTAAAAACCACCCGAAGACCGAACTTAAAACCCCCAGGAACTGACTGTCTGCCTTCGTGCGAGACAGTCGATACTATCGCACATATGCGGGATAGTAATGACTGTCTCGCACAAAGGTTTAACTCGACATGTGTTCGAGGTGTATTTTCACGGCATCCTCGATTTATTTCCAGTGCATTACAACACTTCGATGAGTATACGAGTATAAATTGATCCTTCTCGCTCCAACGCTTTAAGAGCTTAAACTGTGTAGACTCCAGTTAATGTATGAGTATAAACTATATTCATGCCGCAATGGATAAAATGTATGAGTATAAACTATATCCCACTCTAACACGTTAACAATTTCGCCAAAATCAGGCTCAAGTTAATTTTTAGCTCAAAGAATTATTCTGGTGAGTTTACTCGCAATCCATATGCAACTCCCAAGGAAGATGATCGGTTCAACGTCAACGTCAACAACACGAGCTAGTTCAGACATCAACATATCAGACCCAGTTCTAGATTTCGACGATGGTCAAGCAATTAACGCAGCACCAGAAGTATTTTAGAATACTCGACAAAATACTGAGTTAGCTGAAAGCCGAAGAAGTTAAAAAATTAAAACCATTCACAGGTCTTTTTCACACAATCTCCTCGATAAAATACTGAAGGGATTAAAAACAGGATCTATCTCATCCAAAGTATTCTAGACTCCTCGATAAAATACTGAGAATGGTAAAAACTTTAGAGGGGGTATCTGTAGGCATCAAAAATTACTTATAGGTTTCTGAACACAGCTCAAGATGAAGGGAGGACGAATGACGTCATTGTCTAAGTCAGGGAAGATTGTCTGAGGGCTAGCTAAAGCAAAAGGAAGTAAGAAAAACACAAAAAAATGACAACTCAAAGAGACCATAGTTTCCGAGTCAGTGTCAACCGTCTCGGAAATGCGAGATAGGTACACTATGTCAAAAATAATGAGGCAATGTAACGTCTCTTTTGATAGTTTTCTTAGATTTCGTGCGACCCACGTGGCTTCATAACTGCTTGGGATCATCCATAAACATGGGGAGACCATTACAAACTGAACAAACACTCAAAATTCCCAGAAATTATGGCATTTAACAGATTGAACGCCGGTTACAAAACTGCCTGGAATGACCCCTTCTTCCAAGACAGTAGACATTGTCTCGAAAATAGGAGTTGACGGATAAAGTTTGTTTTGACTTCTTATCTTTAGAAATGTTTCCTAGGGGGTATAAATACTTCCACTAAACCCTTGTGCACATGAAGGAGCAAATTGGCAATAGAGAATTGGCATTTTGGTAAGCTTTGTGATCTAGAGAGAGAGAGTTCTTCACATCTAAGTGTCTTCGGTGTTTTCCTTGAGATCAAACCTTGTTTTGTTCTTGAGAAGAGTATTTATCTCACCTTGTTAAGATATCCACTTTGGTCATTGTTTCTAAAACAAAACATCGATTCCAAGCCTTCTTCAAATCAATCTAGATCTGTCAATCGGTCGTCCACGGACAAACGCATCCTTGGCACAAGCAAAGATCCAACGCAAGCAGCGATCGATAAACAGTCTCTGCGTGTGTTTCTAGGAGATCTCATTTGTTTGTTTTCATTTGTGTAAAGAAGTCTTATAAAAAGGCTCATTTTTTAATCTGTAATTCGATAAACGAGTTGTAATGGATTTCACAATGAAAAAGATTTCCGACGCAAACATTGTCTCCTTAATTATGAAGATAATTTATGAAGTAAGAATATTTTATAACATCATCTAATTATTTGTATCTCTATTATTAAATTTAAATAGAAGAAAAATATAAGATAAAGAGTTTAATTTTTTTCATGTTAAGTATCAAATTTATATCTATAGATTATTGAAATTATAAATTTTCAAATGTTTTCTCTAATAATTAAAAGTTTTAAGCTATGAGATTTTTTATTTTGTAATTTCTTGAGAAGTGGTTGTACGGGGAGATAAAAAATTATCTAAAACTTTCCTCTTATTAAAGATATTTCAACTATTTAGAATATGATCACAATGAAAACATGTTAAAGATATTTCTATGAATTAGGATAATTTGACATGCATGAAAATTCTTTTGGATTTTGAGCAAAATATTTAAAATTTATGATTTTTCCATAGATTTTGCAAAATCTACAGTTCTTTTGAAAAATATTTAATATTTTGAAGCCTTTTGGGTTTCATCTAAAATACACAATTTTATAGTCTTTTGGATATTTTAACTAATTCTGCAAGTTTACTTTCTTTTTGTAATAATATAATTTTTATGGAAGTCTTTTGGGTATTTGCATGGTTAGTAAGTTTCATAGGTTTTTGATATCTTCTAGCTTGGTTAATCACATGTAAATAATACTTTTCTCCTTAATTGTGAAGATAATTTAGGAGACGAGTCATCTAGTTATTAGTATCTTTATTTATAAATTTATATACAAACAAATGATAAGATAAAGTGTTCTTTTGTTTCGCTTGTAAGGCACCAAATTTAAATCTTTAGATTGTTGAATTATAAATCTTTATATGTTTTCTCTATTAAATAAATTTTTTAAATTATGAGGTTTTTTTATTTTGTGATTTATTGAGAAGTGGTTGATCATGAAGATTGAAAATTTATCTAGAACTTGTATCTGATTAAAGATGTTTTAATTAATTAGAACATGATCACAATGAAACAATGTTAAAGATATTTCTATCAATTAAGATAATTTGATATGTATGAAACTCTTTTGAATTTTGCATAATTTTATTAAACATATGATTCTTTTCTGTAGATTTTGTAAATTCTAGTATTTTTTGCAAAATATTCAATATTTTGAAGTCCTTTGGGTTTCGTTAAAACATACAATTTTTAAAAATATTTTGGGTATGTCCACTAATTTTATAAGTTGATTTTATTAGAAAATCTTTAAATTATGTTACTTGAGTATTTTTAAGAGTTGTGTAAATTTTATGGATTTTGGATAAATTTCTAGCTAAGTCACTCACACATAATTAACATCTGTCTCCTTAATTATAAAGATAATTTAGGAGGTAAGACTAGTTTATAATATCATCTAACTTTATCTTTATTTTAATATTTAAATCTAAAGATATAAATGATAAGATAAAGAGTTATATTTTTTAATCTATTAGGTAACAAATTTAAAACTTTAGATTGTAAAAATTTTAAATATTTATCTTGCTTGTTCTAGTAAACAAATTGGTTTACCCTTACTCAGATTTTAGAAAACCACCCCTACCTGCTATCCTGTTAACATGGAACCACTTATGCGCCTTTCCATCCAACTCTCCATTCGAATGGAAAAGCACATATGTGGTTCCATGTTAAGAGAATAACAAGACAATTTTACCCTCACTTTATTTTAATTTTTTGGGCTTTGGGTATTAAAGTTTAATATTCTAAATCACTTTTTATTTTAACTTTGATACTACAAAATGTTTAAAATGTTTCTCTACCTAAAAATATCTTGGAGTCCACTTTATTTTTCACTTTGATACCATGAAGCTTTTTTGCCCTAAAAATATACCTCAAAGTTCAACAAAATGACTTTGCTATAAGTTCAAGAAAATTTTATCTTGATATACTAAATTTCAATAAAGTTTAATCTTGATTGTAATGATAAAACAACAACAACAATAATAATAAGAACAGCAACAACAACTTTGATATCCAAAGTTCAACAAAATTTAATTGTTATACCTAAATTTAACAAATTAAACATATAAGGGTAAGACCATCAAAGTATTAATTTTTGGATGGAAAATTGGGTGGAAAAGAGCATGGGTGGTTCTATGTTAATAAAATGTTAGTTAGGGGGTGGTTTTCTGAAACTTGAGTAATTAAAAGTGGTAACGTCAAATAGGGTTTAAAATACTGGTGGTTTCTAAAAATAACCATAAATAAAAGTTGAAAGTTCTTAGATTTTCTATTTTGTAATTTAGAGAAGTATATAATATAATATAATACAATATAATAATTAATAATAGTAATTTGTAAGTATAGTACAATATATTATATTTTAATATAAAATAAAATTATATTTATATTATAATAATATACTAAACCAATTGGATAAGTTAATTTAGAAGTAATTAATAGATAAAATTATATTTTAATAAGGTGCCACATCATTAATTATCCCACATGAATTGTCAAATCAAATGCTAAAATTATCCCATTATCCCACTTTATCCCACTTTACCCCACTCAAAATATCCCAAAGGGGTAAAATTATTCCATTGGAACACTTTTCCCACTTAGCCCCAGTTTGTACCAACCAATAACCCCCCTAAGGAAAGGTTCAAAGCCGGAAGCTACCTCTCCCGAATTCACGATACGAAAGGTTGCCCAACCTATATTTGTTTTATGATTTCTTGATTTATTTATTGATTATTGATTACTGAGTTTTCAGTTAATATTGCCTTTTGGGGGGGACTGTTGGATATTTTATTAAAGATAAGGCAATTTAATATGTTTTACATATTTTATTTTCCTCGGCAATTAATACGTGCATAATGGCTATATAATTATGGCGAACGTTACCGTATTAATTACAGGTTTATTGTGTAACGGTCGACATTATAGCGTACGTTACTGTATTGATTGCTAGGATTTGTAACGGCTCTCTAAGACCCCTATATAAGCAGTCCTTCACATTCTCGGAAAAACAATAAGAAAAACAACGAGTCTCTTCTCTCTTCTTCATATTATTTCTTTATAGTATTGGTTTTGTTTTTGGGTAACTTTCTTCATCTGAGTAGAAGCTCTGTACTCTCACCCGAGTACAGAGGCCGATCGATTCCGGGGGTTTTTACCACTAGGGGGGTGGGGATCATCTGCGTTAGGACGATAGGCGGGGGGGGTTTTTACCACTAGGGGGGTGGGGATCATCTGCGTTAGGACGATAGGCGGGTCCTCAATCTTCTAGGGCAGTGAATACACGACTGCTTCTGATCAGGCCAGATTTAATTATTTATTTTATTTGGATTTTTTTCATGCTATAATCTTAATTATTTGATAAATTTTCAACACTCTAGAAGATTGAATATTCATAGTTGTTAATTTTTAAAATCGAAAAAAGAAAAAAATTAAAAATTACTGTTCATCAACAGTTTACTGTTCACCCGAAATAGTCTCTGCTAATTATTTTTTATCTTTTGATTAATTAGTTGTTGTTTTATTTTAAAATATATATATAAATAATTAAAGTTACTGTTTATTTATTTTTAAGAACGTTATTGTTCATTTTTAAAAATAACGTTATTGTTCATTTTTAAAAATAACGTTACTGTTCGTTTATTTTTAAGAATGTTACTGTTCGTTTATTTTTAGGATGTTACTGTTCATTTATTTTTTTTTAAAAAACGTCATTGTTAATTTAAATATAGTTTTAATGTTCATTTTATTTTTAAAAAAAACTACTTAATGCTTACATAGAGCACTGTTCATCAGAGAATTATTTTTCTTTGTTCATAAAAATACAATTACTGTTCTATGAAAATTTGGTTTCTAAAGCCTATTTTATATATGTAAGAATCCTCTAAAACCTACCCTTCTCCCCTTGTGCCAGTGAATATGCACGCTTTTGAAATGTTCAATGAAACATGTCTAAAAAAAATTTGTATCAGTGTACTTATTTATTCTTGAAAGCCTCATATACATGGTTTTGACAAGTGAACAAAATCTGGATATATATATATATATATATATATATATATATGCTTTGAAGTATTTAAATTTTTTCATGGTTTAATACTTTCATTTCTTTAATCTATCAATATGGTACCTTCTATTATTAATAATTCCATACTTTGGAGTGCTTATGCATCTAATAAGTTTAGTACAAAAGGTGGTAAAAGTGAATGCAGATTTGTCCAGCAACTTAAGTGACAGTTGTCTGCAGTAGATGGGTTTTACTCTCAAGACATGAAAATCATGAGGTTCGAACATCAATAGGTAAACCCCTCCTCGGCCTTATCCAACATATATTTGTAGTATAATTGCTTGGCAAATTAAATGCTTGCAGGAAATATTTTAAAGTTTTTATATACTATTAAGGAACAAAAACTCATTGAGTGAACCGGTTCAAGTTTTCTTGGATTAGTTGGTATCTAAGGCAAGGTTTAGAGGTTGCGTAACGCACTCTGCAAGGAACGAGGTACTTAATTGATCTTTGATCAACCTCTATTACTATCCTCCCGTGCCTGCGCTGATAGTGCGCGGCGTTTGCGAATGCGTTCCTCCAGCGTTGAACGGTTCCGTTTGACCCGGACCCATTCCATTGTTGGCGGCTTGGAAGGGGCGCCGTTCATTTGCTGCTGAGGCTGTTTGCCTCTCTTGTTCTTCAGATCCGCGTTGTAGCGGACTCCGTCGGTGGACTCCATCGTATTATTATTATTATTTGTATAAGAGGTGGTACTAGAAAATGGCAACATAAATTTGGAAGGTCTTTTTTATAGACAACCAATTTAAATTTGGAAGGTCTCATTTGTAGGCAACCGATTTGAATTTAGAAGGTCTCCTTTGTAGGCAACAAATTTGTAACCTCTTATAATAGAAGAATTTTAAAAAAAAATTATGCATATGAATTATGAAGTATGAAATATATTGTTCTCTTGAATGCTCTGCATGTATCTATTATTAATTTCATTCATGTATGTGCATATGCATAACTGTAGAATTTTAATTCCACATTAGTTTGAAATGTTCAGTTATTAAGGTCAAATCCTAATCTGCACAAACACTATGTGTTTACATCTTCAGACATAGACTATGATCTTTTATGATCATAGACAATGACCTAATGTCAATTTCAAACAATATGATGGACTAATTACAAAATAAGAATGACCTAATGTCAATTTCAAACAATATGATGGACTAATTACAAAATAAGAACTTGATAAATAAAGACAACACCTACTAGGTAAAGTTGTGATTCTAGACTTTGTAAAGTCTGCGAAAAGAATTTTGCTGACCCTTTAACAAAGGGTCTATCCAAGAGTGTGGTTCTGGATTCATCGAGGGAGATGGGGTTAAGCCCATAGATGAGGTCACTAACAGTGGCAACCCAACCCTTATTTGGAGACGTAGTCCCAATGTTGGTTCAATGTGGTAGAAACAAGCTGGACTAGTGACACTCGTGTGGAGCATCGATCTAGATATATTTGTATATCATTATGTAGCTTGTGCTACTACCCCTTCTCTATGATGACGATGCTCTTATGATACAACTGGTTAGGCTGAGTTTTATTCTTAATAAGTCCAACGTGTGTATTATGGAGGGTATTAAATAAACAGCTGTAGTACCCTTTGAGGTTACCTATTTGAGAGGAACCGTGATGGCCGCGGTTAGGGGGGGCTGGGCTAACCCCTAGAAACTCTCATGAGTCGGTTTATTGTGAGCATGACCTTTTAACGCTCAACCCGCTTTGCTCAATAGATGAAGCGTATTGTGTGTGTTTTCATCAATACCTGATTAAAGAGACCTAATTCAAGGCATAGTCCATTATGTCCCTCAGGTGGTGATGAACTCACTAAGGAAAGGTTCAAAGCCGGAAGCTACCTCTCCCGAATTCACGATACGAAAGGTTGCCCAACCTATATTTGTTTTATGATTTCTTGATTTATTTATTTATTATTGATTACTGAGTTTTTAGTTAATATTGCCTTTTGGGGGAGGGGACTGTTGGATATTTTATTAAAGAAAAAGCAATTTAACATGTTTTACATATTTTATTTTCCTCGACAATTAATACGTGCATAATGGCTATATAATTATGGCGAACATTACCGTATTAATTACAAGGTTATTGCGTAACGGTCGACATTATGGCATACGTTATTGTATTGATTGCTAGGATTTGTAACGGCTCTCTAAGATCCCTATATAAGCAGCCCTTCATATTCTCGGAAAAATAACAAGAAAAACAACGAGTCTCTTCTCTCCTCTTTATATTATTTCTTCATAGTATTGGTTTTATTTTTGGGCAACTTTCTTCATCTGAGTAGAAGCTCTGTACTCTCGCCCGAGTACAGAGGCCGGCCAATTCCGGGGGTTTTTACTGTTAAGGAAGAGGGGATCATCTGCGCTAGGGCAATAGGCGGGTCCTCAATCTTCTAGGACAGTGAATATACGACTGCTCCCGATCAGGCCAGATTTAATTGTTTATTTTATTCGGATTTATTTCATGCTATAATCTTAATTATTTGATAAATTTCCAACATATATATATATATATATATATATATATATATCATTTTTAATATACCTAAATCAAATTTAGATTACATATTAATTAGGATAGGATAAACTACTCTCAAGAGGATGACACATGTCTCGATTAACTGACTCAAACTTGAGACATCGAATCGACCTAGGCCCCACGAGTACTGGCTCCCCCTCAAAGCACTTTGAGAACCGAGGTGAAAGACATTCTCAGTCGGACCTTCTTAATGAATCTAAGATGAAAGATGTCGTCACCTGGGCTTTCTCTTAAAAGACCAAGACGAAAGACGTCCTCACCCAGGCTCTCTCGAAGGACCGAGACGAAGGACGTCTTCACTTAAAACTAGCAACACATCTTGAACCACAAGGAAACCTATCTGTTTTGTCTTCCTAAACGATGTCAGCTAGTCACCGTCGCATTAAAATACATGGCTCGAGTCATCATTACTCCCCCTCCATAATCATAATGACTCCTTGGACTACACCAGAACCTTGGCCATTCTATCGCCATTGCATTAAACTCAAGGATGATTCAGATCACCTACTATTAAAACATGTAAAGTGTTAGCTGACTAAGCTAACTGCATAGACCTGGCTGAAATTACCCAAATATACTTGTCGATTCACTATAAATAGTTTGATTGTCTTTTGCATGAAGGTACACTATTCTCTACAATCGAAATCCTTAATAACTACTTTCATACATTTTTTCCTCTCAGGATCGTCAAGATCGTCACTAACTTGATTATCGGAGGAACCATTGGAGAGCTCAACTCCGATCCTCTAACATTTGTGTAGGAATCTTCTTCTGCCAAAAGTGATCAGTCATCAAAGAAGATTGGGGAACCCTAAGCTCTTCCACATCCATCCTAACCTGCATAATTGAGTTTCTAACATAAATAGATAGGATAATAACATAATATCTAAAAGGATCAATGTTTATTTGTCTATGAAAAGTTTTCCCTAAACTTCCACTTTTAAAAAGAGTATGATGATTTTATTTATCTTTACATGTATTTACTACTTGTGACACCACTGAGATTAAGACGAGACCAGTAAGAAGGATAGCCCTGAAGATTGCCTATTTCATTAAACTCATAAGCTATATAATGACACCACGGAGAGAAAATTTTGGCTTGGCCACCGTGCATAGTCTTGGCATGTGACTACTTTCCAACAATATCTCCATACATTTCTATAATGGAAAAATATCAAGTAGTTAGTGTGTCACATTGCATGAGTAGTTATGTCATTAATTTACTAATAATGACATGAATATTTAAATGGTATCATACTTCGCATGCTAACTAGCGTAGCGTGACTGCGTGAGGCATTATTACTCTTGATACTGTCATTATTAATTATGACATTGACTTCTCTTCCACCATTTGTACGCCTAAATCATCTTTATGCGATAGGAAAAGAAGTTGTTAGCCTAAGAACAGCTCCAACCGGGCTGCATGTCCGGTTGAAGTCCAATCGAGCTCCAAATTTTGGAGCTCGGCTGCAAACCCAACCCCCCAGCTGCATATTTAGAGTTTTTTCTCCAAATATGCAGCCCCCTCCATTTCACTATTCTCCCTAAAAAATACTAATATTAACCCTCAATCTCCTTAACAACATTTCATTATTCCACTCATATCCCATTATTTTTTTCTACTTATTTAAAATATGTATATATATATATATATA
>NC_033801.1:19611411-19617286 GCF_001876935.1 Asparagus officinalis
TCGTTGGTTCGTCGGTTTGTGCCGAGCTGAGCAAAAGGGACCTATAAGCAATTTTACATGCCTACACCGTTATCATCATCTTGTGCAAGTAATGCACTTAACGAATGACTCGTCGCTTTGACATAAATCAAAAACGGTCTGCCCTGTGCAAGTAATGCACTTAACGAATGACTCGTCGCTTTGACATAAATCAAAAACGGTCTGCCCGATTTTGGTGCAACGAGAATAGGTAGATTCGCCAGATATTTCTTAATATCTTCAAATGCCTTTTGGCATGCTTCATCCCAAACGAACGACACACCTTTCTTCGCGAGTTTAGAGAACGGTTGACTTTTTCCAGACAGATTTGATATAAACCGACGGATGTATGCCAATCGACCTTGCAACCCTCTGAGTTCTTTAAGATTTCTCGGGGGTTGTAGCTCGTGTATTGCCTTCACCTTATCAGGATCAATATGAATACCTTTTGTGGTGACGACGAATCCAAGAAATTTACCGCTCGACATTCCAAGGAAAGACTTAGTCGGGTTCATTTTCAACTGATGAGTTCTCATAAGCTCGAACATTGTCTTCAGATCGTTAATGTGGTCGTTTTTATCACGACTCTTAACGACCAGGTCATCAACGTAGCATTCGACAGTCTTCCAGAGGTGCTCTTGAAAGATCTTCGTCATTGCTCGCTGGTATGTAGCACCGGCATTCTTCAAGCCGAATGGCATAACAGTATAACAGAAGACACCCAGGGGTGTTCTGAATGCTGTATGCTTTTCATCATCCGGGTGCATCTTGATTTGATTATACCCAGAAAATCCATCCATGAATGACATTCTTTCAAACCCGCATGTGTTGTCAATGATGACGTCCGTAATCGGTAGAGGAAAGTCGTCTTTGGGACAGGCCGTATTCAGATCTCTGAAGTCAATGCAGATTCTGATTTTTCCGTTCTTTTTGAGGACTGGAACGATATTGGCCAACCATTCAGGATGTTGTTCTTCTCTAACAAAACCCGAATCAATCAACTTCTTGACTTCTGCTTCTATTGCCTCCATAATCTGCGGACGAAACCGTCTTTGTTGTTGTTTGATAGGTTTGGCATCTGGTTTAATGTTAAGGTTATGCATTGCTACATCTGGGTCGAGTCCCGGCATATCTTCGTAATTCCAAGCGAAAACGTCGATATACTCTTTAACGAGGGCTATTAATTCCTCTTTTTCATCCGGTGGAAGATCGCCGCTAATAAATATAGGTTTCGGATTAGTTTCGTCACCCATATTAACTTGAACTAGTTTATCCTCAGTAGGAGGTTCTCTTTGCTCAAATCTATCGCCATATTGGATATTCATGTAATGCATCCATGGATCTTCCCAAATAGGCAATTGATCGTCCTCTTCAGTTGTGGAAGGATCAACTGTCGCCATGTTCGACATTAGGGCTTTGAATCTTTCACCAATGCTCACGTCTGAATCCCAATTTAAAGTGTCGGATGAATGTCCACTCCTATCTATTAATTGGTTAATGATCTGTTGGCCATAATCGTCATCGGATGATAAAGCATAACCCAGACCCCTATTACGACTGTAATAATTATCTGATTTTCCTTTTGGTACATAGGCAGAACGGGGTGGAACCCTAACACCTTGACCAAAATAAAGACCTTCACCGAGCGAGAGGTCATAACCTTGTTTTGTCATATAACCATTCGCTTGTGAACTATACCGAGAGAAATGTCGCTCAGGCTTTTCTTCATCTGAATTGGTGTCCAAGAAAAGATCAGGAGTTGGGGATGGATTCCCCTTTCCAAAGATTATTTCTTTCTCACCCCCTGTCTTTGCGGGTAGAATCACAGTTATTCCGACTGGATTTTGAAGATATTTTATCGTCATGCAAGACGAGCGAAGCGGCATGTGTAGACTAGGATCGTCATACAATTCCTGCATTACATTATCAAGACAAGGCGAATACTCTAAATCATCCTTTATTATTTCATCGGCAAGTTGCCAGTTACAACTTTCGTCCGACGATTCATCACCGTCAAGATCGATTACAAGAGGTTCAATGTCATTTAGTACAAGACCTTCACTATAATCGAGCCCGGCTTCGGTATCAGCTTCTTCTCCGCTGTCCGTGCCATGGGCCGATGGTTCAGTATCGGACTCAGCACCATAAAGAAGGGAGTCAGTAAAGTAATTTTCTAACCCCTTGAATGGTTGCTTATCCGCGACCACCGTCTTGACCTCCTCATTAGTGTCGACATACTTCAAACACTGATGGAGGGTGGAGGGAACTATAAGATTACCGTGGATCCATGGACGAATGATGCTAATAGCGGAACCCGGATCGACTTGGATCCAGTTGATAGCACTAGAGCCAATATATCCGGTGAAATATAGAGGCCTATCATGCTTCGAATTCCTGACTTGCATATCTTCTTTGGTGAAAGCGATGCAAGAAAATTTGGTGGCTGCCATATTGCAATGCTGCACTGATGACTCTGGCTTTTTAGGAGTTGGCTTGATCTGAGTGAGGAATACTTCAGAATCAGCCAAAGCTTCTTGTAAAGCTTCTCTGGTTTCCTTCGAGAGGCGCAGCAACTCGTACAATGTGATTCTTGCTGGGATATTAGCCAGCTGAGCCATAACGTCGAAACGATATGGTGCGTTTGAGCTTTCCGGTTTGTCTCGTCCAATCGGTCGACTAAAACGAGACTGCTTCGGAACTTGAATCTCTTTATGTTGGGGTTCCTTCTCTTTTTACTTAGCCGGTTGTTGCGGCTTTTCAGCAGCTACTGGAGGAGTTACAACTATCCCCAGCTCCTTCAGAGTTGTAGCATTTGGATTAGAGGTTTCAGGATATTTATAATGATACTCATTCCCACTTCTTGTAGCAAAAACTTCCCGTTCTCCATCAGAAAGTGATAAAGCTACTATCTCCTCATCGTTCTTCTCAGGAATCGCCGAGGCTCCATAGCAGAATTTCTCTTTTCCCTTGCCCTTTGATTTCTTCTTTGATGTGGATGTTGTCCACTGTTCATCTTCAAGCAAATCCGGATGAACCCAAAGGATTTCGCCATTGGGGGTTGTGTGAGATACAAGCCCCTTCTGGCGCTGTCCATGAGGGTCATCGTTGATGGTTTGCACTTTGACCTTTGATACTGGCTCTGCTTGAAACCAGGACAAAGGAACCGATCCGAAGCTAATTGAGACCGCATTTGCGCCTACTTTCTTCTCCTTTGGCTTCGGCGTTACAATACCAACATCAATTAAGGTTTGTATTTTGTCCTTTAAAACATAACACGTCTTAGTGGGATGGTGGACCCTCCTGTGATAGGCACAATACTTCGGGTCATTGGTCTTCGTTGCTTCTTCTTGGTTTGTGACCGGTGGAAGCTTGATCTTGTTATTCTCCAACAAGTATTTAAAGATGACTGGAACTTCATCATCTTTGAAAGAGTATTCCTTCGGAAATCTAGGCTCAGAAGTCTTGGGCTGCCTAAGGGGCTGCTGATTCTGATTTTGCGCCAGTTGGAAGGATGACTGCTGCGGTTGTTGTTGCGGTGGCTGTTGCGACGTTTGATGTGCATCCACAGCTGCCGTGGACCCTCTTCCTCTGCCTCGAGGATTAAAGTTCTGCTTTTGATTATTAGCTGGTGGCAGACCTCTCTCCAAGTTCTTTCTCTTGAGAAAGCGTTCAACTGATTCCCCATCCTTCTGCTTCTCATCCAACAACGTGCCGATCGAGACTTCCGTGTCGTCGTCGAAGAAATTGGTGAGGAATAGTTCTTCCATATCCTCCCAGCTAGTGATACTCCCGGGCTTAAGGCGTCGGTACCAATCGAAGGCAGGCCCGCGAAGGGTTCCTACGAATGACCGGACCATCAGGGCTTCGTTCCCAGATATTGCGCCGAGATGCGACTTGAAATAGATCAAGTGCTGAGTTGGTGAACCCCTGCCATCAAAAGGAGTAAAGTTAATCAAATTAAATTTCTGGGGATAAGGAATCAGGTCCCACTCCCTCGGGTACGGGTATGGGATGC
Source organism: Asparagus officinalis (assembly GCF_001876935.1). NCBI lineage: Eukaryota > Viridiplantae > Streptophyta > Magnoliopsida > Asparagales > Asparagaceae > Asparagus > Asparagus officinalis. The sequence continues at coordinate 19,615,445 of NC_033801.1, forward strand.
CCGTTTTCTTCACTTCTTGAGCCGTCATCAGAGCGTTGACTTTGCTCTCGAGATCATGCATCTTCTTGTCCTCTTCCTCGCTTTTCTTCAAGTAGATCTGTGGAGGTTGAGTGGATGACTTGGTCGGACCGCTTCCGGAGTTGTCTTTATCTGGAGGAGGATCGTCAAAGATAGTCTCATCCTCTTCATTACGTCGACTGGATTCTGCTTTTTGGCTCGATTCCGGTTGGTGTTGTTGAACCTGCAAGTCTCGCATCTGCTGCATAGTCAACTCCATTTCGGTTTTGAATTCAGCTCTAATTTCTTCGCGTTGTTTAGCCAACGCTTCCTGCAGTATGTGAGCCAGTTGATCCGGCGTGATTGCGAATGATTCTCTGACTCGCCCTACGCTGGACGCGGTACTGTCTGAAGCTACAGCAGAACAAGTGTCTGATAGTTCTTCATCTGAAGATAATCCTTCGTGCATCCTTTTGTAGTCTCGACGTAGGTTGGCTCTTCTCTGTAACCGCGACATTCTCTGAGAAAGACCCCGCTCAACTCTCCCTCCCGGAGAGAAATCAGGGTCGTAGTTAACTGACATTTGCTTTCCTTTATTGGTCATGTTGATAGTGACCTCAGGGAACTCATCTTGTCGGATTACAGGTTTCTTTTTGTTGAAACGTCTTGTTTTGGGTCTTGACGCTTCATTGGACAATCTTTGAAATACGGAGACTCTTGTTGAATTATTCTTAGAGCATCCGTATTCTGTCAACAGTGCTTTAATGAGTCTCTCGCAAGCGCAATAAAACTCGTTTTCTCTGACAACCCTCTTTCTTGAGTTATCTTTCTGATAGTATAGCTCATCATTATTGTGATTCGAGCAACCTATCTTTTGCCTTTGAACTTTGTTAACATGCATATGACGACTGGTCGTCGCCTCTGGGCGATCCAAAGTTGAATTTTTAAATCCACCCCTTTGCGGGAGTGGGGTTTTCATAGGTCCTAAACGAGAGTGGACTGATATTCTCTCGTTCCGGATTTGTACAGTTCTGACAGGAGGGTGTTTACGACCCCCTGTATATGAAACCATTACTGGTTTATTTACAGGTTCTTCCAGTTCTTTAACTGGGTCTTTGCCTCGATCGTCAGCCGAAGGACCGAGGCGATCCGCCATTGTGATTTTAAACTTAGACAAATCTGGGCTAACCCAGGATTTCATGATGATGCAGTAGACGGGTCCGGAACAGATGCTTGCGGCGTCTTCAGCATCCAAACTCTACGGTTCTTCGGTGGCTTTTCAGACACCGTCTCCTTCTTGGTTCCTTGTGCTTGTTGACGAAGAGCGCGAGCACGGGCGGCCTTCGCCTTACGCCTTTATATCCATTGCTTAAGGGTTGAACGGGCCCTTTTGACGAGAGTCCACTCCTCTGTCGTAAGTTGTGCAGAAATATGATCATCTTGCCGTTGAGGCAATTGAGTCATTTTCTGTTTCCTCGACTCTAGGTCCGCATAGTAATGGACCCCGTCGGTTTGTTGCATGGCCTTAGCCAATTGACGAGCACGGCGCTGGCGCTGTCTCTGATGAGCTCTCTTCGTCAGCACTGGTGAGCTATTGATCAACGACTCCGTAACGGGTGTAGAGTCGTTTTGAGCATGGATGTTGCAAGGAGATTCCTTAGCAGCAGTCGGGCAAGAATCTTCGCCTGCGGTCTCCGTTGGAATTGCAGACTTGAAAGTTTTCTTGAAAGGTAAAATCTTCCTATATTTGTGAGACGAGGAAGATTTCGCAGATGAGGATTGTAGGCTGTCTAAAAATCACAATAGATAGCTTATTCAAACAAGCTCCGACAACGGAGGTCACAA
>NC_033801.1:19618286-19619588 GCF_001876935.1 Asparagus officinalis
TATATATATATATATATATATATAGAGAGAGAGAGAGAGAGAGAGAGAGAGAGTAAAACTCTTGTCAACTTAAGTGGACCGAGTGCTTCGTCCACCAAAGTTTTTAACCGTTTGTTGGTGGAAAATTTGTAGTAAAAAGAAATAAAAGAAATTAATTTGTATTCCTTTAATTTCAATTACAATTGGATTTCCTGATTACAAAAGATAAGAGAATGATCTGGATTCTCCCATTTGTTTAATTCTGGGTTCTTCACAGTAGCGTTGGAGTGCCTCATTCGAATGCTTGCATCGAATTTGCTCTCCGTTAACAATCCGACCGTCTTGTCTCATGGGAACAATTAACTTACGTGGTAAGTTTGTTGAATAACTCTTAACGAGTTTAAGAACTCAGAGCAAGTTGAAACTCTGTAACAGAGTTGTTAGAACCGAAATTTCGGTTAATAGCCAAGTAGATTTGTTGTTACTGAAGGATCCTTCGAGATTTGATCTTCAAAATCTGGCTAAAATCTTTGATCTCCAAAGAATTCGCCCTTGATCTCCAGAAAATCCAACCTTGTGCGGTTTAGATGCCAAAATCTTCAACCCCTTTACTCGGTTGAGTAAGGCGGTTATTTATAGGAGCATAAGGGGTGTAACCAACCCCTAAATCCGCTTCTAAGTGGGCGAAAATCCCTCAAATCGTGGGGGAAACGGTTCTGAAACCGTTCGACTCGTGTTTGAATGAGTCAAACGCCAAATTTAGCGTTCAGGGCCCTAACTCCGCGTCTTAGAATTGAGACGCGGAGTTGGGTGTTAACCGAACGTCAAAAACACGAGGGCCGCTCGTGTTTCGCTTGTTACAGCTTGAAAACACGGGGGTCGCCTGCGTTTCAAGAATTGTAACGCGAAGATGAGTTCCGCGTTTAGAAAGGGTTAGCTGACTTGTAATCTCTTCTGTGAAGCGTTGCAATGACCATTGTTCAGTAATCCTCGCTTTAGCTGTTGTGGGGTGTGAAAGTCGTCAGATTGTAACTCTCACAGTTGATTGTGAAGACTACTGAATAGAGTTTCCATTAATTATCGGAAGTGTCGTTGAATTGTAACTCTTCTCGATCTATGTGAAAATTCCTCCATTTGCAGTTTTTATTTGTCGGCATGAAAGTCATCTGATTATAACTTTCATCATTGAAGCTTGATGGGGATCAGCTATCTATTATGATTTTTAGACAGCCTACACCGTTGGATCGTGAATCTTGATAAAGATCTTGATCAAAATAAAGATACTCATTTATTACAAAAGGGTATAATTGAAATTAACAAAAT
>NC_033801.1:19620588-19621625 GCF_001876935.1 Asparagus officinalis
TCGGACGGGTAATTAATTGTATTGTCTAGCTGAGTTTCATATTCTATCAAAACATTAATGGCTGGAGATTTATTTAAAGACAAGTCTTTTAATCTCTTAGTTAATTCTTCAGTAAGATTGCTCATTTTTTTCACTTAGTTTAAAAGGTCGATTATTTCCTAATTTGATATTATCAGTGTAAATTTGAGGAGCAAAAGGTGGCATGGATATCTGATTAATGATAGGTTTTTTATATCGAGAAGCATCATATCTATTTGTTTACCTATTGTTTGAAGATGAATGTTAGTAAAATTATTTTATTCAATAACCAGAGAGATATGTTCTTGTCGAGCTGTATTAGAATTTAACTCGGTGGTCTTAATGGGAGCAGCTTTAACTTTTTCTTTTCCTTTACCAAATTTTATTAGTTTAATAGGAGGATGTAAAAATTCAACTTCTTTATCCGTTTCTGTTTTCCATGTGTTTGAAATCCTTTTTAACATATAGACATGGTTCTCAGCAGGTAAATGTTTAAGAGATTTTTTCTAATCTTCAATGTAAATAACTTCATACCATAAGAAAAAGATATATTTTTCTAATGGTTCGCAAACAGTCATAATATAGGGCTTGAATTGAGGACCAAAAATCTTTTTCATAAGTTTTAAAAAACCATTCCTTTTTGTGTTGGTTTTCTAGGGAGTTCAAATCTTTTCTGAGGGATTCTTTATCAATCTCATGTTTATTATCAAAGTTATTAATAACATTAATACTTAGTCTTGATGAATCAAAATCATCATAAACGATAGTTGGCTTAAGGTTATATTTATTTCCTATTGGGTTTTTATGTTTAGAGTGTTGGACCCTAGATGGGGGGTGATTAGGGTCAAGAGGCTCTAATATGCAATTTAAAACTCAGCACAAGCAAACCACAAAACAGAAGTGCAATCAAATAGAAAGAGATAGAGTTAGAAATCGTTATCCTTGACGCACGATGTGTTAACGAGGTTCGGCCCGCTGACCTACGTCCCCGCTCCCCACTTTCGAGGAGAAATCCACTA
>NC_033801.1:19622625-19623445 GCF_001876935.1 Asparagus officinalis
ACAAGATCTTGTTCCTCTAAGATTTTATGAGAAAACATCTCATCTGGTTAGCGCTGCTAATTGTCAGGCTCTCAAAGCTCGATATAAACTCACAAATGTTTATATTTGCAATGGAGGTCTAAAAATTAAAGCTTCTTTTGTCCTATTCAAAGATCTCAAACAATGTATTATTTTGGGAACCCCTTTTATTAATAATCTTAAGCCATTTATTGTCGATGCTCATGGTATCCATACAAAGGCAAGTGACCCTTACATCTCTTTTTGGTTTAATAAAGAACCTGAAGACATATTAGTTAATCGCCTATTCTCTGCCTTACATTTTAAAGAAAAATATATAAATATTCTTTCTAACATAACAGATAAAGATAAAGATTGTTCAGACTCTTTTAATAGGAAAATCCTTAATAATAAAAGGCATGTTCGTCTTTCGTATATCAAAGAATTCTCTCGTTTCTCTTTTGATAATAGACATTTTGACAATACCGGTACGAATGAACGAAACTCTTCTGAACTTTTGCAAAGAAGAAATTGAAGGACTCATCAAAGACAATCTAATAAAAGCTGACTATAATGCATGTTGTTTAGACTCTACTTCTGAACATTGACTCGCTAGTCAAATCATTGATTATAAATAATAAAATAATTTGATTTGGGTCAATTATCAAGTATCAAAATATCAAATTGATATTATTGTACATGGGAAAATATTCTCAATTTTTTATATAAAAATGGTTTTTTTGGCAAATGTAAATCCTAGAGAAAAAATCAATGGAAAACTGTTCTCATCCTCCCCTTCTCCTTCTATACTTTGAGATGTTTG
>NC_033801.1:19624445-19624990 GCF_001876935.1 Asparagus officinalis
TATAAATATACTTATATATGTACATATAAGTTTATGTTTATATATGTGTATATATATAAATATACTTATGTATGTATAATATATGTGTATATATAAGTATACTAAGAGAGAGAGTATAAATATATATATAAGAGAGAGCATACTTATACATATATATAATTATATAAGAGATATAAACATATATAAGAGAGAATATACTTATATTTATATATACTTATATACTAAGTAGCCCAAAGTATTCATGTCATTCAATATATGTATATGTATATATATACACACACACTGACACACATATACATATAACATAAACAAATTGTATTATACATAAACACACACACACACACACACATATAAACTTATATATACACACATATATTATACATATATAAGAGAGAGTATACTTATACATTATACTTATATATTATTATATAAAAGAGAGTATACTTATATATATATAAGAGATATATACATAAATAAGAGAGTATACTAATATATACTTATATAAGAGAGTATACACTATATACTTATATATATACTTATACATA
>NC_033801.1:19625990-19626474 GCF_001876935.1 Asparagus officinalis
AAGGGAATTCTTAAAAGACATTGTAAGTGGAATATGTTCCTCCTTTTTAGGTTAATTACAATGTTGGTGGGATCGTTGTCTCACCCTAACAGACAGAAACAACATTCTAGATAATTATAAACAAAACCAATTAGGAGAACCAATCCTCGATGTGGACACTACATTAGTGATGATGTTTACACTTTGCTCCTTTCCATTTACCATCACTTCATTGGTTTAGCGACTAGCCTTCAAGATAAAGTTAGAGAACAACTCATGAATTTTAGGTGTAAAATCCTTACAGATTTTAAATGGTACAAAGACACTTTCCTTTCCAAGGTCTACCAACTACATGATTGTAGTAATCTTATTTGGAAAGAAAAATTTATTTCAGGACTTCCACCCTTATTTGCTGAAACAATAATGGAATCTATTAAAGAACAAAGTAATGACCGTATACCTTTTGATCAAATTCCTTTTGGAGAGGTAATCTAAAGAATAAATA
>NC_033801.1:19627474-19632257 GCF_001876935.1 Asparagus officinalis
TTTTGCAAGAAGAAGATGACTCATCAAGCTTTAATCTCACAAGCTAAAGGAAAATCTATTTGCTTAACTCCGCATCTCCCGTAAAGAGGTTGAAATGTTTTTATAACCCAGGATTATAAAGTCCTGACTATATGATCATTAATAATCTGTGGAACAATATATGCGCTCAAGAGAAAAAATAAATCAGAGTACATAGGACTCATTTGGTCCATCTTTTGAAAGAAAAAGATGAACAATTTATTAAACAAAATAATCAGCTGATAGAAAGATTTATAGATATTTTATATGTGATTAATTATCTCTATCCTTACTCCAACAAGATCTCATTAACCTCTCATGAGATGTTCCAAATCCTTAGAATACCATAATATATCCTTATCTCCAGCCATTAATGTCTTCTGATAGACATATGCAAACTCAGCTATACAACACTACAATTAATGTCACCCGTCAGTTCTGATGAGACTGAGCCAAAGTACCAAAACCCTTTAACAACACACACCTTTAACCCATAGCTCAAAAAGTTCTTTAGAGACCCACTCCCTAGCTGACTATGCGTAATTGAAGAAATAACTCTAATCCATACAATACAAATGTTTGATGGACCACTCTCTTATTGAATGGAATCCTTGATACATACTACACGAATACCAAATCTATACACTTTATTACAAGAGAACATATACACAACTACAAACTATCACACACTCCACCCACCACCATAACAACTAAGGGAAATTCTTAAAAACATCTGTAAGTGGAATACTGCTTCCTCCCTTTTTAAGGTTAATTCTACAATGTTTGGTCGTTTCTCACCTAACATACACGAAACAACAATTCTAATAATCTTATAGCAACAAAACCAAATTAGAACCTCTCTTGACCACATATATCATAATGATTTACACTTTGCTACCACACACATTTACAATATTAACCTCACATTTATTAACACAAGCCTATATTATAAAACATAAAATAAATGGTTAATCTTACCAGATTCTTGAAACTGTAACAAAACACTTTCCTATTCACAGGTCTTACCCAACTACATGCCATTTACAATTCTTATTTGGAAGAACAAATTTATTTCACGCACTTCCACCCTTCATTTGCTGAAACACATAATGGAATCTATTAAGACAACAAATTAACCGCATACCTTTTTGATCAAATTCCGTTTCTTGAAGTAACTCCTAAAGAATGAACTATAATCAATCTACCTAAACCACTTTTAATCAAGTCGAACAAATTACCCAATCAATAAACCAACCCAAGCAAACCGTTCATTATGCAAAAAACAACCTCAGGAGAACTCATCAACCTCTGGCTCTTCAATGACAAGCCCAACAACTCCAGAAATTATAAAAAAAGGCAAAAAAACAAAAAACGCAAAGAATGAAGAAAGAATCTATCCTAAAAGAAAGACTAGAAAAAATAAGAGTAAAACTCATATTTGTTATAAGTGCAAAAAGAAGGGGCATTATGCTAATAAATGTTTGCAAAAAGATCTAAAAACAAAAATTAATGAACTTTTTTATTAGAATCAAAAGACTTTACTACAAATGAAGTTGATAAGTTTGTTAATGCTTTAAAACTTAGTGGTGATGATTCCTCCGATCATGAAAATTTATGTTAGAATCTTTGTACTTGTTTTGACTTTTCTGAAAGTTCTTTAGAAACGTCTGAGTTGAATGCTTTAAGCGAGCACAAACAATTTATTTTAGATACTATCAATGCTATCACTGATCCATAAGAAAAAAGAGCACAATTAACTAATTATCTTGAAATGACTAAAAACAAAGGGAAAAATTTAGTAAAAGCTCTTGAAGAAAAGAAAGATAGTGAGCATTATACATTTCTGAAATAATGAATAGATTTCAAAATGATAAGAAGATTGAAAGTAAAGTAAACATTGAAGGACTTTAAAAAGAACAAAGAAATATAAAAATTGAACTTCTTGAACTTAAACAAAAAATAAAAAATTTAGAAACTTACTTAAAAAATAAAATCATAGACGAATTTGAAGGCTTCAAAGAGACATTTGAGCACGAACAAAATTCTAATGATAATGAATTTATAAACACACATCATAGAATACATACTGATTCGTCGAAAAAAATGATCTAGCATATCATCGCTTAATACTATGGATGGAATACTCTTATTCAGCATACACACTTTAATTAACTAACACAGCACCGACTACAAGTCTGCATTATCACAAGATCTTGTCTCCCTCTACAGATCTTTTATGAACCAAACATCTCATTCGGTTACGGCCGCTGCGTAATATGTCAGCTCTCGCTAACAGCTCGATATACCCAACCCACAACCTGTTTATATTGTCCATGCACATGACGCTCTAAAAATTAAGCTTCCTTTTCGTCCTATTCAACAGATACTCAACACATATGTACTGTATTCTTCGGAACCCTTTCTACTTATACATCTTCTAACAGCCGCATGTTCTATTCGTCGATGCTGCATCGGTACGTCGCCATCGAAAAACCAGCATGTCAACCTTCTACACATCTCCTTTTTGGCTTTCAATAAAGACCCTTAAGACATATTAGACTTAATCGCCTAGTTCTCTGCCTTACATTTTAAAAAAAACTATACTAACTATAGTTTCTTTCTCAACATAACCAGATAAACGATAATATTCCCTTCATACTCTTCTCTTAATAGAACAGATCCTTAATAATAGCAAAAGGCATGCCTTAGTCCTTTCGTCTATCCCAAAGATTCTCCGCGCTCCGTTCTCTCTTTTTATAATAGACACTTTTGACAATACCGTACGAATGACGCACAAACTCTTCTGAACTTGTTCAAGAGAAAATTGCCAGACTTCATCACAAGACATATCTACATAAAACTCGCTATAATCATTTGTTTAGACCTACTCGTCTGAACTCTGACGCTCGCTAGTCCAACATCATTGCATTAAATACACTAATCAATTCTGATTCTGGGTGTTCCAAATTATCAACTATCCAACAATAACCAACATTCGATCCATCATTGTACCATCGGAAACTACTTCTCAACTTTCTGTTATATCCCAAAAGGGGTGTTTTCTCCAGAATGTAACACGCTGTCCTAGAGACAAAATCAATTGAACCACACCTGCTTCTCATCCTCCCCCTTCTTCTCTATACTCTTCGAGATGTCTTGCCGCCCAGCGGCTACTACTCACGACTAACTTTTCCAGGAGCAAGGACCGATGCTACCAACGCCTCTCTTTAAAATAATCCACTCCGCTCCATGAATGTTTGGGCGAATTTTCTCATCCTTACTACCCCACCAAGCTGAAACTAATTCCCTTCCACATAACTCCTTTAAGAACCATTGAAAACAGCCTAAAACCTCAGTTCTTTCTATTACTTTACCATAGACAGCTCAAACTCCATAGTACCACGCCGCCACATTTTGTAATATCTGCAAGAAAAAATGACCTCATCCCAACGCCTTCTAACATCTCACAAGCTACACACGAAAACTCTTACCTTTGCTCATGCTTACCTCCGCATGCTCCCGTCAAACAGTTACAATGTTTTCCATAACCCAGGATTATATAAGCTCCCTCACTACTAGCCTCCAATCCATCTAATACATCCCTCTGGAACATATCACACCTGCGCCCCAAAGAAAACTAAATCAGAGTACGATACACCACACTCCCATTTGGTCTCCATCTTGTTGAAACGAAAAAAGATGAAACTTCCTACCTAAAACAAAATACATCAGCCGCTGCCACACCCGCAAAATTTACTAGATTCTCCTCGACTCTCACCACCGCGTCTCGCACGTTAATTATCCTATCCTCTACTCCAACACAGATCGCCGTCAGTTACTCATGAGATTTTCCAAACCTTAGAGACTCCAAAATACCTCACCGGGTCCAAAAAGCGACCTTTGCGGGGGTCTCTTCAACGCGCTCTTTCTGAACAAGACAGCAATATGACCAAGACCAACTACAAAATTCACGACCTTCCCCGACCTCAAGGATTCTTCAACGATGTCTCACTTAAGCCAAAGTTGAAGCTGACCAATCGATCCTTTCCCTCTCTAACCACATCACAAGCGACACCTTCAAATTCTCCTAATTAACGACCATACTACAGCTCTCCAGATTCATGCCCTGATCACCTCTCCTGCTATCTCTCTTATCGCTCCAGCATTAAAAAGACGTGACGCTTGTCCCAATGAATTCAAGATCACATCAAGACACCGCCACCAATTATCTTATCACACGCCATCCAATGTGTTCTACAGGACTCGTCTACTCTGCCGCTTATCAAACCGACATCGTGCCATGCGTCTTCTTCATCTCCTAATAACCGTCTACACCCCCATCTTCCAACTGTAATATTGACAAACCTTACCTTCCCGGCCAACATGCACTTAACGGCGGTTTTTTTCGAAAAATCTTCCCAAACCCTACAAACTTCTCGGGGAATTTCACCAATCTTCTTGATCTCCCCTACTCCTATAAACAACTTTCATGACACGCAAGCTACAATCTAGATTGGAACCCTGGCTGCTTCTCCAACAGCACAATCTACACTGGTCTATAAGACCCCTTAAACTTTACTTATGATTATTGCCTATTATATGCGCCACCTCACACGGCCCGCGGTACTTCTGAATTATCGCGGCTGCACCAACAATCTGCAGTGGGCGAAACTCTCTCACCACACCAAGCCAACCAAAACACTCATTGGATCAACACTGGACCCCCATCGGACTTATCCCACCCAATTGCCTCATGCAAAGACCC
>NC_033801.1:19633257-19633612 GCF_001876935.1 Asparagus officinalis
ATAAACGTGTCGATAATAACTATGTATTAATTATATTTAATATATTATGTTATTATATTAACATTTTCTCAAACTCAAAACTAAAGCGTCAAAAAACACCTAAAATGTGTTTTGAAATAAGTATTGTGTTTTTGGTTTGAGGATGATTTTTAGCTCAAAAAACATCATGCTTTCCAAACGTAATTTGTTTTATTTTTGCCAAAAACACCATTGAAACAATGAAAATACAATAGTATCCAAAGGAAACCTAGGTCTTTTACATAAAATGCCCTAAACTTTCAAATCAGCAAATAAGTTACCTCATTCTATCAAAAAACTGTCCATCAATAGACGACATGAACTGTATGTTACTTCC
>NC_033801.1:19634612-19680330 GCF_001876935.1 Asparagus officinalis
ACTGTGCGAGTCAGTATTTGGTGACTCGGAACTGTGCGAGTCAGTATTTGGTGACTCGGAACTGTGCGAGTCAGTATTTGGTGACTCGGAACTGTGCGAGTCAGCATTTGGTGACTCGGAACTGTGCGAGTCAGCATTTGGTGACTCGGCACTGTTCAAGCTTCTAAGCAATGTTTCGTGATTCTTCCAGCTTCTTTGTTTTGCGTACGCTTCGTCGCCTTGCTGATTTTGGATGAATTCCTTTGACTTGGATAATAACGTTTATCGTCTTTTCCTTGTCTTGCACTGTGTTTGAGGACCTATGGGCAATTTTTAACGCCTACAGATACCCCCTCCAAAGTGTTTCAGTCTCGTTTCTTTTATAGAGGAGCCTGAAATACTTTGGATATGATAGGCTATATTTGCAGAAGGACCTGTCATGGGTTTCATTTCTTGACTCCTTCAGCCCTCAATCTATTCAGAGTTCTGTCGAATAGATGAAGTTTTTACGGCTCTGCGTTTATCGTCTGACCGCTGTTGAAATCTTGAAACTAAACGGCGTCGCTGATTTAACGTTGAGTTGACCCTCGTTGTTGGGGAATTCCCATCTGGTGACGCCTTGACAGACGTTGACCAAAAGTCATGCATTTGAAGCAGAGAGGACCAGTTTATACTCGTATACTCTTGGGAGTTCTGAAAGTTAGTTTAGCCTCATATACTTATCGGAGGTCGCCGGGTTATCCTTAAGAATATTGTATACGATATTCTCCAGGAACTTCCCGTCGAGGGTGGGAAACAGTTTAAACTCGTATACCCATTGGAGTTTTAAGAAGCAGTTTATACTCGTATACTTTTCGGAGTATTGATTCTTTCATTGCAACGCATTGATCGGCTTTGACCTATGGTTACGCGTTGACCGGCGTTGACCTTAGGGTTTCGAATGTCGTTCGATGCTCAAGTCACGAGACCAACTAATGAAGCTGATGCGTCAGTGACTATCATATTTATAGGATTTTGGGCAAACCCTCAGCCATCAACGGGTTTGATGAGCCTTTACCGACCACCGTTTGAGTCGGGCTAGCATGCGGATTGTCTAAATCCGTTCCGCATGTGACGTTGTGCTAAAGGAATGAACTCCCTTAGACTTGATGCTACAACTTCGAATATGTAGACTTCGCCATTGTTATGGGAATAGGCTACCCAGCAACGTGTTTTAGACGCTGACTTATCCCTATTTAGGCTTCGGGATAAAATTCCCCAGAATCGAACTCTGGTGTCTTTTTCTTCGGAGAAAGACTAAACCGGCGACGCGTGTTAGGCGTCGGCATATCCTTTCTTAGGATTCAGAATAAAATTCCCCATGCGTGTAAGGCATGGATTCTGGTGTTATTAATAACAACCTGTCACAATGATTCAGGATGAAATTCCCCATGCGTGTAAGGCATGGATTTTGGTGTTATTAATAACAACCTGCCACAATGTTGAATATGTGGACGGATGTTCTTTTCAATGGTTAAGAACTAACCGGCAGCGCGGGTTAGGCGCAGACTTATCCCTGCTTAGGTTTCGGGATAGAATACCCCAGAATCGAACTCTGGTGTCTTTTTCTACGGAAAAAGACTAAATCGGCAGCGCGTGTTAGGCGCAGACTTATCCCTGCTTAGGATTCGGGATAAAATTCCCTGTACCTGTAAGGCACAGATTTTGGGAGTTGAAAAAGGTGGTGTATTCTCTTGGGGCAAAGACGAACCCGAAATGGGAGAGGAAGAATTTTATATTCTATCTCCCGACACTGAAGAAGAAGAATTTTATATTCTATCTTCAGCTGGAAAGGAGACTCGAGGTGGGATCTCCACCCCCAGAATCTGGAAAGGTGAAACTAAGAGTGGGATCTCCACTCCGAGAATCGAAAAGATTCGGATAACCCTAACTGTCGGAAGGTTTGATTACCGAACTAAATGTGAATTTCTCATTTATCGAGAGTGAATTATGGTTTTGACCCTAACTGTAAGAAGGTTTGGCCAAACAGGAGTTTGAGATGACCCTAACTGTAGGAAGGTTTGATCACTCGATTTGAAAGTGGATCTCTAACTGTAAGAAGGTTTGACCAATTGGGAGGTTTGAGACGACCCTAACTGTAGGAAGGTTTGATCGCTCGATCTGTGGACCTCTCGTTCATTGGAGGAATCGAGAGGGGATTTTGACTGTGGTCCTAACTATAAGAAGGTTTGACCAATTAGGAGTTTGAGATGACCCTAACTGTAGGAAGGTTTGATCACTCGATTTGAAAGTGGACCTCTCGTTCATTGGAGGAATCGAGAGGGGATTTTGACTGTGGTCCTAACTGTAAGAAGGTTTGACCAAGTGGGTGTTTTGAGACAATCCTAACTGTAGGAAGGTTTGATCGCTCAATTTGTGGACCTCTCGTTCATTGGGGGAATCGAGAGGGGATTTTGACTGTGGTCCTAACTGTAAGAAGGTTTGACCAAGTGGGTACTTTACGTCCAGACTCTAACAGAGAGAGTGTTGAGTGCATAGACATGGTGAGAATGGGAGTTCTTATTCATTACATTGCTGTGGTTTTGGGAACTTCCCATTACATAAATCGTCCACCCCCAGTTTCCTCTGCGGAACTGGTTCGGACATTATTATCAGTTAACTAACCGGGTTATCCTTAAGAATATTAGCTTAATATTCTCCAGGAACTTCCCGTCAAAAGTGGGGAAACAGTTTAGACTCATATACCTATTGGAGTATCAGGGAGTAGTTTAACCTCTTATACCGGTCGGAGGATTGAGAAACAGTTTATACTCGTATACTCTTTGGAGTTTTGAGAAGCAGTTTATACTCTTATACTTATCGGAGTCTGCCATTCTCAATTGGCTTACCTCAGCGTTATGACGCCAGCTTCAACCAAGGTCTGAATGCTATTCTTGAGAGCAAAGCAATCCTTGGTGGGATGAACGACCCTCCTGTGGTATGCACAGTACTTTGGGTCCGTAGTGTTGTCAGCTTCCTCCTGATTTGTGATAGGTGGTAGCTTGATCTTGTTACCTTCAAGGAGGGATTCGAAGATGGCTGGAACGTCTTCGTCCTTGAAGGAATACTCTCTTTGGAGTCTCGGACCCGAAGTCTTTTGCTGCCTTCGGGATTGCTGTTGTGACGCTTGATTAGCACCACCAGTAGCTGCAGGTGTTTTGCCCTTACCACGAGAGGCGAAATTTGAGTCCAGCGGATTAACCGTCGGTTGGTTCCTCTCGGCCTTCTTCCTTCTAAGGAATCGCTCAGCCTGCTCCCCTCGGACCTTCAGATCCTTCCAAGTGTCAGACGGTGCTGTTCCCATTGCTTCCAACACGTCCAACGCAAGGTTGTTGTGGCAAGTTTGGAGGATGAATTCCTCTGTGATCGGGTCCCGGCAATTCATCGCCTTGTTCCGGAACCTTTTGACGAAGGTGTCGACTAACTCCCCGTCCTTCTGCTTCTCATCGAGCAATGATCCGCACCATCAGAGGCTCATTGCCGGAAATAATACCCAGGTGCGATTTGAAATAAATCAAGTGTTGGGTAGGGGAGCCCCTTCCATCGAATGGTGTGAAGTTAATCAAATTGAACTTTGGTGGGTACGGTATGGAGTCCCACTCCCTAGGGTAGGGACACGGAATGCCAGTCTTTTTTACTTCTTAGGCAGACATCAAGGCATTGATTTTGCTTTCCAAGTCTTTCATCTTAAGATCTTCGTCTAGCTCTTTCTTCTGGCGATTTTGGGGATGGATATTGATACCACCCCCAGCGTTAAGAACGCCTTCCGTATTCCTGTTCTCGCGGGGAGTCTCGATGTTAAGATTTTCTTCTACCTCTGAGTCGCTATCTATCTGATTAGCGGTCGGACGACGACTAGATTCACCGCGCTGGTTTGTCAGCTGTTGGAGTTGTTGTGCGTGTAAATCTTTAACACGTTGTACAGCCATCTCCATTTCAATTTTAAAATCCTCCTTTTGCTTTGCCAAAGCTTCTTGAAGAAGTTGAGCCATCTGTTCTGTGGTGATCATGAACGACTCTCGAGACTGCCCTGTACTGGATACAGTAGCATCTGAAGCGATCGCTGAGTTAGCATCCGACGCTTCTTCGTCTGGGGACTGTCTTCTCTGGATTCTGTTGTAATTGTAATCCTTAGGCCTTATAGCCCCGGTTTGCAGCCGAGTTAACCGTTTGGACATTTGTGAAAAGGGCTCAGGGTTGTAGCGCCGCGTGGACTTTCCTTTTTCTGCCATATTAATCGTGAATTCCGAAAGTTCACGTTCCTGAACGGGTGGCTTTCTTTTACGGAAACGTCTTGATTTGTTTCTATCCGTTTCTGTAGAAAGTCTTTCAAATACTAAAATCCTTTGCGAGGCAGTGTTGGAACAGTTACATTCTGCTAATACTGCCTTGATGAGTTTAGTACAAGGACAACGAGAATCCCTTTCTCGGGAGTTTCTCTTCCGAGATTTACTCATACCCCCAGTCTGATAGTACAGCTCATCGATATTATTATCGGAGCCACCTATCTTGTGTTGGCATAACCCTCTTATTCTATCATCGTCTTCTTCTGACGAATAAAGCTCTCTTTGAGGGCATATCGCTCTGTCATTATTTTCAAGAGTCGCTCGTTTGAAAACTCGCCTTCGCGCGCATGAGGGTTCAACAGAATCTCGAACTTCTACCCGTAGCCCAAGGCGAGCGGTTACTGGTACTTTCTCTGTATGAGGAGTTTTTGAGTTACTGGAGACTCGCTCCCGTCCCCCATTTTGACCAATCAAGCGGGGTTTGTTTTTATGCAAAGGGCCGAGACGATCCATAATGCTCATTTTAACTCGGGATGAGTCCACGCCGCCGTGGGGTTTTACAGGAGGTGAGGAAGTCATTGGAACAAAAGCAGGAGCTGTCGGAGACTTGAAGCTGGTCGCAGGAGGCGAAATTTCTGCAGACAGAGATGAACCAGCTCGCGGGTCAGCAATTGGTGACTCGGCCTTGGCCGAGCCAGCGTTTGGCGACTCGGCCTTGGCCGAGCCAGCGTTTGGCGACTCGGCCTTGGCGATAAACCAGCTCGGTGGTTACGCGAGTCAGCAATTGGTGACTCGGCCTTGGCCGAGCCAGCGTTTGGTGACTCGGCCTTGGCCGAGCCAGCAGCCTGTGCCTCGGTTTTTTCGGGCTTTGTTCTGGATTTTGGCCTCCAGATTTGACGTGGTTTCGTCAGTTTAAAGTCTGCAGTACTTGTTTGTAGTTTCTTGGCCTCTTGTACCAGGATTCTTGCGTGCGCAAGTAAAGCGTGGCGCTTCTCGGTTCGTTCTTTAAGAGTGGAACGTGTCCTCTTAACGGGGACCCATTCATTTGTCGTTGGTTTGGACCAATCGCTAAGTCGCTGCTGTGCCTGTTGGCGTCCTCTAGACTTCAGATCCGCTTCGTAGCGGATTCCATCCACCGGCTCTGAGGCCTTGGCCAATTGGCGTGCTAGGCGTTGACGCCGTCTTTGACGCGCCCTCTTGGATAAAGTTGGTTCGGCCTTGGTAGCTTCAGCTTCACAAGGAGTCTTTTGAACCGCTGCGGGATGAGGTTCTTGATTTTGAACCTTCAAATCCAAATGTCCTCGACCTTTCCTTGTGGAGTTTCTCCTATTCCTACGAGGGGAGGATGATCGGGAAGAGGAGGATAAGTATTCTTTATATTTTGCTTGGTCGAACTCGTACTCGACCTCCTCGTTGATCGGTATGACGATCTTTGGTTGCGACACTACAGCTTTTGCAGAAAAGCTGTCGGCTCCCACTGTGGTCGCCAGTTTGTTTGTGTCAAAAGTTGTCTTTTCCATTGTTTTCAAACCTGTTACACCGTTTATCGATTACAAGTTCAAAACTGAAAAGATAGTTGATCTTTTTATAAGATCTTCTTACAACGAAAAATAAAGATTACAACTTTATCAAACAAAACGCAGCAGTAGTTTATCTCCCGCTGCTTTGCGTGGGATCTTTGCCTGTGCCGGGGACGCGTTAGTCCGTGGACCACCGCAGACCAAAGCCGATCGACAATATAATTACGCTCTTGTTTCACGAGGGAAACAATTACGGAAGCGACAATCACGACCAAGCGAGATTGTGGCTCTTCTCGAGATTAAAACCAAGTTTAATCCGAAGGAAAGAAGGGAAAAGAATCACAAACCTTTCGAAGGGGCTTTCTTTATGAAAGTGTTCGCCAAGCTCTGATGATTCTCCTCTGAAATTCGTGGTTGACTGGTCAATTTGACAGCACCTCGCCTTCTTAATCTCAGATCTCCGATCCCCTTGAAAGAAGACCTTAGGCTTCTATTTATAGGCTTTTTGAGATGTGTCTCCTAGTAGGAATTGATGTTTAAACGTTATCTGCGGTTTATAACTGTCTAAACGTGTTTATGGATAACCTCAGAGCAGTTGGAGAGGTTTTGGGACGAAAGAATCCTTAAAAATCATTGAAATCCGTGTTTGGGGAGGTTTTGTATCCAACAAGAGTCCTGGTGACTCGGGACTGTGCGAGTCAGCATTTGGTGACTCGGAACTGTGCGAGTCAGCTTCTGGTGACTCGGAACTGTGCGAGTCAGCTTCTGGTGACTCGGAACTGTGCGAGTCAGCTTCTGGTGACTCGGAACTGTGCGAGTCAGCTTCTGGTGACTCGGAACTGTGCGAGTCAGCTTCTGGTGACTCGGAACTGTGCGAGTCAGCTTCTGGTGACTCGGAACTGTGCGAGTCAGCTTCTGGTGACTCGGAACTGTGCGAGTCAGCTTCTGGTGACTCGGAACTGTGCGAGTCAGCTTCTGGTGACTCGGAACTGTGCGAGTCAGCTTCTGGTGACTCGGAACTGTGCGAGTCAGCTTCTGGTGACTCGGAACTGTGCGAGTCAGCTTCTGGTGACTCGGAGCATTTGGTGACTCGGAACTGTGCGAGTCAGCATTTGGTGACTCGGCACTGTTCAAGCTTCTAAGCAATGTTTCGTGATTCTTCCAGCTTCTTTGTTTTGCGTACGCTTCATCGCCTTGCTGATTTTGGATGAATTCCTTTGACTTGGATAATAACGTTTATCGTCTTTTCCTTGTCTTGCACTGTGTTTGAGGACCTATGGGCAATTTTTAACTCCTACATGTGTGTGTATCTGTGTGTGTGTATGTATCTCTGTGTGTGTGTGTATTTTAGCGCACAATGATCAAAAGATGATTACATGACAAGTTGTTTACATGAGATATTTCATGTAATATTTTCATATAGCTATTCTATACTCACCACGTTTTGCTATGTGAAATAGTGGTAGAGAGTTTTATATTTGGTTTATAGATATTTTTGGTTATATGAAGTGTTTTTGTTAAAAATATCAATTATTTTTCTTTATATGTACAAAAGTGCATTTGTTAAAAATATCAATCAATCGATTAGAGTGTATTTATTAATAGATGATCAAAAATTCACAATCTTATAAAATTCACAAAAAATTGAGTATATTCATTAAAATATGGTCAATGAACCACACTCATGGATTTGTGTTTGTGAATATCTTAAAGGGTGGTTATCTAGTGCTGAATATATTTTATATTTACTGGTAGTATTAATCGCCTGCCAAACAATATCATTTTTCCTCTTAAATCCTATATGGCTAAGGTGATAGAGTGATATTTTGGTCATTAGTCTCTAAGATTGAGGTATTTCAAGTCTTATTATTGCTTGATTTCGCTTTGATATACCTGATTTTGTCTAATGAACTAGTATAAGTTTTTCACTATTTGTTTTACATGCTTTACCCTAATATTTAATCTTTTGTGTGTGCTTTACACTATTTGTTTTTCACTATTTGTTTTACATTAATCTTTTGTGTGTGCTTGTGATTTCGCTTTGATTAACTTTTATCTAAATTTTTCTTATTTGTAGTATATTCATTGATGTATTTTTCGATTTTGCTAATAATAAAAGGGGGAATAATTTAGTGAAATTTGATGTTTTTGTGGATGAGTGAGCTTTTGTCCGAGTGGTTTCTTGTTTTTGTTTTTTATAATTTTTGAAACGCTCAATGTATTATTTTAGAGGGAGTTTTTACAATCTCTATGCTTGATTACACTTGTGATGAATGCATGAATGTAGGGGGAGCCTTGCATATCATTTGTTGTTGTTTTTTTGCATGAGCATGTATTTGTGCTTATTGTTGTCATTTATATATTTCAAATATGCGTGCATTTTGGTATTTTAAATTTTATGTTTGTGATTATCAAAAGTGGGTGATTTTTAGGTTGAATTCCATACAACAGTTCTTGTTTGAATAATAATAAACTCTAATTTGGTATTAATATTTGTTTAAAATGATATAGTATTTAAATATAGGTATAAGATGTGTATGAGGTGAAATGGCGTGAAAATTAGCTCAAATGCTAATTTCAGCTTCCTCACCATCGATAGTGGCCTTTGAGCACCGATGGCAGGTTGAACTCATCGATGATAAATTACATCATTTATGATTATTACTTTAGAAATTTTTGTACCATATATGGGCCTCTGAACCATCTATGGGCCTCTGAACCATCTATGGGGCCTCAACAACATCAATGGAGTGAGGCACCATCAATGGTAAACACAGCAGAAGGTGTACTTTTTAGATTTAGTTTCAACCATTCGTTATTTCATATATCTCTAATCTCAATAAAGTTTAGGATATCTCTTTACTGACCTATTGAAGAGTATATATCACTGAGAGAGAGGGAAACAGAGTCCTAGGGTTTTAATTTGTGAGAGATTTTATTAAAGGATTTGACCATCGGAGCCGTATTAAACTCTTACTCATAGCTTAATACTCGTAGCTAGATAAAAATAATGTAGAGAACCAATAGAGGGCAACTCCCCTTGCTGAAAAGATTTGAAGATGTTGTGCGCTAATGCTAACTTTGTTTGACAATATTCTCAAATTTGGGCTAAGACTAATTGCGATCCGTTTTGAGTTAAATTGGTTTTGTTTTGATCCAAGGAATGTTGATCAAATAGAAGTACCACAGGGTTTTCTCTAGACAAAACTAGGATAAATTTCAGGTTCAATTTAAGAGATTATCAAATAGACCCTCAGGGCCTATTTGCAACCTTCCGGATGGAGCCATGATTAATCTTAGCCCCCATTTTGAGGGGAATCTTGTTTGGGAAAAACTAGACTAGTGTTGATCCATTTTTAAGGCAAAAGGCTCCTAAAACTACTATTTTTTTATTCACCCTTCTCATGGTTCATAATAAAAGAAGTTTTGTTGGACGCAGAGCCACGTCCTCATACCACAGAAGCGATATAACCCGAGAGAGAGTCCTAGTTTTTGTTTTCACAAAAGCTTAAGCCAATCTTTATATTCCCGTTTTACAAAAGAAACAAGAATAGAAAGTGAAATATCTTAACAAAGTAAAATATATACTCTTCCTCTCATCAGTTCTAGGACTGATTTGTCGAGGGAACCTGCAAGCAATAACCAACACCCAGAAAACAATAACGACATGAGATTTACATGGTTCGACAAACTTGTCTACGTCCACCGGGAAGGGGGAGGGGTGATTTCACTATGAAGGAGAACACCGACGACTTGTACAATCTACAAGCTCATCTTAAAGATAAAGCTATGATTTTTTACCCAAAAGAAATTGACCTCTCTCTTGTAAAATCCCTCCAAGCTCTTTTTTTTCTCTTCGAGATCTCAGATCTAAGCCTCCTGAAAAACTTCTAAAAAAAGGCCGACTAAACCATCTATTTTCTTCTCTGCAGCAAAAAAAACCCTCCGTTGTTTTTTCTCACACAGCCGCTAAAAAAAACCCACTGCAAAACCCTCGAAGAAGGGATATTTATAAGAGAAGAATTAGACATTGGTTGTCTCAGGTGTGGCCTAATTTTGGGAGATATATGTATTGTTATACATGTATCTCGGGTGGGCCCTGGGCCCGTTGCACATGTCCACACTCGTGGGTGTGACCTCTACCTTCACAATTCTTCACATCGTACATCATTTGATAAACCTTAAATTTTGGATGAACACCAGAAGAACACGCGAACATCATCAGAGAAATCTAAAACCACCAAACCAGGCCAAACCAGCTGCGCTACTATACTGCGGTTGCCTATGTACCCTCCACCGGGATTAAGCTAACCGTAGTTCTACGATTGTTCTCCAAATAATTATCTCCACCTCACCCCATCACTGCCCTGAAGGGCCATGCCCTCTTGGGCAAATCAACATGAGCTGATATGAAGCAAGTCCAAATAATGCTTAAACTTGCTACCTGTGACCACCTTAGTTAACATGTCTACGTGATTCTCATTCGTGTGTACCTTCATGAGAGAAATATCACCTTTCTCTATGACATCCCGCATGAAATAATACCTGACATCGATATGTTTGGTACGAGCATGATGAACTTGATTCTTCGCCAAGTGAATCGCACTTTGATTATGGTACCACAAGTTCATGTTCTCCTGCTCAATCCCCAGATCGTCTAGAAGACCCTACAACCACAATGCTTCCTTCATACCCTCCATCATGGCCATGTACTCGGCCTCTATAGTAGAAAGTGTCATTGTAGCCTGCAACATCAATCTCCAACTAATTAGAGTCCCATGTATCCTGAATAAGTGTAATTGTAGCCTGCAACATCAATCTCTGACTAATTGGAGCCACATGTATCCCGAATACATAACCAGTAGTAGATCGCCGTCTATCTAGATTGCCCGCATAATCTGAGTCAATAAACCCATCAATCTGACACGTATCTCCATC
Source organism: Asparagus officinalis (assembly GCF_001876935.1). Classification (NCBI taxonomy): domain Eukaryota; kingdom Viridiplantae; phylum Streptophyta; class Magnoliopsida; order Asparagales; family Asparagaceae; genus Asparagus; species Asparagus officinalis. The sequence goes on from NC_033801.1 coordinate 19,645,375, forward strand.
AAAACACAGACACGTATTAACACTATCCTTTAAGTACCTCAGGACACACTTCACTGCTTCCCAATATGCCTTTTCCGAATTCACCATGAATTTGCTAACCACACTAACCGCCTGTGAAATATATGGAAGTGTACACACCATGGTGTACATCAAACTGTCAACTACACTAGCATAAGAAATATGTTCCATGTATGCCTTATCTTCCACTGTAGTAGAAGATTGTTTACCTAAAAACCTAAAATATGGAGCCAATGGAGTCACCATCGACTTTTTATTTTGCATCCCGAATCTCACGGTCACCCACTCTATGTAGCCCTTCTGACTCAAGAACAATCGTCGATTCGCCCGTTCTCTTCTAATCTTCATACCCAGTATTTTCCTTACAGCGCCAACGTCCTTCATCTCGAACTCTTTACCAAGTTAAGATTTTAGTCTATCTACCTCTACCCTGCTCTTCAAAACAATAAACATGTCATCCACATATAAAAGGAGATAGATATAATCACATCCACGAAGCTTCCGAATGTAAACATAACAATCATAACCGCTTCGTGAAAACCCATGCTTTAGTATGAATGAGTCAAATCGCTTGTACCACTGCCAAGGAGATTGTTTCAGTCTATAGAGTGACTTCCTCAAGCGACATACATGATGCTCATTATCCTTAATTTTATAACCCTCAGGTTGATGCATATAGATCTCTTCATCCAAGTCTCCGTGCAAGAAGGATGTCTTTACATCAAGTTGTTCCAGCTCAAGATCACCATGAGCAACAATACTCAATAGCACTGAATAGAAGTGTGTTTTACCACCAGAGAAAATATCTCATTGTAATCCACACCCTCTCTTTGTGCAAACCCTTTAACCACTAGCCTCGCCTTGTACCTTGTACCACCGAGCTCTGAAGGATCTTCCTTTCTCTTGTACACCCACTTACAATCAATAGCTTTTCTTCCTACGGACAATGGGACCACCTCTCATGTTTGGCTCTTCCGGAGAGATTCCATCTCCTCCTCCATCGCAGCCAACCAACTCTCACTATGCTTATCCCGAATAGCTTCCTTGAAGGAGATCGGCTCATCTTCCTCCACCGAGAGTGCGTATTCCACCAAATTAACCTGCCCATAGTGCTTCAAGGGTTGATCAGCCCTCAGCTTTAGTATGTGCTTGTATGCTCGCCTTGGCCTAGTGGAAGCCAAGCTATCCTCGAGCTGCTGTTGTTGTAGTGCTTGTGTATTCTCCTGTTGAATCTCCTCATATTCAAGCTCATCATCTACCTAATTTTTCACTTGAACATGACTAGAACCTGGTTAGTTTTTAGGTTCTATCTCAATAGTCTGAGACTTTGAAGTCTCCACAGTCTTAACACCAACATCCTTGGGCGCCCTAACAATCATGGATTTCTCATCAAAGGTAACATCCCTGCTAATCACGAACTTCGAATCTTCTGTACACCAAAGGTGATAGCCTTTTACACCCTTTGTATACCCTAAGAATATAGCCTTCTTGGCCCTCGCGTCAAGCTTTCGCTCGTTGACGTGATAATAGGCGGTACACCCAAAAATCCAGAGCCTCTCATAATTTGCATGCTCCCGTGACCACACCCTATAGGGTGTATCACCATCCAATGTAGAATGTGAAGAATGGTTCACAATATAACAAACTCTAGCCATCGCTTCTGCCCACCATTCCTTACCCAATCCAGCATAAGATCGCATACTTATTGCTTTCTTCTGCAATGTTCGGTTCAGCCTCTCCGTGACACCATTTTGCTGGGGCAGAAATCTGACTGTCCAGTGTCTAGAAATGCTCTCCTGATCATAGAACTCCTTAAAAGTACCATCTGTATACTCTGTACCGTTGTCAGATCTCAGTGTCTTCAATTGCTTCCCTGTCATGTTCTCAACCATTGTCTTCCACTTCTTGAATGTCTCGAACACCTCATTCTTATGCTTTAGAAAATAAATCCAAGCATACCTCGAATAATCATCTATGAATGAGACAAAATATCTGAAACCTCTTTGGAAATTGTTTGAGCCGGACTCCAAACATCCGTGTGCACATAATCTAGTATCCCCTGCTCTTAGACTTGCTTCTCAGAAACTGGACTCTGTGTGCCTTTCTGTATACACAATCCTCGTAAAAATCCATGCAATGTTTCTTTAGATTCTTTAGCAGACCCTCCTTACCAAGCAGAACTAGACCCTTCTCTGACATATGCCCAAGTCGCCTATGCCATAATCGTGTGTGCTCACATGGGTCTCCATGACTTCCTTCCATTCCAACCGTTGCATCTCCCGTCACCGTCGTACCTGAGAGAGTATATAAATTACCGTGACAAACACCCTTCATCACTATAAGGGAACCCTGAACAACCTTCTTCACTCTATTCTCTGTAACAATCCTGCAACCACCAAAGTCCAATGCACCAACTGACATAAGATTCTTCTGTAAGTCAGGAACGTGCCTCACATCCATTAAGGTTCGGACCACTCCATCATGCATCTTGATCTAGATATTACCTAACCCCTACCGTTTTACAAGCATGATTATTCCCCATCAATACGGTTCCACCATTAATGCTTCTGTAAGTAGTAAATCAATTCTTATTTAGGCACATGTAGTAAGAACAATCTGAATCAAGGATCTACTTCCCGGAGATATCCTCGCTACTTGTGATGACATAGCATACATTCTCGCTCCCTTCCTCTGAAACATAGCTCGCTTCTTCCTTGCTTTCTCTCCTCTCAGTCTTGTTATTGTTCTTCTTCTCACCTACTCTCTTATTTAGACAGTCGATCTTGAAATGCCCAACTTCACCGTATTTAAAACACAGTCTTCCCGCAAGAGGTCTTGATTTAGATCTAGACTTTTCTCCCTTGTCTTTTTCTCGTTCATTGCTCCTTCCTTTAGCAAACAATCCATGTGCTTGTTCTTTGCTACCACCAGTATGTTAGACCTTAGAGGGGGGTGATTAGGGTCTTATGCTAATCTAATCCGATTTTATGCCAATTAAAATTAATTAACAAGTTATTCTTGTAAGATAGATATACAATATGTTATAAGCAAGAATGAGCAATATAACCAAAGAGTAATATCCTAGCAATGAGATATATAGTGAATTATATGCAAGGATATATAAACTAATATAAGGGGAAATAAATAATCTACAAATATGATAGGTCAATATGAAGAGCAATACACAAAGGCGACATAAGATATGAATACAAGGATAGGTACGCCAATGCAATCACAAACAAAACGATATGATCACGGAGTTCGGTCTAACCACTTGACCTACGTCTCCGCTCCTCACCTCGAGGAGATCTCCACTATCACAATCGGGTTTTTTACGCTTACCCGAATAACGTTTACACCTCATACTTGGTTTTCTAGCTAACCGAAAACTTTACAACTACACACTTGCAATCACACTCTACACGCTCTAAGTATTGGCCTAGTCCGTATCCTCCTCCTCAAGTGCCAGGATGCAACCTCTCCCTAGGTTCGTCAACCGACGCCACTCCTATTGGATTCGACCCCGTTCAAGTGCCAGGATGCAACCTCTCCCTAGGTTCGTCAACCGACGCCACTCCTATTGGATTCGACCCCGTATCTCACCACACACTACTCTCGATGTACAAGTGTATTACAAGTGATACTCACAATATAAGTTCAAATATAATGTTTTGTTCTCTATAATGAATAAGAACACAATGTAGCTCACTCTCAATGATACACTCCCCACAACCCAAATATACAATATGTGTAAAATACTAAAGCTCAATGGTTGTGTGTGCAAACCATGAGAAACAACAAAATCAAATGTAAACTCAATATAAATCTAGCTTAATGAAGATAATAATCAATGACAAATATAAATGCAAAGCTAGAATTGAGTTTAGAAAAACTTCTCTAGAACAAGAGAGATGGAGATGTGAACTTGAAAGCTCAAACCCAAGTTGATCTCCTCTTCTTGTGAAACAATCTTCACAAACCCAATTTTATAAACAAACACTTAAACAAACTTAAACCCTTGTAAAAACTTGTTTAAAACATCTCTTGGGTTATCATGAAAGATGACAGCAATGGGGTATTTATACCCTCTCAAAACATCAGCAAAAACCCCAAATAAAAGACCAAAAAGCCCTTAGAAAATCTTAGCTGGAAGTAGCCGTTGGAGTCTGAAAGATAGTTCGGTGGTCGACCGTACTGTAGCACTGTCGACCGCACTGGTCACGGACAGTTTCTGATTTTGATAGATTCTGGAAATTTACGTATCTGACTTTGTAAGATCAATTAAAAATAGTAAATAAACTCTAAAAACCATGAAATTTTGAGAAAAGGTTCTAGACATGTAGATAAACATGTTAGAGGAAGCATTTCTGAAATATCATTTCCTAGTTAGGAGAAATAACTGTTTGAACACAGATATACAGTTTCTAAAAAAACTGCTAAAAACTTGGTTTTGTAAATTCAATTGAAAATAACAAAACAACTCTAAAATTAGTAAAAATTGGGAACATGTTTGTATATATGAAGATAAACATGTAAAAAAAGAAATTTTTCAAACCGCATTTCCCAATTGTGAAAACGTATCTGTTTTGCAAAAACATGCACGAACATGTGCACGAACATGAGCTTATTAAAAACTTGATTTTGTAAATTCAAATAATCATAACAAATTAATTCCAAAATTGATAAAACTTTAGGAAACATTTATAAACATAAAATTGAATATGTTAGAAAAATAATTTCTCAAATTGAATTTCCCATTTGTGAAAACTCATGTATTTTGCAAGTGTGTCTAAAACATGAAAATATGATATACATAAAATTTGATGTTTTGACATAAACAATGTTTTGAAATCCTATGAAATGATTTTATAGACTTAATGAAATATGTATATAATGATTGTTAAATCCATAAACCAAAACTTATGTATATATATACTATATATATAAAAACCAAATATATGTGTGTATATATGATTGAGCTTAAAGTACTAACACACATAATATAAAACCTAAACTAAATATACTCAAGCTTGATTGATCTTCGATGTAGCTCAATTTGGTACACTTACTGATGAAGCTAGAACTTGGATCTTCAATTTGAATTGTATAGGCTTCACCCCACAATTCCGCCAACCTCCATTGGATATGATCATGAATGCGCAATTCCATCCATCATCCAACATGTTGTTTATCTATAATAAATAGATAAGCACAAATATTAGACAAACAATATTAGTGGTAAATTATTTGTTAAACATCATCAAAACAAAGAGGCCAACAATCTCCCCATTTTTGATGATGACAAATAATTTACAAAAAGCATATATACATGAAAGGAAGTTAATATGTAAATTAGAATTATCATGTATATAACCAAAACAAGATATACTCACAATATTTTTTCCCCCTTTGACAACATCAAAAAGAGAAAAATAAAAGAATGAAGAGAGCGAAAGCTCCCCCTACAAATAAGCATATGTGAGTATAAAAATATAGGGATTGCTCCCCCTATCAAAATACCATATAGAATATATGCAATAAAAGATCATGGCAAATATGTGAGCAAGCATAAAAAATATACTAAATATCACTCACATACAAGAGGATAATAAGAACACATATAAATATATCAATATGAAAAAGTGTCTCAAATGTACAAACATAAAAACAATGTATAAAATAGATTTATGAAATCAAAAGAAAGAAGACATGAGAATCATGTAAAAAGTTTTCAAATGAAAACAAATCAACCAATGAAATCATAAATCACAAGTAAATCATATAAGAACATAAAACCAAATCATCATTGATTTTAAAAAATCAAGAGAGGCAATTATATCTAGCTCTTGAGCTAGTATCAACCCATATAAACATTTTAGCATCCGGTAAACAAGATTTGGGAATAAACACCCAATAAACCTGGAGGGTATATAACTACATACCTCTTATTTAAAATCGAAACTAATAGTCATGAAAACAAAATAATTAATCAAAGAAAAATTGTTTTCATATTCAAAGATTTCAAAGCATAATTTTTAAAACCAAGACAAAGAAAAATAAAAATCACTAAAGTTCTTGGATTAAGAATCATATTTGTTTTGGTATCCAAGAATTCTTGATACCAAGAGATTTAGGGACATGACCCCTATCATTTAAGCTCAAAGCCCTAGGGTTATGAACCCGTTTGGGCGCATATAGTGCACTAGCACGGTCAAAACAAAAATTATACACATGACCTTTCCGATTGCAATTGGTGCAATGAAGAGGGTTAAGATTTGTGTTGACCAAGTGGGCGTGCACGATAATCATTTGCAAATAAAGATTTTTCTTTTAAATTATTTCGCAAATGAGAAACATCATTAAACAATGGTCTATTTGGAACATATTACAACTTAAAAGCTTTTTACATATCATAACAAAATTTTGCAAGATGTCCAAACCTACCACAAACATCACATTTAAAAACATATGGTTTACTAGAAACATTTGGCAAATTTGATTTTCTTTTTAAATCAAAACAATGTTCGGCCAAATGACCAAAACGATCACATATATCATATTTAAACACACTAGCATGCTTATGATGAGCATTGTGAGAATGAGCATGTGAATGTGTATGTGTATAAGATGATAAAGCTAGATGGGATGCACTAGGAGTATTAGCAATCTTAGGTTTGTGTGCATCATAGCAAAATTTAGCAATGTGGTCTTTACGATCATAAATTGAGCATTTATAAACTTTGCTATACAAGTGTGCATAGTGTGTGTTTGATTTAGAAGTATTAACACAGGACTTTGCACACAAGTTCATAAGCTTTTTGTTATTTACCATATATGTTTTTAAGGTTGAATCTAAACAAGATATGCGATGTTTAACTTGACTCAACTCATCATTTTGCATACATGTATTGAAAATAGAAGTAGACGAAACATGATCATATTTAAATGAATTAAACTCATTTCTAATTATTTCTACTTCTATCATGGCATTATTATTAGTATGAGTTAAGCTAGCAATAGATGAAGTCAATTTTTTATTTTCTAAACTTAGCATGTCATTGTTTTCTTTAAATGTAGCATTCTCCTTAGTAATGACATCAAGTTTAGAGGCTAACAACTCATGATCGGATTTTAAACTAATATGCTTGTTTTTAACATCAATAAAATTATTTTACAATTTTGTATAGGCATGTGATAATCTCTCATATGCACAAGCGAGTTCATTAATAGATAGATCATCATCGGATTCTGAATTGCTTATCACACTAGGGTTATCCCCTAATGGCTGTGTGCATGATGCTCCTCTATCACTTGAAGTCGATTCCGTCACAACGTGTCGAATCTCCTCCAAATCTCCTTGATGTGCTTCAAAAAGTTTTCAAATTGTGTAAGCACTATCAAAATAAGCAAGTTCGTTAGAAATACATGGTTCAAAAGTATTATGCAAGAATTCTAACACTAACTTGTTCATTGTAAACATTTTCTTATCATGATTGATCCACTTGGATTTCTCCAATGTGGGCATAATATAAGCACAAGCAATAACTTTTCATAAGTTGATATTTCTAGATTCAACAAATATTTTAAATTTAGAGCACCATTAAGCATAAGGGAAATTTTTATATTTTGGAGCAATATTTGGATCATAGCCTAAACGAAATGCATCCATATTCATGATATATATGTGAATATATACAAGCAAGATACAATCATAACTAGATTAGCACAAATAAGATAACTTGGATCTTTAACTCAAGGTGATTAGACCTTAAATCAAAGAGCACCAAGCTTTGATACCAATTGTTAGACCCTAGAGGGGGTTGATTAGGGTCTTATGCTAATCTAATCCGATTTTATGCTAATTAAAACTAATTAACAAGTTATTCTTACAAGATAGATATACAATATGTTATAAGCAAGAATGAGCAATATAACCAAAAAGCAATATCCTAGCAATGAGATATATGGTGAATTATATGCAAGGATATATAAACTAATACAAGGGAAAATAAACAATCTACAAATGTGATAGGTCAATATGAAGAGCAATACATAAAGGCGATATAAGATATGAATACAAGGATAGGTACGCCAATACAATCACAAACAAAACGATATGATCACGGAGTTCGGTCTAACCACTTGACCTACGTCTCCGCTCCTCACCTCGAGGAGATCTCCACTATCACAATCGGGTTTTTAACACTTACCCGAATAACGTTTATACCTCATACTCGGTTTTCTAGCTAACTAAAAACTTTACAACTACACACTTGCAATCACACTCTACACGCTCTAAGTATTGGCCTAGTCCGTATCCTCCTCCTCAAGTGCCAGGATGCAACCTCTCCCTAGGTTCGTCAACCGACGCCACTCCTATTGGATTCGACCCCGTTTCTCACCACACACTACTCTCGGTGTACAAGTGTATTACAAGTGATACTCATAATATAAATTCAAATACAATGTTTTATTCTCTATAATGAATGAGAACACAATGTAACTCACTCGCAATGATCACTCCCCACAACCCAAATATACAATATGTGTAAAATACTAAAGCTTAATGGTTGTGTGTGCAAACAATGAGAAACAACAAAACCAAATATAAACTCAATATAAATCTAGCTTAATGAAGATAATAATCAATGACAAATATAAATGCAGAGCTAGAATTGAGTTTAGAAAAACTTCTCTAGAACAAGAGAGATGGAGATGTGAACTTGAAAGTTCAAACCCAAGTTGATCTCCTCTTCTTGTGAAACAATCTTCACAAACCCAATTTTGTAAACAAACACTTAAAAAAACTTAAACCCTTGTAAAAACTTGTTTAAAACATCTCTTGGGTTATCATGAAAGATGACAGCAATGGGGTATTTATACCCTCTCAAAACATCAGCAAAAACCCCAAATAAAAGACCAAAAAGCCCTTAGAAAATCTTAGCTGGAAGTAGCCGTTGGAGTCTGAAAGACAGTTCGGCGGTCGACCGTACTGTAGCACTATAGACCGCACTGGTCACGGACAGTTTCTGATTTTGACAGCTTCTGGAAATTTACGTATCTGACTTTGTAAGATCAATTAAAAATAGTAAATAAACTCTAAAAACCATGAAATTTTTAGAAAAGGTTCTAGACATGTAGATAAACATGTTAGAGGAAGCATTTCTAAAATATCATTTCCTAGTTAAGAGAAATAACTGTTTGAACACAGATATACAGTTTCTGAAAAAACTGCTAAAAACTTGGTTTTGTAAATTCAATTGAAAATAACAAAACAACTCCAAAATTAGTAAAAATTGGGAACATGTTTGTATATATGAAGATAAACATGTAAACAAAGAAAATTTTCAAATTGCATTTCCCAATTGTGAAAATGTATCCGTTTTGCAAAAACATGCACGAACATGTGCACAAACATGAGCTTATTAAAAACTTGATTTTGTAAATTCAAATAATCATAACAAATTAATTTCAAAATTGATAAAATTTTGGGAAACATTTATAAATATGAAATTGAATATATTAGAAAAGGAATTTCTCAAATTGAATTTCCCATTTGTGAAAACTCATGTATTTTGCAAGTGTGTCTAAAACATGAAAATGTGATATACATAAAATTTGATATTTTGACATAAACAATATTTTGAAATCCTATGAAATGATTTTATAGACTTAATGAAATATGTATACAATGATTGTTAAATCCATAAACCAAAACTTGTGTATATATATAACTATATATATAAAAACCAAATATGTGTGTGTATATATGATTGAGCTTAAAGTACTAACACACATAATATAAAACCTAAACTAAATATACCCAAGCTTGATTGATCTTCGATGTTGCTCAATCTGGTACACTTAATGATGAAGCTAGAACTTGGATCTTTAATTTGAATTGCATAGGCTTTACTATACAATTCCGCCAAGCTCCATTGGATATGATCATGAATGTTTAATTTTATCCATCCTCTAACATGTTATTTATCTATAATAAATAGATAAGTACAAACACTAAACAAACAATATTAATGGTAAATTGTTTGTTAAACATCATCAAAACAAAGAGGCCAACACAGTAGTCATGTCACTGGTTGTAATCTTCCGAAGATCATCCACTAGAAGTGTCATTCTAGTCTCATCCATCGTTAAATTATCTCACACAAGCATCAGTATTTCCACTAGGTTCTCATAAGACTTCGGCAGAGATAGAAGTAATAGAAGCGTCTGATCCTCATCTTCAACTGTCACGTCTATATCCTTTAAGTCTGATATTATCCTATCAAACTTATTGATGTATTCCCGAATTGATGAGCCCTCCTCCATCTTACAAGTATACAATTTAGATTTTAAATAGATCTGATTTGTTAGACTCTTCATCATGAAGGTACTTTCTAACTTCGACCACACGCCCGCAGTCGTTTCCTCTCCATCTACCAAGAAAGCTACATCCCTTTCAAGGCAAAGGATAATCGATGCCCGTGCTTCCAGATCCAGCTTCTCCCAATCCTCATCAGACATATCCTTATGCTTCTTCTCTTTTCCAGCCAAAGCCTTGTGTAATTTTTACGAAATCAACAAGTTTTTCATCTGCATTCTCCAATAGGAAAAATTATTCTTCCCATTGAACTTTTTAATCTCGTATTTTTTAACTTTAACTGTTTTGCTAGTTGACGCCATCCTCCACTTGTATTAATAAATCCGCTTCTTTCAGGAAATTGCTGAGCACCACCTCAAACCAAAAGCTATATCACTCTCAATCTGAATAACAACTCTGATACCAATTGTTGGGCGCAGAGTCACACCCTCACGTCGCGGAAGCAATATAAGCCGAGAGAGAGCTCTGGTTTTTATTTTCACAAAAGCTCAAGTCAACCTTTATATTCCCGTTTTACAAAGGAAACAAGAATAAAAAGTAAAATATCTCAATAAAGTGCAATATACACTCTTCCTCTCATCAGTTTTAGGACTGGCTTGTCGAGGGAACCTGTAAGCAATAGCCAACATCTAGAAAACAGTAAAGACACGAGATTTACATGGTTCGATAAACTTGCCTACGTCCACGGGAAAGATGGAGGGGAGATTTCACTATGAAAGAGAACACCGACGACTTGTACAATTCACAAGCTCGTCTCAAAGATAAAACTATGATTTTTACCCAAAAAAAATTAACCTCTCTCTTGTAAAATCTCTCTAAGCTCTCTTTTTTTCTCTTCAAGATCTCAGATCTAAGCCTCCTGAAAAACTCCTCAAAAAAGGCCAACTAAACCCTCTGTTTTCTTCTCTATAGCTGAAAAAACCCTCCGTTGTTTTTCCTCACACAGCCGCAAAAAAAACCCACTGCAAAACTCTCGAAGAAGGGATATAATAAGAGAAGAATCGGACCTGGGTTGTCTCGGGTGTGGCCTAATTATTTTGGGAGATACATGTATTGCTATACATGTATCTCGGGTGGGCTCTGGGCCCGCTGCACATGTCCACACTCATGGGTGTGACCCTCATGTTCACAATTAATTGTTGGGCGCAGAGTCACGCCCTCACGCCGCATAAGCAATATAACCCGAGAGAGAGCCATGATTTTTGTTTTCACAAAAACTCAAGCCAACCTCTATATTCCCGTTTCACAAAGAAAACAAGAATAGAAAGTAAAATATACATTCTTTCTCTCATCAGTTCTAGGACTGACTTGTCGAGGGAACCTGCAAGTAATAGTCAACACCCAGAAAATAGTAAAGACATGAAATTTACGTGGTTCGGTAAACTTGCCTACGTTCACGGGGAAGGGGGAGGGGGGGGGGTTTTAGGGGGGGGGGGGGGAGATTTCACTATGAAGGAGAACACCGACGACTTGTACAATCCATAAGCTCGTCTCAAAGATAAAGCTATGATTTTTACCCAAAAGAAACTCTTTTGTAAAATCCCTCCAAACTCTCTTTTTTTTTCTCTTCAAGATCTCAGATCTAAGCCTTCTGAAAAACTCCTAAAAAACAGACTAAACCCTTTGTTTTCTTCTCTGCAGCCGAAAAAAACCTCTGTTGTTTTTCCCCACACAACCGTCAAAAAAAACCCACTACAAAACCCTCGAAGAAGGGATATTTATACAAGAAAAATCAGACCTAGATTGTCCCGAGTGTGGCCCAATTTTGGGAGATGCATGTATTGATATACATGTATCTCGGGTGGGCCCTAGGCCCACCGCACATGTCCACACTCGTGGGTGTGACCCCCACGTTCACAAGTTTTATCTCAAAGCTTGATAGAATTAACTCTAATCCAGTTCTACGGAGTTTGTCAAATTGACTATAAAATTTTCGGAGCCTACTTTTGCTTGTATTTTATTACAGACACCACTAGAATTACCGGCGTTTGCTTGTATTTAGTATTTAAGACACCGCTGGGACAATAGTTTTGGATTCACCACTGCGTAGTCCCACCCGAGTGTAATTATAACGCTAAAGTTATAATTAGAGGAGGACACCTCGAGACCGTACAGAAAAACCAATGGGGACAAAAATTCTGGACCCACTAACGCGTCGTCCCACCCTAGCGTGGTTTTAAAAGATACTTTAGGAGACGTTGAATTGGATTTAGTGAGCTAGTCTCAAACATCAAAAGCCCAATTCAAAGTTAAATGGACTTCTATCGAACGGTATATCGCTTTTGATGGGGCCAACCCATAAATTTCAGTCCATGGGGCTGAAATTTTGCAGCCCACCTGAACCGGGGTAGCGGGCTCAAGTTCTGTAATGGATCCAACTTGTACAGCATCCGGACAACATAAATTAGCGTTAACGGGTCGGGCAGAGGTACATCCAACGTCTCTAGCGTGTCCTCAGAAATAAATGACCAAATAACGTAACATTTTCCGACAATTTAAGACACGCAACAGAGAGAGGGAGGGAGAGGGAGAGACGAACCAAACAAAGTGAAACTAAAAAGGGCAAAAAATCGAAAGAAAATGACGAAATCGGCGACGGAGAAGAAAAGGATCCGGCGTTCCCCACAGAACGGCGGAGGCGGCAGTAGCAGACATCTAGACGCCAATTCCTCCTCGAAGGTACGATCAGTTTCCATAAACTTGTTTCTTTTCTTGAATTTTTAGGGTTTTGATGCCAAATCTGGCTTGTTTTGCTGTGAATTGAGATTGGGGTGTGCTTGGGTTTTAATGCACGATGTTTGGAATTGAATGCGCGGGTAATTGTGGGCTAAAACCGTGAAAACCCAATTTTCTGTTTGAAATTTGAATTTTATTTTTGTTGGCGATCTTATAGTCTTTCTAGGCTCGATTAAGGATATAAAAAATTTTGAAAATTTTTGTTTTATGCGGAATTTTATAACACTAAACTAGTTATATCTTGCTTGAAGGTTGGGGAGATCACTGTAAAATTTCTCTTTGATACTCTTGAGAGTGTAGATGTCGCATGTCTATGTGTAGCCTTTGGTGGGGAAAAATATACCTCTACACGATAATGCTATCGAAAGAGGGTATCTTGTTTACATCCTCAAAGTACATGCACTGGCTCGATGTTTCATCTGATTTAGTTTATGAATCACTGATTGTCCAACGGTTTAAGTTCATGTACTGATGTGAAAGCTTGTCTGTACAATTAAATTTTAGATGTTTTATCGAATATAATTTTTAATACAAAGATCATGAGTACGCTATTAAAATTTCTGCTGAAGGATCTCAGCATTGGTGAGCTAGCCTTGATGCTTATCAGAGAGTAGAGATTGAATTTTTCGGATGCATCATATGGATCCACTGGGATAAAGATTAGATCTTGCTAAAGTTATGCTATCCAAAGATATGCCTTCTTTTCTTTGAGTTCTCAGTCCCAAAGTACATCCATCAGCTTGAAGTTTCTTTCTTTAGAGGATTTAGGTTTGAATCCTTTTGTTAACCTGTTAACCACTGTTGCTTAAAAGCTTCTCCACCTTCTTTAGTTCCCATGCTCTTTATCATCCATCTGATGCTGCCTCCAGCAACAGTATCCAGCTGCTGAGTCTTGTCAGACATTTTGCCTGTTGAAAATGCCCCTTATCATTTTCCCCATGCTCCTACTTGCTGCTAGAAGGCCTATTTTTGTCTCTTGCTCTTCTCTTTAAGGCTACTGCCAGTTCCAGATAATAATTTCTTATTGGTGGTTCAGCATCTCCAAGGTGTATATTTAGCTTACTTTCAAAAGGATTCATTGGTTATGACTTGGCGGTTCATTTTGTTAAATGAAATATCAAGAGATGAAGAATTGTGAGAACTGCACATCAGATGTGGTGCAGGAGGATCTCTCCCTTAGACCCTCTCTTGATAACTCAGCCGCAAAAAATGTTAGCCACCTCATACCCGTTTTCCTTTTATATACTATGCAATCATGGGCTGTTTTAGTTTGAGTGAGAATGAATGTTTTATTTCCTTCTAATATTTTAGTTAATAGGTAAATTTAATTTGTTGATTCTTGTAAGATTTTGAAAGTTATAATGCATTGTTGCATAATTCTCTTATGTCATTGTTTCTATGAACTCAAAAATTTATGAAGTCTATATTTATTTGTTTTGGAATTGAATTTTACACTGGGAATATTGAAAATGTCAAATTTATGGCTCAGTATATGCAATTGGTTTACTCTCTTATTCCATTTACTTTTATGAGCCCTTCTGAATAAAATCTCTCTCTTGTTGATTGTGCTTTAGGAAGGTTTGATATACATTAATTCCAATATATGTAGCGAGCACTTTAAAGCCATCAGCATATGGATGTTATGCTTGCTAACTTCTGTGCCTCTGTTTGATTGGTTCCAAGTGCTACACTATTTTGTAAGATCTCAATGAAAAATTTAGGAGAACATCTGACACAGGTTGATGCTCACTTACTCTATATTGTCAAAGATGGTCACTGTTCCTTCTCATAGTTTAGTCACACGTGAAGGTTGTAGCCAGTAGTATATTCATATAACTGTTGAACAGTATCTTCTGTGGTAATTGCTTTAATAATCCTTACCTTAATTTTCTCCCTAAGATTTTGCAAATTTGGAACCTGCAGAAATCAGCTACACAAGAAGATGTCTATCAGGTATTTGCTGAGAAGGTTAGAGACAATAAACAACTGGAATCCAGATGGGCAATTATGCAAGAAGCAAGGGTTGAATATTTTAGAGGGAAGGACTTCACATTTTTCTTGAGAAATCACCCAGAGCTCAAAGAAATACTAGGATCCGATAAAGATCTGGATACAGAAGATATTGTGAATACTTTACTTAGGAAGAACCTTATAGTGAGATGTGACCGTGTGATGAAAACTGTTAGACCTGGGAAAAAGAAGTTGTCCTCTTGGCCTGCGCATTTGGAGATATATCATGTAAGTGCATTTTTTTATCCTTTGAATAGCATGAGATAAGTTTGATTTTGGCGTTTTTATCGTATCATTTCCGAAGATACTCATTTGTATAGTGTATGAAGCTAATATTGGATATGACTGCTTTAGGCTGTAAATTAGTTGCGTAGTTTGATATGCTATATAATGATAAGTATTATAATGAAATAATTTCCAATTAACAATTGATTACAGTATTGTTTTTAACATTTTCAGATCGTTTAGTTTGATAGTTGCGTTGATGAAGTTACATTCTTACTAGAATGTTTGTATAACTGCATTAGTGCCTATGTATTTCAATGTATCTAATAAAAATATGACTGCATGTGAGAGTTCAGTAAGAAATTTATTTCCTTTTCCAACTTTATTTTGTTAATTATGTTCTCTATGATGACTAGGTGATACTAATTTCATTTTGAGCAAGTTCATACTCGCTTTTGTTTTAACTTTTTAACGAGATGTAATAAACCTCATGTGAAAAATTAAACAGTTTAGAACAAGCTATCTATTGAATAAATTTGTTTTGCCCAGTTCCACTGATAACTATGCACTTGATTTTTAGTCATATACGGCATCTGACCTTATCAGGTTAATTTACATCCCTTTCAGTTCCCTTGGAATACAACTGATTCATCTCTGAATTTTCCGAAGTTAAATATTGAATTTGGATTTCAACCTGCATTCATTTTAACAGGTTCTATATGAGCTAAATTTTTTCCCTAAAACTGCAGTTACACATGTAGGCATGGTTAGACAATTTAACAATTAGAGGTCATTGATTCGAGCATCCGTAACACCTTTGTTCTGTAATTCAAACATGAAGCAGCTGCCTCCTAGTATTCGGGACATGTGCAGTAAACCGGGAATTTAGGTGGTAGCCTCTTCCATATAACAATTAATGTTACTCATTAAGGATTGGGTTATAGCTCAAAATGCATGCATGCTAGATTTTTATTAGTTTCTACATTAGATCAAATCACTATTACTAAGGAACATATTGCACACATTCACTAATATTTATTCGTCTATTCCTTTTTTTCTTTTTTCCTTTTTTTTGTATTTTTATTTGGTTTTTACACCTAAGTTCTTTACTCCCATAGTTGCTATATATATGACGCGGTGTATGATTGCCGTATTCTGAAGCGATGTTGAGTATCACATTCATTTATGTAGCTATATGGTCTCTTGCAAACATGCATCCTTTAGTTGTCTATATAATTCTTGATGCTTGCTTGCCAACTGTGGCATGCTGGAGTTGTAGGAGCCTGTGAGTATTAACGTAATAAGTGGCCATCTGCAGTTCTTGAATGGGCTTTCCCGCATTCTGACAAATGTATGTTGAATATTTGCACCTTTTCTATTTTTCATTTGATGATGTTGCTCAGTTGATTGATAACTGATGTTTTCTTTATTAATATTAGAACTTGATATAAAAATGAAAATTATATGGCTAATTTGTGTGGAGTTGGATACTTATCTGTCTTGGGAAAACTGAATATTTTCTTTAAAAAATGCTCTTATTTCTCCACACCAGTAGTTAATGTTCTCTCTCGTAATAATGAGCCAAAAGATTTTTATCCTGTGATACTTAATTTCATTCAAAACAAACTTATGTTTGTATCACAGTGTTTGACATTCATTGACGGATATTTGGAATATAATTAACTGCATGTCCTGTTTTATAGCACTCATTTTTGCTTATATGGTTCTCTAGGAGCAAGTGTTCTCTGAAAATGATGCTTTCTTTGCATGGGCATTTATGAAAAGACGGGCATTGTGGCAAACAATTCTTTCATTCCTCTGGCCAGTGGCAGCATTAGCAGTGTGCTTGTTTCCAGTATACCCTTACCAGGTCAAGATTGTTGTGCTCTACTCATGTGCTGGAGCGCTGCTTTGTATATCAATAATGCTTCTGTGTAAGCATACTGATACTGAAAAACACTTGATCTTCCATTTCAGTTTCTATTGGTCATTTCTTATGTTAGTAAATTAGTATAAACTAAGAAAACCGGTCCTTCCTACTTGAGAAGCCAATTTAATGAGAACACGCTAAGAGAGGGAAAAAGACATAAGTCTTGACGATGTTGATTTATATGTATGATACTATGATGTGAAAACCTTCTTTCCATGAGCCTTGATGCTTTAATGATTCACAAAGTCTTGAGTGTGAGTATTGAATGGATTATTAACATCAAATGTCTCAAAAACAGGAAAGTAGTTTGGCGACAGGGGGAACACTGCTTAAAGCACATGAGGAAGATTAACGTGTTAGTTTGGTTAATGTGATGTGTGATCACTAATCCATAATAGTTTTCACATGTTGCTAAACGTGTATACTTAATTTGGAGATTGTTCATGGCGAAGAAAGTTGCTTTCCTTAGTTAAATTGGGTGTTTCTTGTGCATACTCCAGTCTAGTGGCGTCAATGACCTGAAGCCAGTGGCTAATAATTTTCAGTTCTACTTTTAATGACTCATGTCAGATCATTGCGTCTATAGGGATTAACATCAGTATCTCAATGAGAGAAAGGCACCGGGTGCTTTAAAACTAAATAGAGCACTTCATTGAAGGCTAAGATGAGAGACATCAGTACACAATTCAAGAGAATTAGACTATCGAGTTCTCATATTTTGACTTGACTGCTTTTATGCTAATTGAACTATTAACTAAATGTTTTCCTTAAGGGCATGTACAAGTACCCTTTAGGTACATAGGCTTATTTGTAGGATTTCTTTTTTGTCCTATCATTTATAAATTATGAGTATTAAATTTAAAATTGATTTTATTTGGGTCGAAAATACCAAGCATTTTCTCTCATGTTCTTCCTCTTTGTTCATTACTTGCAGTAAGAGGTGCAGTTTTTGGTGCTCTATGGATCCTTCTTGGAAAGCGAATTTGGTTTTTCCCCAATGTTAATGCTGAAGAAACAACATTTAGAGAGCTAGTTCGGTTTTGGCCCAAGAAAGACGAAGGTGAACCACCCAAATGGACATCCAGGCTTTTCTATGCCATTGTTACTCTGCTGGTCATTCTGTTGCTTCGACATCATGCCCCTAATGAAGCTGCTAGAGCAAGGTATTGTCATTATATATACTGATAAATTTCAAAAAGCCAGTTAAATATTTATCTCAATGTCTTTCATCTTGGAGAATATATACGCATAATTGGATTGCTCCTTCGACGACAGGTACCAAAAGAGAGTTTCAAACATTATTGATGATATGCTTGAGTGGTCTCCGAAATTAGCACTATCAGGGATGAGGGATAAAACCGCAGTAGGTAATGCGACAGAATCAAGTAATCCTACATTTGAGAGTAGCAAACCTGCAAGCACGGCAGAAGAGTCAACAACTCATCATGTTGATGATGAAGATGTAGGTAATGTGAAGGTTACAACTGATGATGTTGAGTATGAAGTTGTTGATCGTGGGGTTGAGCATTCTGAAAATGTTCACACATAGAATGCATTCAACTAGCCTCACTGAAATTTAGAAAATATAAGAACAATTGTTACAGTTTACTTATTGGTTGTAGAATTTTGCTGCTTCAGTTAGAAATACTAAATATGTTTTCCTGTTGCATTTTTTATTATGATGAAGCAAATGATTAAGATTAAACTATGCCTTTGCTATTGCATCTCTTCTTTGCTTATAAAGAAGCTTAACAAAGTCCAAAGCGTGGCCTCTTTTCCATCAGATTTAAATCTATTTATGGTGCTGTCTCCTACGGCTGACTTGATTAAGATAATTTTATATATGATTATGCCCCCTCGTTGAATAAAATGTGTGCGGTTTTTCTTATTTTCTAATCATTTGAAGATCTAAATTGTAAGGTTGCAATTTGCTTCATAAAATTGCAACTCCAATTGCAAACAGTTGCGATTGACAAAGGACAATTGTAGTTTTATGTTTTTGCGAATAGACTCATTGAGTGAATTTTTTTTTCACTCTTAAAAGTGTTAGAAATGTTTGTGGAGGCATGTAGGCCCCTTTATAGTTCTATTAGTGAAGATAGATCCTCCATTACTTTCCTTTTATCTTTTACTTTCAAAATAATGAAAAAAATTTACTTAGGGGTGTCCTCATATCTGGACCAATAGTATAGGGGTCTATTTGCCACAAATAGAACTATAAGAACTCTATTCACAATTGAATGATACTATGAGGGATCTCGCAAGTAATCCTTTTTTAATTGGATGCGAGGGGAATCTTGGAAATGCACAAGGATCTCTAGTCCGGAGCCCGAGTATTATTATTATCATATATATATATATATATATATATATATATATATATATATTATATTAGAGAGAGAGAGAGAGAGAGAGAGAGAGAGATTAATGGGTATCCTTTGTCATAGAGGGATTTCCTCCTATAACGCCTCTAAAATCACATGATTGAGCGACATTGCTGATGATCCGTCCGTTGAACTTGATCTACATATTCTAAAACCCCAACACACCACAAGTTTGGGTGAACCCGTCGTCGTTTGACCTTCATCCACTCGTATCAATTTTAACAGTTTTGAATGAATAAAACTTTTCATATGGCTCGATGAAGGGTCAAACGACGACGGGTTCACCCCAAACTTGGTGTGTTGGGGTTTTAGAATATGTAGATCAAGTTCAACGAGCGGATCATCCACAATGTCGTCCAATCATGTGATTTTAGAGGCGTTATAGGAGGAAATCCCCTCCTATGACAAGGATACCATTAATTCATATATATATATATATATAATATATATATATATATATATATATATATATATTTTATATATATATATATATATTTTTAATTTATTATAATCATAATTATATCCTATCCTAATCCTATGTGAACTACTTACATGTCAATAATTTAAATTATATATATATATACTCTCTTTAAAAGTACGAGTTCAGAAAAATATTTCTATGCTCAATATTACCCTTCACTATTTTTAATATTTCATTTAAATCTTTATATATCTTAATCCTAATTATATCCTATCATAATCTAATGTGAACTACCTATAACTCAACAATTTAAAATAAATAAGATTAACAAAATACATGAAATACTTTCATGGTATTAGTTTGTTATTTTAAAGAACTAACATGCTATAATATATGAAATATTACAACATAATCCAAAAAGTTTAAAATTACACAAAATACCCTCAAAAGTTTAAAATTACATAAAACATCTTGATGTTTTAAAACTTAAAATAAAAAAATATGAAATCTGAAAATTAACAGTAGCCTTTGAAAATTTTAAAATTTGTAATTAACACCCTCAACATTCAAAAAATTGTATAAACACTCTCAAAAGTTTGAATAATAAAAAAGAACCTTAAATTTTTGGAATTTTAAAACTTGCAAACAAAAAAGATGAATTCAAGGGATTACCGTCAGGCACCTGAAAATTTAAAATATATAAAAAATAACATCAAAGTTATAAAAACTATAAAAAAACTCCTTCAAAAGTTAAAAATCACAAAAGCCCTAAAATCTAAAAACACATAACCAGTACATATCAAATCTGGAAATTATCAGCAGACCACTGAAAATTTGAATTTTACAAAAAATGATCCAAATTTTTTATAATTGTAAAAAAACACCTTCAAAATTTCAGAGTTGCAAGAAATATCCTGACATCCGAACACTTACCACCACTACATGAAACATAAAAATTACAAGGACTCAACTTAATATTGAAAATTTTCAGCACCCTCAGAGTTTCAAAATTTGCAAAACACACCTTTAAAAATTCAAAATCACGAAACAAGACTAAAATTTAAAAACCTAGTAAATAAAAGAATAGTTGTTTGATATTCTTTCATTAAGATATATACATTTAACTTTAAAGTAAGGTTTACTATCCTTTTTCAGCATCTAAATGTCGTCTAATTTTATCAAAAAAGATAAAGATGGAGAATGATTAACGTCGACTCAGTAAAAAATAAAACAAAAGGAATGAAAGACACCATTTTCTGAATATTTTATAAAATAGTTTTTAAAGTAAATTATGAATCTTTAGAAGCAGTTTTCATGATTTTAGTGCTTTTATATACTTATGTGGATGCTTTCATCATATAAAAGTATACTTAAGTTAGCATTAATCTTTAATTTATGATTTTTTTAAAGTTTATTAAGGATTAGGAACATACTCCAAATTCTCTTCTGTGTCGTTTTAGCCCACTTTTAACCAATCATCTTGTCTTATTAGCTTTAGTTGTTTGTCTTTCTTTTATAATGTTATTTTTTAAATGTTTTTTTACTTTTGCAACACTATACTTTCTCAAGTTAATCTTGATTTCATGTCGGTCCAAATAACATAATAATTCAAATTGGTTTCGGATTATATTTTTTTCCTGTTAATTCAATTATCAACATGGAAATTTAAATTAGGTGTAGCTCATTTAAACAAACATCAAAGAAAATAATAATCACAATGCTAAAGTTTAGAGACATAAATGAGCAAAAACCATCAAAGTAAAATTGATGAACAAATTTTAGTAAGGAAATAAACTAAAATTACTTAATCATGGTATTTAATCACGTGCATTGCACGTACATAAAACCTAGTTATTATTATAAAGACGGGTCACTATCTCAAAACAATTAAGCAACTTGTAATTGTTCTTGTCTTTTACCATTTTCAACCAGTTTTGTAGTTATAATATCTGGTATAATAAAGAGTCTCGTGAAGTAAGAAATGTGAACAATGAAGTTCTCGTTCAATATATTCTTGCATCAAGAAAGCAGTAGCTTCCACGAGAAAATGTGTATAATGAAGTTCTGTGAAACATATGAAAATGAGGTACCTTTCACAGGAGAAATTCGCATAATGAAGTTATTGTACAACATAAAAATTTCCTCACATTAATTTATTAGGTTGCCTAAAGAGTCTTAAACGCATAAAATTCTTAGTTTTCAGTGGGAAAACCTTGAAGCTGAAGGATGCTCCCAAATATTTTGATAGAGATAGTTGCAGGTTTGCAGCGTGTTGCACATTCTGCTAAATTTGAGACAATTAGATAAATTAATTAAGACAAAAATGTCTCTGTCAACTATTTGTCCTTGTATCAGACATCAACATGATCACAGGGCATGGCCTCTTTCAAAGGAATCATATGTCAGAGGATGGTTCCAAATCTGCTAGATTCTAATGCTTCAATTATAAAAATAATGCTAGAGACATACCATGAACCACACTCTCAACCACACCCCTACACTCTCTATAGTGTTAGTGGGCCATGCATGATATTTTTTAAAAAATATCATGCATGGCCCACCAGCACTATAGAGAGTGTAGGGGTGTGGTTAAAAGTTTGGTTCATGATGTGCCTCTAGTGGGACTCCAATTATAATTCTGAATCCTTCAAAAAAATGAAGCTTTACGTGATGCGAGTGCTAGCGTTTATGATGTTGGAAATTTATCAAATAATTAAGATTATAGCATGCAGATAAATCCGAAAAATAAACAATTAAAACTGGCCTGATCGGGAGCAGTCGTGTATTCACTGCCCTAGAAGATTGAGAACCCGCCTATCGCCCTGGCGCAGATGGTTCCCTCCCCCCTAGCGGTAAAAGCCCCCGGAAACAGCCGGCCTCTGCACTCGGGCGAGAGTGCAGAGCTTCAGCTCAAATGAAGGAAGTTGCCTATAAAATAAAACTAAGATGTAGATGAAAATAATATGTAGGGGAGAGAAGAAAAACAAGAGAAACTTGTTGTATATTTTTTCTTATCATTTTGAGCTCAACATACGAATATATATATAGGGTTGGAAAATACGTTACAAAACCCGTAATTAATTCCGTAACGTTCGTCATAAATTTTATAACGTTCCCCATAATTATATAGTCGTTACACATATTTTTAGTTGCTAATTAAAACATGTTTTAATTATAAAATTTTATTACTATTCATGAAGGAAAAATTATCTTTTCTTAACAAAATATCTAACAGTCCCCCCCAAAAGGCAATATTGACTGAAGACTCAGAAATCAATAAATAAATCAAGAAATCATAAAACAAATATAGGTTGGGCAACCTTTCGTATCGTGAATTCGGGAGAGGTAGCTTCCGGCTTTGAACCTTTCCTTAGTGAGTTCATCGCCACCTGAGGGACATAATGGACTAGGCCTTGAATTAGGCCCCTTTAATCAGGTATTGATGAAAACACACACAATACGTTTCATCTATTGAGCAAAGCGGGTTGAGCGTTAAAGGCCATGCTCACAATAAACCGACTCATGAGAGTTTCTAGGGGTTAGCCCAGCCCCCCCTAACCGCGGCCATCACGGTTCCTCTCACGTAGGTAAATTCTCAAAGGGTACTACAGCTGTTTATTTAATACCCCCCATGATACACACGTTGAACTTATTAAGAGTAAAACTCAGCCTAGCCAGCTGTATCATAAGAGCATCGTCATTATAGAGAAGGGGTAGTAGCACAAGCTACATAGTGATATATGAATATATTTGGGTCGATGCTCCACACGAGTGTCACTAGTCCAACTTGTTTCTACCGCATTGAACCAATATTGGGACTACGTCTCCAAATAAGGGTTGGGTTGCCGCTGTCAGTGACCTCATCTATGGGCTTAACCCCATCTCCCTCGATGAATCTAGAACCACACTCCTGGATAGACCCTTTGTCAAAAGGTCAGCAAGATTCTTTTCACAGACTTTGCAAAGTCTAGAATCATAACTTTGCCTAGCAGACGTTGTATTTATTTATCAAGTTTTTATTTTGTAATTAGTCCATCATATTATTTGAAATTGACATTAGGTCATGGTCTATGATCATAAAAGATCATAGTCTATGTCTGAAGATGTAAACACATAGTGTTTGTGCAGATTAAGATTTAACCTTAATATCTGAACATTTCAAACTAATGTGGAACTAAAATTCTGCAGTTATGCATATGCACATACATGAATGAAATTAATAATAGATACATGCAGAGCATTCAAGAGAACAATATATTTCATACTTCATAATTCATATGCATAAAATTTTTAAAAATTCTTCTATTATAAGAGGTTACAAATTGGTTGCCTACAAAGGAGACCATCCAAATTTAAATCGGTTGCCTATAAATAAGACCTTCTAAATTTAAATTGGTTGCCTACAAATGAGACCTTCCAAATTTAAATTGGTTGTCTACAAAAGATACCTTCCAGATTTATGTTGTCATTTTCTAGTACCACCACTTATATAAATAATAATAATAATAATATTTGTACATACGTGCTTTAAATTTTATAAGTGCATTCTTGCATAAAACATTGTAATTAATCATGTAACAAATGCAAGTTATCTAAAAGGACATATGAACATTTATTGCAATATCCATCATAACACAATAAAAGAGATGAACTTTACATTTGAAGATTTGAAATATAATCCACTATATAAAATAGAATTTTAAAAGATGCACCTCTTTGATTTGGTTCGCTCATATATTGATCATTTATCATTAGGCAATATATGATACAAGAAGCGTAATTAAATAAATGCATATGAATTATTCTCATAATTCCGGTCCTCTTATTCCAAACCAAAAACTCCTAAAGTGAAAAGATTAAAGTTTTACCCAGGTAGTTAGTCAGGTAAGGATAGTAATAGAGGTTGATCAAAGATCAATTGAGTACCTCGTTCCTTGCAGAGCGCGTTACGCAAAACCCTTAAACCTTGCCTTAGACACCAACTAATCCAAGAAAACTTGAATCGGTTCACTCAATGAGTTTTTGTTCCTTAACAGTCAATGGTATCATAAGTTTCAACAAATAATTATCTCGTTCGATTTTGAGATGAACATTGTTGATGACTGTGTATATCAACTTGTTAGATCTAATAAAACTTGAGATCTAAACCATAAAGCCATGATTAATTCGAAGAGATTAACAAGAATCAAAAGAGCGGAAGCTTATACCTGAATCCATAGATGAAACTTTAGATGAGTTTTGGATCTTCTAACCTTAGGGTTTCTCTAGCCAAATTTCTCTCTAGATGGGGGTGAAGAGAATTAGAGAATGTAACCCTAGATTAGGGACCATAACCCCTTATTTATAGATGTTGTACATTACAATTTGGCCCCTCATCAAATCACAATTACAACCTGGTATTTGCACATATAACCCCATGACTTATTTAAATACTCATTAACCCAAATTAATTGATCACTTTAGTGGGTTATCCTGAAGGATAGCAATACACATTGATTAATCATATGTGTCCACAAATAGATTTATTAGATTAAATCCAACAATCTCCCACTTGGGCACCATATGATTCCTTAAATTGTGTATAACCTTATGAGCTCAAAAATTGCTATCACTGAAAAGGTATTTCCGAACAATCTCGTCCATTGACTATATCAATATAGGATCAAAGTGGCATTCGTCACATTTATCGTGACTCGACCCATTAATGGTCACATATACCAATACAATCAAACGACATAGATCAATCATGGATGTGCAGCATGAAAATTACATGCAATGTGATCAGTACATGTCTATTTTCAACTGGTCCTGCTTAAGTGAGGTCAAAACCAAACATAATGTAACAGAGTATCTTAACTGAATACTTTATTCTGATCAGACAATACAACCAAACATAAAGCACCACAATTACAAACTCCCACTAAATCATGATATCCTCAAATAATACCACACCCATATGAGCAGTATGCTCATGAAAGACCCTGGGTGGCAATCCCTTAGTAAGAGGATCAGCTATCATGGAGTTTGTCCCAATGTGCTCTATAGATATCTGTCCACTCTGTACCATTTCTTTTACAACCAGAAACTTAATGTCAATATGTTTTGACTTAGTTGAGCTCCTGTTATTATTGGAATACATTACTGCAGATTTATTGTCACAATATAACCTTAGTGGTCTTTCCATATTTTCCAAAATGTGTAGTCCCGTGATAAAATTTCACAGTCATATTTCCTGATTGGATGCCTCATAGCAAGCTACAAATTCTGCTGTCATAGTGGATGAAGCTACAAGTGTTTGTTTGACACTTTTCCATGATATAGCTCCTCCTGCTAACATATAAATGTAGCCTGATGTAGACTTTCTGCTATCTTGGCATCCAGCAAAATCAGAATCAGAGTACCCAATGACCTCCAGCTGTTCTGATTTTCTGTATGTGAGCATGTAATCTTTTGTTTTCTAAAGATACCTCATAACCCTTTTGACTGCTATCCAATGATCCATACCAGGGTTGCTTAAGTATCTGCCTAACATCCCAACAATGTACGCAATATCCGGACGCGTACATACCTGAGCATACATTAGACTTCCTACAGCCGAAGCATAAGGAATCTTCTGCATTTCCTGAATTTCAAGGTTACATTTAGGGCACTGATTGAGACTAAATTTGTCTCCTTTAGCTACAGGGGTGTCTCCTGGTCTGCAGTCTTGCATGCCAAACCTTTTAAGTACCTTATCGATATAGCTCTTTTGTGATAATCCAAGAATACCCCGAGAGCGATCTCGATGTATCTGGATTCCTAATATGCCTAGTCTTTATTCTTGGTGATTTGAAGGATTTTTCTTCACCAAAGTTAAAACAAGGTTAAATTGCAAATATACCACCTGTACTATAAGGATTAACAACTTGTTATCCCTAAACTTGTTCTCCGATTTAATTAGGATTATTAATATTTATACTACGTTTTAAAGAAATTCACCCTCTTATGTGAGCTTCATTTTCTGAATTCCAAGGATATTTACACTAAAAAAAACTATGGAAATGCATTCGTGTACTAAGGAAAATTAATTAATGGGAATACTCTCACGCTTGGAAGGATTAATGAAAATGCTCTCTCAACTGTAAAGCCTAATAGGAGTATCCTCACAATTTAAAAAAAAAATCAACAAAAATATCCTCACAATTGAAAAAGGAAAAAAAAGTAAAAGAAAAATCCTAGCAAGCTGTATATATGTTTACTTGAAAAAGAAAAAGAAATTTGTGTTACTTCTAGATTTGGAAAAAGTCCATTAATTGCTTTTGTTGTCAAAGATGAAGTTAAACTATTACTCTACTTGAGATTGTTGTTTATCCCTTTTCACTTAATAATGCACCGGCCTAAATAGCGTAGCCATGTGGAGAGGATAGCAAGGATGATTACTATATGAAACGACGTCTCTTTAGGGGCGCATGACATTTTCCATTTTTTTCTAGAGTATATAATTAACCTTTTCTTTCCCTTTACAAATTCATAGTTGTTATTTAATAATACATATTCATCTGTACATAATTAGGAATCAAACAAGTAAGTGTGGTGGCGTGACCCCGTATCCACTCTAAATCGAAATTAAGCTACAAAAATTATAACTTACAGATAATAATATTGACAATAGAGACTGACGCATTGGAAAAGCAAGTATAGAATATTGGATAGGTAAATTTTTGAACCCCGAACGAATCTGAATAGAACAAATTTTTAATTTAAACCCAATCTAAATTTTTTTAAAAAAACCGCAACTCGATCTCCTTTTATTTACAAGGATCGACTCACTTCGTGGCCACATCAGGATCATGACCGCGAAGTGCGGCGAATTTTTTTAATCGTCCTGGCTAAATAGTCGGAGTTGTCAACCCCGACTATTTTGCTAATACACAAGCTAAATTAGTCCGGGTTGGCAATCCCGACTAATTTAGCTTGTGTATTAGCAAAATAGTCGAGGTTAGCAACCCCGACTATTTAGCAACAAGTTTAAAAAAAATTACGCCCTACTTCGTGGCCGCAAAGTGGGGTGATTTATTTTAATCTCGTTGCTAAATAGTTGGGTTTGCTAACCCCGACTATTTTGTTAATACACAAGCTAAATTAGTCGGGATTGCTAACCCTGACTAGTTTAGCATGTATATTAACCAGGATGTACAAAATAGTCGGGGTTAGAAACCCGACTATTTAGCCAAGACGATTAAAAAAATCGCCCCACTTCGCGGCCACGATGCTGACGTGGCCACGAAGTGGGTCGCTCCTTGTAAATAAAAGGAGGTCAGGTCGGTTTTTTTAAAAAAAAAAATTGGATTGGGTTTAAATAAAAAATTTGTTCAATCTGAATATGTAATGTGTTTATAAAACTCTAGCAGGTAATGTGGCATCGGTGGTCTAGAATTTCTTGGTTACGAGATGGAGGTCGAAATACAAGATCTTTTTCCATCAAAAAGCATCATCCCATCAAAAGAAAATTTTTATAAATAGTTTGGAAGACGGGGAAGGAGTATGCATTAATGCATGGCAGCAAGATGAGGCGAGGCGAGACCAGGGGAAGACAGAGGAAATTATAATGTTTTTTTTTCAAATTATTTTTTGTTTTTTATTTTTTTTAATTTTTTTTTTGCTTATTCTTTCGTATCAGACTTGTAGTCATAGCTCAAAGAGAAGTAGATTATGGATGACGCAATATTTATTGGACTATGAATTTTGATCAAGATTAGATTTCATCTTTTGAATTAACTAGGCTTGTAATCTAAAGCTGCATTTTTCAAAATTGCAAGCTCTCTCAATATATATGAACAACCCACAGATATGCTAAACTGAACGATATTTGAAAGTACGTTCTTTTAGCATACCGTAGGTTAAGTAAACTAGGATAAAGTTAGAACATAGTGATGAATTACTAATAAAATTTTGTAAATTTTCGTAAGTTTAAGAGTAAGTTAATAGAGTTTAGAGTAATACTTCCCGCTTCCTAGACATGTTAACAAGTAGCACCGCCTGCAAATCTCTTTTAGTCTTTAGAGCCCCCAGTTGGCAAAAAATCATTACTCAAAATGTTCATTAATGTTCATTATTTTTCCTCACGGCGAGCGACACCTATGAGTCTAGAACACATTTAATATCAAATATTATAAGCCTTCATATATGGATGCGATTGTGTACGGTCACTATCCAACTTCTCATCGGCCTTTATTATTGTGTCAACTTGTATGTCAACTTGTACATCAGCACATTGCTCAAATTGCTCCATGACCAAATTATGGTCGTGGAAAGCTGAATCCTTTAGTGGAGATGATTAGGCCTAATTCCAAAAAGCTCGCCGGCCCGGGCCGACCTCGGCTCGGAAAAAAACGGCTATTTTGTGAGGTTATTTTGGTCATTTGTTTATGGGGCTGGTTCTATAATTAGAGGGGGGTTTTCATTTGTTTTCTTCACACCAAAACTCATCTACTTCTCTCTTATACTCTTATACTCTCTTATACTTTCTAATCCTTTCATCAAATGGCTTCCGGATCTGATTATGAAGAACAAAACCTATCTCCCGATCTTGAAATGAGTCCTCCTATTGGGTCTACTCCTACCGAAGTTAATCTCGAATCCGGTGGCGACGAATCTGCACCAAGAGCTCCTAAAAGGCTAAGATCCGATGTGTGGAATTTTTACGAGAAGATCGACGTCACCAAGTATGAACACGGTAGGATTCTCACCCAGAAGGCTAAGTGTGCGTTGTGCGGCAAGATTTTTCAAGCTCATCATAAGAGCGGCACCAACCACTTCAAACGTCATTTAGATAAACACAACAAATGCCAGACTCCTCAAGGTAATATCCGACAATCTATTATTTCTCAATCCTCCTCTTCTGGTAGTCTCGGTAGTTGGAACTATGACGCTGCGAGAGCTAGGAAATACGTAATCAGGTTTATCATTCTTAAAAACCTTCCTTTTAAATTAGTAGAAGATGATGAATTTGAAGATATGTTTAGAGATGGTTTTTATCCTGCATTTAAAAAAATTTCTCGTCAAATCTGTCAACGTGATATTTTAAAATATTATCAGGAGGAACAAGGAAAAATAATTTCTTATTTTAAAAATTTAAACCGTAAATTTTCTTTAACTTCTGATATTTGGACATCTAGAGCACAAACTGGATATTTATGTATCACAGCACACTGGATTGATGAAAATTGGCAAATGTTTAAAAGAATTGTTTTTTTTATTGCAATAGAAGAGTCACATACTGGTATTAATGTTGCAAATTTAATAATTGAAGAACTTATAAAATTAGAAATTTCAGAAAGAATATTTTCTCTTTCACTAGATAATGCAAGTAATAACAATGTAGCTATTTATTTTATCAGATCAACTTTGTCATTGCCATGTCATGGTGATCTTTTTCATATTAGATGTATCTGTCATATTTTAAATTTAATTGTTCAAAGTGTATTTACTGAAATTAAACCCATGATAGAAAATGTTAGAACAGTTACTTATATGCATAATGCTTCTGAACAAAGACTTAAAAGATGGAAATAATTTTGTAAAAGAAAAAATGTAAAGCCCAGACTAATTCCAAAAGATGTTGACCATAGGTGGAATTCCACCTATACAATGTTAAGTGTAGCAATAGAATATAAAGACGTTATAACTGATTTTATAAATTATTATGCTTCTAGTTCTAGTTATGGTAGCACTTATGAAATAACTGAAGATGAATGGACAATTATATGTAATTTAAATAAAATGTTACAAGTTTTTTATGATGCTACAATGTTATTATCTGGTTGTTATTATCCAACCATTACTTTAGCTGCTTTATAAATTTTAAATATTCAAAAAAAATTGGGAAATATCATATGGATGATACTTTTGGACCTATGATTTTTCAAATGGAGAGCAAATTTAGTAAGTACTTTAGGCATATTCCTCATATTTTTGGTTTGGGAGTTCTTATTGATCCATGCTTGAAGGATATTGGCCTTCGAAGTTTGTTACAATCCTTGTATGGTAATCAGATTATAGACTTAGATGATAGAACCATCCTTACTGCTACTACTCATTATTTAGCTATTACAAATTATTTTCAAATCTTATATGATGAGTATGCAGCTAGACATGGTATAGCTACACAACAGTCTACACCTTCGGTTTCTTCGAGCTCATCCCGAGGTAAAAGTGTAAGTTTTGATAGGTATGCAATGGTAGCTGAGCTAACTGGTGGATCAGGACTTGGATCGTCATCATTGGAGGTTTCTGAAATAGATGAACATTTATCTGCTTCTTTAGTTAAATGTCAAGGAAATGCTTTAGATATTTTGTAATGGTGGAAAGTATATGGATCAGTTTCATATCCTATACTTTCCACCATGGTTTGTGACTTACTAACAGTGCAGGTTTCGACGGTAGCTTTGGAATCCGCCTTCAGCACAGCAGGACGTTTGATCGACGACTACAGGACATGCTTAGATCCGTATACTGTACAAGCGGTGATGTGCTTACAAGATTGGTGGAGGTACGAGAAGCGAACGCAAGGCATCGATCGGATGGCTGGAATTGAAGATAAATTTGAAGAATTGGGACTAACATATAGATATAAAGAATAAATAATATTAATCAAATTGTAATTTTTATATCTTAGCTTAAAATTTGTAAAGAATTATTTTGGAAATAGTTGTAAATGATAGTAATATAGGTGAGTAGATGCCAACCTAGTTGGGATGTACTTATCTATTGTGATGCGATGAATTCCAAAATAAATTTGTACTTGTAATTTATTAATTATTAATAAAAAATTTATTTTTATCATTTTTTATTTATAATTTATATCATTTTAAGTGATTAATAAAATTATTGTTTTTTATTAATTTTTCTTGTCTTTTTTTGTATAATTTAAAATTTAAATAAAATTTAAAAAATTTGATTAAAAAAATTAAAAAAATCCGGGCCAGCCCGGAACCCGGCCCGGGGTACCCGGGTCCGGGCTCCGGTTTTGCCCTGCTCGGGCCCGGATTTCCGGGCCGGGCCGGGCCAAGCCGACCCAGATGGACAGGCCTAGAGATGATCCTTTTGTTAAATTTAGGACATATTCCTAAAATGGTAAGTGAATTATGAAATAATTATAACTATATTATTCTCTCCTAAATTATTTTCATGTTATGAGTCTATGATAGAAAGAAGTATGGACTTCCTTGACAAGTCATCAATTTTAGAGAAGTTGAAGAGCGTGGGCCCAACATTTAGTTTTCTCTTTTGTAGTGTAGAAGTAGTAGTATAGCTATCACTACCCTACATTACTCTCTCCTAAACTACTTCTACACATTTTTCTCTCTAGCAAATGTATTTCTACACATTTTCTCTTTTACAGTAAAGAAATAGTGTATGAGTAGTAGTATAGTTATTACTAGCGTGCACCTCTTGCAAAGCACAACCCCCTATTTATTTAAGTATTACATTTTAAACTTACTTTCCTCTATGTTTTAATACATTTAACTTGATTGTTGCATACTTCAAATTATAAATCATATCTACTCCTCTATACTTAAATGAGGATCCAAGTTTTAATACATTTAATTTAGAAACCATATTTACTCTTTTATACTGAGAGGAGGATTTAAGTAATTTTAATAGATTTGATTTAATTTACTGTTTATGATACACTAAAATATTATAGCATAAACGGTAACTTTAAAAATATAGTGCCAGATTTGATTTACTGTTCGCGGTACAGTAAGCACCGTTGTCGCTGTTCACGCTACAGTATTTTACTACTACGTCTGGCGGATTGATTTGTTGTTCACGCCATGGCAATTATTGTAGCATTTATTGTAGTATGAATATTGATTCTCTGGGAAATCAATATTAGGAATATGTCCTAAATTTAATATATGTTCATTTTTCAATAATATAGCAAAATTAGTCAAATAATATATGTTCATTTTTCAATAAGGGTCTGTTTGTTTGTCTAAAAAAAGTGGGAAATCAAAGAAAATGGAAAACTATTTCTAAGAAGAATTGTTTTGGGAGTATTTGGTTTGCTAAAAAAAGGAAATCAAAGAAATGGAGATGAGATGAGATGAGTTGTCACCTTATTATAGGATGATGTGAGTGATTTTTTAAGAAAACTTGTTTTGATGTTGTTTGGTTGGCCAAAAAAATAAGGAAATGAATTATAAGAAACATATTTCTTGTAATAGGTTTTTTTTTGTTTGGTTTATACTTAAAAATAAGAAAATAGATGTGATGAGATGAGTTATCATTATATTATTGGATGATGTGACTCACGCTTAAAAAAATTATTTTCCTAACTTTTTGGGAGGAAATGAGTGGAAATAAAATGTTAATGAGATGAGATGAGTTGTCACCATTGAGGAAATGAGTGGAAATAAAATGTTAATGAGATGAGATGAGTTGTCACCATCTTATTGGATGATGTGAGTGATTTGAAATGATGAGATGAGATGAGTTGAGTGATGTTGTAGATGAAAATAGTATTTTATTAGATGTGGTGGATGAGTTGTTGGATGAAAATAATATTTTATTAGATGTGGTTGATATGTTGGATGAGTTGTTGGATGAAAATAATATTTTATTAGATATGATGGATGGGTTGTTGGATAAAAATAATATTTTATTAGATGTTGTGCATGAGTTTTATGGATGAAAATGGATGAAATTGTACTTTTTGAGTTTTCTTTGTTTTCATTTGTATTTCTTGGTTTTTTAGGAAATAACCAAACATGCCCTAACATCAATTCAATCTCAATCTGATCCGGAGTGATTCTTACATGTACCTGATGTGTTTAATCAATAGATGAGATCTTACTTTAAAAAAACATAGATTCGAGATTAGCCAAGAAAAGAGCATATTTTTTTTAAACGACATTGATTAAGGTAAATTATCAAGACTCGTTATATACGTTGTAAACATGAGATTAAATTAATTATTTTATCGAAGTATTTGATTCTGTATCTGCCTACTAGGGTTTGGAGTTATACAAGGGTGGAACCTAGTCATAAGAAGAGTATACATAACCATAAAATCATTCCTATAAATATTAGGGTAAATATCAGAAAACCTCTCTTAACTTTGAACAATTATTGAAAACCTCCCTTCCCTTTCAAAATATCAGAACCCTCTCTCTTTTCAAGTATAGGGATTATCACAAGCCACTCACCCCCTTAACTTTCAAACTTATTAGAAATCCATTCTAAATTTGAGATTGATCAGACCCCCCCCCCCCCCCCCCCCAATTTAAGGGAGATTTTCTGATAAAATCTCAAAGTTAAAGCGAGTTTTTCCTATAACCCCTTAATTTAAGGGAGATTTTTTGATAAAATCTCAAAGTTAAAGGAGTTTTCCTATAACCCTAATTTTAGGGGGGGGGGGGGAATTTATTAAAATATTTTGAAAGTTAAAAGAGGTTTTTAAGAGGAGTTTCATGATATTTAGCCATACCTAAATAGTAGGCATTAGTTTCTCTCATCATCACCATTGAGGGTACAAGCATAAGCGTAAGAACTAAACTTCGATCTTTCTAAGGTACAAATGAAATAGCTTTCTTCGATTTAAAATTTTACTGTTTCTTGTTTAGAATAATCGTGGAAAAAAAACTTTATATAGTCACAACTGCCGTAAGATTGTATATGATAGTGGTAACTGGAATATAGGCGCTTTATGCTCATGTGGAATTAATTTGCTACTCATAAGATCAAATATTGTTGATATCTCATGACTCAATAGCGAGATTAGCAGATAATCCCAAATTAGTGACAAGTTTAAGGGTCGGTATGTACAGTGTGGGTTCCCTCATCCCCTCAGGCAACCGATTCCATG
>NC_033801.1:19680340-19682366 GCF_001876935.1 Asparagus officinalis
GAGCAAGCCGCAAAATAGGTACGTTAGAGGACCATAATTGAGTTCTCCGATTCCTCCGATGATCAAGTCAGTATTTGAGCTTGAGTGGAGAAGAAACCAATGAACTGAATAAGTTCTTAGTCTAAGTGTGCAGAAATTGCTTACCTGTGGCTCCAAAGGGGGCTTGAGGATCAGAGAGCTCATCAGTAGGCGATGAGCTAGCGCGCGCACACACACACACACATACATACCCGGCTGAAAGGGGTGAAAGTGTAATTGTTCGAGTTCAGGCAGATAACTGGGTTGGCAGCTAGCTTTACAGGTGTCGACTGTCGCTACCGCGATAAGTCACTCTTGATTTGATATGATGGTCATTGGGTTGGGGGGGGGGGTTGCTATACATGGTGGTGATTCAAGGGAGGCTAAGGCATTACTCATGATTAGGCCTGTCCATTCCTGGGGACCGGGCCGGCCCGAAAATCGGGCGGCGGCCGGGCCCGAGCACGAAATCAGGGCGCGGGCCGGGCAAAACCGGACCGCCCGCCCGGGCTCCGGGCCGCGGCCGGATTTTTTTTTTTTTTAATATTAAAAAAAACATAAAAATAAAATTATATTTATATAATACGTATATATATATTTATACTCTTATATAAATATATAATCATATATATGTACATATAAGTATTTTATGTTTATATATATGTATAATTATATAACATTTATATTATACATCTTATATGTATTTATACTATTCATTATAAATATACTTAATATATTACATATAGGTTTATGTTATTAATATGTTATATAATAAATATACCTATGTAGTATAATATTGTGTAATATATACAGTATACTAAGAGAGAGAGTATATATATAATATAAGGAGAGCATACTTATACATATATATTATTATATAAGCAGATATAAACATATTATACAGAGAGAATATACTTATATTTATATATACTTATATCCTAAGTAGCCCAAAGTTTCATCTGTCATTCCAACTATATGTATATTGTATAATATATAGTCACACCAGCACTCGACACACATATACATATATTATACTAACAAATTGTAATACTTATAGTAATTCTACATAAACAAATTGTTATATATACATAAACAACACACAAGAACCCACACATATAAACTTATATATACACACATATATATAACATATATAAGCAGAGAGTATATTAACATTAATACTTATAATATTCATTATCATTAGAAAGAGAGTATATCTTAATATTATAAGGATATCTACATAAATAAAGAGAGTATACTAAATATATATCTTATTATACAGAGAGTATACCTATATACTTTATATATATACTTATACATTATTGATATATATATAAGAGGAATATACTTTTATATACTTATATACTAAGAAGAGAGTATATATATATATATTATATTATATATATATTAATATATATATATATATTATATATATATGAGAGAGTATACTTATATACAGAAGAGAGTGTACACTGTATACTTATATATACTTATCACATATATTAAGCGAGCATACTTAATACATATAATAATACTTATATTAAGAGAGATATACTTATATATAATTATATACTAAAGAGAGAGTATATAATAATTAATATATATATTATATTATAATCACTATATACAACACACACATACACATATACATATATTTTATATGAGATAATGATATGGCTTTGGTACTCAAAGCATAAAAGATTATGGCTTGGTAGTGAGGTGTCAATCTTCTCCACATTTCAACATATGGGAAAATTCACAATGGGTAGTGAGTGATGGGGATGTACCACATGCAACAGTACCCACGCAGAATTAAGCACAAATTTGTGCTGGTACAAAAGCCATACCTCATATTTTCAATTTATATACATATATTATCACATATAAAGAAAATAAAAAATAAAAAAAAAAAAAAAAAACATTGTTCACGGGGCCGGCCGGGGCCGCCGAGCACCGGGCCGGATCTGGCCCGGGTTTCGGGCCAAGCCCGGGCGGGCCCGGGCCGGTCGCG
>NC_033801.1:19682391-19797195 GCF_001876935.1 Asparagus officinalis
TGGCTGTTGGATTCTTCGAATCTGCGTCATCGTCTGTTCCACGCTTCCCCTGCATTCTCTGTAATGCTTTACACCCTATTCTCATGTATCATGAGAATTATCTATCCTCAGGCTCCATGGAGGATCGCTAATTCGAGAAGAAGATACACCCGTATCATGCTCCCCTCTTAGAACTTGAAGGCCGTTCAAGTTAGAACTTTTGCTGAGCGAAACTCTCGAGCTCTCCATCTTCTGCCACCATCTGCCCTGCTAGGAAACCTGTCTCGACGTCGATTGGAACATCTCATTCCATCCCGCGTTCGTCGTAATCCCTTTCGCCCAAGTGCAATCCTTTATCGAGCTTTCTGAAGTCATGTACAGGAGCAAAACCTCTGCATTCACTAGTCTCTTCACCGCGTCACCGTCTCCAGCTTGTCTCCCTTCGAAGAGATCTGACGAAATATGAACTTTTCACCATCCTTAGTGAAGGTGTACTCTGAGCCCGCTCTCGTAGATTCGCATATCTAGTCATAAGTACGGATTGCCTAGTTAATCTGACAAACATCCAATGGAACGAATCGCACGTGACCTCGGCTCAATATAGACTCGTGGAGCACAAATCTGACTGCATGCATTAATACACTTAGTTTCTCTCCTTCTGATCCACCCCATGCGATAGGGCTTCGGATGCTTGACCGTCTTCAGACCCATCTTCTGAACCAATACCTCGGATATCAAATTCTTTCCGCTGCCCGAGATCAACAATGGTATCAACCAAACTGGTCTTCACTTTTACAACTTAGAACAAAGAGTTGCTCTCTCGGTCTCATCCTCTTTCAGTCTATGCCCCGCATAAGGTTTGAGACGCGTATTGGGCTCTTCATCTCCGGCAGACTTCTTTCGACCTATGCGCAATCATGTATGCCTTTTTCCCTCTTTATTCTCAACCTCTTGGCTTGGATGAGGATACTTCTCCCAGCACGATCAGCTGTGTGCCTTCTTCGTCGACAATGATTACAATCAGCCATGCCTTCCTTGGATCACTCTTCTTCTTCTCCTCCTTAGATAGAAAACACTAGACTCGCCTCCCGCCGTTGGTGAGTCTCCCTTACTCGCTTCCCTTTCTTTTGCTTTGCCCTAGGCAATAGCCTTTACGCCACGTCTGCCCAATTGATTCTACGTGAATAGCTTCATCTCCTTTCGGATGTATCGCTTCATCCGCCCATATACTCAAAACAGAAATATTCCTCTGTCGCAATGTGAGGACCATCACCTGCCTGCGAACTCCGGGTGTATTCTTGAACGCGTTTGATACCCTTTGGCACAAGCGCTACCACTTTACCAATGCTCTTCGAGAACCCCACAGGATAAAACTGCTCCTCAGATAGCTCCTTGATTTGTCCACGCACCGCCTTCTTCCTGCTGTAATAGGACTCTCACCAATCAACGCGTTCCCGAACGTCAACATCGCGAACACGATCTTCTCCTGATGAATATCCGTAAAGTGTGAAGTACATCTCCATACGCTGATCCAATCAATCGAGACTTCTCCAATTGCACTCCCATCCATAAACGGAATCTCCACTTTGAAATAATTTAAGTTTGGTAATAATTACTTACCCCTGTATGCTGAAGCAACTGAACAAGCTCGGCCCTCTTCTTTCAAATCTGATTTCTCGTGTCTTCATCGCGACTCAATAGTTCTTCTTACCCTCGAAATATTCCTTCTTTTGTCCCTTCCATTGAGAGACCCACGAGCTTGAGGAAGAGATCCTGATCGTTCTCATATATCTAATTTGCTTCTCCAAAGCGTCAAGCTCTTTGCTGAGTTATTGCTTCACATCTTCTCCCTCCTGATCTTTCTGGACTCTTCTAAGAAATTAAGGACCTCGCCATAGGCTTCTTGATTACGATCGATTAGACCATACATAGGATGCCCCTTCATCGAGCTGATTGCTATACCAACTTAATACGATCGATGCGAGCACCCTTTATCGCGGAATACCAAAGGCGTGTTGAGAAGAAGACACTAAAATACAAGAACAATTCAGTTATGGCGAAGGGAAAATACCTTCTTTAGATATGAAGAAAACTTACAAAGCTCTCCCCACAATCCACTAGAATCAGAACAACCTCTCAATCCTCTCTAAACCCTAATACATGATTAGAATTTCTCTCTCGGATCTAAAATGATGTTTAGAAACCCTAAACACCCTTTATATAGGTGTACAAATGTGGATGCGCATCTGTGTAAATCATCAGACCAAAACCCCAACAGGAATTTCGTGCAACGAATCCTTAACGAATCTGGAGAACTCCGATGAGTCGACTCATGAACGTTATGAGTCGACTCTGACCTCATATGAGTCGACTCATAACTGATGAGTCGACTGTTCAGAGACTTTGCTAACAGCGCTTGATTCTTGAGTCGACTCATGATAGGCCTGAGTCGACTCAACCTGATGAGTCGAGTCATGTACATGTATGATCGACTCATAGCTGAAACTGATGCTTCGACCTGCTGCTCGTCGTCTCGTTCACGCTGTCCACCTGCGTTCACTATTACTGTTTTCACCCTATTCTCATGCTATTATAATAATCATCTATCCTCAAACTCCTATGAGTATCGCCTTAGTTCAAGAAAGATACATGCTATCATTTCGCCGCCCAACGACCTTACATCCACACTTTTATTCTGCAAGATACCATGACGATTCATCTATTCCTCTAGCTCCATGGGATTTGCTAAGCCTCCCAGCAAATAAAAGTACACCGTATCATAAGCTCCCTTTAGGAACTTGAGTTTCATTCAAGTAGGAACTTCAGCTGAGGAAACTCGCGAGCTTCCTTCCTATTAAACCACCTGGCCTTGCTAGGAAACTGCCTTAATGTCTGATCAAAAAACGACTCCTTCATCCCGCTCTTGTCATAGTCACCTTCGCCTCCAAAAGTAATCCTCTATCAGGGCTCTTCTCTATCAAACCATAAGTCTTCAACGGTTAGTAAGATCACCTTGTCATCACCCTCATCGTTCCGAACCAATAGAGCAAACAACTTCAAAGTACTACTATTAATCACCGAATACATGCCTAAGTAAAGGGCAAATCCAGCCTTGAAGGCCGATTGTCACCAATCCTGATCGAGATCCAAAACAATCATATCGATATAGGCATAACTTCTCCCTTCTCCCTTTATCCGCCTCCTTACTCAACTTCAGCCACACGATGTCACCTTTTCTAAAAGTATAAGAACTCATGTTGATCCATGCTTTGTCTTGTACTTAGCTGTGACTTCTTCATTGAGCTTCACAGTAGCCTGTAATATGTGATCTTCTCCAGAAATCATGAGCCCATGTCTTTCACTCCTTCCTTGCCAATCGTTGTAGCTTTATTGAGAAACACGAGAACAATTTGCAGTCCAAAAGTAATCCGTAGCACGTCTCAAATGGTACTTCCTGAAGATCCATGATAAGCCTGATTGAATGCAAACTGAAGATATGTAGCTCTCATCATAAGTCTTGGATCTGATTATACCCCCTCAACATGTGCCCATGTCGGTTAACTACCCTGTTTGTCCGCTCTTTGTGATCAAAAGTCATTCTCTTCTTCAAATCTAGGGTCTATCAAACTCCACTAAGGAAGTCCTAATGCCCAGAAACCGCTATCCTGATCCAAAATAATCGAACTCGCCCAACCCAAAGTTGCTTCCACACATGATCAAAGAAACAACTACACTGCCAACCGATCTCTCATGCGTCCTTCTTCTACAGGAATAAGATCATTAATTCAATTTTTAAATTTTATGATCATGGAATATTTTTAGACTATCTTGCTGAACCGGATCGACCATAAAGTACAAATAGTCTTGCCCCGCTCAAATAGTCTTGCCCGTGCTTGGTCTGGCCGCAACCCTCCTTAAGAAATCCATATCGATGCCTCCTACGGCTAAAGGCACTTGGTAATGGTAGTCCAATCCCGCTTCCTGTGAGAAGCTCGAAATACAACATAAGCTTACACCCTCCAACATACTAGTAACACCTCTAGATCTTCGCAAAAGACATGGGCCACCTAGAGGTGAGAAGCGTCTTCTATCCTAAATGGACCTTGCACACGCAATCGTATCTGCTCTCTAACCAACGTATAACCTATCACATCCCCGAAATGCCAAGGGTTCCCATATACAAACTATTCCTCTCCAAGCTCATATTACCCCTTTCGACAGCCTTCACTTGCCAACACATTACTGAAGTCTTAACTGCGGATGAGTCATATCTGCACTACTCAAAGGCAACCAAGGGCTGATACGTGTTGCCACCAATAAAGCCTCACTGTGTCCGAGATAACATATCGGCCAACTTGTTAGTCGCTCCCCCTTTTCCTGTACGTAATGATGAGCTTGAACACAGCAAAAAGACATCCACTTCATGTGTTCGTGCCTGCCTGCGCTTCGTCTGGGCATATTAGGAACTCTAATAGCTTGAATCGGTGCACAACTACCTCTTACCCACAAATAAAACCCTTCATGGCTGATACCGTGATACATAAAACCTTGTCATATAGGGTAGTTTCTGAATAGCACCCGCGAACATCTCAGAATGGCTACTCTACCGGCTCCCATCCGGTAATCAACCGGTGCCCCATATCATAGCCTAGAAGTCGTCATTACCTCGAGTCCTCTGCAAACTTACGGTAATGCGTACACTGTGCCTCGAGATTCTCCCCTCAGCAACTAAAAATCCCCCTCATTGCTCTTCCCCACTCAAACTGAACCTTCGCCTTCATAAGGCCATGTAAATGTGCCGCATAAGTCAAAAATGTCACAGAACATTGTGCAAATACTGCAATCCCCCACTGAAGCTTCTCACCTCTGTCCCATCCTAGGTCGGGCCACTTCCGTGATCACCCCCACCTTGCCCTGGCATCTATTCTCCGCTGCCCTTCCCTACAATGAAGTGATATACCAACTCGTCCTTCCCAAATTTGTACTCTTCCCATTGAGCTCAGCTGTCCGTCTACATACTTCAACACCTTCTAACTATGAACAAGATGCCTCCTCCTAAGTCTTTACACTAAGATATCATCGAGGTAAACTATCACAAAATCCTCTATAAAAGGTGTGCAACAAATCATTCATGCAGTTCTCTTAAAGGTCCCCGGCATCTGATATCCAAACGACTCATCAACCACCTCGAACAGGCCCTGGCTTTCTTGATACGCAATCTTCAAGTCTTACCCCGAATCCCTCACCTGATGGTAATCAACTTAATCCAACTGATGAAAACCTCACTCCCTCTAACTGGTCATAGATCATCGATCCAGTGAAGTGGGAACAATTTCTTAACCTTTATCTTATGAGCGCCCGTAATCCACGCACGTGCATTAGCCCCTCCTTCTTGGCACCACAACTACTGCGGCCCGCAGGTGAACAATTGTGCACTATTCATCCTGTCTACAGAAGCTCCTAAACCTGCTTCTTGTCCCTTGGACTCCTGTAGAGATGTGCGTATTAGACCTATATTCGTAAGGAACCCTCATGTGTTAGCATAATCTCATGCTCACACCCCATCGTGGCTGGTAGTCTGTGATCTCTGCAAAAAGTCCGCATACTTGGCCCTTCAACCTGTTAAGATCTCCCTCGCTGAAGCTTGCTCATGGTGTCAAGCATATCCTATTCAGCTTCCTTATAAGCGTAGCGAATAATAATACAAACTCTTGCTTGCATTAACTAGCCTCTTCCTTGAGTCACCGTCACCAGCTAGTCCCTATGGAAGAATGCCGAACGAAATATGAAGTATTCGCCAGTCCCTGTGGAAATATGCTTCGGGCTCATCTGTCGGTTAGACTGGCGTACCTTATCCCACAATAGGGATTGTCCAGTATAACCTGACAAAACATTCAACGGAATGATGTCGCACTGAACCTCGTCAATACTACGACTCGTGGAGTGCACAATCTAAAGTGATGGTTGAATCACACTCAATCCCGCCTCCTTCTAAATCCACCTAAAAGGATAGGGCTTAGCATGTTTTACCTATCTTCAATCCCAGCCTTCTGAACCAAGGCCTCGGATAATCAAATTCTTCTGGCTCCTGAAGCACAATAGCAATCGAGCAAAACTGGTCTTCCACCTATTACTCAGAACAAAGAAGCTGCTCCTAGGTCTTCGTCTTCATTCGCGACATGCTTCCCTGCATAAGTTAAACTGCTGTGCTCTGTCATCCGAAAACTTCTTCAGACCCTGTGCTATCATGTACGCCTTTTCTTCTCCTTCTTCTTCAACCCCTTCTCCGCTTTCAGATGAGGATACTTCTCCCAGCCCGATCAGCCACGTGCCCTATCTCTTGGTAGTGATGCAAGTCATCCTGCTTTCTCTAGATCACCTTCTTCTTCCTTCCTTAGGTGAGAGTATTAGACTGCCTCCATCTTGCTTGCGAATCTCCCTTTTCATTGCTTCTTCTACTTGCCCCTAATAGCAATAGCAGTCACAGCTCGCCTTCCTGCAATGACTCGACCGAACACATCATCTCCGTTCTGAATGTATCATCAGTTCCCACCAATAAACTTCATAAAAATCTAGTATTCCTCCGTCGCTATGTTAAGGACCATCGCTTAATGCTGCGGAACTCCATTGTATTCTGTTAAACGGTCTGAGAATTTTTGGCCGTCAAGTCACTACTACCTACACTTGTACACGCTCCTCAATGAATCCCAACTGGCGTAGAACTACTTCTCTCAGTAGCTCCTTAAAGCTTGTTCCACACACCGCCTCTTCTCCCTTCTTGCCACATAGGATTTCACCATTCAACACGTGCCCTGAAAGCATTCAATGTTGTAAAAAAATCTTCTCTTTTGATGCAGTAGCCCATAGAGAGTAAAATAAGTTCCAACCACTCGATCCAATCATCAAGTCTCCTTTAACGTTCACACTCCCATTATAAACGGGAATCTCTACTCTAAATTAATCTTCAGATTTGGTAGGGACCCTTACCCCTTGAATGTGGCGAATAGGGCTTATGGTCTAACCTCCTCGTCGAATCTAATCTCTTCTCTCTCCATTACGACTCTACAGGTTCTTCTTGGACTTCGAAGAAGCATCACCCTTGTTCT
Source organism: Asparagus officinalis (assembly GCF_001876935.1). Classification (NCBI taxonomy): domain Eukaryota; kingdom Viridiplantae; phylum Streptophyta; class Magnoliopsida; order Asparagales; family Asparagaceae; genus Asparagus; species Asparagus officinalis. Next base: position 19,689,477 of record NC_033801.1, read on the forward strand.
CTCCATGGATGAGATCAATGAGTTGGGTGAGAGTCGATCCGATTGTTTCGATTTGTTTTCCTTCAACGCATCCAGCCTTGTTGAATTGTCACTTTTTGTCAATTCCTTAATTTTGATTCTTCCAAGGAATAAGAATCTCGCCTAGCTTTTGTCACTATGAATCGAGTGAGGACCAATACATAGGATTCCCCCTTCACAGGATCTAATCGCTATGATACCACTTTATACGAGTCATGTGCGAGACCTTTGATCGCGAATTTCAAAGTGGGTGAGAAAAAAATAATAAGAAACACAAGAACAATTCAGGTTGGCGAAGGAAAATATTTCTCTAGATTATGAGTAATAGATTACAATCTCTCTCACACAATTCTCACTAGAATAAGAACAATCTCTCTATTCTGCTTTGGATACAATCTGATTTTCTAGAAAATCTTAAAACAATCCTATTTATATCCCTAAACAACGTGGCATGTAATCTTGCAAATAAACAGGTCCAACACAAACAGCGAAACGCATCAAAAGAGTCCCACACAAACTCAGGAAACCCGATCCGGTCGACGGACACATGTCTACGGTCGACTGGCCCAGAGGTTGCGTTTTCAAACCCTGTACGGTAGAACCACGCTCGGTCGCTGACTAGTGTGTTGCCGGGTCCATCGACCAGTGTGTCGTCGATCGGCCAGAGGACATCACTTCCTCACCCTGTAGTAGTTGCACGAATCCGGTCGACCAGACCAGCTTGTCCGATCCAACCAGCCAGAGCATGCGCGCCTTAGTTCCTTGATTTTGTTGTCTTCTTGCCTTTAGCATTCTTTCGCCACCACAACGGCTTGCATCCATGCCTCTATATCTCAAGAACCATGAGAATAAATTATCCTCAAGCTACCATGAGATCGCTAAGCTCCCGAGCCAGAGAAAAGATACACACCGTATCAAATATCTTCAATACTACTTATCGAATCTCCACATCGATTATTAACATACTCGTTCACCCAAAATTGTATCAACCATAATAAAATCATTAAATATTATTTTCATATATTTCAAAGAAACTATGGGTTTTACAGATCTGGTACCCTTTATCACGAGAGACTATAACATTAAGCTAATTTCTTTTGAACCTTCATATTGATTATGTACTATGCCTCAAGAATACATATGCGTGCCCTGGCATCACTCACAAGCGTACACTACTCTACCTAGGTATACTCAGTGGTCACCATAGCTAGCAAACAACTCTTCCGACCAAATATGCATTGCAAGTTGACGAATCGATGAAGCGCCCAAAGACATTTGACAAGAGATTGCCGATTCCCGATCATTGATTAGTCTTACACGTGTCCACATAGTTCAGTCAAGGGAACCCAAATATGCAACTGCCCATGCCACCCCAACACGTGCATAAACATGTTTCCACTATCATCTAACTACCACTCTAGCAGATGTCAATATAAAGTAATGAGGGTACAAGTAGATATAACAAAAATGAAATATAAGAATAAAATGTAGAGAGAGATATCAACCAGTCTATAATATGTCCTACAGAGAAAAGAAAGCACGTTCTCATAAATTGAGATAAAACAATGAGTCTTTAAGCATAAGAAGTCAAACCAAACAGTACTAAGGCACTCAGCCTCCATATGAAATACAACTCTAAAAGACTAACAACTATGACTTAGTCCACTGTGGAGCAACCAACTAGCCTCCTAGAATGAATGATAACTATGGAATCTTTCAACATTGCGACTTGAATCCCCACCCGCTACTAAAAAGGTGGAAACACGAGCGTCAGAGCGCTTAACAGAACACTCTTATTGTCCCCAGCAGGAAGGGATAACATATAATAACAATAATACACATAGCATAGTATAGATATATATATATATATATATATATATATATATATATATATATATATATATATATATATATATATATATATATATATACACACACACATACACATATACATATATTTTATATGAGAAATATGAGTATGCTTGGTACCAAGCATAAAAAGTTATGCTTGGTAGTGAGGTGTCAAATCTCTCTCCACTCATTCAAATATGGGAACAAATTCACATGGGTAGTGAGTGGATGGGGATGTGACACATCACTACCAAGCACAAAATTTGTGCTTGGTACCAAGCATACCCATATTTCTCATTTTATATATACATATATTATACATATAAGAAAATAAAAAAATAAAAAAAATAAAAAAAAACATTGTTCCGGGCCGGGCCGGGCCGGGCGCCGACGACCGGGCCCGGGTCTGGCCCGGGTTTTCGGGCCAAGCCCGGGCCGGGCCCCGGGCCGGTCGGCGGGCTTTTTGGACACCCCTAACCATGATGATGATGAACAGTTGTTGGTACAGAGTTCGAGTACGAATAGCCTTTCAACTCAGCTCTGCAAGTGGACCGACAAATATCACATTTCTTATGGTTTTTACAAATTGTCGACCCGATTCTGAGGGAATGAGGGTGGTCGATTCGACTAATGAGGTCGAGTGAGATATTGACTTGACTCGGAACTTTTACGGAAAGGACGAGTGTTTGTGGTGCTCCAGTCACCCTCACTAGAGAGTGAGCTGATCTATTGACAAATAACACTTGGTGTAATTATTCACATAACAAATATGATGGGATATTAAGACTTGATCATCGAGTTAATGTGCTGTTATGCACTTGCACGTTCTCTAATTAGCAAAAAACAATTATGCCTTGCTTCTCTATGGGGACTAAATTGCAAGACATATTCTTGATTTCCACCAAATTTCATAATGAACTTTTTTTGGATAAATATTGAACTTATTTGAAGTAATGATATGTGAGTTTCTAGAATTTGACCACCAAAAACGAAATAGGTATAACAAAATATTTTAAAAAAATAAATAATAAACACTATCTTTTGCATATATTATAGTTTGCTTGAGAGAACAGTAACCAATTCCCTTTACACTATGTATGATAGAGTTGTTGGGTTCGATTAATCCAACGAACCAATGTGGCCCAACCTACTCAATTTTGGATTTGATTTAAAGTTGCCTTCGATTCAAATTAGGATCAGGATGCTAACCACATGATCTGATTAGACAGTTTTCATGTTTATCAAGTTGAGTGGTTATCTTGAATATCTAAAAGATAGGATCGATCGGAGTGTAATCCCACGGTTGTGATTAAACCATGATGAGTAGGGTTAATCACAAATATCTATTTAAGGGTGTGAGTCCCTCCTCTCAACCGTACACAGAAAAGAGACCAAATTCTTATCGTTGACTACGGGAAGAGAGAGGAGAATACTTCCATTGTTTTGACGGTGAACGGTAACTTTAATCTATTTTGTCTAGTTCAATTATTCATGTCTAGATCGTTAAACAGTGGTATCAAAACCAAGTTTCTTGCAGAAGAAACATTCAACATTTTCTCTTGCTGAAGAAGTGATAGAAACAGTTGAAAGATTGTCGAAAGACTTCTTCCCCTTATTGTGCCCTTGATTCTTGAAGGATTTCTTTCCTACCTTATTTGGTCCAAGCTTGCCATGTGCCAGATTTGCCATCTCATTTTTTCTATTTTCAGCCGCTCTTTCTCAGCAATACATACAACAATAAGCTCATTCAAGTCTCATTTTCTGTCTTGAGAACTGTACTTCACCTTAAAAATGTCAAATTTGCTTGGTAGAGAAGCGACTACAAAATAAACCATCAGATCATCCTCTAACTGAAGTCTCAACTCCCTGAGACGAATGATCAACTGAGAAACCTTCAAAATGTGCTGACGAACATCACCACTTTCATCATATTTTAAATTATTGAGTTTGACCAGATAACTGTACTTTTTCGCTCTGACGGATCCCTTAAACTGCTTCTTGATGGTCTCAAGCAACTCCTTAGCAGTTTTGCAAGTCGGAATACCTCCACAAATAGTCTGGTCCACCAATGCTCTAATGATCAGCATTGCAAGCTTGTTGGCTTTGACCCACTTAGTACGAGATTTCTTTTCAGATAGACTTGATGACTCATCAGGCTCTTCTGGCTTATCTTCAGTGAGAACATAGTCGAGATTTCTTTTCAGATAGACTTGATGACTCATCAGGCTCTTCTGGCTTATCTTCAGTGAGAACATAGTCGTAGTCAAGACACCCAACTGGCTTATCTTCAGTGAGAACATAGTCGTAGTCAAGACACCCAAGTACTATTTTAACTTGCATCTTCTAATTGCCATAGTTAGAACCGGTGAGAGGCTCAATCCCAGTCAGATGCTTCTGGATAAACTGTTCGTCCATCTGCATTAAGCCATGGACGTATAAATCAAATGAGACCTTTAATTTATTAACTTTAATATTTCCACATCCAATTTAGGGTTAGAATGGATGCGTCAGAGTGTTTTACGTATGCAACCTTCCACTCTGCAAGACAGATGAGTGCATCATCTCATCACACCTTTGGTCAGGTGATTTGACATGCTATTCGCCCCCTAAATGTGATATACAATCACCTATAGGACTAGCCTACACAGCGTCAGTTTGATTTGAACACTTCCTAACCTTTGGGCAATATGGTTATTCTCCTTTCACTGACCTATTTTAACTATCCTGCACCACTTATCATGTATGGGATTTTCTAGACACCTTTGGGCAAGACTAGTAGTCCACCCACAGGTAAGTGCAATCTTCCAGTCCAAATAAGACTAAACTCAACCTTAGAAAATTAGGGTATTATAGGTTGGTCACCTTTGGGCAAGACACTAACCTACTCTATTATAATTTTTAAGTGATTGTTTTACTGATCTTCCTTAACCCTATAGGTTGATCTAATACTGTAATCTATTTTATCATGAACCCAAATATTTACCCCATTTGAATTAAGGATACAATTAGGGTAAATCAATTATCTTTATGTGCATACAATATTTTTTTATGAATTGACCAAATTTATGTATTAAAACTTTATAAAATAAAAATAAAAACTATATAGTTGAAAAGTAAACAAAATAATCTTTCCAACGACTATTTGTAGGCTCAAATCGGACTTAAAACGGATCTGTAGCGACCAAAATAAAATGAATGGTCAAAACTGTAATGGGTCGGGTCTGGAAATTATTGGGTCTGACCCATTACATAATGGGTTGGGTCAGAATATTAATAGATTCAATCCATTACTGTAGCGGGTCGAGTCCATTACATATTAGATCGGGTCTGGCTTAATAGGTTATAGAGTTATATAACTTAAATAATAAAAGGTAATTAATTATACTAATTAATCTAATTATTTACTAATTAAATTAATTAACTAATTAACTAAAACCTTAACCCTAAGCCTACCCGACCCAAGAATGAAAGACTGTCGCTGCCAGCACCTCAAGAGGCAGTGACACTGCGACCTCCAGCACCCAGCCCTACGCCGTCGGGCGCATCGCCGTCATGAGGCATGGCCGACGCCATTCTTCTGCGAGGAGCAGCTATGGCCATATGGGTTCAAACTCCAGCCATGGCCTTTGGAGCAGCCATGAGGAGCAGCTATAGACACATGGGTTCAAACTCCAGCCATGGTCTTTGGAGGCATGAAAAAAACATCTTTGAGTTCTAATTTGCATCTGGCCATGGCTGAAATCCAACGAACATTGCAAAAAGCTTTGCATCTGGCCATGGCTAAAAAAAATTTCAACTTTTTGACGAAATAGAAATCAAACAATTCAAGAACTTTTCCTTCCCCTCTCTGTATGACTGTGAATTCATCTTCTTCTGGTACAAAGTATCATAGGCTTAATAGCAATTCTTTCATACTTTGGCACCGGAGATTGGGACATGCTTCAAGAAAGCGATTGGAATTCTTAGTAAAGTCTGATGTTCTTGAATAGTTAGATTTCTCTAATTTTGGTACTTGTGTTGATTATATCAAGGGAAAGATGACTAAATTAAGAAAATTTGAAGCCTCTAGGAGTGAAAGTCTTCTTGGCCTCATTCATACAGATATTTGTGGACCTTTTCCCACTCCCTCTCATGGTGGTCAGTGATACTTCATCTCCTTCATAGATGATTTTTCGCGCTATGCCTATATTTTTCTTCTTCACCACAAATATGAAGCACTAGATGTTTTTAAAATCTTTCAAGCTGAAGTTGAAAAACAGTTAGAAAGAAAGATTAAATTTGTGCGTTTTGATCGAGGTGGGGAATTCTATGGTAAAAGCGACCAGGACGGCACAAATCATGGTCCCTTCATTGAGTACTTGAGGTCACAAGGCATTGTTCCTCAGCATACTCTCCTAGATTCTCCGTAGCAAAATAGAGTAGCTAAAAGAAGAAATCGTACTTATCAAGATGTTGTTCGTAGCATGATGAATCATTCAGATTTGCCTGAAAGTTTTTGGAATGAAGCATTGAAGACAGCTGTATATGTCATCAATCGTATCCCTTTTAAGGCAGTAGCTGACTACCCGTTCAAGCTTTGGATTGGCAGAGATCCTAGTCTTGGTCATCTACGTGTTTGGGGATGTCCAGCAGAGGCGTGACCTTATAATCTAGACATTAAGAAATTAGAAGCCCGAACAGTATCGTGTCGCATTATCCGCTATCCTGCAAGATCTAAGGGCTACAAGTTCTATTGTTCTTCTCGGTCTACCCAATACACAACATGCTGAGTTTTTGGAAGACCCTAATGCTTCTTCAGAACATCATGGTCTGAGTTTTGAGGAAGTTTTAGAAGATGAGCAGTCGCTTCTGCTATTAGATGTCATCTCTAAATTCCCTACTCTTCCAGATAGCATTTCATCTCCTCCTCGAGTTCAAGAAACCTTTGTACCTGCGGAAGAGCCACAACCTGTTAGAAGATCCTCTAGAGTCAGAAGATCTACCATACCTGATGACTATGAGGTCTATTTTCAGGAAAGCGGATGCATTGATCTAGAATTTGATGATCTCTCATCATACTCAAAAGCTACAGACATCATTCATGTAGCTGATTAGCTAAAGGCTATGGAAGAAGAGCTTCAGTCAATGGAAAAGAACTCTGTTTGGGAGTTGGTACCTTTGCCGAACAAAGCTAGAGCAATGGAATGCAAATGGGTCTTCAAGACCAAAAGGGATTCTTAAGGGAACATTAAGAGATTCAAGGCCAGGCTTGTGGCCAAGGGTTTCAAGCAGAGAGAATGGATTGACTACATCGATACTTTTTCTCTAGTATCTAAGAAAGATTCTCTCAGGATAGTCCTTGCTCTCATCGCTCATTTTGATATTGAGCTCCATCAAATGGATGTTAAGACGACATTCTTGAATAGAGATCTAAACGAGGAAATCTTTATGGTGTAGCCTAAAGGGTTTGCAGTTAAGGGAGATCTGGTCTGCAAATTGAAGAAGTCAATATATGGTCTCAAATAGGCTTCCAGATAGTGGTACATAAAATTTCATCAAGTAATAACATCAAATGGCTTCTGAGAGAATCTTGTCGATCGCTGCATATACCTCAAAATTAGTAGGAGCCGATTCCTCATTTTAGTATTGTATGTAGATGATATATTGCTTGTCAGCAGTGATATTCATTTTCTACATGAGACTAAGGATTTTCTTTCGAGACATTTCGATATGAAAGACCTTGGAGATGCTCATTATGTTTTGGGCATCAAGATCCATGGAGATTAGACTAAAGACTTGTTGGGCTTATCTCAAAGGGCTTATATTGAGAAAGTCCTTCAACGATATAACATAAAGTTTTTTGCACCAGGTAAATCCCCAGTTGTCAAAGGAGATATGTTCGACAAATCTCAATGCCCGTGAAATGAAGTTGAGTGTAGACTCGTGAACTCTGAGGAGTATGTCTCTGTAGTTGGCAGTCTAATGTATACGGTGTCATACATCAGGCTAGACATCAGTTATATTGTGGGAATATTATGCAGGTTTCAGCAAAATCCTGGTGTAGCTCATTGGAAAGCTGTAAATAAGGTTTTACAGTATTTACAGAGGATCAAGGATTTCATGTTGGTCTACAGAAGGTCTGAAAATCTAGAAGTCGTTGGTTATTCAGATTTTGCGGGATGTGCTGATAACAGGAAATCAACATCAGGTTATATATTTTTGCTTGCTGGAGGAGTAGTTTCCTGGAAAAGTGCCAAGTAGTCCTTAGTAACGATATCCACCATGGAGGCAGAGTATGTTGATGTTTTTGAAGCAACATTGCATGCCTCTTGGCTCAAGAATTTCATCAGTAAACTAAAGGTGGTGGATTCCATTCAGAGACCAGTAAAGTTGTATTGTGACAATCAGGCAGTCGTACAATTTGTAAAGAACAAGAATTTTTCCAGTAGGAATAAGCACATCAGTGTGAAGTGCTTGTTAGTCCTTGATAAGGTCGAACAAGGATTGATTGAGGTTCCTCATCTGCTGACTCAATTGATGATTGTTGATTCCTTGACCAAGGGAATTTCTCCAGGGCTCTTCAAGGAACATGTCTCCAATATGAGTGTTTTAGAGTCTTTCATTTCTATATGATCAGTGAGATTTAGTTGTCGTAGTAGTTTTGTTGAATTTTCAAGTACTATATTCTGGATTGCTTTGAGCTCATGAAGAAACTATTGTGCTGATTTTGTTAGCAATTTGATATTTTCAAGCATTGTGTTATTGGTCATTGTTGCTTGATATATATATATATATTGAGGCTTTCGTTCTGGACTAAAGGTGATGATTTTCACATGGCGGATGCCGGTAAAAGTTTCAGAACGGTGTACACGTTTGTGTATGTTGCAAAGGACACTTAAGGGCGTACATCGGATTTGACCATAAGGGATGTACGACTCTATTACACTCCACTGAAACCACCATAAGAAAAATTATTTTTAGAACATTAGCGGTACTAGCGGTTGGACCGTGGAGTGACCTTGTGCCATATTAGAGCATATAGTGTTTTCACGATCAATCATTAGTGTTACTTTTGTTTTAAGGAAAAGATTTCGGAAACTATCCTAATTAGAATCATGGCAACAAGTTGTTTTCTAAAATAAATGGGTGCGCACCCAACTTTAAAAGTTTTTGAAAATTTAAATATTTTTTAAAATTAAAATGAGGTATGTTGTACCACGTAGGAGATTGTTGGGTTCGATTAATCCAACGAACCCATGTGGCCCAACCTACTCAATTCTGGATTTGATTTAAAGTTACCATCGATTTAAGTTAGGATCAGGATGCTAACCACATGGTCTGGTTAGACAGTTTTCATATTTATCAAATTGGGTGGTTATCTTGAATATCTAAAGGATATGATTGATCGGAGTGTAATCCCCCGATTGTGATTAAACCATGATGGGTATGGTTAATCACAAATATCTATTTAAGGGTGGGAGTCCCTCCTCTCAACCGTACGCAGAAAAGAGACCAAATTCCCATCGTTGGCTACGGGAGGAGAGAGGAGAAGACTTCCATTGTTTTGACGGTGAATGGTAACTTGAATCTATTTTTTCTAGTTCAATTATTCATGTCTAGCTCGTTAAATTATTCAACAAGAGTCTCGTAGTCGTATCAGATAGGACTCTATATTTTAATTCTCTTGCTTCTATCTTAGCCTAAGTAATAAGGGTTCATAAACAATTTAAACTATAAATTTATAGATTAAAAATTGATAGGAAACGAAATGATACCATTTTTAGAACAGGATTTCCTGATTGATTATTGTACTAATCAGTTAGCTTTTGACAAGAGCTAGATAAGAACAAACGGAAGCCTATCTTTAACCGCCGGTCTATGTTTGTGTTCGAGTCAAAAAGATGATAGCAATACGCAAGTAGGGTCTAAAGTTGGGAGCCGGGTGACCTCAAAATAAATCTCTGACTCTATTACTTAAATATTTCTTTATGCCGACTAAACTTGAATCTGAGACTTTTTAACATTTCAATCCTTGTTATTTTAACATGGGGTCAGTCTTAATCACCTTTTAGCCTCCAACCATAATTGTTTGACAACTTGGATTAGATCCTAACCCCACTTGTAATCATACGATCGATCACATTCCTTTCAAATCAAATTAATTTTGTGGAGGAGACGAATCGGGATCAATTCCTAGATGCAGCGAACCCAGGCGGGAATAGCTACAACCCATAAAGGGACAGCCGCCCCAAAATTGAGGTTTAAGTTTGGGTTAACTGCACGAGCTTTGCTACAGAGACCCAAAATATGAGACCAATAAAAGGGACAAGTGAGTTGTCCCCTTCCTATTGAATAATGAGTTGGCCATCATTAATGATGGCCAACTCATTATTCAATAGGAGGGGGACACCTCACTTGTCCCCCCTATTGGTCCCATATTTTGGGTCCTTAAAGAATTTTTCTAACTGCACATACGCTCCTCACGGTGTTTGCAGCGTGGCATTTATTATCTCTTTAAGTTTAATATTCATGGAGTGAAAATTATCTAACCTTTTTATTGTTTTTTTCATTAGAAATAGAAAAAAAATTTATTAAACAGAATCGAAGAGTACATGATCCATATTCAAACTCGCACTCAAAAAGTCAGAGATTTCATTCAACCAAGACACAAAATTAGAAATATATAGGTTAATGCTGAGCTAGAGTGCCTATGTTAGGTATGCTAGGGCAGTGGTTTTGCCAACGGCTTAGGAGGTTTATGTGTAAGATTAATGCTCCAAGGACCCAAAATATGGGACCAATGGGTGGGACAGGTGATGTGTCCCTCCCCTATTGGATAATGAGTTGGCCATGTCAACTTATTGCCAACTCATTATCCAATAGGGAAGGGACACATCACTAGTCCCACCCCTTGGTCCCATATTTTGGGTCCCCGTAGCAGCGCTCAATCCTAAAAAGAAAGGAAAGCACACTTGTCCTTCAAATTGGGATTATTTCCGTTCAAGTTGAATCTCAAGTTGCCCTTTTCCCTACCCGTTCCAACTTGGGCCCGGTACGCTGTGCCTACGGTCCAAGGATGTGTCGGCTAAGCTTGCACACCCATGACATTTTTTGATGACGTTCAACACTTTTTGTTGAAGAGGAGAGGGGAAATAAAAGACAAATGGATGGTCTAAATTCCACATGCCAGACTTCAAGGACGGTAGTTACTCGGTTATTCTTGGGGTTGTTTTAGTCTTTATTATACTTTAGGATTTTGCAAATAGCTGACTAGGATGTAGACTATTTTATGCAATAACTGAAATTTGTGAAGACTCATTGTAATTTATCTGCAAAATCCAAAACTTTACTCTAAAATTTTGAAACCAAATATATGAATCACACATTTTTATTCAGTTCTCCCAAAGCCAGTCTGAAAGGCTTTCTTGTCAATGTGTTGATCATTATCGCACCCTTCTTAATTGTCTTCAACCAAGTTCTCTTTATTAAGTATTATTATTATTATTAGAATATCCTCTCATCTAATATTTGCAAAGAGAAAACAATGAAATTTTTATTTGATCATTTTTCATAATCCTTAAATAATGGATGACAACGTTTATGTGAATGGTAAAATTTTATCAAATAACTTAGTAAACGATTGAATAATAATTAGGGTGCTGATATAGGAACCCGAAATAGAAGACCCAATGAGGGACAATTGAGGTGTCCCCCATGAATACATGATGCGTTGTTCATGACATCATGCATTCAGGGAGGACACCTCTGAATGCATGAACATGACATCATGCATTCATGGAGGACACCCCCTCTCCTATTTGCAGTTTCTGAGCTATATTTGTAATAATTAAAAGAAAAATCTCATCTGACAACTGACCAGAGCTTCTAGAATTTTGATATTAACCCATGACCCGAGGATAGAAGGAAACAACGCTAAAACAGGCGCTGACATGTTCCCCTAACCCCAATTTTGATATTCTAGGGTTTTTTTTTATTCACTTTTTTGGGGGACCAGACCGGTCCAATTTTAGGGGTTTTTTTTTTATAACCCGGTTGAGTGGGGAGCCTTCCTCCTCCCTCTGGCCATTAAAAAAATGAAGGGCCTTTTAGTGAAATCTAAGACTAAACCCAATAGAATCTGTATTCCATTGATTTGATTTCAATCTTTCTCCTCTTATTTATACTTGGGCTTTGATTGTAAAGAGCGGACATCAATTAGAGGAAAGAAAAAACAAAAAGAGAGAGAGCCTACTATTTTTGGCTCTCTCCTAAGGACCCTCGTTATTTTGGCAATCTTTTTCCTGCCATTGTTTCATTGATTTCAGCATTTAAAACGTGTTGAGTCCCCAAGAGTTCTCGAGGGGATTGAGGTGGGTTTCTCTTTGATATTCTGTTTTCTGCTGTAAAAATTGAATCTTTGCTGGGTCCTTTCATGTTTCCCCCCCGTTTTTCGTGAAAACGTTGTGTTGGGTTTTAGCTATATATTGGGTTTTGGTTGTTTTAAATGCCCATCTATGTTTCTGACGTGGGTGTTTCATTGGTATTGAAAAAGTTTGATCTTGGGCATGTTTGCATAAGATCTAGATTGGAGGCATTTTCAATTGTTTGCATTGGACCATGGGTTGCAGATTTTGTATATTTACTGATTATGCTAATTGATGTGGTATATGGATTTCATGAAACTGCTTTTATTCTCTGTGTTAATTGCATTTTTTCTCTATTTTCTCTTGTCCAGAGCTTGGAACTTTTGACTGCAGAAAGTTTACTGCTTCATGGTGAGTTTGATCATTGAGAAATATACGTAGTTGTATCGTTGTGAGAAATATGATGATTGAGTTTATGCTAAGGTGTTTTCCTGAATATATTATGAATAGGGGGAAGAGGCTCCACAGTATCTCATAGGGAACACAGATAAATTTCAAGCTGTTGGGTATGATTCAGAGACCCAAGGCTATCAGACTTCCACGGATGTCGGCGATAAGATCGTAAGTTCGTGTGATAGACATCTTTCTATGTTTTAGCTGCATTATGTGGTAAATATCTTGCAAGATCTAATTGTGTCTGCTTTCTTTGTTCAGTATGTAATTGGAGGATCTGAGGAATATGCTGGCTCAGAGATTGGTGTCAAAATTTTTGATAAGTTGACAGGAAAATGGTGAGATTCATTCTCAACTAATTCTTGCTCCTTTGCTACTTTAGCATATAGTGTTTGATTAAATTTTCATGGAATTGGCAGGTCTTTTCCTACTGTATTGGGTACCAAGCCCGTTTCATCTAAAGGCCACTCAGCTGTTCTTATAAATAAAAATCAGATCTTGATCCTTAAGGGGGGGTCTCCTCTTGATGATTGCACCTGGTTTCTTGAGGTTTGTAATCTTCATATTGTTTTCATCTTGTATTTCAGATTTTATGAAATTGACAGTTTATAGTTAATTACTTGATATGATTTGGATAATGACAATTCATTAGAAAACAACATAAGAATCTCAACAGATTTACATAGAAGATGGCGGAGTTTGTAGTATATTTGAACATCCTTAGAGGTTACTGTTGAATGTGGTGAAGACGGATCAAGTGGATTGGCCAAATACATGAATTCGACAACTACCTGTGTAATTTATGTGAAATCATTGGCAGTTAATCATCGGCAATACAACATTATGTTAGCATATTTCGTAGGATATGTATTTTGATGGTAGTTCCAATTCAATCAAATAGTTCTTATCAAAGTCTTTGGCTATTTAAAAGTTTATAGCCATGATGTACCTGTTATAGCCATGATGTAACTGAATCTTACCTTGAGACTAATTGGTAGGTCGACACACCCCTCATAAAAGAGCAAAATAGGCTACTTGGAACAGAAGTGGTAGCTTGGAGTAAGGGAGTCAGAGGCAGTGGCCTAAAGCCAGTTGTAATCAGTGGCCCCTCAGGAGTCGGCAAGGGAACTCTGATATCAAAGCTAATGAAAGAATACCCCTCAATGTTTGGGTTTTCTGTAAGCCACACAACTCGAGCTCCGAGAGAGAAAGAAGTCAATGGGGTTCACTACCATTTCACTGAACGAAGCCTAATGGAGAAAGATATACAAGAGGGGAAATTCCTTGAATCTGCATCAGTACATGGTAATCTTTATGGCACGAGCATTGAGGCAGTAGAAGCAGTAACAGATTCTGGCAAGGTAAAAATTTGAATACCCCCTATTTCTGATAAGAACTATTGTGTTTGTGCAATTGGTAAATTTGAAGATATTTTCTTCAATTTCTGTATTGTAGAGATGTATTCTCGACATAGATGTTCAGGGTGCTAGATCAGTGAGGGCTAGCTCTCTTGAAGCGATTTTTGTATTTATCTGCCCCCCATCATTTGATGAGCTTGAGAAGCGCCTTCGCTCTCGGTATATAAGAGATTTTAGAGTGTTTTCAAAACCGTAACTTACTATACAGACATACATTCTCTTATATTGTAAATCTTATGTAGTGTATTTGTGTCTTGTTGTGCTTTATGTAGGGGAACAGAAACTGAGGAACAAGTTCAAAAGAGGCTAAGAAACGCGAAAGCTGAGCTCGAGCAAGGAAGAGCCCCAGGTCTTTTTGACCATTTTTTGGTTAATGATGACCTTGAAACGTGCTATCAGAATCTGAAGGTTCTTTTTTTCCCTTCTCTCTTTACATAAAGCTGTACATTTTAATATTCTAAAGTCTTACGTTTTGCCGGACATTTCTGTGATAAAATTTCCATTTCATGCAGAAATTACTTGCCCTAGATGAAACCCCTGATGTCTCTAATGAGTCGGGTAACTTATGTTGTCATAAACTTCTTCTAGTCACAGAAAGAGAAGAGGGGGAAAAATTATATTACAAATGGTTCATTTATTTTTCTTTTCATTTCTTTGTTCCAGTTTGGTGAAATTATTATTTTTTTAATAATATCATTAATGCTGAATTCTCTTGTATCTTGTAGTAGTGGACAAAATTCCTCTTATTCATTCTGTGTCTAAAAAGGATCAGAAGATTCTGATAAACTGTGGCAGGGGCCAAATCGAATCTTCAACTCCTTACATGTATGTTGATTTCACTATGCTCTGGAGATCAATACTTGAACCATTCATTTTAGTTAAGTCAAGCTGCTGCTTCTCTTGTAGTTTTTTCCTCGATGTATCTTCACTTAAAGGAGGTGCTCCTGGCCGGACAAGGGGACTGATTATCTCTGCAATCAACTCATCGACAGATAATATTAATGGGATCGAACAACTTTAACAATCCATACATAAAGCAATTGGAGCAAGATGTATGCATTATCACTGACATGTTATCGATTTTATATTACGACATAAGAGATGAAACAGAGTTATGTTTGAACACCAAGAAAGCTAGCATGTTAAGTTGCAGTTGAGACGTGGTTATGGTTCATTCGTTGTTATTATATAAATCATTATGTTCCGTGATCTAAGTGAAATCAGATTGCAAAAATTTGTCTCATGGGTGGTGATGCCTGGAGTTTTTGCTGAATACTACTGCTCTGAATGCTCTCTGATGCTTGACTCCGTGTATTGCAATCGTAACTGCTTTTTTTGCCATATTTTTGAAACCTAATGTATGGGGATAGCACCAATTTTTGGTACCAAATGGAAAGGTGATACTTGTTAGGCACGAAAAACTGTTGCTTATATGCCTGATGCTTGTTTGTAGTAAGTAGATTTTGCTGATAAACATAGCTGATCAGTCCATTGTCAGTGTCATGGACTAACTCTCATTTGGTTGTGCAGGCCGTGGAGTAATATTTAATGAGAAAGATATCATTTAGGGCCTGTTTAGTTCATTTCCAAGTAATATAGGAACAGAATTTCCAATGCAAAAAATTATTTTTGGAGTTTTTCATGCGTTTCTTCGCAAAGTGCTGTTTCTTTTTCTTTTTCTTTTTTTTTTGCCTTGGATCAAACTTGAAAAAAAAAGAACATTTTAAGAAAACGCATATATTTATATTCCTTAGTTTAGTATTTTGGAAAACATCACTGAAATGGTGTAAAACTAAGGAATTTGAAACTCTAAAAACCTACGCCCCTTATTTTAATATTTTCTTTTTGCATTTTCCATCCAATTCCACCTCATAACTCGGAATTGGGTTTTCCGTTTTTGATGATGTTTTCTGACGTCTTTGAAAAGATTTCCCAAAAGTTTTCTGGAGTATCAAATAGCAGAATAGGAATTCTTTTTGGTTAATTTGACATAGGAAACAATGTCGGTTTCCCACATGTTTTCGACCCAATTTTTTTAACCAAACAGACCCTTAGTGAAACGGATAGCATATATTACTTCAAAGATTAGGGTACAATTTTACCATGGATTTTTTTTTCAAAAAAGTTGATTTGGAGATTTGAAAATAAATAAATGTTGATTGATTGCTTAAAAATTATAAAGCAGAATAAACTTGAGCGGGAGTATGTCAATTGTATTGGACGAAAGATTCAAGAGATCATATCAAAAGTAGATATTTAGGAGGGGTATATCAAAATAAGCGTGAAGATGATAAAACTTTTAATGAAAAAAAATCCAATAGTTTATGATAGTTTTCACCAAAAATTTTATAATTAAAATTTTTGTCATCACTTGAACAAGATAGATAAGGATATTTATCACTAGGAGGTGAAGGTATTTTGAATGAAGTAATCTTCCACAGAAACAGTCATAATCAAACTGAGACAGTTTCGTATTTACTTATGTCTGGCTTCAGTTGTTTAGGCCACATGGCTGGGCCTTCAAATTTCACCAAATTAGTCAACGCTCACGCGAAAGCACAAGAGATATACCCCCCTAAAAAGTCCAATAATTCATTTTCCTTAAAGAGAAGTACCAATAAGTCCATCTCTCTTATTAGACATTTTTTTTTGGAAAACCTTGTAAAATTTCTAGGTCTCTGATTAATTACGCGCGTACCAGGGAAAAAGAATTACGCAAGAGGAGGTAAGACTAGGGCTGTCCAACAGGCTGGACTGGGCCCGGCCCGGATTTTTCGGTCCAGATCCTAGGCTGGGCCGAGACACAGGGTGGGCCCGGGTCAAACAAGGCCGGGCTCCAGGCCAATCAGGATTTTCTTTTTTTGTATTTTTTGATTTTCGGCTAAAAATTAATTAAAATTTTAGATTAATTTTATTATATTTATATAAGTATATATTAGTATATACTTACATATTAGTATATAGCTATATATGATATGTAAGTATATATACTTATACATTAATGATCATATCGTATTATAATTATATATAGCATCATACTCTCTTTAAAAGTACGTGTTAGAGAAAATATTTCTATAGTCAATATTACTCTTAATTTTTTTGGATATTACATTGTTATTCTAATCTATTCTAATTATTCTATCTTTTTTGAATTGGTAATTAAATAGTTTATCTTATTCATAATAATACTTAACATGTTATTGGATAAATAAGATATATATAATTCAAAACCTTTACTTATTTCAGTTCTCAAGAAATCTAAAAAAAACATATGCTAGCTAGTACCTAAAAGTTTTTAGACTTTGTAAAAAAGATCCTCCAATTTTTTTAAATTATAAAACACCCTAGTTTTTTAAATTGCAGAAACATCTTTATAAATTTAAAATTTTATTAAAACATCTTGAAAATTATAAATTTTACTTATTTTAATTTAGCGAGAAATCTAAAAATATATGTTAACTAGAAACTAAAAATTTTTTAACTTCGGAGAAAATATCTTGTAAGTTTTAAAAATTATAAAAAACACCCCTAAAAATTTAAGATTTGTAAAAAACACCTTATAAATTTCAAACCTAAAAACACACTTAAAACCTACAAATGACACACAACCCCTAAAAATTTATAAAATTTGTAATAAACACTCTGAATTTTTACAAATTAGAAAATAAAACCCTCAAAATTATAAAATTTATAAAAATCCTAATAATTTCTAACCTAACTGTATATTAAAAAAATAGAAATTACAAATATCTCCTATATAATTTATAATTTATAGAAAACACCCTTAAAGTTTTAAAAACTACAAACAGAAACTCAAAATTCAAATTTTACAAAAAACAATCTGAGAATTTCAAACTCAATAGTAAATTAAAAACATAAGAATTATAAATAGTCTATAACCAATTTACAATCTGTAGAAAAGGCTTATAAGTTTAAAAAATTATAAAAAATCACTAAGATTCATATTTTTAAAAAAAACTATGAGAATTTCTAACTTATAGACACCAAAATAAATATACAAAATTATTAATAACCCCTAAAAATTACAAATTTGTAAAAAATATCATACTCTCTTTAAAAGTATAGGTTTTAAAAAAAACTTTTCATGGTCAATATTACCCATAACTTTTTTGAAAATAACATAATTAATTAAAAATCTATTAAGTTTGAAATTTGTAAAAAAAAACCTTAAAGTTTAGTATATTGCAAATTACCACTCCAAAGTTTAAAAATTTTCAATGATTTTTTGCAATTCCTTGATTTCAATGTAATATTTAGTAGTTTTTTGTATTTATAAATTATAAAAGTTTAGGTTTTTTTTTTACAATTTTAAAACAACCAGAGCTATGTTCGGGAGTCGACTATCAAAAACACACGTTACAATTGCTCAAGTTTTTCTTTTATGTAAGAAGGAACTCTATCATTCAGAACTCTAGAGAGGATGGATATCTTCACTATTCAGAACAGAAACTCAGGCTCTCTGGCTTTATGCTAAAAAATTCGCATATTTCTTTCTTGCCATATTGTGTATATTGATACTGATAGGGCCAATCTTTTGAATTTCTTCATAAAACGCACTCCTTTCAGCCTTAAGCTATATCAGTTACTGATGTGATCCCAATTGCATGATCTACATTTATACTTCAGCCAATTCATCACTTTATTCCACACACTAGTAGAATATTGACACTCAAAGAAAAGATGGCGACAGGTTTCCAATTGCTGGTTAGAGCACAAGACACATATATTTTTGTTAAGCAGTCTCATACGGCATAAACTATCTTGCGTTAGAAGTCTTGAATGAATGACTAACTATAAGATAAAAGAATGTTTAGGATAATGTCATCCATCCCAGACTGTATCCGGCCATGCAACTTGAATATTTTGTTTAATCAGCTCTCTGTAAATAGAAGATAATTGAACTTTGCCATCAGAACAACTTCTGCTGATGATATTTTGAAGATTGTCGACATTTCCAAATTTTCCAATCACCATATCCCTCACTTTAAGAAGTTGTTTCTGCATCCAATAATCATTCACCTTAGCTTGAACTTTCTATATACTATATTGTTGCAAATAGTTACCATGAACCCATTTTATCCATAACAAATCTTTCTTGAGGTGAATCAGCCATAAAAGCTTTATGGCAGCTGCAAAGTTCTAGGTTTTAGCTGAGAAGGTCCCCAAACCTCCATGTTTTTTATTTTGGCAGACTGTAGCCCAGGAGACCAAGTGAATTTTGTGATTCCAAAGAAATTCAGAGCATAGACTATCAATTTTCTCTAGGGCTTTTATGGGTAATATATAGTTAGTAGTCCAGAAAATTTGAACTCCCAAAATAACTGACTTGATCAGTTGCTATCTACCAGCATAAGATAGAATTTTCTTATTTTGCCAACTCTGAAACTGGTCTATAATTTTATTGATCATAGGGGAGCAGTCCAAGTAAGATAATCTTTTTGAGACTAATGGCATACCCAAATATCTCACTGGCAATACCCCATCAGAGAAGTTCAGAAATGTGCAAATCTGGAGCTTTAGGTTGTCATCAATGCCACATATATATATATAGCATTTATTAGGATTAGTTTCTAGTCCTGATACCTGGCTGAACTCATGGAGGCATCCATATAATCTTGCTATTGAATACATGTCAGCTTTACCAAACAAAAGCAAGCCATCAGCAAAGAATAAGTGAGTGATCTTTAATCTGGAACATTTTGGATGATATCTAAATATATAGACTGTCATTTTTGAGAGTGCTCAGCTTTCTTGATAGATATTCCATCCCAAGAACAAACATGTATGGGGAAAGGGGATCTCCTTGCTGTAAGCCCCTAGCACCTTTAAAATATCCATGCAAAGAACCATGAAGGGATAATGAGAATTTAGGAGTGGTAATACACTACATAATCCACATGATCATTTTATAAGGAAAACCCAATCCTATTAGCATAGATTTAATAAAGCTCCAGCTTATGGTGTCAAAAGCTTTCCTCAAATCAATATTGAGGATGACTCTTGATGAAGTATGCTTCCTACCATGATGCTTAATAAGCTCATGGGCTAATAAGATGTTAATTGAAATAAGCATTCCTTTGACAAATGTACTTTAAGCATCACTGATCAAAAAACCCATAACCTATTGAATTCTTCTCGCAATAATCTTTGTAATAATTTTGTAAACATAATTGCAGCAAGAAATTGGTCTATAGTCTGAAGGTGATTTAAGGTTGAGGATTTTTGGCACTAAGGTAATTGATGTAGAGTTGAAAGTTCCAAGCAGCTTACCAGAGCAGAAGAATTTCTAAGCAGTATAGTTTATATGTACAAAAATTTCTAGGCAATTTATATAGTGGTTAAAAAGATTTTGACTTTAATGTACTATTTTTTTATAAATTATATTTAATGTGAACTCACTATATAATTTTGACCGTGGTCATCATAAATACGTTTGATTGATTGTCTAAATAGGTATATAGACCATACATTAGTTTACTCTCTCACAGGAACTAATATTCGACGCTTAATAATTTAAATTATTACTTTTAAATTTAATATAAAGAGGAGCTCTAATAACATTTATTTATTTACTTACATGATAATACAATCTCAATTCCTATTTTTCACTTGAAATTGATTCCATAATTACGTGTATCAAATTAGTAACTAAAATAATTATTATTTATGCTAAAATTAGGATGATTGTAGTTGGTCGCTCACTACGAAATTTTTGTGAAGATATATATCTTCCTTTCTATAGCTATTTGTACTACCCATGTATATTTTATAAATTAGTTGTTAATTTAACATATTAAATTATTTTTTCTTTGTAGAAATTTCTTCTTTGACTTTTGGATTGTTTAATCACTATATCACAATTCTAGCGTAGAAAGGACCTCACTCTAAATGGCTTCAAGCCAACGTTTGACTTGAACTAAAGTATATACTATTGCTATTATGTGTATATATTTTTCAAAAAAATCATGTCAACACTTTTTAAACAGAAGAGAATATTCTAACCTCTAATATTATATAAAAACTAAATATAGCTAATTGAGTGATTAGCAAAAGTGAACTTACATTAGAAAAGCGTGAATAATAAGATAAAAAGGAAGGGTAATGACATAGCCCATAGTACTACCAATAGCAAACTACAATATAAAGTTAACCTATTTTGTGGAGCCCAACTATTGGCGATAAGCATCGAGGTTTTCATATATATATATATATATATATATATATATAAAAGCGTGAATAATAAGATAAAAAGGAAGGGTAATGACATAGCCCATAGTACTACCAATAGCAAACTACAATATAAAGTTAACCTATTTTGTGGAGCCCAACTATTAGCTATAAGCATCGAGGTTTCCATATATATACTTTATAATTTATTAAAAATGGTCATATAATCTTATATAATAAAATTAATTTAATATTGAATAGTAATATCATTGTAATAATATCGTTATTAGAAAAAATTCTTTATGAACCAGTATGTTCTTTACGATATATAAGCTATGCACTCCACATTCTTGTGTCTTTTATAGAGCCAAAAAGTTTGAATACGAGCCTCTAACATTTTGTATTCACAACAACAAAATCCACTTAGAAGATGTGGATATTTTAGATAAGTTTTATGTCCTATATATAATACAATTGCCTTAGGCAAGTGAGTTATAATAGCATTTTTTATTCACATCTTTTGGGGTAAGATTTCATAGGGACCTTGCATCAAAGAATTTTTTTATATTTAGAGTATATGGCGAAATGTATCATAATCTCCCTGCTCTAATTTCGTAAGAAAATAAATTTTCATACTTTCAGTTTTATTTCTATGATACAGAGAATGAGCTATAAAATTGAATGAAAATATTAGATAATGTAAATATGAATAAAACCACAACAAAGTTAATGTAAATATGAGTTAAACCACTACTAAAAGTTTAATGGACATATTACAAGTAAATTCATATATAAAACTACTTTGCGAATTGAATGATCACCCATCTTTTGAAGACTTCAAGATACTAATAAACAGAGATGTTGTACTAGATCAATATGTTTATAACTCACAAATAGTAGATCACATGACCACGGTCGGGGTTGAAGGAAACAATGATAATATTTCATTTGAGAGAGAGATTATTGAGTTGATTATCAATCCCACAAAAAACTTTCTTTTCTTTTTGATTTTTATTCTATTTTTATCAATTTAAATAATCATGATATTCAACCACGTGCATCTGACCAATGCATCCCTAACTACTACATTGAGAATATATATAGTATATACACCTATCAGTACTATATGGTATATATACTATATATATTATATTATAATCTAAAACCGGCAGGCCTGGACCCAGGCCAGGTCCGGGCCTTCACAACTGGCCGGAAACGGGCCCGAAGCTGGTCGGCCCTGATTTTCCAGCGCCCCTCAGGCTGGGCCGGGTTTTGGGCCGCAGGCCAGGGTCCCGGCGGGACCGAACAGCGGGCCCGGTCCAGACCCAAATCCCATTTTGACAGCCCTAGGTAAGAGTATTATTACATATGTCTCGCTAGTCATATACTAACCATATACTGGTTGTACTAATTCTACAATTACGGATATTTTTACTGAAATTTTGTTTCTTTGCATGATTTTTATTGGTTGCACTTGGTTTCTATAGTTATTTCACTAATTCATAGCTAATAATAGACGTGTCTCATTTCCCTTCTTTTCTATAAGAGGATCGTATTACGTGTCTCACTATCAATTTTAATGTTGATGATTGCACAGATCACATACTGGCGATATTGACTCTGCAGTAGCATATAGTTTGTTTGAAATTTTGCTTCTTTGCATGTTTTTTATTGTTTGCACTTGTTTTCTACACTTATTGCACTAATTTAAAACTTATAATAGACAGTCTTATTTCCCTTCCTTTCTGTGATTTATATAAAGGATCCTCTACTTCAATAGGTTTCATATGAGCTGAAGAATCTTAAATATTTAAGACAATTAGCTAATGCTGTCTTGAGCATTGGCATTACAGTTAGATAACAATTTCTTGCACTTAATAGATCAGACAACTACTAAATATTGCAGGGGTTTATATACTAAGGTTATGTTTAGAAGAGGACACAGCCACGGAAAGAGAGAGAGAGAGAGAGAGAGAGAGAGAGAGAGATCATCCTTGAACAAATTCTTTTTTTAAACATGGCACGAGGAAGAAGTAACTCTCTTGCGCCGTTAATTACGCAAAGATAGTAGACAGTTGGAGGATCCTTAATTATTGTAAAAAAATACAGTCACTCTACCAATCATTGATCCATGAATTCAACAAGCTGAATAAATTAGCCAAATGTTAGTTTGTTCAAACAACTAGCATACAATTTACGACCAATGTCCTACACTTCAATAGATCAGGCAACCATCAGCATAAAAACATTAACAACTGCATAAGCATCATTGGCTAAGATCATGTTCATAACTCTTTCAGTTACTAAAGCAGCAGTGAAGTCTGAGAAGTAAACAATTGAAATCCCATCTCCTGTTACATTTACTTAATTCTCCTTTTCACAGTAAAAACACTTTCTGACAGGGATGAACATATTTCTTTTCAGAAAAAGGAAAACAAGAGCCAAGAATGAATTGCCTTCATACTCATATCTCATATCTCCAGCTTGCTCTCCTGCAAGAATTATAACATGAAACTAGCAGGGCAAAACTCGGGAGAAAAAACCCCAGCCATCCTTCACTTAATGGCAACGGCTCTATTTGGGGGCATTCTTTCACCCTGACTCGACCGAAACGATGACAATTGATATCCCGAGTGTTGTTGAGGTTCGTAAAAGCTCTGCGTCTGAGTTGTTGTTGGAGTCGATGAGGTAGGGTTTGCTGAAGAATCAGAGGGTAGAGGTTCAGAGCCAGAGGAGCTAGCTGATTGTGTTTGTTGATTGGATGCACTTGAATTGGCTCCATCAGGGGCACTGTCAGTTTTTTTAGTGTTGAGGAAACGACCTCCGCAACCTCTTGCTCTCCTCATTGCGTGTTGGTGCCGAGATTCATGAAGATATGGCTGTAGGCAAAGCATAGTTGGGTACCAGATATCAACTTTCATGGAAATATAGTTTGGTGTGGCACGATAAGGGACTATTAACTTAACTTATTACAGCTATTGAACAAAACTTAATTTCTACTCTGTTTACCAAAAAATTGGTCAGATTGGTAGTATAAATATACGATAGCAAACAATAGACTGCAAGGATAATTGTACAGCTGTTGTGTAAACTGATATACAAGATCGGAACATGAGAGAGCATTTGATTCCCGAATACAAAGTTAGCTTATGCAAATATCGTATCTGAAGGATAAACTTAACTGTGAGGAGAGTGAAATCAATATGAGAGTATTGAGAGGTTTGGGCAAATGCAACTAGGCCTATTTCGTGCATAGCCTATGGTATGTTTACGGAAGAGTGGAGAAGGCCAGTTTTATTGAAGCATCTACTAAAAAAGAAACAATATTAGGTTTGCGGTTAATTAAACTTTAGATAGGAAGCAGTTTGACTGTAAAGTTTCCATAAGAGAACTGATGGTGGAATTGACACAATAATACATTTCAAATGGTTCCTGTAAAACTTGTTCTTTTTCCAATAGGAGAAACTCTACACGAAGAAAAGTGGTTCTACAAGGTTGAGACATCTCAAATGATTTCGTGGATCCCTGCTGAGAATCTTGTGGTATCAGCGGGAGAAAGGATTGATATGATCCAATATCAAAAGAAAGAAAATGTAAAGTGATTGCTCAAACCTTATGAAAAGCAAAAGGAAACATCAACAAGATTCATTTTTGTTCAAACATAATGCGCGCGTGCAAAAGACTGAAACAGTTGGTTCTTAAAAAGATTATTCAATGTGTGCTCTTTTCGTGTGTGAATAGAACAATTTAATTTTTTTTCAAAAAGACGGTTCAACATGTATGAGGAAACAAGAGGATGGATGAGCAGACATAGTCCGCTATAGAACACCAGTTCTACCATTGCTACCCTGGTGATTTAGGAAACAAGAATAACAAAGAGACCTCAGTATGAATGATAAAAGTATACTAGGTGATAAAATAATTTTTTCAATCTTGTGTGTGGTGGCTTTTGTTGATTCCTGCAATCAGGCAGTAGCCACCCAGATCTTCTTGAACAAAGAAACAGAACAGGAAACCCTGGCACGGTGTTTGGGGGAGGGGGGGATTGATTTCCTTCAGGAAATGTATATGTCAATTCACGAAGTACGAAACCATAAGTAAATAGCAGAGTTCTATAAATTAAGGCTTTACCCTAGAAGTTACGCAGTCAAATGTCACTTTTCGCTACTAAAGTGACCTTCCAAAACATTAGTAGGATCATGTTTATCCAAAAAATATGGCAGAAGTTTGTACTTTAGTGCTATTGAAGACCTTACTAGGATTTTTTTCCTTTTTATGGCAGCATAAAACTGCCACACATAATCCGAAAGATAAATTGAAGTGTATGAAATACATCAAATATAAATAGATATGCGATTGATGCAACACAGATAGAGCCAATAGCTAGCTTCTGCATGAATCAGATAATAACAGTTCAAAACTATACACCCGGAAAACTAACTATGTATGCCATTACAAATCATACTCATCACAAAGATTGATTTTGTATCTAAGCAAATAGCAATACTTTTTTTTAGTGATAAGTAAACCTAACGGGATTGATTTCCACAGTATAGTATTGCAGCACATAGTCAAAAGACTCAAAACATTCAGCAAAAGGGCATATAAATGCAATCAACATAGATATGAAACTGATAAAACATTATTTGTGCACCAAGAAATTAGAATGATCTTTGCTCTGAATAATTCACTTCTAGAAATAGATCTTGAATGCCAACAAACAATTGAGCGAGTAAATGTGTTTAATTAGAAGGGGAAAGAATGAAGCTTGTACGTGCTTACCTTCCTGGATTTTATAACTTTCTTTTCAAGTTCAGCCTTTGCACGTGACTGCCTTCGCCTAAGAATTCCATGATATTGCTTTGCATTTACATAAACAGGTTCCTCTGCCATTTCAAGAGGCAATGGCATCCGAGTATGGGGCAGCCCAAGTAACTGAGGGTGCATCTGAGAAAAAAAAAGATTCCAAGCAATAGTTAGAACCCATCACCCAAAAACAGTATAATAATATTGATGATGCTCTTGGCAGAGAAAACTCAAAAATCATCAAGATCAATCAATGAAATTATGCAATTCTTAAGCAATTCTTAAGCTTTGGTTTGAAGGTGTACCCAGATGAACTTTACATCATCTAAAACATTGTCACCAACTTTTGAGGCAAATCATATTCTTTCATATATGGTTCACACATATTTATATATTTAGAACAAATTAATATGCAAGCACGTCAGGTCCTAAAAATATCCACAAATCCCTTAAGTCCCAAAATCAGCTTTATGAATTTGAGAATTGTGAGTAGATTTCTATAATAGAGAGAGAAATACAAGCTGATGAGCTGACTAAGAACTATGGACAGTGCTAACAAAAAAAGTATGAAGTATGAAACTATGAGTAACATAATTGTCTTGGGCAGGAAAAACAAATTACACACCAGAGCTTGAGGTCCATAAGGCGTCATCATCCCAGCATAAGGATCAGTATATGAATATGGTGGACAAGCCTGTAAAATGCTAGACAACACTCAGAGAAGAGATTTAAACTGATGGGAAACCCAAAAAAAAATGAAGAAGGAAGTATCCCCACAATTGTTTGACCCATCTCCAGCTGAGTATGAGGTACAAGATATTCAGGCATCATAGGTGAGACAGTCGATGATACAGGCTGCAGATTGTGTTGTTCAGATCCAAAGCTCGCATCTAACAAAACAAATACAAATACAAATACTATTAAGTATTAGAGAATCCTTAATGAATGATGATTATAATAATAATTATTATTTTATAGAAAGTGCTGATAAAACTTCAAATTAAATAAAAGGTAAATTAATTGTATCAGGATCTAGAATATAACTCACTCTGCCATGAATTCCGATATGCATGCATTAAATTAAACAACAAGAGCTTACTAATCTATTGTACTACAACAATAACTCAACAAGTAGAATTATCCCAGCTCATCAGGATTACCTGCAAAATCCTGTTTCGCAGATTAGCATTGCAATAAAAGCCATCTTGCAGAGGTTAACAGCATTTTATCACACTGTTGAGATTCATGTATGATTATAGTCCCCTATTGGAAAAGACTAGAAAAGGTAATGAACTTACGTAGAAAGTTGGAACCAATTCCTAAGTTAAGGTTTTGAGTTAATTTCCTTTTCAACTTCTATTTAAGTCCTATTTAACACCTACAGGGGCAAAACTACCTCTAACAAGTGGTATCCAAGGTTTTAAATATCGGATATCGAGGAAATATCGGATGGCCAAAATTCATATCGGATTGCGGATATCGGGGAAATATCGGGGATATGTGGTAAATATCGGAATGCCCTAATGAATGTTTGCATACATAGTATAATGCATTAAAATATAATCTCAACATATGTAATGAAATTTAAGCATACAAAATATGAATAATATATGTTTAGGATCACTAATCAACCTTCTAAAACAAATAAAAGTGCAAAGCAACGTTGCAACATTCGATCTGCTTTTTTTAGGGGAAAATGTCATTTGATATAATGGAAAAATCAGTGTAGAAAATAGCGCGTTTCGTAGCGCAAAATAGCGCTTAACGTAACGTAGCGTTAACCTAACACTACATAGCGTTTTCAAATAGCGCACGCATAAAATAACGTGCGCTATTTTAGCCATAGCGTAAGCTACGTAACGTAGCGTCGTGGCGTTTTGTAACGTAGGTTATTTTGTTTAATAGTTTGGATTGCTTTTAAAATTATTCAAGGGCTGTGATTGACTCTCCCACTTCTCATAAGTTATTAAATTCTAACAAAACCCTAACTCTTGCTGTCATCGTCGTCTTCCGCCGCCCCTTTCGACATCGTCGTCCTCTCCCGCCATTCAACTTCTGAAATTAGCAAGGTAAATACATAATACAATCTTGAATACTGATAATCAGACTATGTTTCACACTTAAAGCCATAAAAATTAATATGTGTGAAAGGGTGAGCTTGACTTGTTCCCTGAAGTTGCCATTGTTTTACTCTTTAACATGATTAGCGTGAGAAATTTGATCTATTTGGCAGGAACACACGATGTTAGGTTTCGGTTAGTTATTGATCTATCGTCGAATTTCGCCTTTGGATTGATCGTTAAGGCAAACACAGTTGATTTTGTTGTGAAATTGTGATCATATATTGATTTGTGAAATTAAGAATTGCGATGATTATTCATATTTTCTATTTTGAATGTTATATATCTATAAATTATTTAAATAATAATAAATTATTTAACCTAGGTTACGCTATGCGTTATTGCTATTGTAACCTAACCGGAGGTAAGCGTTACGCTATGCGTTATCGCTATTTTCAACATTGGGAAAAATCTTGATATCTCTCCCAAAAATTCCAAACACGGTATATTATTTTGCAACAAGCTATATAAAAAGATATATTGGTCCACATATCGGCTAATATATCGGCAATATCGGGGATTTATCACTCAAAATAGCCAAAAAATGGTAAAGGATATTTAAAGACCATATCGGTTGCGGCAAGCCCTGTAAAAGGATATATCGGGGGATATATCGGGCCATGTCGGGGATATTTAAAACAATGGTGGTATCATCGCGCAAATTGTGGCCAAGGGAAAGCGAAGTCCAATATGAATCCCATAGTGCAAAAGAGTGCCAGAGGTTTGATTAGCAAAGTTAACAGTCATGTCTTTGATACATGGTTGTCGGTTTAGACCAAGTCACTATGGACATAACATCAACATATCCAATACTAGAAAAGAGAAAAATAGGATGAATGATGAATTCACCAAATTTTTTTATTTTTAGATGCACTGCATTTATATAATTTGTCTAGTTTCGCAATGAAGAATATGATTACTCATGTAACTATCAGTTCAAATAATTAGAGAATATTCTCATATACATGAAATTAAAAATATCAACATATACATACAAATTAATATATGAAAATAAAATTATGGGCAAGTTGCATATCCCCTTCCTCAGTATCTATACATTCAGTTGCACTAAACCCCCTTCCACTTATTTACTTACTAGCACTTAGCCCCTCTCAATTCTTGATAAAGAGGGGTGATACTTGCAATATACCTTTCTAAAATTGGCATTTCAGGGATGCTAAGTGCTAGTAAATGAGTTGAGAGGGGTTTAGCACAACTGAGGCTATAGATGGGGGGTTATGTGCAATTTACTTTAATATTATTATATCCATGATGTATTGATATCCTAAAAATTTAGGGATAATAAGACATTGATTGAAGAGGAAATAACCTGATCCATTCCTAATCTTTTGCACCTCTTTGCTAGCATCTCTCCCCTCATTCACATCGCCATGAAGCTGTGATTGATCTATAGTTGCTTTAGTTGCATTGCCTGGTATAACCGTTGCACCAAACCCAGGACCATGCCACCATGGATGAGATGTGATTGTGGATGGCACGGCACCCTGCGCGTTGATTTCGCCGGTATCTGCTCCATCAGTTCTTGATTCCATAATCAAATCCTAAATTTACCAACTTTCTCTTTCAACTATATTAATTAAAGAAACAAAGTATCAATTAGCTCCACATGGAAAACTAAATAAAAGCCTCAAAAAAGACAAGGAGAAATACAATTTATACATGGGTACGTAAAATACTTTAAAATTGATCATAACCAAGCAATCAGTTGTCATGGGTCATGAGTCATGACAAACATGGAACTGAAAGTTCAGATACATCACTACAAACTTTAACACAGCTATAGATCAGTAAAAATATACTCACTCTGAAACAGAAGGCAAAAAAGAATTTTTAATATACAGAGAATCAAGCGATATTAAGAGCAAGAAACATCAGAACACATCTAATCGTCTTGCCTTCAGAATTCATACACACTCACCAAAAAAATTATAAAAATAGCTTTAAAATATCCTTGACACTGTACAGCTCATTGACTGAACCCCAAATTCTCACCTTTTCTCCAAGCGACCTCAAATTAGTGAATCGAATTTGCAGGATCAAATAACACTAAAACACAGTCCTAATTAAACTCAAACAAGTCTGAGAAAGGGAGAAACACGTGGATTTTGAGGGGAAAACAATGAAATAGAATGAATTCAATCAGACCCAATATAGAATTTTGAGTAATGTGCACAGTAAAACCCTAAAAACCAAATCTTTAAGATGATAACTATATTGAGCAGGGATTGTGATCTTACTGTTAGAAGAAGAGCACACAAGCAACAAACCCTAGAATTCTCCTTCCCAAATGATCTTCACCCATCAATTTGGTGGGGATTCATGGCTCAAGTTATTGAAGATGATGAGGATAAAAATAATTATATATTGAAGAGAGGGAATCAGTCTCCTCTTACTTCAACTCTAGGCTTTCAAGTTAAAGAAGTTCTCTCTTTCTCTACCCTTTTGTTAATTATTTAAGTTTTCTTTTTATTTTAAGAAGTCTTTATCCAACTATAAAATATTTATTATATGGAAAAGACGATAATGCCCGCTTCTCTATGAGTCCAAAGATGAACACATCCCCTCCCAGATTTAAATAAAATAAAATAAAATTGAAACATTTTATATCTTTAGTTCTATAAATAGGAATACTTTTAAAAGAATGGCATTGGAATCTTAAAGGATGAGATTATAGATAAGGTTAAGTTTTTTTGAGTGATATTTGGGGAATATGGCTATTATTATAACTTTGTGTAAGTACATGACAAGGATGATTTTGTTAAAGGAAGATGCTTGGTAAGTTTTTAAAGTTTAAGTAGGTTGTTTGATGAGTTGCAGGTGGCATTGTTTATCTCGGATATAAATTTTATTATTTAGATCACTAGAATAATATCTAAGTTAAATTTAGCATTTAATTTTGAGTGGGGTTTCTATCAAACACCACTACATGGTACAGGTGTTTTGATAGCAGAACAGAGGGGTAATGAAAAAAAAAATCTAATGGTACAGTGTTTTCTGATATGACTCCTGTTTTTTAATTTTCACTAGAAAATTGGGAAGCTCCTATGATATAAATAGATTAATATATAGGCTTTAATATATAGATCCTCCTCTCAATCAATATATTATTAGATTTTCTGTATTTAGAGGTGATCAAGTTAAATGTGTATATTTATAAGTGTCAATTTTTTTTTCAAGCAGGGAGTCTAGAAAATATGATGTAATCTTATGATGAGTCCATCCACAAACTCTTAACCTAAAAAAGTACAAATAACTAAATATGATATTTGACGTCTTACTTTGAGTGCGTTTTGAACATAGTTTCCTATTTTATTGGAGTATGAAAAAGGGAAGGGGTGGGAATTCTTATTGGCACCCGGCTACATGTGTACGCAAATAATGTTTGGAAGAGGTAAGATATCCTAAATTTTGATAACTAATATGCTTATGAATATTATGAGTAATAAACAAATATCAATAAAGTTTCTAAATCTTAATATATGTCCGGATATTGGTTCAACCTGATAGTTAAATTTTTTTTTTATATGTTGATTTCTAACGAAATTTTTTCTCTAGTTTTAGAGCCAACTTTTTTGCATAGAAATTTAGTGAGTTTCAATTTAATGTTTTTCGGTTTAACGAGGGAACTTCCCACGATCTTTTGGACTATGGATAGAAAATTAAATTTCTGTGGATGCTTCATAGGAAGTTGTCACGCTCTGGGCCCACGGATCGGTTGGCTCGTGCAAGCCGTGGGACTCACAGAGAACAACCCAATGTTGGCTAAAGTTTATTGTCAAAATACTAGCACTAGTTGTTATTGGGCCATTGGTTTTTCTCTATTTAAGCCACTAACATTTCTTCACACTAGTCTGTGTGGGACTAAAGTGTGGAGGTGTCACAATCATCTCATGTTACAAAGACGACGTTCTCGTCGTCACGACATGACAATTGACACATCCAAGTATCACTTCCAGGCGACGTGGACTCTAAAGGTGGCTCCTACGGGCTCTAGAGGTGGCTCTCACACGCATCATCGTTGTGTAACACTTAACTCCGTATAGCATTTAGCTCCACATTTCCGGCTGGCAACTACTCTGATACCATTTGTCATGCCCCGAGCCCGTTGGCGCGTGCAAACCATGGGACCCACCGAGAGCAACTCGATGTTGGCTAAAGTCTACTGTCAAAATGCTAGCATTAGTTGTTGTTGGGCCTTAAACTTTTCTTTATTTAAGCTACTAACATTTCTTCACACGAATCTGTGTAGATCTAAAGTGTGGGGGTGTCACAGAAGTCGAACATGAGATTTTAGAGTACTACTCATAAACAGCTTACCAACTCGGCTAGACCCTATTAGGTTTCAATTTATCTTTATTAATACTCTATAAATACAATAATCTCGGAGAGATTAATTTCATTCCTTCAATCTATATAGTTACAAAGTCATCATCATCTTTTTTTATAACAATTTCTTGATATTCGGAAAATAAAGACACTAAAAAAATCAATAGGTGCTCTCAATTAAATGCATCATAAAAGAAAACAAAGCAGAAATTGGTAGGACACCAAAGTCAAGCAACTCCAAGTCCACAGTGACAAATCAACCTAAGGAGACATCTTAAGAGAGTAGTCTGCAGTAGAACACGCTTTATTTGCAAGGTTTACGAGATTGACGGCCATAAAATTTCTAATAGCCATTTACCCCCCCAAAAAAAAATAAAATTAAAAAACAAATATGTACTAGTTCTAAAACAATTTTCGTTAGGGGTATTATCGTAAATCTATTTTAAAAATACAGCTCATATTAATTTTAACAAACCGCCAATAGCAGTTACCTAATCCAGGTAAAAAAAAAAGAAAAAACAAACAAAAAAAACTTTTCCTCATACGTTACCTTCTCAGTAAAAAGAACGCCGGTCCCCAAAACTACGCGTCGACTAGTTCATTGACCCATTTCTCCTCTCCATCAAATTCTAGCCTATTCTCCTTGACCGTAATTTATTTCAAATAGCAGGGCTAATTTAGTAATTAATGCACAAACACGGGGACAGTTACCCGCCAACCACCACTTGCATGCGTTGTTTACTCGACACGTTGCAATCTCAAGCGGGGACTAATGGAGTTAAACGGGCCACGTGGAGCAAACAGAAGGGTAACGGCCAAGTGACGGCGACGGCAACGGCGACGGCGCCGTTACCTTCCGAGATAGGGTAGTTGTCGAGGTGCTGGGTGGCAGCCGGGAGCTGAGGGGACAAGGTAACGGCGTTTGCTGGTATGACACGTGGCAAACGGGGAGGACAGCTCATTTGTTAGGAAACCGCTGGGGCGCTACGCGACAAAAGGTGAGCGATGACGCGAAACAAATTGACGATTTTTTAGAAGGAAGAGGGGGAGAAATAACGTAAATATATGAACAGTGTCAAAATCATGCGTTGGAGAGGTTAGTGTATTTGAATATAGGTACTTTGTGACAAGTGATTGATTTATATCAGCTTAGCAAGTTAGTTTAATGGGTTAATCGCTAAACCGACCTTTTTAGTATCACTTAATTACAAATAGATCCGGTGTAATTCTATTTGTTATGAAAAGATTTCATGTAGTTTGACTTGTAATGAAGAAACCTATGTAGTGTCGCCCAAGTGCAAACATACTCCCTTAACGAACATTTTCTACTCTTTTGTACTTGGGTGTCTACCTCACTAATAAAACTATTGGGGGTCCTTCTGTCTCTTCAAACATTTTTAACGATTTCAAGTGTGAAAAAGAAATCACTCATGGGTCTTTTCATAACAAAACGGACCTATAATGAGTCTATTAATAGTAAATAGAGCTACAGAGACTTTATTTGCAATTGAGTGATACTACAAGGATTTGTTCGTAATCAATACATGTTGAGTTTCATATTTTTTTAATAGACGCCGTAGCTTTCATATATTTTATAAAATAGTTAGTCTTGCTTCTCGTATCAGGCAAACGGAAGGAAATTATTTGTTATCCATCTCTCACAAAGAGATAGAAAACCCCTAAATTGAGCGAAATAAACTTCGACGAAGAAAAAAAATATTATGATATGGATTGGTCTCCTAACACCATTATTAATGCAAGTTGAAGTGACTAACTAAGCTAGCTTTTGAATCACTCACTATCTCATATTAAAATGTAGACAACGAGAATGAACTAGAATTACTTCGCACACGTAGAGACTATTTGGTACACTGTAATCATAAAATATAACAAACGTCGTATGCAACAAATGTTATTATAAGTTTTATCATAGAGATTAATCAACCTCAAATCCATCTTTTAAATACTAGTATATTGCACGTGCGTTGCACGTGAAATTGTATTTGTTTCTTGTCCTAAATTTTTTAATTATATAAGAACTTATCTAACACAAGGGATAATTATAGTTATTATCTTTGTCATGTATAAATATATATTACAATGTTCACTCATAAAGATAACTACAAATGAACCACAAATAGAAAAAGGCTTAATCGAATTTAAATATTTTGATAGGTTTAATAGTAAATTTAACAAATTGTAAGAGTTAAAAGTGTTTTAAAATTAGCATTGCATGAGAGTTTTTGAGGCAGAATTATCATGTTTGCATGATTGAGGGTACTTGATGAGAGCCCCAAATTACTTCACACCACCAACGAATTAAGTAGTGTTAAGCCTCTACATAATCACCGACAAATCAAGCAAAATACGTAGTCCAAGAACTGTAATATCCTATTTAGACTTCAGTTCCTTCAGCATGTAACTTCTTGTAACTATGCACCACTCGAGTACTATTACTAATAAGCACTGATGGCTCTGGAATCGGTACTAAAAGTACAATTCATAGAAACTTTAGGGTTTTAAGTGAGTCTAAATACAACTGAGGGGCTATATGTGCAAAATATGTGAAACCAGAGGCAAATTTAGATTCTTAAGTTGAGTTGTAGTTGCACCCCCACAAATTTATGAATTGCATATAAGCCCTAGTAACATTTATAAGCTTCCACCTTCGCCCTCGATAAACTTTAAAAACTACATCATAACCTATATCAAAACTCATTTAAAGAATTCCGAACAATAATTAATTTAGGAGAAGTTAGAAAAGTTTAGAAAAATCTCAGTTACTCGATCATATAAAACCATCTTAGGAAACAAAAATAAGAACTAATTTAAAACTAATAAATAATTTACAACAAATTTTTTATTAAAACTAATAAAATGGACGTTGCCCTCACTTCGGATTCAGTTCCTCTCTAAATTTGGTGATAATTAGAGAGGATCCAATTATTCAAGTCATTAACTTTCATTCTAATTTTAAGGGCCGACCACATGCATCATTTATAGAAATTAACATTTCTGTATTTTAAGGCAAGATCTTAGGCACAAGTTGTATAATTTGGAACTTTTGTTTTAATTAATCTTTTTTCTTTTGCACTATTGTCATATTGGTTTTCACAATAGGGGATTTTAGTAGAAAAGTGATTTTCAAAACAAAAGCAAAAATTCTACATGATGTAATTTTATCCATTAAAATCCAAATATAGAATAAACATTGAGATTATTGGAGAAGATCCGGATCCCCCTAATTGGAGAGGAGTCAAACCTCTACTCTAATTATCATCTAATTGGAGAGAATTCAGATTCTCTCACTTAGAGAGCTCGTAATCCTTAATAGTCTCTTTCTAGCTTCTACGTACTATATATTGACATAGATGTGTACATAAAAATATACATACATTGATATATGGCAAGAAATAAGAACAAAAATACATAAAAAATAGAGAATGATGAATTAAAGATTTTGACATGCTCGGATATCTTCAAAGCTAGTGCCTTCCTTCCGACCTTACTTTTTCGGTAGCTGCACCCATTTATCGATAAAATAAAACTTATTTACTGGATTCCAATAATCATACTAAACCAATAAATGTGATTTTTTCCCTAATAAACTCAAGAAAAAAAGGATAAATTTTACCTCTTGGGTGAATCAATTGAGCTTCATGGTACGTTGATCGGAAATCTTAATGGGGTATAAGAATCTCGAACATCTTGCCACCTTTTGACAAATAAGTTGTTATAAACTGAAATATCAATACGTGCGTGATATTATGCATCTTTATTCTATTTACATGTTACTGGAAAAACATGTATGTATTTATTATTTTTAACAATAAGTTGTTATAAACTGAAAGAATTGTAACACACACCCATATCTTTTGATTACGAAGTAAATGCCTACAAAAGAATCCTAACAGCCTTGTTGCCTTGGGACTTTATGCTTACTCATGATATACTTGATACATTATAAAAAATTATTAACAATTGCAAAGTATTTATTGGTTTATTAACATTAAATGTTTAATATTCCTATTAATTTAATGGCTTAAATACCAAATTGGTATATTTATACGAACGTGTTTGTTAGTTTGGTATTTTTAAAAACTCCGGCGACAACAAGGCATTAAAGCTCGTCCTTCTTGTCAATAAGACCCCTTTTCTCAAAATTCAGGCGAGAAAATTTGTTTTAACCCCCTACCTCCCAAAATTATTAAATATATGCCCATATTTTTCAAAACAAATGCCACCCCCTCCCTCTCCCCCTCCTCCTCCTCCTCCTCCTCGTCGACGTCCTGCTCCACCTCTCCTATTCTCCTCTCCTCCCCTCCTCCGCCTTTCCTCTTCCCTCTCCTCCCTTCCTCTGTCTAATATTCACACTTACATTATGTTGTTGCAGGGGCATTTAGGAAAGAGGGGGAGAAAAGGGAGGGACCCAATGGTGAATTTTGATAGCATGTTTGTTGGGGGTTTGGTGAAGGCAGGGAGGACATTGGAAGCAACCAAATATGTAGAGAGGATGTTGAAGGTTAAGGGGTGGAGGTGCCAAGATTTCTTTGGGCTAAGTTCCTGTATTGGTTTTCAAATGAGGAAGGGTTGGTGATGTTTGAGGAGGTAGGGAGGAGATTGAATTGAAGGAGGTGGGATTGGTGGATGTTGGGGATGTGTTGTTGGTGCATGGACATACTTCAAGACGGGCACCCGGGTCTTCAACCTCTCGAACAAGCTCATGGACTAGGTCAACTGGCTCCCCGCCTCTATATCCAAACTCTCCAATACTCTCATAACCCTCAACCTCTCAGACAACCAGCTCTCTGGGCTACCAACATCCATAGGGTCTCTCCTCTCCTTGAAGAACCTGGACCTCCACTGCAATCGTCTGATCGACGTTCCCAACTCCATTGACGACCTCCTCAGTCTCCTGACCCTGGACCTGAAGGACAACCAGCTGACCTCCATGCCCGCTAATATTAACCTCATTGCCAATCACACCCTCGGTCAAACTCTTAACCCAATTCCCCATTTCAATTCTGAGCTCGCCCCAACGGAGGAGGGGAGAAGAGGGAGGGGGAGAGGAGGAGGAGGACGTCCACGACGACAAGGAGGAGGAGGGGGAGAGGGAGGGGATGAATTTTTTTGATAAATCTAGGCATATATTTAATAATTTTGGGAGGTAGGTAGTTAAAACAAATTTTCTTGCCGGAATTTTGAGCAAAAATATCTTATTGACAAAAAGGACGAGCTTTAATGCCTTGTTGTCGTTGGAGTTTTTAAAATACCAAACTGACAAATAGGTTCGTATAAATATACTAATTTGGTATTTTAGCCTTAATTTAATTATAAATATTTATTTTTTTATTATCATTTCTTTAGTACATGGTAATAGATATTATTATATTGATTTATTATTATATAATAATAGAGAAGGAGTTTAATTGAATTACTTTCTAATGGTAGTGAATACAAATTGGAGGTATATTTATTACATTTTATTTAATTGGTGGGTATGATAGGAAATGACCCAAGAGAGGTTAGGGATATGAATGGTTAGAGTTTAATTTGTAGTTAGTAGGACTATTAAATTGATGATGATATTTAATTAGCACTTACGATAAGAATTTGAAGCTATTGCATAGTAGGCTATGTTATTACATAGTATTACTATTATTACTACTACATAGTATTATTATATTTTGTTATTATCATATAATAATAGAGAATCGGTTTAATTGAATTTATCTTCTAATGGTAGTGAATGTAAATTGGAGGTGTATTTATTACATTTAATTTAATTGGTGGTTATGAGAAAGATTTGAAGTGGTATGTGTAGGCGTCGAAAAATACTTACAGACATCCAAATACCACTCAAAGCAAAGAGAAGACGATAAACGCTGCTCTCTTAATCAGAAGGGAATGATTCAAAGGAAGCGAAACAACATGGAAGAACATGTACACACCAACAAACAGCGTTTGGTGTCGCGGCCTTTAGCCGCGGCAGTGTCGACTGCCGCGCTCTTTGGCCGCGACAGTGTCAACTGTCGCGCCCTTTAGCCGCGACATCATCAGCTGCCGCGCCTAAAGAGACAGTTATTGACCAGCTATTTCTTCAGTTATCGTCTAAGGAGGCTATAAATACCCCCCTATGGCCATCATTGACAGAGGCTGAGCATTTTCCAGAGAGATTAGAGCAGAGAGCCTTGAGTTTTGGTGAATTAGAGCAAGAGAGAGAGTCTTCCTTCTTCACAAACATCCTCAAGAAGTTTCTGGCGATTCCTAGAGATCTAAGCTCTGACTTGATCTTTAGAAGAGTGAACATCTTACATCGATAAGATATTCGCTTCAAATTCTTACTTCGATAAACGAAGGAAGAATCATTAAACCCCTCACGGTTCAATCAGAATCTGTGATTCGGTGGTCCACGAGTCAAGGCGTTCCCGGCACAGGCAAAGATCCCACGCAAGCAGCGATCCAAACAACGATCCTGCGTTTGTTTCTAAAAAGTTGTAATTTTCATTTTGTTGTGTAAAAGGAGTCTTATAAAAAGACTATCTTTTTTTTTGAATTTATTATAATCGATCGAAGATATAATGAATTCTACAGCAAAACCAACTTTTGACGCAAACAAACTGGCGACCACAGTGGGAGCCAACGGTCTCGCTGCCGAGACCGTCGTGTCGCAGCCGATCAAGATTCCAGTTGAATCCATGGTCGAATATGAATTCAACCAAACCAAGTTTGAGGAATATCTCTCGTCATCGCTGCCCCCGTCGTGTCGCAGCCAATCATCAAGATTCCAGTTGAATCCATGGTCGAATATGAATTCGACCAAACCAAGTTTGAGGAATATCTCTCGTCATCCTCTTCAAGATCTTCATTGTCTCACAAGTACAAGAGGATCTCACCATTGAAGAAGACTTACATGCCAAAGAAGGCACAGAATCAAGACTCTCGCTTGATTGTTGATGAGGATTCTACTCGCAACCTCTCTGCTCATAATGGCTCTTCTCCAAGTAAGGAGTCATTAAATCAAAGCCCACCGGCATTGACGAAAAGAGCTCGTCAGAGGCGACGCCAACGCCGCGCTCGTCAATTGGCTAAGGCCTTGGAACAAACCGACGGAGTTCGTTATCATGCGGACTTAGAGTCGAGGAGACATCGAGTGGTTCAGTTGTCTCAACGACCAATCATTCATGTCTCTACTAAACTCACGGGATCTCACAATTGAGGAAGACTTACATGCCAAAAAGGCACAAAATGAAGACTCTCGCTTGATTATTGCTGAGGATTTTACTCGCAACATCTCTGCTCACAATGGCTCTTATCTAGTTAAAGAGTCATCGAATCAACGCCAAGTTTGGATTTCAAAGTCTGGACTTATGCAAAATCAGCATTCGGAGCCCGTTAAGACTCCATACCCGCAAGGGGGTGGTTTTAAACGTGCGACTCCTGACATAACCTTGGATCGCTCAAGGACAAAAATAAATTGTCCTGAGAATGCCAACAAGGTTTTACACCCCCAGAAGAAGACGCATTCACCAAATGATATCGTCATACCTGGGAGGTCATGCCAACAGACGATACGATTTTTTGACAATCATACCGATGAATCGTATTATCAAGTTGGGATTGTGAATAATTTTCGAAAGAGAGTTATTCGGGAAATAAACTCCCATTATTCTTGTGCGCGGCTCATTAAAGCAGCATTATCAGAATGTGACTGTTTCAAACGAGA
Organism: Asparagus officinalis; assembly: GCF_001876935.1. Taxonomy (NCBI): domain Eukaryota; kingdom Viridiplantae; phylum Streptophyta; class Magnoliopsida; order Asparagales; family Asparagaceae; genus Asparagus; species Asparagus officinalis. The sequence continues at coordinate 19,729,747 of NC_033801.1, forward strand.
AGCCATCCCACGAAAAGTCTCTGTATCGTCGATGCCTAAGCCGAGACATTTCCGCAAAAGAAAATCAGCTGCCCAAGATGATGAATTCCCTAAAGTCACCATCAACGTGGCTGATAAAAGAAAGTCTAAGCGGCATTCAAGTGACTCAAATCCCGACTTTTCCCCGAGAGGAAAAGTCAATCCAAGAATTACTCAAAGGATGTCTCGACTCCAATTAGGAGCCATCAGACGCAGAGATTACAAAAGAATGCAAGAAGGAATGTTCTTGGAGGATGAATTCTCGGACACTTGTTCTGCAATCGCTTCTGATGATACAATGTCTAGCACGGGACAAACTAGAGAAGTACTCATGATCACCTCTGATCAATTTGTTCAAATGCTTCAAGAAGCTCTAACGAAGCAACGTGAAGAAATTAGAGCTGAGATGAAGACAGAGATGGAGTTAGCTATTCAACGAATGAGAGAATTGCTAACTCAACAACCTCAACCTCCTGAGTCCAGTCAGCAAGTTGAATCCAGTCGCCACACTCAGAATGTTGTAGAGGACAGTGATCCAGAAGTGGATAAAGTTATTATAGCTGATACACCTCCCAATGACAATAACACTGGGGGTGGTTCAACAGATCCTCCCAATAACAACATTGGGGGTGGTTCAATTTCACCGCTTAATAACACTGGGGGTGGCCCAATTATTTCTACTCAACATCACTCAGAAAGAGGTGAAAATGAGGACAAGAAAATGCAAGAGCTTAAAAACAAAATCAATGCTTTGATGACGGCTTAAGAAGTTAAGAAGACGGGTATTCCATGTCCCTATCCAAGGGAATGAGATTCAATACCGTACCCGTCAAAATTCAATCTGATTAATTTCACACCGTTTGACGGGAAGAGCGCACCTACTCAACACTTGATTTATTTCAAGTCTCATTTGGGTATGATCTCTGGAAATGAGGCTTTAATGGTTCGGTCATTCTTTGGCACCCTTCGTGGGCCCGCCTTCGATTGGTACCGACGTCTCAAGCCAGGGAGCATCAATTGCTGGGATGACATGGAAAGTTTGTTCCTCAGTAATTTCTTCGATGATGACACCGAAGTGTCAATCGGGACCCTGCTGGATGAGAAGCAGAAAGACAGAGAGTCAGTCGACGATTTTGTCAAGCGCTTCCGTAACAAAGCAATGAATTACAGAGATCCTATTACAGAGGAGTTTATCCTGCAAACATGCCACAATAACCTCTCCATCGATGTCCTGGAAGCCCTGGGGATCGTACCATCCAAAACTTGGAAAGAGTTAAAATTACGTGGCGAACAAGCTGAACACTTTCTTAAAAGGAAGAAAGTTGAGAGAAGTCAACCGATGACATCCGCAATTTTTGTGGACGCAACTCTCGATCCGAGGTTCCAAAAGGAGTATTCTTTCGAAGATGATGAAGCTCCAGCCATATTGGAATACCTCCTCGCCAATGATAAAATCGAGCTACCGCCTATTAAAGATCAGGAGGGTGCTAAGATGATTACAGATCCAAACTACTGTGCATACCACAGAAGGGTTCTTCATCCCACCAATATTTGCTTTGGACTCAAAAACAAGATCCAAGCATTAAGTGACTCCGGCGTCATAATGGCGAAACAAGCCAAATAAAGACGACCATTTACTCCATTGGATACACGAGTATAAACTGTTTTCCCCTAACTCGAAGAGTATACGAGTATAAACTGCTTCTTCATGTCACTCCAAAGGGTATACGAGTATAAACTGTTTCCCGAACCTCCGACTAGTATAAGAGGTTAAAAAACTACTTCTTTAAATTATGCGCTCCAATAATGTAACCAAATGTGATTAGACTCAGGTTCACCTAAAAGCTGGGGGTGGATACGAGGTTATCATGGCTGAATACAAAGGTAAGAACCAAGACCTGATTCTGTATCAAGAACAGTAACATTACTCACAAACGAGAAGTTCTTGAAAAAGTACTATCCCTAGTACATTCAGGGTAACCTATTTAACGGGAAGTTCCTGGAGAATACTATATATGGTATTCTTAAGGATAACCCGAAACTAATTGATTATTCAAGGTGAAAACCAATCATCTGAGTAATCCACTCTTAATCATGATAAAAATAATTAAGAACCTCCCGATGTGGCTATTTAATCATGTCCAAAATGATCAAAACCCCTCATATTGTGATTTTTAGAGCACTCTTTCATTGAGATGAGATTCAATGACTTCATTATGTCAATCTTTCTTCATGAAACTCTGAAATCCTTCAAGGATGAAGCTGTCCCATTTGCTTTTCCTTCATCCGATCCTTGGTTGGTTTCAATAGTCGGGATCAATTTCGCCAACTCCCACTGTTACTTTCCAAGTACTCTTTCGTTGAGATGAGATTCAAAGACCTTATTGGGTCAGTCTTTCCTCACGAAACTCCTACGGTCTAATTATGAAGTGCTTGATAATTCACAGTCCTCTACCATAAAATCCCTCATCGATCAAATCAACTGACGGTGGGTCCACCAAAATGCTTCGTGGTTAAATCCACCCAAACTCCCGTTGTGTCCAAGCCTTTAACACTCCCACTGTTGGGCTCTGACACAACACCCAAAATTTCAATCCATGACAATTGGCAACCCCCATTTGGTCAAACCTTTAAACAGTTAGGACCAAATCCAAAATCCCCTCTCGATTCGTTCCATGAACGAGAGGTCCACAAATTGAACGATCAAACATTTAAACAGTTAGGATCGTCTCAAATTCTCATTTGGTCAAACCTTTAAACGGTTAGGTCCAAAGCCAAAATCCCCCTCTCGATTCCTTCAATGAACGAGAGGTCTACAAATCGAGCGGTCAAACCTTCCTACAGTTAGGATCGTCTCAAAACTCCCACTTGGTCAAACCTTACTACAGTTAGGACCAAAACTAAAATCCCCTCTCGATTCCTTCAATGAACGAGAGGTCCACAAATTGAACGATCAAACCTTTAAACAGTTAGGATCGTCTCAAGTCCCCATTTGGTCAAACCTTCCAACAGTTAGGACCAAAACCAAAATCCCATCTCGATTCCTTCCATGAACGAGAGGTCCACTCAAATTAAACGATCAAACCTTTAAACAGTTAGGATCGTCTCAAATTCCCTATTTGGTCAAACCTTTAAACAGTTAGGACCAAAGCCAAAATCCCCTCTCGATTCCTTCCATGAACGAAAGGTCCACAAATTGAACGATCAAACCTTTAAACAGTTAGGATCATCTTAGAACTCCCACTTGGTCAAACCTTACTACAGTTAGGACCAAAACCAAAATCCCCTTTCGATTCCTTCCATGAACGAGAGGTCCACTTTCAGTTGAATAATCAAACCTTATGACAGTTAGGATTATTTCCTCTCCGATTTTGGGTTCATCTCTACCAACAAACAAGAGACCAGGAGATAGAATATAAAATTCTTCCTCTCCATCATCGGGTTCATCTCTACCAACAAACAAGAGACCAGGAGATAGAATATAAAATTCTTCCTCTCCATCCTCGGGTTCATCTCTACCAACAAACAAGAGACCAGGAGATAGAATATAAAATTCTTCCTCTCTATCATCGGGTTCATCTCTACCAACAAAAAAGAGATCGGAATACTCCAATAGGTACACGAGTCTAAACTGTTCCCCTACCCTCAACAGGAAGTTTCTGGAGAATATTAATATGAATATTCTTAAGGATAACCTGACGAACTCTCAAAGGACAAACGAACATCAATATGGAAATACCAGCCTCAATTCAAAATTTCAACAACGGTTCAGCGATAAACGCAGTGCCGGAGAAGCATTAGCTATTCTACAAAGAACTGAATAGACTAATGGATGAAGAGATCAAGAGCCGAAGCTATTTTATGGACTCCTCTCCACGATCTACTCAATCAAGCATTGAAGGGATTGCAGATAAGATCTGTCTTATCCAAAGTATCCCAGACTCCTCTATAAAAGAATTGTGGCAGTTATATGGCAGTTATTCGATGATTATTTGAAGTCCACGTGGTGGCATATCAGAGATAGAACGTGTGCTGACGTGGATAGGCAGTTAAACCACGAAAAAGGTGGTTAAAGGTCGTGGGAGAACGGTTTCAAGCACGATGGAACGTGCTCACTGTCGCGCCAATGGCCGCGGCAGTCCACACTGCCGCGCCAATAGCCGCGGCAGTGTAGACTGCAGCGGCCAAAGAACAGCCATCTGGTTGTCTATTTCACCTCTGTTTCGACTGTTGTGCACTCATACCCCTATAAATACTTCCCTAGACACGAAATAAAGAAGGAGAGAGCAGATTAGAGCAGAAGAGCCTTGAGTTTTGGTGAATTAGAGCAAGAGAGAGAGTCTTCCTTCTTCACAAACATCCTCAAGAAGCTTCTGGCGATTCCTAGAGATCCAAGCTCTGACTTAATCTTTGGAAGAGTGAACATCTTACATCGATAAGATATTCGCTTCAAATTCTTACTTCGATAAACGAAGGAAGAATCATTAAACCCCTCACGGTTCAATCAGAATCTGTGATTCGGTGGTCCACGAGTCAAAGCGCTCCCGGCACAGGCAAAGATCACACGCAAGCAGCGATCCAAACAACGATCCAAACAACGATCCTGCGTTTGTTTCTAAAAAGTTGTAATTTTCATTTTGTTGTGTAAAAGGAGTCTTATAAAAAGACTATCTTTTTTTTTTGAATTTATTGTAATCGATCGAAGATAAAATGAATTCTACAGCAAAACCAACTTTTGACGCAAACAGTATGATTTATGTATGTATGTGTTTTATGTATTGTAATATGTGTTTTTATGTATGCATGTATGTGTTTTAGCATGGCTTGGAGGGTATTTTCGGAAGAAATGTTTTAACATGACAACACACTTTTATAATAGTATTAGATTTGCATTTTGTTATAGGAAATGAATTTCCAAATCTAAATCTGGTATTTGTTCATTGTAAAAGATCTATTTTAATTGCAAAACAAGTGTTTATTATTTAAAAAATGTAAAAAAACATTCTTTCAAAAAAAAATGTAGAAAGATCCACCAACTTGATGATATGGCATTAATAAAGGCGCTTGAAATATTTGTTATGATCAAATTGGTTGCAACAAATACAGTAACTTTTTTTGTACGCTATATTATATTTTCCAACTAACTTGTTATTTACCAAACATTAGAAATAGAAATGTTGTTGCAACATTTGATGTTGCAACTCTATCTATCAACTGGGCATGTTTGGTTGATAAGAAGCATTAGAAATAAGAAGTAAATCAAATTTATTACTTCTGAAATTATGAATTAGGAAGTAGCAGAAGTACTTCTTTTTTTGTTTGTTTCGTAAACTTTTGAAAGTAGAAGAAATAATATTTCTTTTACTTCATTAACTTTTTTTTTGTTTGGTAGCAATAATAAATATTGTTAGGAAGAGAAAAAGATGATTTTTCGGGATTTTATTTAGAGTATGAAAATATCCATATAATAATAAAAATAATTTTATTCCGAAATTGACTCAATTTCATCTACTTCCGAGGTACTTCGGAGCCTTGAGGAGAGGAAAAAGATTCAAAAAGTAGAGATGCCATGTAGGTGCCACGTCAACTTCTAAGGACGTCAACTTCTAAGGAAGTATTGGAAGTAGCGTTTTCAAAGAAACAAACTTTTCTTCTCGAAAGTAACAGAAATGACGTCTATTTCATTTACTTCACATGCTTCGTAGATACTTTCATGTAAACAAACAGGCACTAAGCAGCCCCTTAATTAGTTCTAGTATTGTTTTTGTTTTCTTACTTTGTACATGTGTTGTTTACCGGTAATATTAAGGCACGAGAGCGTTACCATAACCTAAAAATGAAAACATAAAAACCCATATCTATGTCCATAATACTATTTTAAACATCTTCATCTACTGCAAATAGGATAATATAAACTACAGTATTCAGAGGAAAGAAATTAGATGATGCACCACATATGACCGTACGTGCTCGCAACTTGGAATTTGGAAGTAATTCAGCGAGGTTTGATAAATTTCATAAGACAAAAATCTCCGACCAATTTGGACAGTGTATCGACAATTTTTCCAGATTATATCTACTAACAAATATATATTAACTAATTGATAAAAGAACGATACAAATTAATTGAAATAATAAACAATTTAATGAAGAAAAAGAAGGGAATTGGTGGGATTAATGAAAAGAAAAAAAAAGAATACATTTTAGACACTTGAGAAAACGATCAGTTTTAAACCGATTAAGGCTCATCTCTATTTTTTTTATGGAAAAAGGTACAGGAAAACATTTATAATTTATTGGCTCCCGTCAAAAAAGATATGGGATCCCGTTGAAAAAACAAATGGAGTTTTTGGGGATTCATACCCGACAAAATAACGCATTAGCTTTGAAAAAGTTTCACCTAACCCCTAAATATTCGGGTCTATCCTCATCCTAATCCAATCCGATGTACTACAAAGGCAATAGACTCTTGGTTCCATGTTTATTGATGTGACATGATAATTGTTTAATTAGCTCTAATCCACTTGTAAATTAAATTATTAAGCACCATTGGTCCCGAAACTAGACAGGTGTCGACATTTTAAGCCAATTTCTCTATTCCACTGCGCATCTGATTAAGTTGTCATTAGTAGACCTTTGAAGACTAGGACACGTGTATAATACAATATTCAATCTTGAGATTGATAAATATCTTGCTTAGTGATAACATAAAGAAAGATCTAGAATTGCTTAGGCTTCATGTTTTCTTCTCATTTTATTTATTTATTTATTTATTTTTGACTTGGTTGTAGTGACCATCCTTTAATTATCATTATCAGTAGTACCATAAATAGTATCTCATTGACCAACTGGGTTAAGTAGTTTCGTTATATTGTTACTTCGGGGTTTTCATAGAAAATAGTGAGTTTCAATCTCTATGTTTATATGGCTACATGCTCAAGATGGTTTTCGAATTAAATTGGGTTCAATTGAAAACCAATTAGAATTATTTACCCAATAAATTTTCATTGGGATTTTAATTAGTCGATTAAAACTGAAAAGCTGGGATTAGATTGCGTTCAAGCGGAGGTCAGTGACATCTGTACGTTTGCTTTTTTTTAGCAAATAGATTTTTTTGTGAGGGCCGAAATTTTCATCTATAGCATTTCGTAAGAAGAGAACAATTGTTTTTCACTTTGTAATTTGTGGCCTTGAAGATATTTTGTTTTTCTAGTTAGTTTTTATTTTATTTTATTTTATTTTTTTGGCGAAACCATTATTAATTATTTGAACATGAACCGAAAATGAATAAAAGAAACTAAGCCATTTTTCAGAAAAAAAAAGATGGGTCAATCCCCAGTGGGACGAAAATTTTCGGTTGCCAAAAAGTTGGTAGCTTTCAGAGATCTAAATGATACTGTTCATGTAAATTAATTCTGTTGAGCTTTACTCAGAAGTTATTACGTTACATTTAAAAGTCTATGTTAATTTGTGTTTTTGGTTTTGGTATTCAACCGAAGCCTTGGGCTTCATTGAGAAGTATCTTGGGCTTCATTTTAAAACTAAAGGCCTCCATGTAAAGTGATAGATTTAATACAAAGTTTCTTTATTCAACCAAAGGCTTTGGCTTTATTCGTACATAGGGGTGAGCACGGTTCGGTTCAAACCGAAAAAACCGACCGAACCGACCCGAGCCGACCCGAAAAAAGCGGTTTTATGAGTAAGACGGTTCTGGTCGGGTTGACAATTTTTCAAACCGACCCGACCCGAACCAACCGAATATATGTGCCTTTGATTTGTGGGTTTACTGCTGTGTTCGATCACAATGAATAGCAGTTGCACGGAATTGATTCATACATAACCAATGTTCTAATGAGTTAGCTTCTTTTTTTGTCTCCACAAAGACCAAAGTCAAAGCTTGCCGCACAAAGACAAAGCAAGTCCGTTACTAAAAAATTACAACGTCAGAGTCTAGTATTTAATCCAAAAGGACAAGTTACTTCACTTAAAAACAGTATACATACATGAGCAAGAATAATAAATTGAAGTAAAGTTAAAAAACAAATACATGCTGGCATAGGGTAATAATAATATATAAAAGATAAATTGAAGTGAAGTTATACTTGATGAAGTTAGAACCGAACAAACCGAACTGAACTGCACCGAACCGATTTGTAATGGTTCGGTTCGGTTTTGAATTGTAGGTGGTTTGGTTCGGTTGTTCAATTTTTGGTAAAAACCGACCCGAACAGAACCGTGCTCACCCCTATTCGTACCCATAACATGGAGAGGACCTTTCTCGTCACCTATTATTTGGATTATAGATGGTTGATATTATGTTTATATTAAAATCTAGCAGACCGAAGATTACTAGAGAAACAGTTGCAAATTTGTGTCTACCGCCCATTGCTGCACAAAGTATAAACCAACAAAATAAAAGAAAACTAACATTGTTTTGAGTTTTCCATCCATAACAGATATAAAGATCAGAAGTTTGCACCCTCTCCATCTTCATCCTTTCTCTGCAACAATTCTTCAAGACCTTGATCTTTAGCAACATTCCACTCCTCCTAAGCTGTGAACGTCTGCAGGATGTGAACGTCAGCAGGACGTGTTTTTTTCAATTCATGTGGGGGGCACATTCTCAAGCATGGTTGGATAGCGTGTGGTTGGATTTCATCACGAGCGGAGGCCAGCAAAATGCAGCGTGAAGAGATAGGCGCGTGGTTGGATAGCGAACGAGAGTGGGGGCCACGAGTTCTTTCGTGGGAGAAGTCTAACGGGCCACGAAGGGTTTCGTGGGAGAAGTCCAGCGGGCTATCAACGAACACGTTTTGCCCCCAGGCTATAAATAGGAACACCTAGGGTTTTGTGCGTGGGTGTGCGAAGAGAGGGGAGAGTTTTCGACAGCAGCAATTGGCAGAGAGCAGAGTACGAAATAAAAAGGTAGAGTTTGTGGTGGTGTGCAGTTTGTTCTCCTAGGGTTTTGTGCAGCCGTCTTTTAGGGTTTTAGTATCCCTTTTGAGAGAGTATTTATGTGAGGAATTTGAGAGATTGTGTGAGAGTTTAGATTGAGTGATTGTAAACCCTAGTTGTTTTCTCTCCCTCTAATAGTAGATCTCCCCCTCCTTGCCCCATGGACGTAGGTAGTTTGCCGAACCACATAAAATTAGTTTGTTTGTATTTGTGATCATTGTAATAGTTTTTTAGGATCCCTCGACAAGTCAGTCTTAGAACTGATGAGAGGAAGAGCCGATACCTCACTTTGTTGAGATATTCATTTCAGATTCTTATTTTCTTGGTGAGACGAGAATTCTTATTGATCTTTCTCTCTTATTGTGCACCAGAAACTCTGCCGAATTTTTCGCTGCGCATAACAAGTGGTATCAGAGCCCAGGTTCTAGATCTAGGGTTTGGTTGGAGGAGTAGATCAATTTGGAGGCTCGTCTAGGGCTTCGTTTGGTGATAAATGTGGGATCTTTTGGTAAAGACTCTATTTTTTCAGTTTTGGATCTATTCTTCGTTTGTTGGTGCGTTGAAAAAGATGTCGGGGAAAGAAGGTGCTTCGGGTGTCGAGGGTAGTGCTTCTGGCACGAAGACCATTCAGAGTTTGAATATCCACTCTATGAAGATAGATGTAGAGAAGTTTAATGGCACAAACAATTTTGGATTATGGAAATACGAGATTTTGGATGCGCTGAACGCGTAGAATTTGGAGGATATATTGGAGTTAGATGGCAAGCCAGATGATATTGAAGAGAATGTTTGGAAGAAGATGAATCGAACGGCGTGTGGTGTGATTAGGTCTTGTTTGACTCAAGATCTAAAATATGATGTGATGAATGAGACTTCTGCGAAGAAGATTTGGGAGATTCTCGAAAGCAAGTATCTGACAAAGAGTGTTGAGAATCACTTGTATTTGAAGAGGAGACTTTATCATTTCCAGTTGAAGAAGGAAATCTCAATTAGAGATCACATGAATCACTACACGAAGCTTCTTACGGATTTGGCGAATGTGGATGTCAAGATTGAAGATGAGGACAATGCATTGCTATTATTGAGTTCCTTGCCCGACGAGGAATATAAAACATTCGTTCTTATCCTAATTAATGGGAAGGCGTCTCTTTCGTATAGTGAGGTCACTGCTGCACTTGTGAATTATCAGCTTCAGAAGAAGGATAAGGAGACTTCGACTGAGTCAGTAGCAGAGGCGTTGGTCATAAGAGGGAAGGGTCCAAACCGAAAGAATTGGAAGTCACAGTCTAGAGTAGGACATTCTACAATTAGAAAAGATCAGTATGCTTGGTGCAAAGAGACTGGTCATTGGAAGAAAAACTGCCCAAAGCTCGACGAATGGATGAAAAATAAGCAGAAGGGAAAAAAGGAAGCAACCATCATCAGAAGCAAACATCGTATCGGATGGTAATATTTCCGACTCTTCTATTTATTCGCTTTCTATCAGTCCTACATGTAGCTATTCGGAGGAATCCGAGTGGATGTTGGATAGTGGTGCAACCTATCATGTATGCCATAGAAGGGAATGGTTCTCTAGTTTTGAGAAGCTGGATAGTGGTGTGGTATATATGGCTGATAACCGTGCATGCCAGATCCTTAGGATAGGAAGAATTTGCATCAAAATATTTGACGGGACTGTTAGGAAGTTAAATGATGTGAAATATGTTCCTTCTTTGAGGAAGAACTTGATCTCGATTGGAGTTTTGGTTGGAGAGTGTTTGAATGTTCGAATTGAGGATATGGTTCTCAAGACTGTGAAAGACTCTCGGATTGTGATGAAGGGCGTCAGGAGGAATAACCTGTATTACTTGACTGGAGATATAGTGGCAGGTAGAGAACTAACGACTTCTATTGATTCGACTAGATTGCGGTATTTGAGGCTTGGCCATCCCAGTATTGATTCCTTGCATAGATTGAAAGAGGGTGTGAAGACCTGCAATTTAAAGTCCAGTGAACATGTTGATGTGAGCAAGAAGACCAAGGTGAAGTTTGGCACCTCTATTCACCGTGCTAAAGGTCGTTATGGAGGTGTTCACGTGGATGTTTGGAGGCCTTCCAAGGAGGCATCATTGGGAGGTAATAGATATTTGGTTTCCTTTGTTAGTGGCTGTTCTAGGCGTGTTTGGGTTGCAACCAAATCCTCTTTGGAGAAAGTCCTAGTAGTCTCCAACAGATTGAAGAAGTGTGAGATTGACAGAAAGGTGAAGGTACTTCATTTTAGTTTTGTTGGGAGGTACAAGATGGACATATTTCTGTATTGGAGCCGAGCTCATGACATTTCAAGACACTTCGTTGGAAAGGAAATCTTGGAGAAACTTGATAGGGTGACAAATTTGGAGAACCGTGCCTTGCTGGAGGAGGATCGATGTTTGTTGTCAAGCAATGGTCTGCAGAACAGTTTCTGGACTGAGGCTTTGACATATTCGAGCCATCTTAATAAAGAGTTGTCAACTGTTGTGATTGGAGGTAATTCTCAATTGGATGTTTGGTCTGGTAGTGTCACTTCGGTTGAGGCTTCGATGAGGGAGCTAATTGACTCTCACTAGATGGAGTGTTTTGGACAGACCTTAGATGTATCGTAGCGGGTGGAGAGTGATGCTACTTCACATTGGGTGGAGATTACTCCAGATCATACTACATCGTTTGAGATTCCAACTGATGTGACACAGATTGAGAATCATGCTGATTTGGATGCAGATGATAGGTTGATTGATTCGAGTGTAGCTGATAGATGTAGTCTGGATATATTCATCACAGGTGGAGGTGTTTAGATTGTTTCAGTTTGGGGCCATTGGAGGTGCTATCAGCCGCAGAGTTGATGATATTGGAGAAGGGTTACGAACTCTTCTAGTAGATTGAGGCTTTTGGAGGCCATTTGGGTAAACTACGTGAATGCTTAATTCCTTGGGTAAGAGGATAAGTAGGCAGTCTTTATGATACAACCGGGTTAGATTTTGATGGGGTGAGATCGATTTGGTGAGTTGATACCGACATTTGGAGAGTGTTTGCACTCTCATTTGGGTTCTCGAGATCGATTTGGTGAGTTGATACCGACATTTGGAGAGTGTTTGCACTCTCATTTGGGTTCTCGACTTGTTGTGGATTGAGTCACCGACATTTGGAGAGTGTTTGCACTCTCATTTGGGTTCTCGACTTGTTGTGGATTGAGTCCGTTGTCGTTAATTGTTTCACTTCGTACTGGGCGCAACAAGTGAGATATTTGATTTGGTTGGTGTCGGCTCAGTTTTGAGAAAAACTTCGCCGATATGGAGAATTGTGAACGTCTGCAGGATATGAACGTCAGCAGGACACGTTTTTTTCAATTCATGTGGGGTCCATGTTCTCAAGCATGGTTGGATAGCGTGTGGTTGGATTTCATCACGAGCGGAGGCCAGCAAAATGCAGCTTGAAGAGATAGGCAAGTGGTTGGATAGAGAACGAGAGTTAGGGCCACGAGTTCTTTCGTGGGAGAAGTCCAGCGGGTCACGAAGGGTTTCATGGGAGAAGTCTAGCGGGCTATCAACGAACACGTTTTTGCCCCCAGGCTATAAATAGGAACGCCTAGGGTTTTGTGTGTGGGTGTACGAAGAGAGGGGAGAGTTTTCGGCCGCAGCAATTGGCAGAGAGCAGAGTACGAAACGAAAAGGCATAGTTTGTGGTGGCGTGCAGTTTGTTCTCCTAGGGTTTTGTGCAACCGTCTTTTAGGGTTTTAGTATCTCTTTTGAGAGAGTATTTGTGTGAGGGATTTGAGAGATTGTGTGAGGGTTTAGATTGAGTGATTGTAAATCCTAGTTGTTTTCTCTTTCTCTAATAGTAGATCTCCCCCCTCCTTGCCCCATGAACGTAGGCAGTTTGCCGAACCACGTAAAATTGGTTTGTTTGTGTTTATGGCCATTGTAATAGTTTTTTAGGATCCCTCAACAAGTCAGTCATAGATCTGATGAGAGGAAGAGCCGATATCTCACTTTGTTGAGATATTCGCTTCAGATTCTTGTTTCCTTAGTGAGACTAGAATTTTTATTGATCTTTCTCTCTTATTGTGCACCAGAAACTCTGCCGAATTTTCCACTACGCACAACATAAGCTCCCTTCTTGCTCGAACTCCTTGTCTAGAACAAGATGAAATGAGCCACGTTAAACGCCATCCACTGCGATGATAATTTTTCGCCATTGAAAATGAGATTATTCCTTTCCCTCCACAAAAACCAACAGAATGCAGGAAATAGAACTTTCCATAGTTTTTTAGGCTTATAGTCATTAATAAAATCTCAATTAGATTCCAACAAAAGATGAAATGAGCCAGGCCAGTGCATAAAAAGGAAATAGGGTTTAAAGAAGTTCCTAATCTCTGTTGTAGCAAGGCGTAAGTAGAAAAGATGATGACCACATTCTATTTCAGAGCAACGCAAAGAGCAAGCAGGGTCACCTACCCAACCTTTTCTGCTCAAATTATCTTTAGTTTGCAGCTTGCTATTGGTTAATAACTAGAAAAGACCTTAACCTTATTGAGAATGATAGAGTCCCAAATAAAGTTACGATGTTAGAAGAGACACCTCTCTATTCAGAAGTGAATATAGTGACTTGACAGTGAATTTCCCCCAGAGTGATATATACATATTGCTTCATCTTTTTGCATGATAATGTTACATGAAGACTGGGGGAGATATTCTTTTAGGCTTGAATATCATTTCTCTCTAACTCTGAAGTGCCTCGACGCGTAAGAGGGTGCTATGTCCAAGAAATATTAATAAGAGAGCCTTGAGATTTTACATTGATATTAGTTGAGAATGCCAACTTATAAGCATATGAAAATAAATCATCAAAGAGTTGTAGCTACTCCATTTATCTTCTCAAAATCTAATTATGGCCCCCTCCCCTAACTTCCATTATACTAAACACATAAAAGCTTGGCATGTTGAATTAATATAATACCTAAATTTAGATGATGAGTGAGGAGGAGATGTGCTGTAAGGGATGGAGTTAATCCTAGTGTAATGGGATGAGAGAAGACGACCAATAAAAGAGTTATTAAGTGATTTCTATATCTATTTAGATAACAAAGTAATATTAAAGTTTGTCAAATTGAGAACACCAAGCTCCCCCCCCCCCTCTTTTTAGATCTACAAATATAGCCCCACTTGATTAAAGATTTAGACTTAGAGAAGTTTTGGTTGCCACCCCACAAGAAATTATGTCTAATTTTATTCATTACCTTGATAAGCTATTTGGGGAGTTTAAAGAAAGACAATATGTAATATAGAGAAAAGATGATAGGAATAAATTGATAAGAGTAAGTCTCCACCATTAGAAAGACTCCTACACTTCCACATAGACAACCCCTTTTTTTTTGAAAGGATCAAATAATGGTTGCTAATCACGTTTAGAAAAGAGAACCCTTTTTGAGAGGCAATCCAAAATCTTTGAACATGGTGCTTGACATGAAACCATTGAGGATTTTCGCTAGAGAGGTACCTTTGGTGATGGATTCACCCAGATAGAATATGTTTATCTTAGCATAGTTGATGCCAAGGCTAGAAACGTCCTCAAACAAATAGAAAATAGTTTTGAGTATAAAGATATCATTTTTGATGGTTCGACTAAAAATAAGGGTATTATTTGCAAACTAAAGAGATCTAATAAAGTTGAGTTCTTCTTTAATGTGAAATTCTAATAGATCACCAGAGTCCACACTTTTAAACAACATTTTTCTTAGAACATCAGCTACTAGAATAAAGAGCATAGGAGAGAGGGAGTATCCTTGCTAAAGACCATGATGGCATTAAAAGGTTTCAGAAAGAGTTCAATTAATGAAGATAGAAGATTTTGTAGAGGATAGGATACAATTAAGCCATGAGCACCATTTATCTCCAAAACCCCTAGCTGTAAGCAATACCTAGAATGAAGTCCCAACCAACACAAGCAAAAGCCTTCATGAAATTTATGTTGATAACACAAATTTTCTTTCTCTTTGAAGAGAAATGACATAACATTTCATGAGCAAGAAGATTTGCATCTAAAGTTGATATGCCCCCTCGGAAGGTTGATTGTGTGTCATCAATTAGAAACTTAATCAATTAGCTAGAGTTTAGTTAAAGATTTTGAATAAACCGTTAAGGAGACTGATAAGTCTAAAATCCTTAAGATTGCATGCTTCTTCTGCTTTAGGAATCAGAGCAATATGAGAAAAATTAATGTTGTGGAGAGGTGAGGTATCACTGTAGAGAGATTAAAAAATGAGAAGAGACATTATTTTGGATAGTTAGGCAAAACTTGGTAGAAAAGGATAGGGAATCTATCTGGTCAAGGTGATTTATCAATGTGAAGCAAAAACACTACTACTCTAATCTTCTATTGTGAAAAAGGTCCAACATGGATAGATTGGGGCCACTATCTTGCTATAGATATTGCTAATCAATCTCTAAGGCAGATTGTGGTTAGGCAGAAAAATGGTTGGAAAAGAAATCAAGAAAATCATGTTGTTTTTCCTGCTCAGAAGTATGTTACCACCTACCAAAAGATTGAGGCTGAAGTTTTTTCCTCCTATGATTGGAAGTAATTTTTTGAAAGAAAGAGATGTTTGAGTCACATTCTTTAAGTCATTGTACCCAGAACCTATGTTTCCAGTTTAGCTCCTCGTTAGCTATGGAGAAAAGATGAGATTTGAGGGAGACTCTAGAAGTGAGGTCATCCCGGGTAAGGGGCCATATTCTCTTCAATAGCTTGAAGACCTTCTAGGGTAAACATAATCTTTCTCTTAGATGATGATAAGGAGCCATAGACATTTTTCTTCCACCATTTAATATGATACTTGAGAAGCTTGAGCTTCAAGGAGAGAGTCACAGCAAGATTTCCCTCACACTTGAAGGCGGACCAACAATTTGAGATGAAATAGTGGAAAGAGTCATGAGTAAGACAACACCTTTCAAATCTAAAGATCAGATGAGGATGAAAGTATTATGAGTTAAGAATAATAGGGTTGTGGTCTGAGCATAAAGATTGAAAAACATACTAAACAAAAGAGGAAAAGCGAGACTCAAAAGCATAGAATATGAGAAACCTATTCAGTCTAGCCAAAGAAGGAGAATCCCTGAATTTTGACCAAGTGAAATTCCCTCCACTTAAGGGTAAATCCATGAAAAAGAGAATCCACTAAAGCTTTAAATGAGATAATTTCTCTAATAAATCTAGACCTACCACTTATTTCCTCAAGATTTAAGGTAACATTGAAATATTCAAAAAGAGACCAAGACAATGGAAAATTTTGTCAAATTATAGAGAGTTCAAACCACCAAACCTCTTTACCCTCTTTTTTCATGTAAGGCATAAACAAATGTAACTACAAGAGTTTAACTGGAGATTTTGTGGGGGAGAATATATAGCTGAAATGGAAAAGATTCCTATATGGGAATCTTAACATGTAAGGCATATATTTTACACATGATCAAGATACTTCTTTTTCCTTATTCAAGTAAACATAAAGTACATTTGAGGTAAGACTCGTTTTTGCTAGATTTTTTTCTCATTATTGTTATAAAATATGACTAAACACCTTTGCCATGTGATAGGGGGTTACCGCTTCTCCAGGACTTTGACAGGTGTGGGATATTATCATGGGGTTGTGCTATTTTAGCATACCTATATAGAAAAATGTTGAAGGTTTCTTTTATGCAAAATAAAGATCTCAAGGGATGTTTGACATTGTTACAAGTTTGGGCATAGGAGAGATTAGTTTTGAGACCAAGATTATGCGAGACACGAGATTTAGATGGACATATTCCACTAGGCTGTAGGTAATTTTTTTAATTTAATTAATAAATATTTAATTTTAATTTTTAAATTTGGAACTAGAACTTGCCTTATATCATAAATGCAGATGAAATGTCACTAAAGCATACGATAAGGCCCCGACAAGCAGTTAGATTTTTATAGAGGAAAGCTCGACTGGATGAAAATTTATTAGGTATCGAATTTGAATTTAAGTTATTTAAAGCTACCGATATATTTCAAAGAGTTATTAATATATAAAATATTTTGTAGTTCGAGTAGCAGCCATACGCACTTTACCTACCTTACCTACCACTGATTTGCATAGAGGGACACGACTGTAGGATCGAAAAATTAATGTTGGGATTGATTTTCTTGTTTTAAGAAAACTGGGTTCGATCGCTTGGTACGAAACCCTTACAATCACTCACTCTCTCGATTACAGATGAAGAGGAGATTAATTCAGCTTCTCCTTATTTAACGTGGGTTCTTGGTGGTGAAAAGATGCTTCCCTCGATGCTTGAGTCGAGATTGCTTCCCGTTGACGATCAGAACAAGATCACAAGAGCTTCTGACGTGGGTTAGAACACGAGAATACGAACATCGATTTCTCTTCTCGCGATAGCCAAAGATCTCCAAGTCCGAGTATCGAAAGCCAAAGTCCAATCCTCCTCTTAATAGGTGCTCGAGGCTATTTATAAGAGCTTGAGCACGTAACCGACGTGCTATAACCGTGGAGTCGTGGGCATAATTGATGCACTAAAATTGTGGAGTCATGACGTAACTGACTCCTTGAATCTAGCCCACGTGACTGACTGAGTCTTTGCTGCCATTATAGCCTGATTTAATGTGGGTGACGAACGTCGAGCCTCACTGCATGGCGAACCTCGTCTTTGATGTCGAGCCTAGCTACGTGGCAAGCCTCGTGAGCTTCTTTAATAACGAGCTTTGTCTTCACTGACGAGTTTTAAATCTGATGACAAGCTTTGTTTTCATTGACGAACTTCACCTCCGATGACGAACTCCGAACCTCGTATCCAATGACAAGCTTCGAACATCGTTTCCAATGACGAGCTTTGTCTTTGATGTCAAGTCTTATTTCTAATGATGAGATTCGAACCTCGTTTCCAATGACGAACTTCACATCTTGTTTCCAACGACAAGCTTTGTTGTTTGAGACGAGGTTCATCATTGTAATGACCCTCGTCATGCTCGTTATGAGCTTCAACGTTCTAAGGCCAAATGATTAGTTAATGATCTATGAAGATCCTTGAGAGTGGAGGAGAGATAGGCTCTTTGACTAGCCTCTCAATCTCCTCCTTTCTTTTCATGTTGATCATGCCTATTTATAGGCTTAGGGCCATTATGGAGTGAGTTAATGAGCTTTATTTCCTCTTATAATGAGGAAGTTAATGGTCATTAACTCTCATTAAAGGGGTGAGTTATTGGTCAATAACCCTCATTTAATGTAGCCCTTTGAAATGGTGCCTGACGAGGTTCGTTTTCCAGATGAGGTTTGTCCGCCTGACGAGGTTCGTCCGCCTGACGAGGTTCGTTCACTTTGCTATATCTTTGGTGAGTTTAACTGCGGCTTCATCTTTGACGAACTTCATTTTCAATGACGAACTTCGTTTCTAGGTGAACTTCGTTTCTAGGTGAACTTCGTCTTTTGATGGGCAAGATGTTGTTTGTCCTATTGAACTAAGACAAACTTCATGAATTGAGGCTGAGGTTCGTCGTTGTGACGACCCTTGTCGTACTTGTAGTGAGGCTCGACTCTCCTTCGTTTCTTGGCACTTTTTAGTGTCTACAAAACCCTCTTTAAAGTTTTCAGACCCAAATTAGGTTGTATGGGTCTGGAATACTTTAAACTCTCTTGGTTGTGGCGAGCTTGGCTTATACGACGAGCTTGGCCTCCTAGCGAGCTTGGCCTCTTGGCGAGCTTCAATGCTACGAGGTGAACTTCATCAAACTCATATAGGACTAACAATCAAGACTTAGGATTTTTAGCAAATTTTCAGCTATCAACGGACTTAATTTATCTTTACCAACTGTCGTTTGAGTTGGACTAGCCATGCTTTTGCCCTTAGCATGGCAAGTTATCGAGAAGTTTCTCTTAGAATTAATGCTAAGATTTCTTCTCTATCCTTAGCCGTTCAAGGCATTAGATTGAGTGTTAGAGTTTGTTTGTGTCGTTCAATATAACAACTCAACCTGGTATTTTGAAAGTGAGGCTCATCACATGGTAGGCCTGCTGGGATGATGTGGTATCATTGATGACTAGTGACTCATCGCATGGTAGGTCACTATTTGGAAACAAGAGGGAAGATAGGGGCTCATCGCTTGGTAGGCCACTATCGATGAACAACGTCATTTGCGGGAATAACGGTGTGAAAATGATCAAGTCATTCAGTGACATGATAGTATAACGACTGTGATCGGGATAGAGGCACATCGCATGGTAGGCTAATGACACAAACAACGTCATTTGTAGGGATGACGGTGTGAAAATTTTTAAGTCGTTCAGTGACATGGGAGTATAATGACGATGATGAGAACAAAAATACATCACTTGGTAGGCCAATGTTGGAAAACGAACGACATTTGGGAAAACGACGACATTAGGATAATCATGTCGTTCAGTGACTTAGGAGTATAACGACAATAAAGAAAACAAAAGCACATCACTTGGTAGGCCAATATTAGAAAACGAACGTCATTTGGGAAAATGACGACGTTAGGAAAATCACATCGTTTAGTGACTTTAGAAGTATGACGATGTTGGAAACGAAGGCACATCACTTGATAGGCCTAAGTTAGAAAAACGAACGTCATTTGGGAAAATAACAACGTTAGGAAAATCATATCGTTCAGTGACTTTAGAAGTATGACGATGTTGGAAATAAAAGCACATCACTTGGTAGGCCTAAGTTAGGAAAATGAACGTTATTTGGGAAAATGACGATGTTAGGAAAATCATATCGTTCAGTGACTTTAGAAGTATGACGATGTTGGAAATAAAAGGGTTGGAAACGAAGGCACATCACTTGGTAGGCCTACGTTAGGCAAACGAACGTCATTTAGGAAAATGATGCGTTAGGAAAATCACATCGTTCAGTGATTTTAGAAGTATGACGATGTTGAAAATGAAGACACATCACTTGGTAGGCCAATGTTAAAAAGATATTTTTTTTTGAAAGAACATTGACTATCAGAGGTAATCATTAACGTGATAGTTTTGTGATCCCGCCATCCTATTGGAGAGGATTGGCGAGCGAATTTGGAGAAAGTGACTATCAGAGGTAATCATTAACATGATAGTTTTGTGGTCCAGCCATCCTATTGAAGAGGATTTGCGAGGAAATTTGGAGGAAGTGACTATCAGAGGTAATCATTAACATGATAGTATTTTGGTAAGGGGCCAGATGCTCACGTCTGACTTCGGACTCACCTTGGAGTTGATTTATGACGAGCTTCGGGTCGTCATGGTTTCATCAGAGAGAAAGCTTAATCATGACTACCCCCACTCCAATGATAGTTGTAAATCAGGATTGAAGGGTAAATACCCCTGCATCCAATAAGGCTTGGATCTTATCCTTCAGGATGTAGCATTTAGAGGTGGGATGATGAACCATCCTGTGGTACGCACAGTAATTGGGATCATTAGTTCTTAACATCTCCTCAGGTTGCATCGATTCTGGGAGCTTGATCTTTTTCGCCTTGATTAAGGACTCGAAGATTAGGACGACTTGCTCATCTTGGAAGTCGTACTTCTGCCAAAAGTGGCTATCTAAAGATTTGCCCGTCTGCTTTGACGAAGATTCAGGTGTGAGGTTGTCTTAGTCATCACCTCTTTGAAAATCACACGGCTCTTCAGCATCTAGCATTTTGAGCATGCTTTCGACCTGTTCTCCTTGGCGAACAAGCTCTTTCCAAGTTCGGGTCTTCACCGTTCTAATCTTGGATAAAATATGGATCGAAAGATTATTATGACACATCTTGATCAACGTACTTTCAGAGACTTGATCACGACAATACAGTGACCGGTTTCTAAATCTCTTGACAAAGTTACTGACAGACCCTCTCTTCTTCTGTTTTTCAACTAGCAGGGTGGCCATAGATACTTCTGTATCATCGTCAAAGAATCTGGCCAGAAATAGCCTTTCCATGTCCTTCCAGCAAGTGATGGATTCAGGCTCCAATCTACGAAACCATTTAAAAGTAACCCCCTTTAGGGTACTAATAAAAAGTCGAGTCATAATGGGATTATTCCTCACTATGTGTCCAGTCTGCGCCTGGAAATAGTAAATGTGCTGGGTCGAAGAACCATTGCCATCGAACTGTAGGAGGTTGAGTGGCTTGAACTTTGGAGGATAAGGGACAGAGTCCCATTCGGCAGGGTATGGCCTGACGACCCCCAGTTCTCTAAAATTTCTCTGAAGCTTCAAAACCTCAAGCTGCTTCTGGAAATCGTCTAACTTCTGATCTCGGTCATTCTTACGAGAGTTGGACTCAGGTTCAGATGATTCAGAGAGAATGTCAAAAATCTTTTCCTCATCATCTTCTTCATTATCGCCATCTTGATTTCGATGGTTAGATTGCCGAACACTGGGTGAAGGTCGCCGGTGCCTTGATCCTGAGGATTCGACGATAGCTTTCTTCTTCTTCTCCTTCTCCTTGAGGAGTTTCTCTATCACCGCTTCCAAGCGTCTAATAGATTCCTGTTGTTGGAGGATGAATGACTTTTGTTCTTCCACTTGCTTTGCCACATCTTCCGTACCTCCCGCCATATGGGCACTTGCTTGGTCACTTTGATCAGTGTTGGAAGGTTAAGAGGTTGCAATGATGGAATTTTTAGGTTCCTCCTCATAGGATAAACCTGCTAATTTTCGATAATCCAATGGGATCATTGCTCCAGTACGAGAACGAGTGTGTTGGTAAACACCCTAACCTTCAATGAGTGCTTTTCATAATCCAGGAGATCTTTCAAAATCAGAGGACTCATGTAGGCAATAAAAATTACCTTTAATCCTTATCAGAGAAGTTCAGAACAAAACTGCTAAAAAACTCGCCTGAAATAGCAGAAAAAAGGGGAAAACGCAGATATCTCTCAAACCGTAAGGAATTTGGCGAAACGGAGGAAGCGAACCAAAGCCTTCGGCTTGGTTCGGATGGCTCCATCTCGTCGAGATAGGCGATTTTCATATATAATTCGTCCAATTCCGACTTACGGTTTGAAAGTTACGGCCTATTCTTCGATCTATGCTATAGAGCTCGCCTAACGGCTTGAAGATCGCCTGCAGACCCAGGTTCGTTTGCAGTCCCCAGCTTCGCCTGCAGTTGCGAATCCGCCTGCAGACCCAAGTCTGCCTGCAGTCCCAAGTCCGCCTGCAGACCCAAGTCTGCCTGCAGTCCCAAGTCCGCCTGCAGACCCAAGTCTGCCTGCAGTTCCAAATCCGCCTTGGCCGCTCACAGTATGAATGATTGGGCAGGTGTCAAGTCGACCTGAACATTCATAAATGCAGCTCACCTCGGCTGTCTGAGTCAAGAGCCGGATCCGCCAGCACCCGGCGAGCTGTCCAAGCCTACTCGAGTACCAGGAACCCGCTTTCCCACCTCTCTCGGCCTGAAGAGAGAAGACACGGTACTCCAGGCCTGTCGAAGGACTGCTCACGGTACAAGTGATCGGACAGATGCCAGATCAACCTGCGCGTTTATAAATGCAGCTCACCTCGGTTGTCCAAGCGAAGGGTGAAAGCCACCGGCGCTCGGTGGTTGGTCAGATCCATTCGAGTACCTGACAGCCGTTGTCACACGTACGAGGATAGGCCTTCCCATTCCTATGTGATATGAAAGCACAATCCCTCGAATGACCATTCATATTGCTAGGGCGGCAGGCTCTCTCACCTCCATCAGTGGTCAAATCCCACGAATCAAGGGATGGCCCATGCCATCCCTTGCCTATTAAAACCCATCTTCAGCCAGCATGAAAAGGGGATTGGCTGTCGCATATTCGGCTGGCTAATCTCCTAAAGGTTGAACCTGGACCTTTGCCAAAGGCTCCCTCGTTTGAGAACTGAGGCTCCGGCAGCAACTTCGATCGGATCGTCCAAGGGAAGCAGACTCGGCGCGAGCACCGAGCGAGGCGTCCTATCGCCACCGAGGAACCCACGTTAAACAAGGAGGGCCTTCCCTCCGCTTCTGTTGTAAACATTTGATTTATTAGTTTGTAATAAGCCTTCTTATCAATACAAACGAAGCTCCCTGTTTTCGGGAGATCAAAATTTACACCTACAACCCAGAAGTCTCAGCTCCAGATTTACCCTTGCCTTTGCTGACCATGTTGATCGTCACTTCAATGTGGCAATCATTGGACACCTGCTCCTTGAGACAAAAGTGTCGTCTTCTTGATGACAGAATCATCGATGATGACATGTGCATCAATTCTCCATATGGGCACTGGGATAATATTGTGGAGATTAACTTTTCACAACAACAATGAGATTGCATCCAACTCATGATGCGCTTGCAGGTGAATAAGTCACGGAGATCAATGCCGGGGCTACCCCCAGCCAACTCTGGCAACTCAGCTTTACACAAGCAAGACCCTCTGAATAGTAGAGGTTGATGAGCTTGGATAGCTGGACGAACTTCGTCATTTATATATTTGGTACGAGGTTGGTTGGTCGTACTACCTTGACACGTTCGTCTTCGGAGTCGACTCTTGACTTGAGGTTTGTCCTCCTGACGAGCCTGAGATTGATTGGCTTGAATAGCATAGCGAGCTAATTGACTCGGACGAGCCTCATGTTGCAAACAAGGTTCGTCTTTTGAACCCACTTGGGGTGTAGGAATGAGGTTCATTGTCTTGACATTCCTCAGCCAATCGACCCTCGACAAATTTATTAGCCTTAGGCTGATCAACTCTTGGTCTATAGTGGAATCCATCCAATGAGACCAAAGCTCGAGCCCAGCGGTGAGCTTGGTTCTGTCGTCGACATTGTCTTGCATGTCTTGAAAGCGGACCAACAATATACCCTGCCTCAATCGAAATTGGGCAAGGTTCATCAACAATAGCCAAAGTTTGGCTTGTTTGAGAAGTAGGAGCCGAAGT
Organism: Asparagus officinalis; assembly: GCF_001876935.1. Taxonomy (NCBI): domain Eukaryota; kingdom Viridiplantae; phylum Streptophyta; class Magnoliopsida; order Asparagales; family Asparagaceae; genus Asparagus; species Asparagus officinalis. Next base: position 19,753,637 of record NC_033801.1, read on the forward strand.
TTGGCTAGGTTGTTTGACAACCCATCTTTCAGCCCGAAGGCTAGTTTTCGGAGCCTCAATCTTGAGAGGCAAAGATTTCTCATCGAGGTTCACTCGAGTCGAATAATCAAAAGCCCATTGGGCTGAAGTCTCATAAGAGACTTTTCGGCACCTTCGTGCTTTGGTGGGACTAGAGGTTCCAGAGGTTCCAGAGGAGAGGAACTCCTCGTACTTGGACTGGTCCAACTCAATGACCATGATCTCGACGTTCGTCCCCACGACAATCTTGTCTAACTGCACCACCACCAGTTTGTCTGAAAGAACGACTTCTCTCACTGTGGTCGTCATCGTCTGTAGGGTCGAAAAATTGATGTTGGGATTGATTCTCTTGTTTTAAGAAAACTGGGTTCGATCGCTTGGTACGAAACCCTTACAATCACTCACTCTCTCGATTACAGATGAAGAGAAGATTAATTCAGCTTCTCCTTATTTAACGTGGGTTCTTGGTGGCAAAAGGATGCTTCCCTCGATGCTTGAGTCGAGATTGCTTCCCGTTGACGATCAAAACAAGATCACACGAGCTACTGACGTGGGTTAGAACACGAGAATACGAACGTCGATTTCTCTTCTCGCGATAGCCAAAGATCTCCAAGTCTGAGTATCGAAAGCCAAAGTCCAGTCCTCCTCCTAATAGGTGCTCGAGGCTATTTATAGGAGTTTGAGCACGTAACCGACATGCTATAATCGTGGAGTCGTGGGCGTAACTGATGCACTAAAATTGTAGAGTCATGGCGTAACTGACTCCTTGAATCTAGCCCACGTGGCTGACTGGGTCTTTGCTGCCATTATAGCCTGATTTAATGTGGGTGACGAACGTCGAGCCTCACTGCGTGGCGAGCCTCGTCTTTGATGTCGAGCCTCGCTGCGTGGCAAGCCTCGTGAGCTTCTTTAATAATGAGCTTCGTCTTCACTGACGAGCTTTAAATCTGATGACAAGCTTTGTTTTCATTGACGAACTTCACCTCCGATGATGAACTCCGAACCTCGTATCCAATGACGAGCTTCGAACCTCGTTTCCAATAACCAGCTTTGTCTTTGATGTCAAGTCTCATTTCCAATGATGAGATTCGAACCTCGTTTCTAATGATGAGCTTCACATCTTGTTTCCAACGATAAGCTTTGTTGTTTGAGACGAGGTTCATCATTGTAATGACCCTCGTCATGCTTGTTATGAGCTTCAACGTTCTAAGACCAAATAATTAGCCAATGATCTATGAAGATCCATGAGAGTGGAGGAGAGATAGGCTCTTTGACTAGCCTCTCAATCTCCTCCTTTCTTTTCATGTTGATCATGCATATTTATAGGCTTAGGGCCATTATGGAGTGAGTTAATGGGCTTTAACTCCCCTTATAATGAGGAAGTTAATGGTCATTAACTCTCATTAAAGGGGTGAGTATTGGTCAATAACCCTCATTTAATGTAGCCCTTTGAAATGGTGCCTGACGAGGTTCGTTTTCCAGATGAGGTTCGTCTGCCTGACGAGGTTCGTTCACTTTGCTATATCTTTGGTGAGTTTAACTACGGCTTCATCTTTGGCGAACTTCATCTTCAATGACGAACTTCGTTTCTAGGTGAACTTCGTCTTTTGATGGGCAAGATGTTATTTGTCCTATTGAACTGAGACAAACTTCATGAATTGAGGCTGAGGTTCATCGTTGTGACGACCCTCGTCGTACTTGTAGTGAGACTCGACTCTCCTTCGTTTCTTGGTACTTTTTAGTGTCTACAACGACATATGGAGAGCCAAAGTTCCTCTTATTTGTTTCGAAATTGTGGAGATGCACGTGCCGCATCGCGTGTTTAGACAGTTTAGTTTCACACAACACACTCTACAATATGTCAAAAAAAGAGAGAAAGGCGTTTAAGGGTGGGCATCAGATTGAATGGCGGATTGAGCATCATCCGTACATTGCTAGATAGAATTATCGGCATGGGAGCATTGTCGAGTAGCTTTATCCTCCGATGGAGGAAGTCGATTATATTAGATGGTATTGGGGGATTACTAGATGGTGGATAATCACTCAAACCATGCCTCAAGTCGACGAAATTGAGATACGCTCCCAACAAGCAAGATATATACCAAGAGGTGTAGATGAGAGAGAATGGGTAAGTAAATTGCGCAAATTAGAATAGTTTTTTAAATCTCTTGTTAGCTTTTGGTTACTTATATATATATATATATATATATATATATATATATATATATATATATATATATATATATATATATATATATATATATATTATATATAATATATATATATATAATATAAATATATATAGTATATAGTATATATATAAAATTATATTTTTTTATGTAATTGTAGATAGACGCTATGGATGAGATAGAGTGGATTGCAAATGAGGGTATAGCTACCGCCACAGGAGATTCAGTACATGTATTGGTATTGCATCAGATAGTGGGGAGGGTTCGTAGAGCTCTTCATCAAACTCATGAGGATCGACATGAAGATCACGATCTGATGGCGCATGAGGAGAGAGTATATGCACGTCGATGAAGACGTGGTAGATCTTGCACGCACGGCAATAAAGCTGGTCCGTTATAGCCCCACACATAACCGGAGAGCGAGCACATACAAGCTCAAGTCGAAGGAGGTCGCCGTGATCTGAGCAGGTAAGAAGAGGGAGACAACGGGGGAGGGGCGGAATTTTAGGTTGCATGTGATAGTTTATTAGCTTTTCTACTTAAACTATATATTGTCGTATGGATAGACTTGATACATTTAGATTTGTTTAGAGTATTTTGTCGTATTGATATGTATATGACGTATCTATTGTGTTGTGATGTTGTGAATTGATTAAATGTGTTGTTATCCATTGTTTATTTCTTAAAGTTTATACCTTTTATAAATATTTTACTATATAACAATGTATATGAAGTGAATGCTATATTTTTGCATAAATTTTGGTAAAAAAAACAATATATATGAAGTAAAATAGGTCTATGCTTGTTTTGTGCAGGTTTTTTGTATGCCCAGCAAATCTACGGGACTACTAGTCCCGTGGATTTGCTGGGCAAGGTGGGCGAGTTTTTGCTTAACGTGCAAGACTACTAGTCCTGTACGTTTTGTGGAGTGCTCAATAAACCCACGGGACTAGTAGTCTCGTAGGTTTTCTGGCTTAGGATTAGTGGCCAATTACTGGCCACTTAGTCCCATATGTTTCGAAGAACTAATTTTTCAAAACCGACCACTTTACTAAATAATTAGAAAAATGGTCGGTTTTGCTATTTATTTAGCAGAAAGGGCCTTTTTAAAAAAAAAACTCCTATGTAAAATTCTCTTTTTCATACTAACCCCTAAACTCTTTCATATTTAAAAAATTTCCCCCAACTCTTTTCATATTTGAGTTATCCCCCAAATCTTTTATATTTAAATTAGTCTCTTATATCTTCATACCTTGCAATTAGTCCCCTAAAACTTTGAAGTCTTTGAAATTGTCTTTTATTACATTTATCATCCAATGTCATAAAGTTAATTTTACATGGATAAATAGATACGTGAAATGAATTTGTAATGTTCATGTGCTTTTGCAATTATTTTATGGATGTGATATTTAAAGTTATTTTATTTATTCTTATTATTGATTGAAATAGGTTTAATAGTATAATTGACAATGTACTGTCAATTTATCAAGCTTTAGTTATGTAAAAAACTAACTATAATCGATGCATTTTTTAAAAATAGACTTTAGAAAATTGGAGTATGTTGATCCAACGATGAACGAGCGTGGCATGTGACATGTTAGATTTAACGTTTTTATGTTGAAGGTTACAGTGAAAAACATTCAAGAAATTTAGTGGAATAGATGAAATGCAATGGTTATGTGCGAAACCCCTCAAAGTTCATGATATCTTATGGAATTAAATTAGCTAAGGTTTATCTGAAAAAAGGTCAAGTCAAGACGGGCTTTCTGAAATTTTCCCAAAAAACTATCGTGCACTTTCAAGCGTCAATCGTATTCTTCTGTGATATTTCTATTTTTTGATTTAAAATTTTATTGTGCGTTTTTCTAAAACATAACTTATGATAGTTGTACATATAACTCCTAACTAATCATAGTAGTTTTATAAATTTACCCTTTAAACCATAAAATCACTATTTATTCAACGGTGGATGGAGGTACATGTGTAGGGGTATGTTTTACAAGTTTTATTACAAACCTACAATTTTATAAATTGCATGTTAACCTTGTAAATTTTATGATCTTGCCCTTGTAAATTTTATGACCTCGCCCCCTTATAAATTTTAAAATTTACATCCCAACCTATTGTAAAACACTAATTAGTAGCTAATTGAATTATCAAGTGGAAAGTAAAATCCCACGACGAAGTCAAATGGGCCCAAACGCTAAAAGCCCAGAATCCACAACAACAAAATAAATAAATAAATAAATAAAAAGAAAAAAAAAACAAGAGAGCATTACCATCAAATACTATAATTTATAATTATATATTTTTTTGTTTTTAAGTAAATAATATTTATTGTTCGTCTTCTTAAAAAAATTTCTGAATCCGCCAGTGTATTCATGCTCGCATGCTTAAATACTCAGTAGAAGCCCGTAATACCTAGCTACATTAGATTTATTCACATTATTTTTTAATAGAGAAGGTGGATACTTTATAAATTCCACCATCTCTGCTTCAGAACCTATACGCCAACCTGCGAACATTTATTACTTATTAGCATCTGAATTCTCATGGAGATGTTTTGTACTTATTAGACGGTTTGACTGGCAATTTATTGATGACATAAAATTATCACTGCCTAATGTTGCTTATGCAAAAGATCTTGCGATGATTCTCTTTACATATTATTGATTTATTTTTTATTTTAAAGAGAGAGTTGAAAATCCACTAACAACAAAATGTTCAGCTCCTTTTGGCCCCAACCACAACCATTTCATTAAAGAAACCATTTCATTAAAGAAACTAAGGAATAATTTAGAAAAATATATTTACAATACACGCAAATCGCAAATAAACACACAAAATGGAGTAGGTTTTTATTCAAGAATTGATCGGAGAGACTATGGTGGCCGCATGATGTGGACTCATCTAATATTCGATCCACTTCCCAGCTTTTTTTTGTCTAGTGCAATCCTGTCATGATTTGGTGCATACTCCTGCAAGTAAGCATCAAAACAACAATTTATCATTCTTTTCTCTCTCTCTCTCTCTCTCTCTCTCTCTCTGCTCTCTGCTGCTCCTCTGGCTTTTGACCTTAAAATTTGGTTTATTAATTAATGCAGATGCATTTTTGATATGGTAAACGCGTAGCAAGTAATTAACTTGAATATTAATAGATAGAGTGCTAACTATTTGTACTGGCAATACCACTAACTAGATTACATTCCCAAAACTACTTCTCCATCACAAGAAACAACAATATAGGCTCATTAATAATGAACAATTCAGATCATCTTTTGAAGAGCTTACAGGAAAAACTGCAGAAAAACGATTTGGACTTCCAGCGGTCGGCCGCGAGTGGCGCGGCGGTCAACCGCAAACGTGCACGAGATCTGGAAAAGTCTCTGGACTTTTCGCGGTCGACCGCGAGTGGTGCGGCGGTCGACCGCGAGACCATGTAGTGGATTTATGCTTTCTGTCGTTCTGTCCGGTCGACCGCACATGGCTCTGCGGTCGACCGCGAGTCGGGCTGGGCCTGAGTATTGGTTTCCTGTTCGCGTTGGGTTTACGTTTTGATATAAATTGAATCACGATTTTCTAGGGTTTCTGGTCAGAGATTAGAGATTGTACTGAGCATATTAAGAGGGAGAAATTATGAGCAAGTTGAGAGATTTGGTTTAGGGTTAATTTGTGAGCTTTTTTGATATTGTAACCCTTTGTACTCTCCTTGATTTAGTAGAATCTTCCCATCCTCTCCCCGTGGATGTAGGTAAATTGCCGAACCACGTATATCTCTGTGTTTGGTTTGATTTATCATATTTAGATTGAATTGTGCTCGTGTGTGGTTGGTTCTCTTCTCCCGTGATCACAGATTCGTTCGGTGTGCGAGCACGCTTCCGCATAGGCGCGCAACAATTGGTATTAGAGCTCAGATTTGAGATCTAGGTTTTTTGGATTAGGTGGAGGAAGATTCATCATGGAAGCTTGGTTCTTGGAGTTCTAGGCTTCGCTGGAGATAGGGTTTGGAGTTGCCGTTGAAGATCTCGCTTTACTCGTGTGGTTAGAAGTTCTATTTGGAATCCAATCTAGGGTTCAGTTGGGTAATTCCTCAATCCTTTCAAAGTTTGAATCTTTCTTTACAATTTGGAGTTTGTGATTATGGGTGAAGAAGTTGATAAAAGCAGCAAGATGGCGGGTACAGTTCAAGTTGAGTTTCAAAACACTAAGATTAGTGTGGTGAAGTATGACAGTAATATTAATTTTTGTTTGTAGATGAGCGATATTCAGGATGCGCTCAATGCTCAGAATTTAGAGGAGACCATTATGGTCCATGAGAGGCCACCTAAATATGAAGAGTCGGTATGGAAAAAGATGAATAGGAATACTTGTGGGGTGATCAGGTCTTGTTTAGAACAGGAGCTGAAATATGATATGATTGGGGTGACGTCTGCAATAAAGATGTGGGAAATTCTTAACAATAAGTACCTTACGAAGAGTGTTGAGAATAGATTGTACTTACTGCGCAGGTTATTCAGATTTCAGATTTCCAAGGGTACCTCACTAGCAGTTCATGTGAATAACTACACAAAGTTATTGTCGGACTTGGCTAATGTGGATGAGAAGATATCGAATGAGTACAAAGCTATTATTCTTTTAGGCTCCTTACCAAATGAGGAGTATGATACCTTTGTGTTTACATTGTTGAACGGGAGATCTTCTATCACTTATAGTGAAGTGACTAACGCTTTGACGAATTATGATTTGAGAAGGAATGATAAAGAGACTTCTCGCGCTAGTACTTCAGGAGAGACCTTGTCTACGAGGGAAAGAAGCCCCATATCCGAGAGGTGGCAATAGAGGCAGGTCAAAGTCAAGAGACCATCACCAGCTAGGAAAGAACCAATGTGTATTCTGTAAGGAGCAGGAACATTGGAAGAAAGATTGTCCAAAGATCAAGGAGAAGAAGAATAGCAAGAAGAAGGGCCAGAAGGCCAATGCGGTGAATATTACGAAAGGCGATGATTCTGATGATTCAAGTTTTTTTCTATTGATTACTCCAGAGGTGAACTATTTGGATGCATCAGATTGGATGCTTGATTCTAGCGCTACTTATCATGTGACTCCTAGGAGAGATTGATTTTTATTATTTGAGAGACTTGAAGGAGGTGTTGTTGTCATGAGAAATAATCAATCATGTGGTATTTGTGGGATAAGTACTGTGAGGATCCGGATGCACGATGAAGTAGTTCGTGAATTGAAGGAGGTGAGATTTGTTCCTCAGTTGAAGAAGAATCTTATCTCAGTTGGAGCTTTAGAGGCAAAGGGATTCAAGGTGACCTTTGAGGATGCTGTAGAAAATGTTACTAAGGGATCTTTGGTGGTGATGAAGGAAGTCCGTAGTCAGAACTTGTATTATATGAAGGAGAGAATCATGATTGGCTATGTTACTTTAGCTATTTCAGAGGCGGACATTAGCAGACTTTGGCATTACAAATTGGGGCACACAGGAGAGAAGTCACTGCAGGCGCTGTGCAAGTAGGGGCTATTGAAGGGAGCCAAGAGTGAAAAAGTTAAGTTATGTGAGTATTGTGTTCTTGGCAAGAAGACGAAGGTAAAGTTCGGGACAACCATTCATAGGACGAGGGGCATCCTAGATTACGTGCACACAGACGTTTGGGGTCCCACCAAGACTGCATCATTTGGTGGTAGATATTGGTTTGTCATATTTGTTGATAACTATTCTAGGCGTTGTTGGGTGTATACCATGACAAAAAAGAGTGAAGTCCTAAATATATTTGTGGAGTAGAAGAAGAGGTTAGAACTGTAGACTGAGAGAAAGATCAAGACGTTACGATCCGATAACGATAGTGAGTACACATCAGATCCCTTTCAACAGCTATGTCGAGACAAGGGCATAGAGAGACACTTCACAGTTAGTCATACACCACAGCAGAATGGGGATGGCAGAGAGGTTAAATCGGTCTTTACTGGAGAAGATCTGATGTTTGTTGGCACATAGTGGTTTGGAGAAGATCTTTTGGACTGAGGCACTTTCATATACAAATCACCTCATTAACAGGTTACCTTCATCTGCAATTGAGGGGAAAACCCCTATGGAGATATGGTCGGGAGAGCTAGCATACGATTATGACCAGCTCAAGGTATTTGGGTGCCCTGCATACTATCATGTGAAGACTGATAAGTTAGAACCTCGAGCTAGGAAGGTCATATTTGTAGGATTCAAGTATGGTGTTAAGGGATACAAGCTATGAGATCCAGTTGATAGAAAGATTGTGCTGAGTAGAGACCTCACGTTCGATGATGTTTCTATCTTGAAGCTTCCCAGCTCTCATCAGGTGGAGAGCGACCTGACAGAGGAGATATCACAGGTGGTGGAGATCGATGCAGCTTCACATTATCCAAATAGTACAATATCCACTAGAGTGCCGACTGAGGTGACGCCAGGTGAGCCCGGTGACAACGAGGAGGATACGAGTACAGTTGTGCAGGATCAGGGACCGACGGTTCTGGTTCAGAATTTTATTGCGGTTCGGAGATAGAGGAGAGACATACGGATGCCAGCACGGTATACTGACACACTAGTTGTATATGCACTTCCAGTAAAGAGTATCGATGAGTTAGTGCCTACTACATTCAGAGAGACCGAGCAAAGTTTGGAGGCTGATTCGTGGTAGGTGGCTATGCAGGAGGAGATGGAGTCTCTTCATAAGAATAATACATAGGACCTTGTTGAGCTTCCGAAGGAGCGGAAGACAATTGGTTGCAAGTGGGAGTACACGAAGAAGGAGGGCATTAATGGCACTCTATCGAGGTTCAAGGCTAGGTTGGTTGTGAAGGGCTATACACAGGAGGAATGTATTGATTATAATGAGGTTTTCTCTCTGGTGGTGAAACATTCTTTGATTCAGATTTTGTTAGCTTTGGTGGAACAGTATGGATTGGAGTTAGATCAGTTGTATGTGAAGATTATATTTCTTCATGATGATCTTAATGAAGAAATATATATGACTCAACCATTAGGATTCCGAGCTGTAAGGAAGGAAAACCTAATTTGTAGGTTAAAGAAATCGTTATACGGTTTGAAGCAGTCTCTTCGACAGTGGTATAGGCGATTTGATGGTTTTATGCTTGGTCATTCATACACTCGGAGCCAGTTTGATCCTTACGTGTATTTTTGCAAGTTGAAAGAAGGTGCGTACATCTATTTGTTGTTCTATGTTGATGACATGTTGGTTGCCTTTATTTCTAGGTCTTCTATAGATGAGTTGAAGGCACATCTTTCAAAGGAGTTTGAGATGAAAGATTTAGGTGAAGCTAAGCGCATTTTAAGGATGGAGATCGACAGAGACAAAGAGAATGGCAAAATTTGTTTGACACAGGTGGCTTATTTGAAGAAGGTTCTACAGCGATTTCATGTTACCATGGATACGAAGCCAGTTAGTGTACCTTTGGGAGCCCATTTGAAACTTTCAGCTGAACTTTCACCGAAGACAGTTGAAGATAAAGAGTTAATGTTAAAGTCTCCATATGCGAGCACGGTTGGAAGCTTGATATACGTGATGGTATGTACGAGGCCAGATTTGTCACATGCGGTGAGTATGGTTTCGAGATACATGCACGATCCAGGAGTGGGTCATTTGGACGTCGTGAGATGGATTTTAAGGTACATTCGAGGTACGTTCAATATTAGTTTGGTTTATGAGCGGGACACTAAGGTGGGTAGTTGTGCATTGACTATGTTGATTCGGATTATGCTGGGGATTTGGATAAGCGTCGGTCTACTACGGGGTATGTGTTCACTTTGACCCGTACTGCGGGCGCCTTGATCCCTTGGGAGAGGGGGTATGTAGGCAACTATATTGGTACAACCGAGTTTGGAGAGACGACGCATTGGTGCTCTTCGTTTGGTGTCGGCTCAATTTTGGGAAAACTTCAGCGAGGTGGAGAATTGAAGAGCTTATAGGAAAAAATACAGAAAAACTACTTGGATTTCCAACGGTCGACCACGAGTGGCGCGGCGGTCGACCGCAAACGTGCACAAGATCTGGAAAATTCTTTGGACTTTTCACGGTCGACTGTGAGTGGTGCGCCGGTCGACCGTGAGACCCTGTAGTGGATTTATGCTTTCTGTCGTTCTGTCCGGTCGACCGCACATGGCTCTGCGGTCGACCGTGAGTTATGCTGGGCCTGAGTATTGGTTTCCTGTTCGCATTGGGTTTGTGTTTTGATATAAATTGAAACATGATTTTCTAGGTTTTCTGGTCAGATATTAGAGATTGTACTGAGCATATTGAGAGGGAGAAATTGTGAGCAAGTTGAGAGATTTGGTTTAGGGTTAATTTGTGAGCTTTTGTGAGATTGTAACCCTTCGTACTCTCCTTGATTTAGTAGAATCTCCTCATCCTCTCCCCGTGGACGTAGGCAAATTGTCGAACCACATATATCTCTGTGTTTAGTTTGATTTTTGGATTGAATTGTGCTCGTGTGTGGTTGGTTCTCTTCTCCGTGATCACAGATTCGTTAGGTGTGCGAGCATGCTTCCGCATAGGCGCGCAACATCTTCAACCTAGTGGTAATTGGAGAAAGTCTACTTACCCAATCTTCACCGACCACTCCAAACTCAAGTGACAAGATAAGACCGCACTGGATATTTACTGCCATAACAGTGATTTTCACAATAATGGTTTTAAGATACTAATGATTCTTAAGATAATAGTGGGAATCCTACGTAACCTTATCTTATGCCACAGCTTGTATGGGAGAGGATGGTAGGGAATGGATGATTTTGCACATAACGATTTAAGGTTTTTTATCTAACATAACCCCTTGAACTTTTCTTGGAGACCCCTATCTATTTTTGAAAATACCAAAAATTCCCCTAGGAGAAAAAGCTCTCATTTGATAGGAGGGTTTACTTTGTCAGTAAATGACAAATGCCTCAATTTGGGGGGAAAAAGTTCTCAATAACATTTTAGTTATGCAAGTTAGAGGTAGCAGGATCTTGTGAGAGAAGTTCAAAATTCAAGGGATTTTGTGAGAAACTTGAAAGTTCATGGGGGTTGTGTGGGATATTAAAGAAATAGGGTAAATTCAGAGGGATTTTCTAAAATTAACCCTTTTTCAATTTTATTCCAAAAACTCTACAATTAGTCAAAATAAAAAGAGAAGAGAATACTGTATAGAACCAACCTATTCAAAATAGCTAGCTTTCTCTTTTCCTTTTATTGCTTCCTTTCCGTTCATCTTTATCTCCTTCATTTACCTCCAATTTCATGAGCAATTCCTCTGCAGTCTCTGCTGAGACCACAATGTGCCTTGCTGAGTCCTCAATGAAGCCGTCCTCCAAAGCTTTGTCAAATAATGCGAGTAGATTGTTGTAGTATCCATCCACATTCAATAACCCCACCTTCTCAAAAAAAAAAAAAAAATAATAATGTCAGTAAATGACAAATGCCTCAATTTGGGGGGAAAAAGTTCTCAATAACATTTTAGTTATGCAAGTTAGAGGTAGCAGGATCTTGTGAGAGAAGTTCAAAATTCAAGGGATTTTGTGAGAAACTTGAAAGTTCATGGGGGTTGTGTGGGATATTAAAGAAATAGGGTAAATTCAGAGGGATTTTCTAAAATTAACCCTTTTTCAATTTTATTCCAAAAACTCTACAATTAGTCAAAATAAAAAGAGAAGAGAATACTGTATAGAACCAACCTATTCAAAATAGCTAGCTTTCTCTTTTCCTTTTATTGCTTCCTTTCCGTTCATCTTTATCTCCTTCATTTACCTCCAATTTCATGAGCAATTCCTCTGCAGTCTCTGCTGAGACCACAATGTGCCTTGCTGAGTCCTCAATGAAGCCGTCCTCCAAAGCTTTGTCAAATAATGCGAGTAGATTGTTGTAGTATCCATCCACATTCAATAACCCCACCTTCTCAAAAAAAAAAAAAAAATAATAATAAATTCAAAGCCGAAAAGTTTGCAGATAGACCCCTTGTACTATTGTTACTTTCAACTTGTTACTCCTCTAGTTTTATTTTTTGCAGATAGTCGACCCGTAAGTGAATGTTTTTGACTCTTCAATCTCTAGAGAAAAGGAAAAGTTGAGGGAAATTTCCCTCAAAGGGTCTATCTGAAAAAGAAAACTAGAGAGCTAGTGAGTTTCATGTAACAAAAAATAAAAGAATAAGAAAAAAAATTAGCGGCGCAGCTTGTTGCTCGCTTGTCATCATCACATGTGTAATATTTTTCAGTTTTATTGTTAAACAAGAAAAAAAAAGTAAAAAAAAAAAGAAAGCTACGAAATATGAAAAGGAAAAAAGAAAAAGAATAAGAAAAAGAAAATCTGAGGTAGGTAAAATGCACCAACTCACAGGTTTCTCATGTATACCAAGCTGAGACCATGTTATCATCTCCAACAGCTCCTCCATTGTTCCATACCCACCTAAAGATTTTGCAACTTAGAAATATTTCCAAGTGTTGAAAGTTTGCTAGAATCTTTCTTTTGTTTAGTGTAGGGGTTGGGGTTGTGGGAACTCACCTGGAAGTGCAATGAAAGCATCAGCATTTTTTGCCATTTCTGACTTCCTCTCATGCATGTCAGCAACTATTTTCACTTCTCCTATGCTATTTCCTGAAATCTGCACAACATTTTGGAGCATGGTTTCTAAAGTTGAAGCAGTATTATAAAATGACAAGTCTTGGCCTGTAAAACACTAAGGCTTGCATGTATAATTGCAATGTCACACACTTTCAATCTTATCTCAAGTTCAAGGGATAAAAAGTTGGTGACAGAGCCCTCAGCAAACATAAGTTTACAGGCCAGCTTTACTTGTTTTTGGAATATTAATTATGAGCGTAACGATAACTAATTAACATATTTTAAGATGCTTAATTTGCTTTTTTAGTGGCTCTGATATTTGGAGTTTGAATATAGTTGAATCTTATCAGACCCTAAGTATTTCCTGCCAAACACATCCCAATACGAAGTATGAGGGAGTAAAATGCAACTTCTTTATACCTCATGCCTCATTAGAGCTTTGGGAATGACCCTGACGCAAAAACAAAAGGAGCATCACATTGTGTCCCATACAAAGAATTTTCAATTAAATTTACAAATAGAGTAAATTGCTATACCCAAGAACATGACATCCACCATCAAGAACAGTTTGAGATATCAACCCCATCAGGCCTACACTCCCACCTCCGTAGACAAGGTCTACTTTCCTCTCAACCTGAAATGTCAACAAAAAAGTAAGAGGAACAGTCTTGAAATAATCTTTAATTAAACTCCTAGGACCTAGTTATTATACAATAATGCTATTATTAGCCGAGCTAAAGATATCACTTTATGTTGTAGTGTCTTTTGTTTTTGATTAGGAGTAAGGAAGTGGAGGAAAGAGGAAAGATAGAAGATGCAGGTTCTGAATCAATTTGCCACATTGACTATATCCTTTTAGTGCATGTGCAAAAAAAAAAAAAAATTGATGTTAGAAGAAAAGCGTAATCATTAGGATGTGCTTAAGCAAGAGGAGTTGAGATTAATGGTGTTACTACATGATAAAACTCTCACCAGTAGCTTTCCAAGCTCAAGAGTTGCATGACTGAATGAAGGCTTGTTCCCTGGCCTGCTCCCACAAAAGACACATATTCTCTTGAAGTACTTCCTTTTGCTTGCGCTCGCCTCATTCTTCTCCTTTGATTCTTCCATCAGTCAAAGTTTAGAGAGAGAGAGAGAGAGAAGAAAGGAAGAAACTAGAGAGAACAAGGAGATCATGGGCCGGGGCAAAGAAAATGATAGGAAAAGGTAGAGAATAATTCAAATCCCCCTGTTGAATTTCTGACCCTTCATCCCTAAATTCTCTCCCCCTTTTTGTCTGCTTAAATAACTACTACTTGATGTTGGATAGAAGCCAGCAAGAAACTTCCATTGATTCGTCTCTCCTCCCCTCTCTCCCCCTCTCTCTCTCTCTGTCAAGAATCTGAGAGAATAATCCAAAAAAAATATATGCTCTTTTATGCACATCCAATCAATGCTTTTTGTGCTAGATTTTTTTTTCCTATTATAATATCCTTGCTCGCTTCTGTGGATTGCTCCGTCATCTCTGGTAATGACTCAGCACCGTCAGGGCCTTGATGTTTTTTGCCCTCGTCATCTCTGTTGCTTTTTTTTCCTACTCATTTTGCTCGTCTCTTAGGGCCTTGTCAAAAACTGAAACGTAGGAAAACTCAAAACCTGTTTCTAGCGATTTATTTGGTTTTCTATGAAATGAGTTTACTGAGTTTGTTTTGTAATGAAAACGGGCACAATAAATGGGGTTTTCATGATTTCCACAACTTAGTTTTCAACTTACTTTCCACGATTTCCTTAGTTTGGTTGGTATAATACAACCATGAAAAATATGGATTAACAAACCAAAAAAATAAATATAGCTATATCCATTAATTAGCCTCCTATAGAGGTAAGAATACATGTATTCTCCAACGGGCGAAATGAAGCCAACAGCTTATATGAACTTGATATAGAGTACATGAACACGGTATAAAAATGTGAGAAAAATACTTGCTATAAAGCCATATTTGGTCACAGAATCTATCCGAACGTATTTATAACACCGAATATACATCACAATGCACCTTTAGAAAATATGACCTCCAACGGGCAAGTAAACAAATTTGAACTCCAACAGGCATTTTGGGGGTGATAAACTCCGACGCGTAAATACAACGGCTAGTAGGGAAGTAGCAAATATAAACGTGTGAATCAAGTACCCCAACAAACCAAAAAAATATCATATTATCCAATCCAAAATATTAGCAACTAACCATCATAATGGTAACGAGTTAAGTATCAGAAGTAGGTGAATTATGGTGCTACTGCCAGCAACCTACCCCACTGAAGATATGCAAACAGGGTAAAAATAGAGGTAGGACATTTTGGGGTTGTGCCTCATTCCCAAATAGGCAACATAAATTCTTTGCTTGGGCAGTGGAAGATGTTGCTAAAAAGATCTCCAAATTTTCAAATGAGGCTAATAGCTCCAATGAAGATAAGAATGTGAAGAAAGTTATAAAGGTGAATGCTAATTTGAAGGCTACAAATCATGAATGTCAAAATTGAAAATATGTATGTATTTTCCTTAGTAATACTATGTTTGATGCAATTTGTAATGAATATTCTTGTATGTACTTCAAACTGATATTGGAATATGAAAAATGCATTGGATTTGAAACAAATAAAATATGTATTGGATTTCATAAAATATAGCAGTCCCTTAATGCTCATTTACCAAATCAAGATTGAAGTTGATATTATGTACAACCATGATAGAAGAAAATCCAATTCTCTTAGAACATTTGAGATATGTAGGGAATGTATAAGAGCTCAATTATTGGTCAAAATCATCATTGATAGCCATCCAATGCAATGACATAGCATTGTAGGTTGCTAATCTTAGTTATTTTGACACATATCATTGCCCAATCATGTTAAAATCCATCAAATGAAAAAAAAATCCAGTAATTCAAGCCATCTAGTACAATGTAATGACATTGTAGGTTGCTCAGATAACAACAGATTATATGCCACCATTGAAAAATGATATCAACCAACATAGATACTACTCATATTAAAATCCATCAAATGAGAAAACCCAGGTTTAACATTCGAGTCATCGAGTACAATGTAATGACATTGTAGGTTGCTCAAATAGAATGCCAGAATACCCATGCTATATAAGTAGGGACAATATAATTTCCTGCAAGCATAAATTAAACATTCATGAGCAACAGAAGGTTGCAAAAGTAATAATATTGATACCAAAAATCACTAAAAAAACCCACTACAGATTAATCACCAAAAATCATCCAGAATATAACCTGAATTCTGAAAAAAATCACTAAATAAACAGTGTGAAAAACAATCGTAATGAGAATCACCAAAATCTACAGAGAATCACTGCAGAATAAACGCTGAATAAATAGATTAATTAGTTTCACGGTGTGGAAAATAGAGAATCACTACGGAATAAACACTGAATAAACAAATTAATTTCCTTAGCAGTGTGAAAAATAGAGAATCACCACAAAGAATCACCAAGATCTATAGAGCAATTTTCGCAAATCGTAATGGGAACCAACGGATAAATCACCCAAAGTTACACAAAATTTAACCTAATAAAGTGAAGGAAGAAGAAAATCAACAAAAGAAAACACTAAAAATCAAATAAATAAAAAAGATCGCATTTTTAGAACTGTACTGTAGACGGTTAAAATATACTCTCTCTTGGACCAATGCTTAGTCTGAGTCCAAGAAATGAATGCTCATGGATTAAACACTTCAGATAGGCTCAAATATAAGCTACAGTGAAGTTTGCTTGGGTCACATACGAACATGACTACATGCTAAACTCTAGCCTAGCTCATCAGAGTCAAAGAAGACCTAATTCTGAGTTAATCCTCAAGTTAGACATTGGGTCGAGTGGAAAGGCGTCTTCAAGTCGTACTATGGTCCAAGTTGAAAAGCATTCTCAAAATGGACTCTGGGCTAAGTTCAAGAGTTTGGGTGAAGTTCGCTCAAAGTCTTATGCAAACTTCGCCCAAAGTCTTATGTGAACTTCGCCTAAAAGACCTACGTGGGCCAAGTCATCCATATTGCAAGGATTGTAGGCAAACAATTAATCTTTCAAGTCATGAGAGGCCTGAATCGACACTCGGCACAAGTCTGATACTTGAGCCTAATACATGCTTAAGAGGTGACGCCCACATCGAAGTTGTCAAAGCACATGCCCATAGCGGAGCTTGCCAAAGTTGTAGCGAAGCTCACCCAAGTCATAATGAAGCTTGCTCTCAAGGCTGAGTAAAAGTGAAGCTTAAGAGGTGAACGTCCACTAATTCAGTCACTTAATACTATGATGCCTATAAATAGGCTTGATCAACATGGGGCACACAGGGGCACAGGGGCGGAGGAAATGTCTTGAGGCTAACATTATCTTGATTGGACTCTTTACCATTGAGAGAGAGAGAGAGAGAGAGAGAGAGAGAGAGAGAGAGAGAGAGAGAGACATGATAGAGAGAGAGAGAGAGAGAGAGAGAGAGAGAGAGAGAGAGAGAGAGGATACATTGACAAAAAGCCCATCTCTTCTCCATTTTTATTGATTTTCATAGATCATTATCATCAGCTAATCATCTGGCCCGATCAACGATCCTTATGAGAAATGATTCGCTCTGTTCAGGTAGTCATCTAGCTTAATCAACGATCTTTATGAGAAAAGATTCATTCTCTTCAGTTACTCATCTACCTTAATCAGTAGTTCTTGTGAGAAAATATCTATTAATATCTCTTCATTTAGAGAAGACAGTGCTATATTTCGAGAGATTAGAGATTATCAATCAATGAAAGACCTGTTGTCTTAATCAGACTCTTAACGGAGTACAAGATCAGCGCTCCATCGGCACGTAGAAAAGAACCCTAGGAAATATAAACTTTTTCTTTGTTCATTGTAATCCTTTTATTATAATTTATGTCAATTGTAATATAAAAGACTCGAAACATGTACCTTCATATCAACTAAGTTGTTTCAAATATCTTGTTGGTTTTTTTCAATTCAGATCTAGGGTTTCAATCAGCATCAGAGGAAGTAGGGAGGCAAGAGAGTGAAGAGAGAAAGAGAAAACAGGGAGACGGGAGTTGAAGAGGGAGGCGGGAGATTGGAGAGGGAAAGCAGGGATTTTAGGGGTGAAGATCCTAAGGAGATGAGCATCTGAGTTTTCCAAAACTCATCTGATGGGATGAATTGGCCGAGTATGAATCAAATATGACGTATATTAATTTCGACCTTTTTGAACAATTAGCGGCCAGCGAATGGTTGGGAAAAAAAATCCACGTGGCATGGGTTTTTTTGCAAAACTTTCCCTACACCTAACCTAATCAAACTGGCAGAAATAAAATTGGGGGAATTTTTTTTCCAACTTGCCATTGCCAAAGCAAAAAAATGGGTTTCACGGGTGGTCTGCGAACCAAACATGCCCTTATTGCCTTTATATGCCCTTATCATTTGGATACTTGATCTTTTGAGACAAGTTTGTCATTCACCAACTTGTTAGATCATAAATTTGTAACTCTCACTAGATCATGCTGACTTTGAAATTTTAGCATAGTAAAAAATGTATTGTATCATAACAACTCAGATTCAAATATTATTAGACTCACGTTTAAATCAGATTCTAAGAAAAAGAAAAAGAAAAAGCCAGAGCGTTAGATAATTTAGGTTTCAGTTCAAATACTTACTTTTCAAAATCCAAGGCACAAACCCACTGAAGTTATTTGGTCAAAAACCTCTGTCATTGACTCTAGAAGTCTTAATTATCTAATGTCCTTCACAAACTATCACATCTCAGCTACTTGTGGTGGTCGTGGTCACTAGATATACGCTTATACAATGAGAAATCAATGGTCAGTGATTATTGACACTAATGATACTAATGACAGCCGTTAATCATTTACCTGGCTCAATAATAATGTGTCGGTCCTATGCTTCGGTGAACCACCTAAGCAATATACTAATCTAGTTATGGCTTCTGAGTCTTCTGATGATGTAGCCTATTATATTTTCAGTATGTGTTTGAAATAGAGAAGAGGAATCAGACTCCTTAAGATTCCTATATATATCTTAATTGGTAGTTAAAGATGCTTGTTATAAATAAACTAGGAAATTTAGATCATGATATCCAAGATAACAGTGGTCGTGATTGGAAGCGATATGATGAAGATTTGAAGTATGATTTCTTTTTCAATGATTATGGAGTTGTTTATTAATTGTTCTTAGATTAGTTGTGTCTGTTTTGTTAGTTGCCTCTTTTATCTGCTTTCTGAGAGGAGGAAAGTGGGAGAGTCAATCTGGACAAATCCCCCTTCACTAAAGAAAAGATCTGAGGGCCTAGTAGTCTTTGCAGAAAACAGTAGGGATTTGTTTTTTAAGTGATAATAATGTTTTAGAAGATGGGAATTTTTTTAAAAAGACCAATTTTGCTAAATAATTAGCAAAATAGACCATTTTGCTAATTATTTAGTAAAATATACCTCTCTTTGACCAACAAGTCAAAAAGAGGTCGATTTTAAAAAATAGGCTGCTGAAAACATACGAGACTAGTAGTCTTGTATGTTTTCAGTGTACTAATCGGTGATTAGTGCTCACAGAAAACATACGGGACTACTAGTCCCGTATGTTTTCAACGGTCTGTTTTTTAAAATCGACCTCTTTTTAGCCAACATGCCAAAAAGATGTCTATTTTGCTAAATAATTAGCAAAATGATCTATTTTGCTAATTATTTAGTAAAATTGGTCTTTTTTTAAAAATTCCCCTTTAGAAGGTCTATAATATTGTCCCACTTTTAGTCTAATTCATCGCCATCACTTGGATTGTAATTAAGTAGGTCCCGCGTTCTTTCGATATATTATCCAAGGCAAATATCTAGTGTTTTTTAATTAGTAGCCCTGGATCCGCAATAGTGCCGAGTGGCGTCACGAGTACTGAATTTCCTACTTTTGCTTCCATTTACTATTTATAGGACACCACATAATTAGTTCGATGAGTTATACGAGAACAAGATCTTGGATCGGCCGCTATGTTTTAGTAAAGCTTTTCTGTTTCAAAACTTAAGATATGGATTAGAGTCAGGCCGGGTTTGATTACCTTAATATAGAATTGTGTCTCTCATAGTTTCAATTATAGACTTTGCTTTTTATCTTTTTAATCAAGATTCTATAAATTGATTTATGAATATTAAAATATGAAAGTTCCTATTATCATAATCCTTAACTTCCGTTTTCTCAAATACATGTGTTTGTCCCTTCTCTGTTCACATGCATGCACACAATACACATCCATGTAACCCTTCAAAGCAACGTACCTAAATTGACTTTTGCTGTTTTTATGTATTAGATTAGATCTTGATTCATTAATTAAACAACTGGATCAATCCCACTCCTGCTGAGAAACTGATCCTAGTTGGTATAGCTAGATGCCTTCAGTAGATAAATTAGATCTAGATCGTGAGTCATCGCTTAAATGGGAACAGTGCGTGTGATTTGAGGGAGATATGATGAAGATTTGCAATGTGATTGCTTGTCTCAATTCTTAAACACTTGTTTATGATGTCTATACATGTCAGCATTTGCTATAAAATATTTTTATTAAAAAAGAAAAATTATAATGATTAAACCAGTGTTTTGTTAGGACGAGCTTAACGAAAACATATTTCCTTTGCAGTATATATCTAACTCTTTACTTAATTACTATTTTTTAGTGGAAGAGATTAAATAAGAAGGAAGAGTACAATTTGAATACTACTTTGCATATGAAAACTTACTTTCATGCAATCTCACAACAAGCTTCTCTCACGTACGTCTCCTTAGAGCGATATTGAAAGTTATGCAGGAGGACATTTATCGCGATATGATTCCTATCAAGCAATAATTAATCCATTATTACGACACGTTAGTTGTTGGTTACTTTCACTAATTGATCATGAGACGACACGCAAAAAGAAAAAGAAAAAGAAAAAGAAAAAGAAAAAGAAAAAGAAATCCTGTATATGAAATTAATGAACCCTACAACACAAAAAGAATGTTTTTTTGTTTGCCCAAAGAGGGGTAAAATTTGAGCCAATGAGTCATTGCTACTGTTTGATTGTCATTCAAGTGGGCTCTCTGATTGTGAAATTATTGCTCCACTGCTCATTGCCATGGCCCCATGAAAAAGATCGATGATTGTGAGCTTGTCTCAACATCACAAGAAAAGCTGGTGACATTTTGATTTAGTGATGGTATATGTGATCTAGTGAGCATAATCTAGCTTTACGGATGATATGTTTTCGTGAAAGATGAGCTTCGACATGGTTAGTAGCCTAGTAATTCCTCCTAAAAACATAAAAAAATTGACATGTGTCATTCCTAAAAAAAAAAAAAATTTAACCCGTTTCCATAGCAAAAATAGCCACATGTCATATATATCCTATCAGAAGATGACACATATGCATCTAATCTTGTTTTTATATAATAATTATCATCGAATTAAAACTATCCATACTTAAAAATTAGAGATATATTCCAAGAAAATTTGAACATTACAAAGAATCCCCTAAAATATAAGAAAAATGCAAACAATTCCCTAACATATCATAAAATCACAAACATGTCATATAATAAAAATCACAAACATGTCCTAAAATTTTTTGAAATTGCAAAAAAAATCTTGAAAATTTTGAAATTACAAATGACTTTTCAAAATTAAAAGTCTACAAAAACTGTAAGAATATTGAAATTGCTGAATAATGGCATAGCCTTTTTCATTGATATTAGGAGATATTTATAGGATTACAAGAGAATCAATTAGTTGCATAAAATCTAAAACTACCTAATTAGTTACATAATTGTTGGAACTAAAAGGGATAAGTGAGCTGTCAAGATATTAACAGAATATCATACAAAAGGAAAGAATCACAGGGCATTGTCGACTGACACCGTAGGACGTGTTGACTGAGACCGCCTTTCGTGTCGACTCAAAGGGTAACGTCTTAAAGGGTGTCGACTCGTCTCGTCTCGTCTCATTTGATGTCATCAAAGCGTGTCGACCAACTCCGTAGGACGTGTCGACTAAGACCGCCTTTCGTGTCGACACAAGGGGTGTCGTCTTGTCTGGACTCGTCTTGTCTCGTATCGTCTGGTCTCGTCTGGTCTGGTTGTAATTCCTTAATATGCCCCCGCAAGTTGGAGCTCCTTGAGGAGAGACCAATCTTAATCAGCAAGTTATGAAAACACATGCGGGGTGTTAGGTCTCATGTTATGAACCTATATTTTCTAATCTAGTTTTGATGATTACAAACAATTCCTAATATTATTTGTCTAGTGTTTATATTTTCTTATTAGGTATTCTAGACAAAGAATATGTTGGAGGTTGGTTGGATTGCGCCCTCACGATGATATCAAAAGGAGGTTGGCGGAATAGTGAAATGAAGCTTATGCATACTAGTCAAGATCCAAGTTTAAGCTTCTTCCATATTTACTAAGACAAGCTACAATGAAGATCTATCAAGCTTGGGTAAATTAGTTTAAGGTTTATATAATGTGTGTTAATTCTATAAGCTCAAATACACACACACACATTTTATTTGTGAATTTTCTCAAATATAGGAGTTTTTATACAAAATATGTTTTTAATATGTTTTGGACTATATATACATCATAAAAATCTTCTATATGTCCATATAAATATTCCATAAGTTTTCAAAACTTGTTTTGAGTCAAAAATCAAAAATCACATGTTTTATTAAACATGTATTGTAGTGTTTTTGAATATTTCTGAGATTTCTCAAATGGTAAGAGCAAATTGAAAAATTCATTTTCTAAAACGCTCATAATCATGTTTATAAACTTTTCCCAAAGTTTTATATTTTTTAGAATTTATTTGCTATTTTAAAAGGAATTTAAAATTCATTTTTAAAAATTATTTCAGGTTGATAACCTGTTATGAGTCGACTGAGCAGTTGACTGATGACATCAGTCGACTGATAAGCCGACTAAAAAATATACATATAATCTTCAAAAGTTTCTGTTTTATTTTGGTCGACTGACTAGTCGACTAATAATCCATCAGTCGACTGATAAAGGTTGTCAGTCGACTGATGAGCTGGTAAATACCTATAACGATCAGCTCATCAGTCGACTGATAAAATCCTTCAGTCGACTGACGGTCCAACGGCTAGTTTTCCTAGCCTTCTGTTTTATTGTCTTTTTGTTGGATTTATTTGGGTTTTGTGCCTTGGTTTTTCTTCCTATATAAACCTCTATTGTTCTCATCAAAATTAAGTTTTCAAGAGGGTTTTTAACAAGAGTTTTAAGTGTTTAAAAGTTTATTTCTCAAGTTTAAGTTTGGTGTTTGAGGGTTTTAAGTGTTTAAAAGTTTATTTCTCAAGTTTAAGTTTGGTGTTTGAGTTTACAAAGAGGA
This sequence comes from Asparagus officinalis, assembly GCF_001876935.1. Classification (NCBI taxonomy): domain Eukaryota; kingdom Viridiplantae; phylum Streptophyta; class Magnoliopsida; order Asparagales; family Asparagaceae; genus Asparagus; species Asparagus officinalis. The sequence continues at coordinate 19,776,845 of NC_033801.1, forward strand.
GGCTTGCATTTTTAATTGAGGAATTCATTTGAGTTTACAAAGAGGAGGCTTGCATTTTTAATTGAGGAATTCATCCTCAATCTTCTTCATCCTCTATTATATTTATAGAGAAGTTTTTCTAACTCTTTTTTCTAGCAATTTTATTATTAATTTTTATATTCTTATTATTACTAGTTTGCTAATTGAGTTAGATTTTATTTATACTCGTTTTATCACACACTCTATTTGAGCTTGTAACATTTCATACATCATATATTGGGTTGTGAGATTGTGATTTATGAGATTGAGCTTACATTGAGTTCTCACTTATTGTAGAGAACATTTTATTGTTGTTGAGCCTAATTGTGAGATACACTTTGTAATACACTTGTACACCGAGAGAAAATGTGGTGAGAGATGAGGTCACCCTAAGAGGAGTGGAGTAGGTGATAATACCTAGAGGTAGGTTGTAATTCCTAATACCTGAGGGAGACACGGGCTAGAGACCAACACTTAGAGGGTGTAAAGTGTGATTACAAAAGTGTGAACTGTAAAGTTTCCGGTGAACTAGAAAACTGTTGTATGAGGTTTAAACATTATTCGGGTGAGCGTAAAAAACCCGGTTATGATAGTGAAGATCTCCTCGAGATGAGAAGTAGAGACGTAGGTCGTGGGGACCAAACTCCGTGATCATATCTTATGTTTGCCTTTGTCTTTTGCGCACTATCACTTGTGTTTATTTACTCTTGTTCATATATCCTTGCATATATCAAATTGAATATCAAGATTATTAGGATATATTTGTTAATTAATTTTAATCAGTATTAATATGTAATAAGATTAGTAATAACCCTATTCACCCCCCTCTAGGATACTTTCAATTGGTATCAGAGCTTGGTACTCTTTGATTTAAGGTCTAACTGTCTTGAGTTAAAGATCCCTTGTTCTTATTATTGTTGCTAATATTGTTTTGATATTATTTGTTTCTTACTTGCACATATCATGAACATGCACGGTGCACCTAGTATTGGTTATGCTATTAACATTACTCCTAGAATTAGTAATTTCCCTTATGATCAATGGATTGTTAGATTTAACATTTTTGCTAGATCTATAAATATCGATACATGGGAAATTATTGAATACACTTATATTGTACTCACTACGGAGAAATCCAAGTGGAGTGATAATGATACTAGATTGTTTGCTATGAACAAGTCCTTGTTAGAATTTCTAATTGATGTCTTTGGCTTATCTTTTGCTAACAAACTTGATTCTTTTGATAGTGCTTATACATTATGAAAATTAATAGAAGCACATCAAGGAAACTTGGAGGCAATCTGACAACATTTGGAGGATTCGGCTTCAAGTTCAAAAGGAGCCTCATCTTCATGCATACGACACTAGGTGATAGTCCTAATGAGGTACGCGAGTCCGACAACAATAATGATTTTACTTTTGATGAGCTCGCACATGAATATGAAAAATTGTTGTATGACCATAAGAATTAAAACATAACTTTAAAGAATTAAAAAGCAAGCATGTTCAATTTAAATCCGTTCATGAGTCCCTTATATCTAAGTTTGATTTCATTGCAAATAAAAATATTAATCTTAAAGAATGCAATAAAAAATTAAGATTGGATATTGCATGTTTGACTCATGATAAGAATAATGTCATGATAGAAGTAGAGGCTAATAAAAATAAATTAGATACTCTTGTTTGTTCTACTTATTGTGACAATGAATATATTTCAAATGATGAATTGAATCAAATAAAGAAACACATATCATCCTTAGATTCAACATTAAATACATGCATTGCCAACAATGAAAAGGTTACTGACTTGTGTGCAAAGTCCTATGGAAATGTTTCTAAGAAACCTATTCACTATGCACACATGTATAACAAAACTTACAAGTGTTCTATTTACGGCCGAAAAGGCCATATCACTAAGTTTTGTTATAATGCACAAAAGCCTAACAAACATAATCATGTTTGTGCATCCCATCAAGCGTCTCCATCTCATACACATGTATATGCACATATTGCACATCATAAACATGCTCATGTGTATAAGTGTGATTTTTGTGGTAGGTTTGACCATTTAGCCAAATTTTGTTTTGTTTTGAAAAATGTTTCTCATTTGCAAAAAGTTTCAAATAAACTACCTTTGTTTGCAAATGATTTCTGTGCACCACCACTTGGTCAACACAAACCTTTTAGACCCTTTCATTACACACATTGCAATCGAAAAGGTCAAATATATGAATTTTGTTTTGATCATATCCGTGCACCATATATGCCCAAATGGGTTCATAACCCAAGGGCCTTGAGTTTTAATGATAGGGATCATATCCCTAAACTGTTAGGTACCAAGAGTAATTGGGAACCAAAACATATTTAATCTTTAAGAATGAATTCTTTAGCTTTTTAGTTTTTCATGTTCTTAAAGATGTTTTTATTTAAAGTTTTACAAACAAAATTGAAAACAATTCTATTCTTGTTATTTGATTTGAAAAGTTATCATTCATATTTTTTTCATGATTCTCTTTCATAGATTTTCATGTTTTCATTCTTTATGAATTGATACAAATTTTTATCAAGATAATTTTTTTATACTAAAACATCATTTTTGTTAGTATACTTTGTTTTTCAATTTTTTTAAGTTTGAACAATGTGTTTATGTTTATGGGATCATTATAAAACACTCTTATGATGACATTTATGTGTTTGAGCTTTCGGATCATCTAGTTATGGTTTATAATGTATTCCTTATGTGGTTTGATCAAGTTCTACAAGAATATTTCTTCTATTGATCAAACATCTTTTAGATATATATACTTTGTTTTCATGAGTTGAGACATCATTCTCATAATAATGTATTTCTATATGTTCTCAATCAACCATGATTTATGGTTTGATAACTTATGAATTTTCTTTTGGATTTATTGACAAATCATTTGATTCTTGATTTGTAATTTTTAATATTTGTTAATTTTTAGAATTTTTATTATTTTTGATATATCCTATGAATATATATCTTTGTGTTAGACACTTGTGTCACTTTGTATTGATGATGCACATATGAGTGTTCACTTGGTCTTGTTTGTGAGTGGTGTTTTGCATACTTTATCTATGCTTGCTCACATTTATTTGTCATGCTCATCTTTGCATATTTTCTATATGGCTTTTTGATAGGGGGAGTCTTCCCCATATTTTTTTTATACTCACCTATGCTTTATGATAGGGGGAGCTTTCGCTCTCTTATTCTTTTGTTTTTCTTATTTTGATGTTTCCAAAGAGGGAGAAACAAGTGGATTGTGAGTATGTTTTAAGAGTATTGTGTTTTATTGTATATTTTATATACTCTTTGTGTAGATTGTTTGTCATCATTAAAAAGGGGAGATTGTTAGGTCTCATGTTATGAGCCTATATTTTCTAATCTTGTTTTGATGATTATAAACAATTCTTAATATTATTTTTCTAGTGTTTATATTTTCTTATTAGGTATTTTAGACAAACAATATGTTGGGGTTGGTTGGATTACGCCCTCACGATGATATCAAAAGGAGGTTGACGAAATAGTGGAATGAAACCTATGCATACTAGTCAAGATCCAAGTTTAAGCTTCTTCCATGTTTACCAAGATAAGCTACAATGAAGATCTATCAAGCTTGGGTAAATTAGTTTAAGGTTTATATAATGTGTGTTAATTCTATAAGCTCAAATATACACACACATTTCATTTGTGAATTTTCTCAAATATAGGAGTTTTTATGCAAAATATGTTTTTAATATGTTTTGGACTATATATACATCATAAAAATCTTCTATATGTCCATATAAATATTCCATAAGTTTTCAAAACTTGTTTTGAGTCAAAAATCAAAAATCACATGTTTTATTAAACATGTATTGTAGTGTTTTTCAATATTTTTGAAATTTCACAAATGGTAAGAGAAAATCAAAAAATTCCTTTTCCAATACGCTCATAATCATGTTTATAAACTTCTTTCAAAGTTTTACATTTTTTAGAATTTATTTGCTATTTTTAAAAGGACTTTAAAATTCGTTTTTAAATATCATTTCAAACTAATAACCTATTATCAGTCGACTGATAAGTCGACTGAAAAATGTACTTGTAATCTTTAAAAGTTTATGTTTCATTTTGGTCGACTGACTAGTCGACTGATGATCCATTAGTCGACTGATAAAGGTCGTCAGTCGACTGATGAACTGGTAAATGCCTACAACGGTCAGCTCATCAGTCGACTGATGAAACCGGTCAGTCGAATGACGGCCCAACGGCTAGTTTTCCTAGCCTTCTGTTTTTTTATCTTTTTGCTAGATTTGTTTAGGGTTTGTGCCTTGGTTTTTCTTTCTATATAAACCCCTATTGTTCTCATCAGAATTAAGTTTTCAAGAGGGTTTTTAACAAGAGTTTTAAGTGTTTAAAAGTTTGTTTCTCAAGTTTAAGTTTGGTGTTTGAGTTTACAAAGAGGAGGCTAGCATTTTTGCATTTTCAATTGAGGAATTCATCATCATTCTTCTTCATCCTCTATTATGTTTATAGAGAAGTTTTTTAACTCTTTTTTCTAGCAATTTTATTATTGATTTTTATATTATTATTATTGCTAGTTTGCTAATTGAGTTAGATTTTATTTATACTCATTTTATCACACACATCTTATTTGAGCTTGTAGCATTTCATACATCATATATTAGGTTGTGGGATTGTGATTTGTGAGATTGAGCTTACATTGAGTTCTCAACTATTATAGAGAACATTTTATTGTTGTTGAGCCTAATTGTGAGATACACTTTGTAATACACTTGTACACCGAGAGAAGTGTGTGGTGAGAGACAGTGTCGTCCCAAGAGGAGTGGGGTAGGTGGTAATGCCTAGAGGTATGTTATAATTTCTAACACTTGAGAGGGACACGGGCTAGAGACCAACACTTACAGGGTGTAAAGTGTGATTGCAAGAGTATGAATTGTAAAGTTTTCGGTGAACTAGAAAACCGTAGTGTGAGGTGTAAACGTTATTCGGGTAAGCATATAAAACTCAGTTGTGATAGTGGAGATCTCCTCAAGGTGATGAGCGGAGATATAAGTCATGGGGACCGAACTCCGTGATCATATCTTATGTTTGCGTTTGTCTTTTGCGCACTACCACTGTGTTTATTTACTCTTGTTCATATATCCTTGCATATATCAAATTGAATATCAAGATTGTTAGGATATATTTGTTAATTAATTTTAATTAGAATTAATAACTAATTAAGATTAGCAATAACCCTATTCACCCCCCTCTAGGGTACTTTCACGGGGTAGTGGTTTGGTGAGTGCAACATCTAGTTGGTCCGTGGAAGAGACATGAGTGACTCTTAAGATGCCTTCTTGGACTTGTTGTCGAATGAAGTGAAAGTCAAGACGTGGAAGAGACATGAGTGACTCTTAAGATGCCTTCTTGGACTTGTTGTCGAATGAAGTGAAAGTCAAGAGCAACATGTTTCATTCGAGAATGGAAGACTGCCTTCTTGGACTTGTTGTCGAATGAAGTGAAAGTCAAGAGCAACATGTTTCATTCGAGAATGGAAGACTAGATTGGAGTAGAGATTCATTGCACCCACATTATCATAGTATATTACCGTCTGTTGTGATGATGTGAGCCTAAGTTCGCCGAGAAGAGATGTGATCCATCTCAACTCGACAGCTATCGAAGCGACCGACCAGTACTCGGCTTCCGTCGAGGAGCAAGCCACTATTTGTTATTTCTTTGAACTCTAGGATATCAGGTTTTGACCAAGATATACAATGTAGGTACGGTGGATGTGAAGTCATCTTTGTTACCTGCCCAGTTGGCATCTGAGTAGGCGTGGAGAGCGAGAGGTGATTGATGATGTAACATGATGCTGTAATCAATGGTGCCACACAGATATCTGAGAAGTTGTTTGGTGGCGTTCTAATGGTTTCTAGTCGGATGATGCATGTACTGTGAAAGTTTGTTGACTACATAGGCAATATCCGGACGAGTGAGGGAGAGATACTAAAGTCTCCCAACTCGGAACTCAGTTAGGTCAGTAAGGGTTGTACACGACTGAAGTGTACGGACAGGCAAGGTAGAGTTGCGACAGTATGAGCATCAGTCATCTTTGTGTTGGCCTTCTTGTTTTGATGATGATTTTAACAAACAATTTATATCTAATATTGTTTATTTAGTGTTTGTGTTTTATTATTTATTGTAGACAAACAATAAGTTGGAGGATGAATAGAATTGCACTTCAACGATCATATCCAATGGAGGTTGGTGGAATAGTGGGGTGAAGCCTATGCAATTCAAGTTGAATATCCAAGTTCTAGCTTCATCCGTAATGTGTACCAAGTCAAGCTTATTGAAGATCAAGATCTAGCTTGGGTAACATTAGTTTAGGTTTATATTATGTGTGTTGGAACTTTAACCTCAATCATATACACACACATACATTATATTGGTTTCCTTGTATATATATAGTTATATATATATATACAACATAAGTTTTGGTTTTCACACACACACACACACACACACACACACACACAATTTGGTCTCCATGTATATATAGTTTCATATATACATATATGTTTGGTTTCTATGTATATATATAGTTATATATATACATACATAGTTTGAGTTTTCATGTTCATAAATATGAAATCACATATTTTATATTTATTATTGTGTTTTAGAAAATATTGCATAGAATATGCATATTTGTGAAAATATTGTGTTTCTAGTTTATAAATATTGCATAGAATATGCATATTTGTGAAAATATTGTGTTTCTAGTTTATAGATTTTATAACAATAGTTTACATCTTTCTTTAAGTTAACAAAATCATTTTGTAAATTTTCAAAACATGGTTTAGCCAAAATGTCAAAATTCATATGTTTACATTTTCATGTTTTGGACTATTTTGTAAAATGATGATATTTTTTATTTGGGAAGTCCTTTTTGAAAACCAGTTTTTATAACATGTTTATTATCATATTTACAATCATTTCCCAAAGTTTTATATTTTTTTGAAATTTATTTGATATTTTTAAACCCAGTTTAAAGTTGAGTTTTTCTGTGTACTTTAGGTCTGTGCATGTTTAGTCAACTCATTAGTCGACTTATGAGTCGACTCATAAGTCGACTCACGAAGTGCAGCACAGTTATGATTTTTTTTCTGCTGGGTTGACTCACATAAGCCAACTCATTAGTCGACTCATAACTCGACTCACGAAGTACAGCGGAGTTGTGATTTTTCTTCTGCTAAGTCGACTCATATAAGCTGACTCATTAGTCGACTCATAAGTCGACTTATGAAAGAGCCGTTGCACAGTAACGACTAGTTTCCAGCAGTGTTTTCTGGGGGCTTTTTTGTCTTTTCAGTTGGATTTTGGCTGAGGTTTTGGGTGGCTATATATACCCCCTTGCTCTCATCCTTCATATCTAACTAATGAAATGTCTTAAACAAGTTTAAAAGAGTTTTAAACAAGGGTTTAAGTTTGTTTAATGTTTGTTTAGAAGCTTTTAAGCAATTGAGGGTTTGAGTTTGTGAATTCAATTCCATAAGAGCTTGATGAGATCATCTATTGGAGTTTGAGCAATCAACTATTCTCCCTCCATCTTTTGTCATCTATTGAGAAGTTTTTTAAACTCTTTTCTAGCTTTATATTTATTTATTGGAGTATCATCTTTAAAGCTAGTTTTATATTGAGTTTAGATTTGATTAATCTCATTGTTATACACACCCACTTGAGCTTATTGTATTTGCATTCATAATATATTTGGGGTTGTGAGAGATAGTAACATTGAGTTGAGCCTAATTGAGTTCTCACCTTATTTAGAGAACAATCATTTGTTGTGCTTAATTTGTAAAGTTCACTTTGTAATACACTTGTACACCGAGAGGAGTGTGTCGTTAGGATGGAGTCGATACCGAGAGGAGTGGCGTCGGTGGCCTAGTGAGAGGTGATAATTCCGAGCACTTGAGGGAGTCGATACGTGAGGACTAACACTTGAGTTTGTAGCTTGTGTATGTACTTTGTGAGGATTTATGAGAGTTGTCGGTTGACTTGATAACCGAGTGTGTAGAGTTTTCGGTTAGCTAGAAAACTAAGTGTGTAGAGAAGTTTCGGCTTCCAAACCGGGTTGTGTAGTGGATTCTCCTCGAGAGTGGGGAGCAGGGATGTAGGACGGAAGGTCCGAACCTTGTGAACATATAGCGTGTTTGGTTTGTATTGGCGCACTTATAACTGTTCATCTTATAGCCTATTGCATCTTGTTTGTTTCACCCTTGTGATAGTTTATATATCCTTACATATATCATATAGTATATCTCATTGCTAGGATATATCACCTTTGTTCATATTGCATATTCTTACTCATAAGTAATTGTATATCATCTTGCAAGAATATATTTGTTAATAAGTTTTAAATTGGCATAAAATCGGATTAGATTAGCATAAACCCTATTCACCCCCCCTAGGGTTCTTTCATAGCGACCTTAGGGTCTAACATATTGTTCGAGCCAGCAAGTCTGCAAGTGTATCTTCACTGTGATAGGAGAAGACCTTGACGGTGAGAAACAACTTCAACTCCAAGGAAATATTCAAGTGGTCTGAGGTCTTTGAACGAGAAGCGACGTGCGAGCACCAAGATGAAGTCCCACACTGATGCTGCATTATTACATGTGATGATGATGTCATCAATGTAGACAAGTAACATGATTGTTATGCCATTGTCATTGAGAATGAACAAGGTGGTGTCGACAACTAAGTTCGAGAAGCGATATGCAAGAGGGAACTATTGAAGCTCATTGTATCAGGCTCGAGGAGCTTGTTTGAGACCGTTGATCACCTTCCACAATCTGCAGACGTGATGTGGGTTGTCGGTATCAACAAAACCTTGAGGTTGAGCCTTGAAAACATCTTCAGTGAGGGTGCCTTGTAGAAAGACATTGTTGACATTGAGTTGACGAAGATTCCAACCTCGGCTGGCGGCAAGCGATAGGACGAGATGAATTATGATCGGCTTTACAACCAGACTAAATGTTTCATGATAGTCCACTCCTGGTCTTTGGTGAAACCCTTTTTCTACTAAGCGAGCTTTGTATCTGTCTATAGAGCCATCAAGTAAGCGCTTAACTTGAAAAATCTATTTACACCCCCACAATATTTTGCACGCCATTAGGAGGTACTAATTCCCAGGTGCTATTACGAACCAAGGTATCAAACTCCTCAGACATTGCCTGTCGCTATCTGCTATCTTTGATAGCCTGAATTACACATGCGGGTTTAATATTTGTGGTGAGTTAAGCAAAAAGGCTAAGTTTGTTTATAGGTTTGTGAATGTTGTTTTGGGAACGGGTGATGATAGGCGAGGTGCGGGTAGAAGGTGGTAGTAATGTGTTGTCTGAGACTTGGGCAGGTGGAGGTAAGGCCAGGGGAATGGCTAACAAATTACTAGGTGCTGGTTCAGGTATTATGGTGGGTAGTTATGGAGGCAAGGTGTTTGTGGGGGTAGGTGAGGTGGGAGGTGCGTTGGGAAGAGGGAGAGGGAGGGTGAGAGGCAATGTTTGGTGTTCTATCATATTCCTTTGTGTGTTGGAGTCGACATACAAGGAGTCACTGGAACAAGTGCCGGATGATGTGTATGAAGCCGGGAGAATGACAATATGTGAGATCCAGGTGTCATATGTCGACTCATCTGGGCGAGCGAGATGTAGATTAAGTTTAGACATGGGAAACTCAGACTCAACAAATCAAACATGATGCGAGATGAAAGTCTTTTGAGTTTGTGGATCAAGACATATATAAGCACTTTGTGCAAGGAAGTAGCCAAAGAAGACACAAGGCACGGAGCAATTATCAAGTTTGTGAGGCGAGTATGGACGAAGCCAATGATAACACAGGCAGCCAAAAGCTTGAAGTTTGGAGTAGTTTAGTGGTGACTTAAAGAGTTTATGAAAGGGAGATATCATATGAAGAGTGGGTGTAGGTAGATGATTTATGAGGTAGACTGTAGTGGAGAAGGCATATGACCAGAAGGAGAGAGAGGTAAGATAGCTTTAGAGAGAAGGGAAAGACCCGTTTCAATAATATGATGGTGTCTTCGTTCCGAAAAACCATTATATTCTGGAGTGTGAGGTGGCGAGGTGAGATGCGAGATGTCATTTGTGGATAGATATGTCGCCAGTCCAGTGGATTTGGTGAGACCTATGTATTCCCCCCCCAATTATATGAATAGAAGGTTACTATTTTCTTTTTGAAGTAATTTTCAACAAGGGCTTTGAAACGAGGAAAAATAGTGGTGACATCAGATTTACGTTTGAGAGGGTAAAGCCATATATAGTGAGTGAAGTGATCTACAAAAATGACATAGTTTGCAAATTCTACACATTAGAATAAATAGTTTGTAGAGAAGAAGTAGACACAATTGATGATTGAGAGAAAGGTAGTTTATGACTTTTATTGTAAAGATAGTCATTACAATAAGATTGCTTTGAATTAAATGAATCTAAAGCTAGATCAAATTTATAGATGATATGACGTTTGATTGACTCGGATGGGTGACCAAGATGATGATGTCAGACACTAGAAGACACTTTAACACTAGAGTGGGCCAAAAGACGAGGTACGAGTTGGGAGGTCGGCCATTCATACACATCATCTTTAGATTGTCCTTCTAGCAGTGTTGCCCCTGACAGTAGATCCTTCACACGAAAGGAAGATGGTAAGAACTCAATAGACATATTATTTGATTTGTAAAATTGAGATATGGAAATCAGATTTTTTTTTCATGTTAGGAACAAATAAAGCATTATGTAATTTAAATGTATGGGATGATGCTGTAAGAGAAGAGGAGCCAATTTTGGAAATGTGTAACCCATTACCATCACTGATAATGATGTCGTCAGACCCATTGTATGGTGCATGAAGGGAGAGGATGCCAAGATCAGTTGTGACATGGTGGGATTCCCTACTGTCGAGAAGCAATGTTGGAGTTTCGACATCCGATACTGTGGCAACATGCGCCTTTGGTTGCCACTGAGATCCAATGTGCGACGTGTGAGGGACGCCTTGCAATGAGATGTGTACCAGCTGAAAGAGAGGACACTGAGCGACAGTGCGGCCTTGTTGTCGGCATCCTTGACACTTGCTGAAATATAGCCTTTGTTGGCGAGATGCGGCTTGCAGAAACTGAGACAGTTGTCATCTTGGAGCGGGGTGTGAAGATTGCACCTTGTTGGATGAGGAACGGTTTGAACTATTGTACCTGGTTGATGCGGCGTTAGCCATTGTGGGGTGCGGGGTTGAGACGGATTACGATTGCTACAACATGAGTTCCCTGTTGATGAGTTTCTCATGAAGCTCGTCAAAAGAGATGGGGTTGTCTCTGCCTTCCACTATATCAGCGATTTGGCAATAGTCATCATCGAGACCTTCTAAGATTTTCTCAATGATGTCCTCATCATCCATTGGTCTACCGAGTGCAGTGAGGAGATCAGTTCGGCAATTGACATATTGCATGTAATCCGAAATGGATTGTGATCTATTCGTGGCTCGCTTGATCTGGTCCTTGATTTGTTTGATGTGACCACATGTTGGGTGAGCATAGGTGTTGGCAAGAATCTATCATGCTTCACGGGAGGTGGTCGCCTGTTGGATGAGAGGGATGAGAGAGAGGGAAATAGAACCGACAAGGGTGCCAAACATCAGTTTGTCTTGTCGAGTCCAATGCAGAAAATTTGGGTTAGGAGCTTTAACGTTGTTGGTGGTGATGGTACGAGGAGGAAAAGGATGAGATCCATCTATGTATTTGTAGAGGTCATAGCCGATGAGTATGGCCTCAATCTGGAGTTTTCAAGCAATATAATTTGTGGAGGTCAATTTATGGATGGATTGATGGGAAGTGTTGATGAGTTGAAGGTTTTTGATTGGATTTTTTGGGTTGGGGATGATAGTGATATGAGAACCAGTCGTCATAGTGAAGACTGTGGCTCTGGTTTGCAAAGGAGTGGTGGGAGGAGGTCTAGAATGGGAGATCTAGAATGGCTCTGATACCATGTAAGAATATTAAAATTGTTGAATAATGGCATAGCATTTTTCATTGATATTAGGAGATATTTATAGGATTATAAGAGAATCAATTAGTTACATAAAATCTAAAACTACATAATTAGTTATATAATTGTTGGAACTAAAAGGGATAAGTGATCTGTCGAGATATTAATAGAATATCATACAAAAAGAAAGAATCATAGGGCAATGTCGACTGACACCGTAGGACGTGTCGACTGAAACTATCTTTCGTGTCGACTCAAAGGGTGTCGAATCGTCTCGTCTCGTCTCGTCTCGTCTTGTTTGGTGTCGTCAGAGCATGTCGACTGACTCTGTAGGACGTGTCAATGTAAAACCCCGAAAATTTGAATATAGTGTGATAAATAATTATAAATATGTTATATGATAAAAATAATGTATTTTTATGTTTGAGTATGATAGGAATTGATTTGAGATCAATTCAATGCATAATTGTGAATATACGAGTGTAAATACACAAAACATGCACAAAGGCAAATGGTGAGAATCTGAGAATTTTGACCAGTTGAGAGTTTTTATGTTTTACACACCGATTTATTTAAAATCTAGAAAAGTGTATAAGATCAAAGTTGTAGGTCTCTTCAAGAGATTTCCAACGAATCTTAGATCACCTCATTCCGAGATCAGATGAGAAAGATATGGCTTTTTCACCGAACCCCAGTCTGAGAATAACCCAGGAACCTGCGCAGTCGACCGCCGTGGTCGCTGCCGTCGACCGCGCAGCGAACCTGGTTCTGCCAGTTCTGTTTCGGGCGGGTTTTGTTTATATCAAACTCGATTGTAACCCTAAGTATATATACTCGTTTTGAAGCTCTCAGAACCCTCTATTGAACCCTAATAGCCCCAGCCCCCTTCTCTTTCTCCTCTCAAAACCCTAGCTCGGATTTTGGCATTTTTGGGGCGTTTCGAAGGATTTTCGGTGGAGTTTCGCTGCTCAGATTGAAGGAGGACCGTTCTCACTCGTTTTTGGGTGTTCATCAACCCCCTCAGGCGAGTGACATCTCACCCAGCCCTTCACCCACGTTTTTTATGGGTTTTCTAATGATTTTATTGAGATTTGTTGAGCCTAAAATGCTAGTTTACATATAAGTATAGTTCTTGTAGCATATGATGCGAAAATCCAATATTTCAGTTTGAAAATAACCTCACCAAATGAATTTCTTTTCTGTAATAGATCCGGATCTGAAAAATTGTTTTTGAACTCTGAGTTTTGATGCAAGTTTACTGTTTTATAACTTTTAAATCATGTGTATAGAAGTTCACAAATCCTAGTGATGATTTTTGTTTTCATGCTAGATGTTATTATACGATGATTCATATGTATTAGAATGTGTAATATATTGCTTGGAAGCATGGGTGTATTGTTTGGATCGATTTCGAAGCAGAACAGAAATCTGGAAAAAGCTTCTGTTCATTTCGCGGTCGACCGCGTGTGACGCGGCGGTCGACCGCTGGGCGTTCTGTCGAGTAGAACGTCTCTGCCCTATGCGCGGTCGACCGGAGTGGTTTCTGCGGTCGATCGCCGCACTGTTTGTGCATGTTTTAATTTTGGTGCATACTTTTGTGTGTTCGAGGAGTTGCCTCGATTATTTAATGTTAGATTTTAGTGATTTATTATTTATCTGTACATGTGAGTTGACTTTTGACACAAGCACCGATCCGCACAACGAGGCACGTGTGACATGAGATTATGTGTATCTTTTGTGTATATATATATTCGACACTTACACTTTGTATAATTTTACAGTTAGTCCTCGTGTTGGACACTCATTCCAGTTAGTCCTCGTGTTGGACACTCATTCCAGTTAGTCCTCGTGTTGGACACTCATTCCATTCAGTCCTTGTGTTGGACACTCATTCCACTCAGTCCTCGTGTTGGACATGCTTTTGTTATATTCAGTCCATACGTTGGACATTGGTGAGATTTAGTCCATGCGTTGGACATTGGTTATATTCAGTCCATGCGTTGGACATTGGTTAGATTTAGTCCATGCGTTGGACATTGGTTATATTCAGTCCATGCGTTGGACATTTGTTAGATTTAGTCCATGCGTTGGACATTGGTTATATTCAGTCCATGCGTTGGACATTTGTTAGATTTAGTCCATGCGTTGGACATTGGTTATATTCAGTCCATACGTTGGACATTGGTGAGATTTAGTCCATGCGTTGGACATTGGTTATATTCAGTCCATACGTTGGACATTGGTGAGATTTAGTCCATGCGTTGGACATTGGTTATATTCAGTCCATACGTTGGACATTGGTGAGATTTAGTCCATGCGTTGGACATTGGTTATATTCAGTCCATACGTTGGACATTGGTGAGATTTAGTCCATGCGTTGGACATTGGTTATATTCAGTCCATACGTTGGACATTGGTGAGATTTAGTCCATGCATTGGACATTGGTTATATTCAGTCCATGCGTTGGACATTGGTTAGATTTAGTCCATGCGTTGGACATTGGTTATATTCAGTCCATGCGTTGGACACTCGTTACTTTCAGTCCATGAGTTGGACGTTTAATTTATATAGTCTATGTTTTGGACACTTAATCATTTTCGGACATGACACTCATGTGAGTTTGCATGACACTTGTGGTGGCCTTGTCATGATTTCATTTATCGGTAGAGACGGGTTTGTATTTGTTTTATTTATTGTTTCTTGTATTAGACCTCAGGTTTAGTATTTATGGATTTACAATTTGAGATACAAGGTATATACATGAGGGTTTCCTTGTTTGGATTATTTCGCTCGACGTACCTACGCTCGTGTTGTAATTTCCTAAATACCAGAACCCATTGTTGTTAGGACAAATGATTTTATATTATTATGTATTAACTGTATTTTCATATACAACAAGCCCTATCCCTTGGGGTTGGTTGTGATGTTGCTCGCTAGCGCTTTGACGCTCGTTGTCCCTCCCCCTTTCAGGTAACGAGCCAGGAGCCCGAAGAGTCGCAGGATGGGGACGACCCTTACTAGTTTCTATTTATCCTCTTATTAGATGTATTTTATTTTGTACTCCACTTGAGACATTTTTAGACTTAAGAGGTTTATGTTCTAGAGTTGTAAAGGCTGTGTGCCTTATTTCCTGTATCAGATATTATGTACTTTGAGACATGTTGAGATCTCCAGATCATTGTTATTCATTTCAGACTTTGACTATGTATTCCAGTTTATTTGGTTGAGGAGATGTGTTAATTTGATGTTCTATCATTTCATTAAGTATTTGTTGTAGAACCTTTTACTTGCTTTGTACCTACACCTATTGTTGATTCCTCTAGAGAGATAGTAATTGTGATGGTGAAACATGTTATTGCACGGTGTGGTGCATGGCAGGTTTGACATTCTTGGTTTCACCTTGGACTGCAGCCTTGTGTGAACCAAGGGGCGTCACACAAACATCATGATCCATCTCTACATCATCATCCATATAAGTTTCTCTGCAATGGTCTTCCATTAATTCTGGATACTCATCTCTGTTATCGTCATCGCTCTCATCCCTGTCATCACCGGAATCACCATTTGAGAATTTTTTTTTTCTAACAACTATTTTTTTTATGTTGATTGAAGGTATTTGCGTGAATACTATGTGTTATGAATTCGTATTGTGATACGTTATGTATATATATATATATTTATTATCTCACTTACTTTACTGTGATAATTATGTTCTCCTTTTGATATTATAAATATCGAAATGAGGATGGGGTCGAGGTAAAACTCATACCTGGAGAGCTGGGCATGCAGAGCCGAGCCGCAGCAGGCTCCACAGTATTTGATCGACTTCATGGCACCGTAGGCAATAAGATATTACAACACTCGAGGAGCAAGAAGTGTATCCATTTCCGTCAACAGTACCACTTTCAAGAGATTCACCACCGATTGTACTCATCATAGAAGTAAAGAGGCAATACCAATGAGTACACCACCACCACCACAATCAGCTGTTAATAGAACCGCAGAGCAGGAGGTTTAACTCTGAAAGAATAAGAAAGATATCAGACTATGAGAACACCAGAGTTACAAGGCACACCAATTCCAATTGCAATCTATAAGGGAAGGAGTATGTGAAAAAAAAAATTCTTTCTTGAACGTCAACTTAGTACCAAGCAGAAGTTAGATGTATTCAACACTGATGACATCGCTGGAGGATAGCAACAACATCTAGATTTTTGACGGGGTAGCAATTATCACCTATTTGGGAGAATTTTAATCACTACTTCAACAAGCTATTAGAGTTAGTCTAAGTGAAGCAGGGAAATATACCCGTAGTGAAGTAAGAAATCAGAACTAGAATAGTAAATGACAGTAGAAAGAGAACTATTGTGAAACTCTAGAGAAACCTAGCAGCGGGAGAATGATTTTACCCCAGTAACAAGGACAACATAAGAAAGGAGCACGATATGATTCGAGAGCGCCGAAGCAGCGCAGAGTTCGGGGTACATGTTACAATTATAACAAGATTGAACAGAGAGCAAAGGACTTGTCGCAGCACACCAGCAGGAAGTCATCATGATATAAGTCTCGGTTGACAGTCTCAGAGTCGTAATTTCAGCCAGCAGTGGGAAGATAGAGGCACTACTTGTTAATCTGAGGAATTAGGGGTCAGCAGGCCATATTTGCATTATCCAGAAGATCTGCATTATACAGCAGAGTCTATTCAGTAGTACCGCGTGATCAAGGTACGAGCGGAGCTTTCTTCGTGATTTCCTTTTTCAGCTCGAATCTAGTTTGAGTTAGGAAATTGCGTATCTCTTATCTTACATACCTTCGTTGATAGGTTTCAGCTTGTAGCACATTCCTTAGATATTCCGTTGTCAGTCTCTACTCCTCTAGAGGGAGTGTCCCTTCCATCTGTGGGAGATGTGTCATCAAACTAGATGAGTTTGAGTTAGTCATCGAGTTGATCGTGTCGTTGATGTCAAACTTCAACATCCTTCTTGGTACGGATTGGCTATCTTCCTACCATATTAGTATTGACTGCTTTGTGAAGACGGTCAAATTTGCGAGCGTCCGATGGGTCCGAGATGAATATAGCAACCTCTCAGGGCAACCGTTTTGCGGGGTCATTTCTGGCGTACATCGATGAGGTGATGCGACGGGATCTGAGTATTGATTCATTGGAGACTAGAGTTGTCTCAGAATATCAGGATGTCTTTCAGGACATACCTGGGTTACCTCCTGTGTGAGAGGTCGAGTGGTGTATTGAGTTCCCGATATCCCGCGCACCCTATCGTATGACACCAGCTGAGATGAGGGAGCTTCAGACCCAGTTGGACGAGTTGTCAACTCAGGTTTTATTTGTAGGAGTTATTCTCAATGGGGCGCATCGATCCTCTTCGTGAAGAAAAAGGACGGTAATATGAGATTTTGCACTTATTATAGAGAGCCGAACAAGGACACTATCCGGAATAGGTACTCATTACCTAGGATTGATGACTTGTTCGACTAGTTGCAGAGAGCGTAGTATTTCTCGAAGTTTGATCTTCGTTCTGGTTATCATAGTTGCGGGTTCGGGAGATGGTTTCGAGATCGGAGGCAGAACACGAGTAGCATTGCAGACTCTTCAGGAGCATCAGTTATATGTTAAGTTTAGCAAATACGGGTTTTGGTTATCAAAAGTTAGATTTCTCGTCCACGTCACTAGCAGAGAGGGCATTGCAGTGAATCCGGCTAAGTTTACAGCAATTCTTGTTTTAGAACCGCCGAAGATGGTGATAGAGATTCAAAGCTTCTTGGGTTAGCTGGTTATTACAGGAAGTTCATCCTAGACTTTTTGAAGATTTCGACGCCACTTACACGCCTTACGAAGAAGGGTGTACAGTTTATTTGGAACACAGAGTGCCAGAAGGCCTTTGATATTTTAAAGATTAAGTTGACTACCGTACCGGTTTTGACTATTTCGAACAGAACTTCCCCACTCATGACTTGGTGTTAGCAGTAGTGGTATTTATACTGAAGTCATGAGATATTACTTATATGGAGTGCAATTCGAGTTGTTCATCGACCACTAGAGTCGAGATATTACTTATATGGAGTGCAATTCGAGTTGTTCATCGACCACTAGAGTTTGAAGTATCTTTTCTTCTAGAAACCAGAGGCAGCGACGGTGGATTGAGTTTATTGAGAACTATGAATTCGTGATTCTGTACATCCAGGAATAGCTAAGATGTACAAAGACCTAAAGAGACACGTTTGGTGGAGTGATATGCATAGGAAGATTTAAGATGTACAAAGACCTAAAGAGACACGTTTGGTGGAGTGATATGCATAGGAAGATTTCAGAGTATATACATAAGTGTCTTACCTGTCAGTAAGTGAAGGTGGAACATTAGAGACCTGTAGGAACACTTCAGTCTTTTCCCATTTCGAAATAGAAGTGGGCGAACCTTTTTATGAAAATTATTGTAGGGTTGCCGAAGTCAAAGAAAGAAAATGATTCTGGTTGGATGATAATGGATATACTAATGAAGCCAACATATTCCATTCCGTATTTTTGGAAGGATTTCCAGGATTCATTTGGCAACAGATTTATCTTACAGTAGTGTATTCTACCCACAGACGGATGGTAAGATGGAAAGAGTAAATCAGATGTTGGAGGACATGTTGCGGGCTTGTGCCATTTACTTCCAAAGTCAACTGGGAGGATCATATTCTACTGATAGAGTTCTCTTATAACAACAGTTATCAAGTGATAACTGGTGTGGCCCCGTATGAAGCATCGTACGGGAGGCCTTGCAAATAACCTATATATTGGGTAGAGCAGGAGGATATTTTAATGCTTGGGCCAGAGCTTATGAGATAGATTACTAAGAAAGTAACACAAATCAGAGAACAGGTTCTAGCCGCTCAGAGTCAGCAAAAGAGCTATGCAGATAAGAAATGAGGACATTTAGAGTTTCAGATTTGATGAGTTAGTTATGCTGAAAGTATCGTCTATAAAAGACGTTCAGCGATTCGGAAGGCGGAGAAAGCTTGAACTGAGATATATTGGACCGTTTCGGATTTTGGAGCTTATTGGGGCTGTTTCATATGGACTAGACTTTCCAGCATCGATGTCTAGTGTACATAAAGTATTTCATATTTTAATGTTCAAGACACAATTACATGATGAAGAGCAGCAGTGAGTGTTGAACACATCAGAGATTTAGCTTCAGGATGATTTGACTACGATTGAAATCCCAGCTTATATACTTGCTAGAGAAAATAAGAAATTTAGCAACAAGATATTTTTTTTCCTTGGTGAAAGTCCAGTGGAACCGAGGATGCCTTGAGGAGATTTCTTGGGAGCGTGATGAGGACATGCGTCGCGACTACCCACTCCTGTTTGAACAGGTAAATTAATTTTTATGATATGTGTTTTATATTATGTTTACATCTTGGGTTATATTTACATTTAACACTAGAATGTGAATATTTCTACTTAATTCTTAATATTTTGGAACACATGGTATATATATGGGGGGTTCCTTGTTTGGATTTTTCACCCGATGTACTAGTTCCACTAGATTAGGGTTCGAGTGGGAGTATTACCATTTTAAATCGTTAGGTATAAATATTTCTATATGTTCATCTGGAAGTTCATATTGCGAGATGCGTATGATTTCCGAATTTCGAGGACGAAATTCTTTTAAGGAGGGAAGAATGTAAAACCCCGAAAATTTGAATATAGTGTGATAAATAATTATAAAAATGTTATATGGTGAAAATAATGTATTTTGATATTTGAGTATGATAGTAATTGATTTGAGATCAATTCAATGTATATTTGTGAATATATGAGTGTAAATACACAAAACATGCACAAAGGCAAATAGTGAAAATCTGAGAATTTTGACCAGTTGAGAGTTTCTATATTTTGCACACTGATTCAGTTAGAA
The DNA here is from genome assembly GCF_001876935.1 of Asparagus officinalis. Classification (NCBI taxonomy): domain Eukaryota; kingdom Viridiplantae; phylum Streptophyta; class Magnoliopsida; order Asparagales; family Asparagaceae; genus Asparagus; species Asparagus officinalis. The sequence continues at coordinate 19,796,846 of NC_033801.1, forward strand.
TATGGAAAAGTGTATAACACCAAAGTTGTAGGTATCTTCAATAGCTTTCTAACGAATCTTAGATCACCTCATTCCGAGATCGTATGAGAAAGTTACAACCTTTTTACCGAACCCCAGTCTGAGCATGGCCCAGAACTCTGAGCAGTCGACCGCCGTGGTCGCTGCGGTCGACCGCGCAGCGAACCGGGTTCTGCCAGTTCAGTTTTGGGTCAGGTTTTGTTTATACCAAACCCGGTTGTTACCCTACTTATATATACTCGTTTTGAAGCTCTCAGAACCCTCTATTGAACCCTAATAGCCTCAGCCACCCTCTCTCTCTCCCCTCTAAACCCTAGCTCGAATTTTGACGT